>NC_058518.1:109865604-110490604 GCF_904849725.1 Hordeum vulgare subsp. vulgare | reverse complement strand
GTCCCAAAAAATATATAAAAGGCATGCAAAACATCCAAAGTATGACAAGATAATATCATGAAACCATAAAAAATTATAGATACGTTGGAGACGTATCAATCATCCGCAAGCTTAACTCCTGCTCGTCCTCGAGTAGGGAAGTGATAAAGAATGAATTTTTGATGTGGAATGCTTCCTAGGATAGTTGTCCTTTGCAACTTCTTTCACGTGACATGAATGTTCAGATCCGTAAGATTCAAAACAATAGTTTGCTATTGACATGAAAACAATAATACTTCCATGAACTTTCAAAATAACAAGGCCAAGGAAAGTTATCCCTACAAAATCATATAGTCTGGCTATGCTCCATCATCCTCACACAACTAATGTAAATCATGCACAACCCCGGTATTGGCCAAGTGATTGTTTTTGCACTCTTACTTTCTCAAACTTTTTATAACTATCACGCAATACATGAGCATGAGCCATGGATATAACACTATAGGTGGAATAGAGTGTGGTGGTTGTGAGACAAAAAGGAGGAGATGGTCACATTGACTCGGCGTATCAAACGGCTATGGAGATGCCCATTAATAGATATCAATGTGAATGAGTAGGGATTGCCATACAAGAGATGCACTAGAGCTATAAGTATGTGAAAGCTCAAAAGGAAAACTAGTGAGTATGCATCCAACTTGCTTGCTCATGAAGACCTAGGGCAATTTTGAGGAAGCCCATCATTGGAATATACAAGCCAAGTTATATAATGAAGATTCACACTAGCATAAGGTAGTTACAAAGAAAGAACTTCTCAATCATGAAGAACATGGTGCTATTATGAAGCACAAGTGTGGAAAAGGATAGTAGCATTGTCCCTTCTCTCTTTTTCTCTTTTTTTCATTTGGGCTCTTATGCCTCTCGTTTTTTCTCCGTTATTTTGGGATCTTTGGGCTTTTTTTATTTCCTCACATGGGACAATGCTCTAATAATGATGATCATCACACTTTTATTTACTCACAACTTCAAAGCTCAAAATGATGATGACTCTATAGGAAATGCCTCCGACAGTGTACCGAGATGTGCAACGATCTAGCATGGCGAATGACGTTGAAAACATCTCGCTAGCTATCTTACGATCGTGCAATGGAAATATGAGTGTGACGACACAAGTCATGAGACGAAACGGTGGGAGTTGCATGGCAATATATCTCAGAATGGCTATGAAAATACCATAGTAGGTAGGTATGGTGGCTGTTTTGAGGAAGACATATGGTGGGATTGTGTACCGGCGAGAATTGCGCGAGACTAGAGGGGCTAGCAATGGTGGAAGGTGAAAGTGCATCTATACTATGGACTCACATTAGTCATGAAGAACTCACATACTTGTTGCGAAAGTTTTTATTAGTAATTGAAACAAAGTGCTAAATGCATACTCCTAGGGGAAGGGTTTGTAGGTGTTAACCATCGCGCGATCCCGACCTCAACACAAAGGATGACAATCAATAGATAAATTATGCCCCGACTTCCTAACATACCGGTTCACCATACATGCATGCTACGGGAATCACTAACTTCAACACAAGTATTTCTAGATTCACAACACCCTACTAACATAGCTCTTAATATTACCAAATCCACGTCTCAAAACTAATTGAGAGGAATCAAGACTTCTATTTCTGCTCAATGCACATGAAGATGGAGGTTTTTACATCCTCTTTGGGTACCTATCACCTTTGGGACTACTTTCGTAGCATAAGCCAACTACCAAGTGACGCACCGCTGTGCTCTAAAAGATATAAGTGAAGCACTAGAGCAAAAGTATCTAGCTCAAAAGATATAAGTGAAGCACTATGAGCATTCTAGCAAAATTATGATGAGTGCATGTCTCTCTCTCTAAAAAAGGTGTGCAGCAAGGATTATTGTGACACAACAAAAATAAAAGACTCCCACGATACAAGACGCTCCAAGCAAAACACATATCTTGTGGTGAATAAAAATATAGCTCCAAGTAATGTTACCGATGGATTGAAGACGAAAGAGGGATGCCTTCCCGGGGAATCCCCAAGCTTAGGCTTTTTGGTGTACTTGAATTTGGCTTGGGATGCCTTGGGCATCCCCAAGCTTGAGTTCTTTCCACTCCTTATCTCATCGTCCATGAGAACATCACCCAAAACTTGGAAACTTCACAACACAAAACTTAAACAGAAATTCGTGATAACATTACTACAAGAAAACAAACTACCACTTATTTTGGTACCATAGCAAACTTGAATTCCATCTATATTGGTGTTGGGCTACTGTATTCTCACTATTCCATGGCTAGTACCCCCCCGATACTAACCATAGTTTCATCAAAACAAGCAACCAACTCAACAAAAACAGAATCTGTCAAAAACAGAACAGTCTGTAGCAATCTGTATACTTCCTATACATCTGGTACCTCACAACATCTGAAAAATTATGAGGGCCAGGGAAAAAATCATATCAACCAGAAGAACAAAGAATCAACTCAAAAGCTCTTTCTGATTAAAAATGAAAAATAATCTCGTGAGCGTAAAGTTTCTGTCTTTTTCCAGCAGGATCAAACAACCATTACCAAGACAAGTCATAAAGGTTTTCCTTGGCTCAAACACAAAAAGAAACACAAAAAACACAATAACAATAGAATTATGATGGTGTGTTCAGCACACGTACAGCTCGACGATGATCTCGGCCTTCTTGATCCAGCAAGAGAGACGGAGAGGTAGAAGAGTTCTCCGGCAGCGTGACGGCGCTCCGGAGGTTGGTGATGACCTTGTCTCAGCAGGGCTCCGCCCGAGCTCCACAGAAACGCGATCTAGAGGAAAAACCGTGGAGGTATGTGGTCGGGCTGCCGTGGAAAAGTTGTCTCAAATCAGCCCTAAAACCTCCGTATATATAGGTGGGAGGGAGGGGGCCTTGCCTTGGGGCTCAAGAAGCCCCAAGGGGGTCGGCCGAGTCCAAGGGGGAGGACTCTCCCCCCCCCAAACCGAGTTGGACTAGGTTTGGTGGGAGGGAGTCCCCCTCCCTTCCCACCTCCTCCTTTTTAACGCAAAAAAACATAAAGAAAAAGATAAATCATTGGGATGCCTCCCAACAAGCGCTATTGTTTAACGCCCTTAGCTAGGCATAGAAGCGACAGGATCACGTATCGTCGTCTTTGGTGCTCAAACCATAAGTGGCGTGATAACTTATCAACTTAAGGTTTTCATCTTTCTTGCTAGATGATTCACCACTATTTTTGGGAACAAAAACAGACTTGGTGACCTTATTGTGGGCACAATTTGGAGTATTCTGCACAGCGGCAAAAGCGGAACCCAAGTTGGTTATAACATCCTCTAGTTTGCCAATCCTAGCGGAATCATGACCTAGCTTTTCGTTAAATGTGGGTTCCTTCTCCTTTAATTTTTTCAAAACCATTCCCACATTGGATCTGTACTGAGTGATTTGATTGTGGATCTTTTTATCCAAATTCTCAATGAGTTCGATCGTAGCAACTTTTATTTTCAATGATGTCCAGCCTACGCATCACATGTTCTAGAGTTAAGGTAGTTCCCTTAACCATGAGTGGGGGTGAGCCTACCAAATTGATCACAATTCCGTAAGAATCAACGGTATGGCCACCCAAGAAATTTCCACCTACGATGGTGTCAAGAATATACCTATTCCAAGGAGTAACACCAACATAAAAACTACAAAGCAGGACGGTAGTGGATTGCTTATGAGTAGATCTACTCTGAGCATTGCAAATCCTATACCAAGCGTCCTTTAAGTTTTCTTCCTCAATTTGTTTGAAATTGAGGACTTCGCTCTCGGGAGTATCGTTCGAAGTGGTGGATCTAGCCATGAGGGCAAGTAGACTATCCCACACAGACGAACAGAGAGCAAGCGGGAGAAAAGGGGCGAACGAAAAGGCGAATGAAAAAGGCAAACGAAAAAGGAAAATTTGTGAAGTGGAGGAGAGGAAAACGAGAGGCAACTGGCAACCAAAGTAAATGCAAGAGATGAGTTTGCGACACCTACTTGGATGAGTTCTTGAGTTGATCTTCCTCCCCGGCAACGGCGCCAGAAATTCTTCTGCTATAGCAACAAAAGTCCTTCCCAAGCAACGCCAGGAATTCTTCTTGCTACTTCTCTTGTTTGTGTCGGTTTTAACCTTGAAGAGGAAAGGGTGATGCAGCACAGGAGCAGTAAGTATTTCCCTCAGTTTGAGAACCAAGGTATCGGTCCAGAAGGAGGGTCTCGTCAAGTCCAGAGTACCTGTGCAAACACAAACAAGCTTGCACCCAACGCTTCAAAGGGGTTGTCAATCCCTCCAAGATTGTTTGCAAAGTGAGATCTGAAGGCGGAAAGTGCAACAAAGTAAAAGGTATAAGGCTGAAAATATGGTGTGGAGTAGACCCGGGGGCCATAGTGTTCACTAGAGGCTTCTCTCAAAATAGCAAATATCACGGTGGGTGAACAAATTACTGTCGAGCAATTGATAGAACCGTACAAAGTCAAGACGATATCTAAGGCAATGAACATACATATAGGCATCACGTCCGAGACAAGTAGACCGATACTTTATGCATCTACTACTATTACTCCACACATCAACCGCTATCCAGCATGCATCTAGTGTATTGAGTTCATGAAGAATAGAGTAACGCCTTAAGCAAGATGACATGATGTAGAGGGATAATCTCAAACCAATGATGAAAACCCCATCTTTTTACCCTTGATGGCAACAACATGATGCATGCCTCGCTACCCCTTCTGTCACTGGGTGCGGTCACCGCACGGTATGAACCCAAAACCAAGCACTTCTCCCATTGCAAGAATCATAGATCTAGTTGGCCAGACAAAACCCACAACTCGAAGAGAATTACAAGGATATGAAATCATGCATAAGAGAGATCAGAAGAAACTCAAATAAGATTCATAGATAATCTGATCATAAATCCACAATTCATCGGATCTCGACAAATACACCACAAAAGAAGATCACATCGGATAAATCTCCATGAAGATCATGGAGAATTTTGTATTGAAGATCCAAGAGAGATAAGAAGCCATCTAATTACTAGCTATGGACCCATAGGTCTATGGTGAACTACTCACGCATCATCGGAGAGGTCATGGTGTTGATGAAGAAGCCCTCCGTGTCCGAATCCCCGTACGGCAGGGCACCGGAATGTGCCCCAGATGGGATCTTGCGGAGACAGAAGCTTGCGGCGGCGGAAAAGTACTTTCGATGATCTCTTGATTTTTTTGGGATTTTTAGGGAATATATACGTGCAACCCCTATGGCAGAGGGCGCCCAGGGGGCCCACAAGCCTGTGGGCCGTGGCCTACCCCCATGGCCGCGGGGTGGGGGCTTGTGGGGCCCGTGAGGCTCCCCTGCCTTGGCTCCCAAGCTTCCCGATCTTCTTCCGGTACAGAAAAAATATTTTCACGGATTTTCTTCCGTTTGGACTCCATTTCAAAATCTCCTTCGAAAGGGGTCAAAAACATGGAAAAAATAGGAACTGGCACTTGGCACTAAGTCAATAAGTTAGTCCCAAAAAATATATAAAAGGCATGCAAATCATCGAAAGTTTGACAAGATAATAGCATGAAACCATAAAAAATTATAGATACGTTGGAGACGTATCACAGTAGAAGCATCAACATCCTCTACCACGAGACCCTGCTCAAGCTCGGGCTCCAGGATAATGACCTGCAGCCGACCAGGACTATCTTCCATGGATTGTTTCAGCACAGTCTTGCTCACCCATCGGCAAGATCTATCTGGACGTCCTCTTTGGCGATAAGGCACACTTTCGTCGCAAGCCGATCTGGTTTGAGGTGGTGAACCTGGATAGCCCCTACCATGCACTGCTGGGCAGGCCAGCGCTCGCCAAGTTCATGGCGATCCCCCATTACGCGTACCTCAAGATGAAGATGCTTGGGCCCAAGGGCATTATCACTGTCGACGGGGACTACAATAAGTCGGTCGAGTGCGCATGCGATAGCAGCCGGCTGGCCGAGGCGCTGGTGATTGCGGAGGAGAGGAGGCAGCTCGACCGGCTCATGGCTTAGGCCACCGAGTAGCCGACCGTGCCGACTCCCCCGTCTGAGTCGTCCAGCGAGGCCACGTTCGAGCCGTCTAAGGAAACCAAGCTAGTGCCACTCGACCCGACCAACCCCAAGCAATGCGTCACCATCGGCGTCAACCTCACCCCCAAATAGGAAGGCGAGCTCGTCGAGTTCCTTTGTTAGAATCGAGATATCTTCACATGGTCCCCCAAGGACATGTCGGGAGTCCCGAGGAAGTACGCCCAGCACAAGCTTCATGTGCGGCCGGATGCAAAGGCGGTCAAACAGCTCGGGCTCAAGGATAAAGACCTACAGCCGACCAGGACTATATTCCACAGCATTGTGCCAGGACAATCTTGCTTGCCCATCGGCAAGATCCAGCTGGACGTCCTTTTTGGCGATATGGCACACTTCCGCTGCAAGCCGATCTGGTTCGAGGTGGTGAACCTCGACAACCCCTACCACACACTGCTGGACAGGCTGGCGCTTGCCAAGTTCATGGTGATCCCCCATTACGCCTACCTCAAGATGAAGATGCCTGGGCCCAAGGGAATTATCACTGTCGATGACGACTACAAGAAGTTAGTCGAGTGTGCACGTGACAGTAGCCGGCTCGCTGAGGCGATGGTGATTGCGAAGGAGAGGAGGAAGCTCAACCGGCTCGTGGCTTAGGCCACCGAGCAGCTGGCCGTGCTGACTCCCCCGTCCCAGTCGGCCAGCGAAGCCACGTTCGAGCCGTCCAAGGAAACCAAGCAAGTGCCACTCGACCCGGCCAACCCCAAGCAGTGCGTCACCATCGACGCCAACTTCAGCCCCAAATAGGAAGGCGAGCTCGTCGACTTCCTCCGTGAGAATCGATATATCTTTGCATGGTCCCCAAGGACATGTCGGAAGTCCCGAGGAAGTACGTCGAGCACAAGCTTCATGTGCGGCCGTATGCAAAGCCGATCAAACAACCTTTGCGCCACTTCGCCGAAGGGAAGCGACGCACAATCAGAGAAGAGATCACCCGGCTGCTCGCAACCGGCTTCATCATGGAAGCTTTCCACCCGGAATGGCTGGTGATCCTAGTCCTGGTGCTGAAGAAAAACAAAACATGTCGCATCTGCATCGACTATAGAAGTCTAAATAAGGCATGTCTGCCGGATTTCGGGCTTCGCAAAACCCTAAGGATTCAAACACTGGGACGTGCACAAACATCTCCCCTGCTTCACCTCACCTAACTTGCTACTCGATGGAAACGATGAAGGACTCACTCGATGGCAAGGGGAACACAGAACACAACTGTTAACCGGGTTCGGGCCGCTGTGAAGCGTAAAACACTACTCCTACTTTGGTGGATTGCCTCTGGCGGAGGTGATGGATGAGTTAGTACAGTGTTCTTGGGCCTTCGGAGGCTGAGCAACTAAGTGTATGTTCTGCCGTCCGAATGAACCCTCTCTCTCAAGTACCCTACCTTCTCTATTTATAGCGGAGGCCCGGGTCCTCTTCCCTCATAGCTTCGGCGGGAAGGGATCCCATAGCGGCCAAACTTTGAAGGGGAACATGCTCCCCTGCCCAAAGGTGGTCTTTGCCTGCAAAGTAACTGTTCGCGCCATAGAGGCGGGCCCGTGGTTGACGTTTGCCCTACTGGTGAGGGGCTGCGGCTTTGTTGCACCAGAAGGGAAACCTTTGGAAGATGCCTTTGGAAAACCTGTACGCTCCTGCCTCCTTTGCACCAAAGGGGGAACTCTCCCGTTCTGCCATCTGCTACTCGCATGTCCTTCCTTGGCGTCACCCTTGACTCCTGAGGCCCGGCCCTGCCTCAGAATATCCGCCGCTCCGAAGGGGTACTGAGGGCCCCCCTGCAGGCCTTGATGCCGCTCCTCCTCGTGAGGCTTGGCCTCTCACGAGGGCCTTTCCTTGAGATGTGTCGGGCCCATTGGTTTTCTCTGATGAGTCGGGTCTGCCCTGGGCCACAGGCAGGCAGGTCTGGGTACCTCCAATCCCAGAACGCCGACAGTAGCCCCCGGGGCCCGCGGCGTGCTCGGTTGACTTTAGGGTGGAGCCTTCAAGGGTAGCATGAGACGCCATGGGCCCTCAAATGCCCATGGACCAGGCTGGCGCGCGTCACGCGGCTGGTGTCTGGTCCTCCTTGTCCTCTATCTCTGCCCCCTTTATTAGGTCCCCTTCTTGTAGCTTCGGTGCCTTATCGCTTTCCTTCTTCCGCACTCGCCTTCCTTCTTAAGTCTCTGCCTCCAACCGGCTCCTCCCAGATCTAGTGCCGCATAGTTCCTTGCCTGTCTAGCAATGGAGCCCGCCGGCAAGCAGAAACCTGAGGGGCATGCTCCGGCCCCGGCTTCTCTGCTCCTGGACTGCACCCTCTCCAAGGACGTGGATCTCGTCCCAGTGCTTCCATGGACCGCGGCCGATTCCAGCGAGCACGGGCGAACCCTAATTTCGCCCGGCACCGTAGAGGAGCCGCCCGTGCCTGGGGCGGTGCACCCCTTCTTCCGTCACAGTGTTTACGCCGGGCTAGTGCCGTATTTCTCTTGATTCTTCTCCGCAGTCTTGGACCACTATGGGATTCAAGCCCTTCATCTCCAGCCCAACTCTATCTTGCTTCTGTCTGTTCTCACCTTCTACTGCGAGGCTTTCGTTGGCGTGCAGCCTTCGGTTGCCCTCCTCCGCCACTTCTTCAGCCTCCGCCTGCACAACGGTGCTCACTTGTCAGCGTGCGTTTCCTTCATGGCGGCCCAGAGCGGCAACGTGCTCCTGAAGGCCGGGAAGAAGGTGAAGAACTTCAGGCACCACTGGGTCGGCATGTGTCTCAGGGATGCCAACCCCCGGCTGGAAGAGCCGAAGGGGTTGCCGCAGAAAACCTCCACATGGAGCTCGGCGAGGCTCTTCGACCCTCGTGTTGTTCCCGTGCTGGAGCACTTTTCCCGTGACATCAGCGCCAAGAAGCTAACCGGGGGAATGATAGTGAAGGAGTTCCTGGAGCAGCGCTTGGAGCCCCTACAGGCACATTCCAGGCCCCTGTGGGAGTACCGTGCTGGCGACGAAGAACTCTGGCCTCGGTCCCGGGACCTTCCCGCGGAGGATCTAAGCAGGGTGTTGTCAATTCTACTGGGCGGCGACCCTGGTGACCTTCCCGAGGCCCTGGGTCCGCTATATCGCTGCGACGAGAGGACCAAACTGGTCGCCGCGATGCCCATCTTCAATGAGTAGGGGATTCTTCCGGTCGAAGGCTCCGGTCCGGTGGAGGTGTCATCCAGCGACACCTCCGGGGAGGGGGCTCGGAGAAAACCATCGACGACCGCACGGTGAGCGTGCTCCTCCCGTCGCAGTTCGTCCTCCTGCGCGAGCTTGAAGATGATGGCACCACTGATGATAGCTCCATGCTACTTCAACAAAAGACCCTCCAACGACGCCAGAAATAGGTGTCTTGACGGCACCAGGAATCCTTCTGCTACGGCTACGCCTTAAGGGACTTCCTAGGCAAATATGCAAAGGATTTCCCCCGTGGCCTTGGAGCCTTGCGTTGGTGTTCCCTCGAAGCGGAAAGGATGATGTAGCACAACGGTGGTAAGTATTTCCCTCAGTTTGAGAACTCAAACCAAGGTATCGATCCAGTGAAGGAGTATCACACGAGCCTGCACAAGCACAAAAAGCTTGCTCCCAATGCTATGAAGTGGTTGTCAATCCCTTATAGATTGTTCGCCAAGTGAGAACTGAAAGCAACAAAGTAACAAAGCAAAGTAAAAGCGAAAGTGGAAACGATAGGTGTGAATAGACCCGGGGCCGTAGTGTTTACTAGTGGTTCTCTCATGAAAGCAAGTAGACGGTGGGTGAACAAATTACTGTCGAGCAATTGATAGAACCGCGCAAAGTCGTGACATCATCAATGGCAATGATTATATCTATAGGCATCACATCCAAAACAAGTAGACCGATACTTTCTGCATCTACTACTATTACTCCACACGTCGATCGCTATCCAGCATGCATCTAGTGTATTAAGTCCAAAAGAACAGAGTATCGCCTTAAGCAAGATGACATGATGTAGATGGACAATCTCATATCTACGACATAGCCCACCTTGTTACCCTTGATGGCAACTACACGATGTGTGCCTTGCTACCCCTACTCTCACTGGGAAAGGTTACCACACGGTAAGAACCCAAAACCAAGCACTTCTCCCATTACAAGAATCATAGATCTAGTTGGCCAAACAAAACCCAAGACTCGGAGAGACTTACAAGGATATCAAATCATGCATATAAGAAATCAGAAAATACTCACATATATATCATAGATAATCGGATCACAAATCCACAATTTATGGGATCTCGACAAACACACCGCCAAAGAAGATTACATCGGATAGATCTCCATGAAGATCATGGAGAACTTTGTATTCAAGATCCAAGAGAGAGAAGAAGCCATCTAGCTACTAACTACGGACCCGTAGGTCTGAAGTGCACTACTCACGAGTCATCGGAGGGGCGATGATGATGATGAAGAAGCCCACCAACTCCAAAGTCCCCTCCGGCAGGGCACCGGGAAGGGTCTCCAGATGAGATCTCGCGGAAACGGAAGCTTGCGGCGGCGCAAAAGTATTTTCGTTGACCCCTTTATTTATTTTTTTGATTTTTAGGGAATATATAGGCGCAAGATCTAGGTCAGGGGGGCGCCAGGGAAGCCACAAGCCTGCCCACCGCCGCCCTCCCCCTGGTGGTGGAGTGGGGGCTTGTGGGCTCCCTGTAGCCCTCATGGCTTGGCCCACAAGCCCCCTAATCTTCTTCCATTCGGGAAAAAAATCATTTCGGGGATTTTATTCTGTTTGGACTCCGTTCCAAAATCAGATCTGAAAAGAGCCAAAAACACAGAAAAACAGGAACTAACACTTGGCACTGAATTAATAAGTTAGTCCCAAAAAAGATATAAAAGGTACATAAAACATCCAAAGATGACAAGATAACACCATGAAACCATCAGAAATTATAGATACGTTTGAGACGTATCAAGCATCCCCAAGCTTAACTCCTGCTCGTCCTCGAGTAGGGAAGTGATAAAGAATGAATTTTTGATGCTTTCATGCTACCTAGCATAGATGTCCTTTGTAACTCCTCTTATGTGACGTGAATGTTCAGATCCATTAGATTCAAAACAATAGTTTGCTATTGACGTGGAAACAATAATAATTCAAGCAAACTAGCAAGGTAATCATGAACTTTCAAAATAACAAGTCCAAAAGAAAGTTATCCCTACAAAGGCATATAGTCTGGCTATGCTCTATCATCATTGCACAACGAATTTAAATCATGCACAACCCCGGTATTGGCCAAGTAATTGTTTCACACCTTTAATTTCTCAAACCTTTTCAACTCTCACGCAATACATGAGCGTGAGTCATGGTTTTAGCACTATAGATGGTGTGGAGTGTGGTGGAGGTTGGAAGACAAAACAAGGAGAAGATGGTCACATTAACGCCCTTAGCTAGGCAAAAGGTGATGGAATCACGTATAGTCATCTTTGGTGCTCAAACCATAAGTAGCCATCATCATAGATTCATAAGGCAATCTTATTTTCTTTCTAGGAAAGTGCTCCATGCCCTTATCTAAAGGAAATTGAAATCTAATATTCCCTTCCTTCATATCGATGATAGCACCAATAGTTCTTAGGAAAGGTCTACCAAGAATAATGGGACATGAAGGATTGCAATCTATGTCAAGTACAATGAAATCCACGGGTACATAGTTCTTATTTGCAAGAATAGGAACATCATCGATCCTTCCCATGGGTTTCTTGACAGTAGAATCCGCAAGATGCAAATCAAGAGAACACTCTTCAATCTCATGAAAACGAAGAATATCACATAAAGACTTTGGGATCGCGGAAACACTAGCACCCAAATCACACAAAGCATTGCACTCATAGTTTTTGATCTTGATTTTGATAGTAGGTTCCCACTCATCATGAAGTTTTCTAGGTATGTAGACTTCTAATTCGAGCTTCTCTTCAAGACATTTCATCATAGCATCTACGATATGCGTGGTAAAGGCTTTGCTTTGGCTATAAGCGTGTGGAGAGTTTGCAATATATTGCATCAAAGAAATGCATTCAAACAAGGAGAAATTATCATAATTGAATTCCTTGAAATCCAAAGTGGGAGTTTCATTACTACCCAAAATTTTGATCTATTCATCTCCACTCTCCATACCTTTATCAAGATGGATGGACTCCGAATCATTGGGGCGTTTTTCAACCAAAGTGGATTCATATCCAGCCCCTTCGTAAATAGGTTTGACACGTGACCACAAAGATTCAAGAGGAGACACACCAAAGCACTTTAAGATCTTCGTGATTTGCATCACTAGAACGCACCCTTTTAAACCATTCATGCCTAGCGCGAATTTGGGCGGTTCTTTCTTTGCTCTCATTCATGGAGACACGCATAGCTTTCAAAGTGTCATCCAAGTTGACCTTGGGAGGAGCGCATCTAACTTTCAAAGCATCAATATCACAAGACATCCTATCAACGCACTTAGCCAAATCGTCAATTTTGAGTAGTTTTTCCTCTATGGACGCATTGAAAATCTTTTGAGAGTTGATGAACTCTTTGATATTACTCTCTAAATCAGAGGGTAATTTGTTGTGATTTCCATAAGTGTTGTTGTAGGAATTGCCATAATTTTTAGAGGAGTTACTAGGAAAAGGCCTAGGAACATAGTTTCCTCTAAAAGCATTGTTGTTGCCAAAAAAATTCCTACCAACAAAATTCACGTCCAAGCTAGTGTTGCTACTCTCATTCAAGGAAGATAGTGGCATGTCATTAGGATCTACAGTAGCGTTCCTACTAGCAACCAATTTCATCAACTCGTCCATCTTAGCACTAAGCAAGTTAATCTCTTCTATAGTGTGTACCTTTTCGCTAGCAGGCGACCTTTCAGTGTGCCACTGAGGGTAGTTGGTCATGATATTGTCTAGGAGTTTTGTAGTATCTCCTAACGTGATTTCCATGAATGTTCCACCTGAGGCGGAGTCCAAGATATTGCGAGAAGCAAAATTCAAGCCAACGTAAAAGATTTGTATAATCATCCACAAATTCAAACCATGAGCGGGACAATTTCTAATCATAAGCTTCAAGAAAACCATGTTTTTGCGCGATCTCGCAACAAGAAAGGAAAAAGTTTCAACTTAATCACGTCATTATCCACATCTCTTTTATTTTGCATATCACAAAGCTCAATGAAGGTATTGAGATGGGATGCGACATCTTCACTAGGAAGGCCACATAATTTCTCTTTCATAACAAGTTTCAGCAAAGCTGCGTTAATTTCGTATGATTCCGCACTAGTGGAGGGAGCAGTCGGAGTACTAATAAAATCATTATTATTGGTACTCGAGAAGTCGCAAAGTTTGGTGTTTTCAGCCATGATGACTTCAACAAACAAACAAGCACACAAGCAAGCAAGAAAACCGGCAAAGGAAAATGGCAAAGGCAAAAGAAAACGACAAAGGAAATAGGCAAATGAAAACCGTAAATGTGAAGTGGGGGAGAGGAAAACGAGAGGCAACTGGCAAAAAAGTAAATGCAAGAGATGAGTTTGTGAGACCTACTTGGATAGATCTCTCCTTCCCCGGCAACGGCGCCAGAAATACTTCTGGTACTACAATAAAAGACCTTCCAACGGAGCCAGAAATAGGTGTGTTGACGGCACGAGGAATCCTTCTGCTACGGCTACGCCTTAAGGGACTTCCTAGGAAAATATGCAAAGGATTTCTCCCGTGGCCTTGGAGCCTTGCGTTGGTGTTCCCTCGAAGCATAAAGGGTGATGTAGCGCAGTGGTGGTAAGTATTTCCCTCAGTTTGAGAACCAAGGTATCGATCCAGTGAAGGAGTATCACAAGAGCCAGCACAAACACAAAAATCTTACTCCCAATGCTATGAAGGGGTTGTCAATCCCTTATAGATTGTTAGCCAAGTGAGAACGGAAAGCAACAAAGTAACAAAGCAAAGTAAAAGTGAAAGTGGAAATGATAGGTGTGAATAGACCCGGGGGCCGTAGTGTTTACTACTGTCTTCTCTCATGAAAGCAAGTAGACGGTGGGTGAACAAATTACTGTCGAGCAATTGATAGAACAACGCAAAGTCGTGACATCATCTATGGCAATGATTATATCTATATGCATCACGTCCAAAACAAGTAGACCGATACTTTCTGCATCTACTACTATTACTCCACACGTCGACCGCTATCCAGCATGCATCTAGTGTATTAAGTCCAAAAGAACAGAGTAACGCCTTAAGCAAGATGACATGATTTAGATGGACAATCTCATATCTACGCAGAGCCCACCTTGTTAGCCTTGATGGTAACTACACGATGTGTGCCTTGCTGCCCCTACTATCGCTGGGAAAGGTCACCACACGGTAAGGACCCAAAACCAATCACTTCTCCCATTGCAAGAATCATAGATCTAGTTGGCCAAACAAAACCCAAGATTCGGAGAGACTTACAACGATATCAAATCATGCATATAAGAAATGAGAAAATACTCAAATATATATCAGAGATAATCTGATCACAAATCCACAATTCATTGGATCTCGACAAACACACCGCCAAAGAAGATTACATCGGATAGATCTCCATGAAGATCATGGAGAACTTTGTATTGAAGATCCAAGAGAGAGAAGAAGCCATCTAGCTACTAACTACGGACCTGTAGGTCTGATGTGAACTACTCACGAGTGATTGGAGGGGCGATGATGATGAGGAAGAAGCCCTCGAACTCCAAAGTCCCCTCCGACAGGGCACCGGGAACGGTCTCCAGATATGATCTCGCGAAAACGGAAGCTTGCAGCGGCGGAAAAGTATTTTCTTGGATCCCTTGATTTTTTTTCTGATTTTTAGGGAATTTATAGGCGCAAGATCTTGGTCAGGGGGGTGCCAGGGGGGCCACAAGCCTTCCCACTGCCGCCCCCTGGTGGCGGAGTGGGGGCTTGTGGGCTCCCTGTAGCCCTCCTGGCTTGGCCCAGAAGCCCCCTGATCTTCTTCCGTTCGGGAAAAACTTATTTCGGGGATTTTATTCCGTTTGGACTCCGTTCCAAAATCAGATTTGAAAAGAGCCAAAAACACAGAAAAAACAGGAACTGGCACTTGGCACTGAATTAATAAGTTAGTCCCAAAAAAGATATAAAAGGTACATAAATATCCAAAGATGACAAGATAACAGCATGAAACCATCAAAAATTATAGATACGTTTGAGACATATCACTCCACAGTGACCCCCTCGCGCCTGGCAAGGGCCTCCAATGGGCCTCTGCCGATTCCGCGCGCTACGCGGTCTGCATGCGTGCATGCTTCCCGGAAGCTCGTGGCCGGGCCATCCCCGGCACACCCCTCTTCTGTCGGCGGGGGGTCCAAGGTGCCGAGCTCACCTCCTTCTTTTGGGGGGGGGGGCTGTTTCCTCTGTTGGCGCCGGGGCAGAGAGGAGGAAGAGGTGGTGCGACGTCGAAGAGCAAGTCACCTGCTTGGGCGCGCTTTGTGCATCTACGTTCGTGCTTGGCTGATTTACCCCCTTTGTTTGACGTCCAGGGATGCCATCTTGCCAGGGGCGAAGAAGAGGAAGAATATGGTTGCCAAGCCGAGGGCGTCTCTCGATGCCCCACCTGCCCTTGCTGGCACGTTGCCGTCTACGGGTGAGGAGGAGGTGGAGGAGGCTCGTGGGGCGGCCTCCCTGGCCTTGGTCGTCGAGCCCCCCGAGCTCCTGAAGCATCCTGAGGTGACCGTGGGGATGCCGCTACCAGGGGAACAGGCCCACGATGATCCCCAGGATTCGGAGGTGCTGACGCCCACAACCGTTGAGAAGCCTTCGAGGTCCCTTGTTCTTCGCGGTGCTGCTCCTCCAGTAGTGTCGCCTGCGCCAGTGTTAGAGGCTCCTCAGGAGGGGGTCTAGAAGGCATCGATGCTCCCCCGGGACATAATAGACACGACCTTCACCGCCCTGAATGGTGTCGCAGTCGAGATGAGGAAGGTCGAGGAAGAGGCCATGGTCGCCCGCACCAGGTGTGAGTGGGCGCTGAAGGAGGCCAAGGCAGCCGTCGAGCGCCGCGAAGAGGTGGAATCCCGCCTGAGCACCCTCCAAGGGGAACATGTCAAGATGGTCGAGCAACATCGCTCGCAGGAGGAGGAACTCAAGGCCCGCGAGGCCAAGCTCGCCGCCCGGTATGGGGAGCTGTCCCAGAAGGCGAGCCGCATGGACACATAATAGGGGCACTTGGTTGAGCGGGAGAAGGATGCCACCATGAGGGAGGCTCTCCTTGAGGCCCGGGAAAAAGCTCTCGCCGCGGTCGAGGAAAGAAAGGCCTCTGAGCTGGCTTGCTTCCCTGATGTCGAGCTTGGGCTTTGCAAGGCGCTCCGCTCCCTCTGTCGAGATGGGTTTGACGAGCCTCTAGCCACCCCGGAGGAAGGCTTCGCCGTGCTCGCGAATGGGCTCATCACGGCGCTGGAGGCTGCCGTCACGCACATGGACAAGGTCTTGGACAGCGAGTGCCGTGACCTCTTCTTTGCGGTTGCGACTCGCGTCTTTAGTCACCTTCATCTTCGCGACCCGGGTTTGATCTGAGGTTTGTGATTGTGCTGGTCCCTGCCAAGGCCCGCGACCGCACCGCGGAGGTGGTGAAGGGTACTGTGGAGGTTGTAGTGAGGAGGTTTGCCCGTGTCGCTCCGCCCTTGTCTCGAGTTACCGTTGTAGCTGATGATGGGGAAGACGATGTCTGTGATGTCGACGACCAGCCCCCTGCGGAGGGGGTGACAGGTGGTGTCTCCTCCTGATCCCTTACACATGTTATTTTCCTGCAATGCACATTTTGCCTCATGGAGGCGTTAAATTCATTTGCGTTTTTATGAACTGGGGTCATGGTCTGTAATAATTGAATGCTCATGTGTTTTCGTTGCTTTGTTCGTGTCATGTTTGTTGTGTTACTCTACATCGGTAGGGCCCGCCCCACGAGTACCTTCCGGTGATTGAACCGACCGGAAACCAAGGATGTCCCAAAGGGGGAAGGGGCTACGAGCGCAGTTAGGCTCCTGACTCACGATGCTCAGGATTCCCCTTGAGGCGCGAGCTACCCTCATGATGAGAACGTGGCGAAGATTCGGAAACTTAGAACACCTTCAGCACTCCGCATCGGTAGGGCCCGCCCCGCGTGTACCTCCCCGCAATTGAACCGACTGGAAACCAAGGACGACCCAAAGGGGGGAGGGGCTACAAGCGCAGTTAGGCCGTGAGTCGCGATACTCAGGGGTCCCCCTTGACGTGCGGGCGACTCCGATGCTCCTCCTAAGAAACCGATGGTATAAGACTCTCGAACTCCTTCAACACTCTGTGTCTGCAGGGCCCGCCCCGCGCGTACCTCCCTGCGGTTGAACTGACCGAAAAGGGACGGCCCAAAAGGGAAAGGGGCTACGATCACAGTTCAGGCTCCTGAGTCGTGATCCTCAGGAGTCCCCCTTGACGTACGAGTGACTCCAGCGTTCTTCCTAAGGGATCCAAAGCGATTTGTCGAGGGCACCGGGCTCTGCGTCGGCAGGGCCCGCCTCATGCATACCTCCCCACAATTCAACCGTCCGAGGAAGGCCCTGCTACCTCTTGAGCTTGCGTTGGTTTTTCCCTAGAAGAGGAAAGGGTGATGCAGGAGAGTAGCAATAAGTATTTCCCTTAGTTTGAGAACCAAGGTATCAATCTAGTAGGAGTATCAAGATGTGGCACCAATGTACTGATACGTCTCTAATGTATCTATAATTTTCGATGGTTCCATGCTATTATCTTGTCAACTTTGGATGTTTTGTATGCATGAATATGCTATTTTATATCTTTTTTGGGACTAACCTATTAACTCAGTGCCAAGTGCCAGTTTCTGTTTTTTCTGTGTTTTTGACCTTTTTTAGAGGAGAATATTAAACGGAGTCCAAACGGAATAAAACCCGCGGAATGATTTTATCCATAATAGAAGACACGTAGGAGACTTGAGAACCAAGGCAGGGGATCTCGGGGAGGTCACAAGCCCCCTAGTCCCAGCCTAGGGGCCTAGAAGGATTGTGGGCCCCCCGTGCATCCTCTGCCCTACCTCTTCCGCCTATAAATTCTCTAAAAATCCAAAACCACCAGAGAGAGCCACGAAAATACTTTTCCGCCGCCGCAAACTTCTGTCTCCGCAAGATCCCATCTAGGGACCGTTCTGGTACCCTACTGGAGGGGGGATTCGGACACGGAGGGCTTCTTCATCAAGACCATTGCCTCTCCGACGACGCGTGAGTAGTTCACCACACACCTTCGGGTCCATAGCTAGTAGCTAGATGGCTTCTTCTCTCTCTTGGATCTTCAATACAAAGTTCTCCATGATCTTCATGGAGATCTATCCGATGTAACTTTCTTTCGCGGTGTGTTTGTCGAGATCCGATGAATTGTGGATTTATGATCAGATAATCTATGAATATTATTTGACTCTCCTCTGATCTCCTATATGCATGATTTCGTATCCTTGTAATTCTCTTCGAGTTGTGGGTTTCGTTTGGCCAACTTGATCTATAATTCTTGCAATGGGAGAAGTGCTTGGTTATGGGTTCATACCGTGCGGTGTCCTCACCTAGTGATAGAAGGGGTAGCGAGGCACGCATCATGTTGTTTCTATCAAGGGTAAAAAGATGGGGTTTATATCATATTGCATGAATTTATCCCTCTACATCATGTCATCTTGCTTAAAGCGTTACTCTGTTTTTTATGAACTCAATACACTAGATGCATGCTGGATAGCGGTCGATGTGTGGTGTAATAGTAGTAGCTGTAGACAGTATCGGTCGACTTGTCTCGGTCGTTATGCCTATATGTATGATCATTGCCTTAGATATCATCACGACTTTGCGTGATTCTATTAATTGCTCGACAGTAATTCGTTCACCCACCGTAATACTTGCTATCATGAGAGAAGCCTCTAGTGAACACTATAGCCCCCGGGTCTACTTCACATCATATTTTCAGATCTACACTTTTACTTGGTTGCAATTTCCACCTTAAGTTCTCACCTTGCAAATAATCGTGAAGGGATTGACAACCCCTTTACAGCGTTGGGTGCAAGTTTGTTTGTTTTTGCGCAGGTACATTGGTGCCTCATCTTGATACTCCTACTGGATCGATACCTTGGTTCTCAAACTGAGGGAAATACTTATTGCTACTGTGCTGCATCACCCTTTCCTCTTCAAGGGAAAAACCAACGCAAGCTCAACAGGTAGCATGTACCCGCGCAAAAAGAAACAAACTTGCACCCAACGCTATAAAGGGGTTGTCAATCCCTTCACGATTATTTGCAAGGTGAGATCTGAAAGGTGAAAAGTGCAACAAAGTAATTTTGTGGATATGAAAATCTAAGGTGAAGTAGACCCGTGGGCCATAGTGTTCACTAGAGGCTTCTCTCATGATAGCAAGTATTATGGTGGATGAACGAATTACTGTCGAGCAATTGATAGAATCACGCAAAGTCATGATGATATCTAAGGCAATGATCATACATATAGGCATCACGTCCGAGACAAGTCGACCGATACTTTCTGCATCTACTACTATTAGTCCACACATCGACCGCTATCTAGCATGCATCTAGTGTATTGAGTTCATAACAAACAGAGTAATGCCTTAAGCAAGATGACATGATGTAGAGGGATAAATTCATGCAATAGATATAAACCCCATCTTTTAACCCTTGATGGCAACAACATGATGCGTGCCTCACTACCCCTTCTGTCACTAGGTGAGGACACCGCACGGTATGAACCCAAAACCAAACACTTCTCCCATTGCAAGAATTATAGTTCAAGTTGGCCAAACGAAACCCACAACTCGAAGAGAATTACAAGGATACGAAATCATGCATATAAGAGATCAGAGGAGACTCAAATAATATTCATAGATAATCTAATCATAAATCCACAATTCATCAGATCTCGACAAACACACCGCAAAAGAAGGTTACATCGGATAGATCTCCATGAAGATCATGGAGAACTTTGTATTGAAGATCCAAGAGAGAGAAGAAGCCATCTAGCTACTAGCTATGGACCCGAAGGTCCGTGGTGAACTACTCACACATCATCGGAGAGGCAATGGTTTTGATGAAGAAGCCCTCCGTGTCCGAATCCCTCTCCGATAGGGCACCAGAACGGTCCCCAGATGGGATCTTGCGGAGATAGAAGCTTGCGGCGGCGGAAAAGTATTTTCGTGGCTCTCTCTGGTGGTTTTGGGTTTTTAGAGAATTTATAGGCAAAAGAAGTAGGCCAACGGAGCCACGTGGGGCCCACAAGCTTGCTAGGGGGCTTGTGACCTCCCCCGAGGTCTTCTGCCTTCGTTCTCAAGTCCCCTGCGTATCTTCTGTTATGGAAAAAAATCACCCCGCAGTTTTTATTCCGTTTGGACTCCGTTTAATATTCTTCTATGAAAAAGGTCAAAAACACGAAAAAAAACAGAAACTGGCACTTGGCACTGAGTTAATAGGTTAGTCCCAAAAAAGATATACAATAGCATATTCATGCATATAAAACATCCAAAGTTGACAAGATAATAGCATGGAACCATAAAAAATTATAGATACGTTGGAGTCGTATCAAGCATCCCCAAGCTTAACTCCTGCTCGTCCTCGAGTAGGGAAGTAATAAATACCAAATTTTTGATGTGGAATGCTACCTAACATATTTGTCCTTTGTAACTTCTTTCTTTTGGCATGAATGTTCAGATCCGTAAGATTCAAAACAACAGTTTACTATTGACATGAAAACAATAATACTTCAAGCATACTAGCTAAGTGATCATGAACTTTTGAAATAACAAGGCCAAAGAAAGTTGTCCCTACAAAATCATATAGTATGGCTATGCTCCATCATCCCTACACAACGAATTTAAATCGTGCACAACCCCGGTATTGGCCAAGTAAGTGTTTTCGCACTCTTACTTCCTCAAACTTTTTTAACTCTCACGAAATACATGAGCATGAGCCATGGATATAGCACTATAGGTGGACTAGAGTGTGGTGGAGGTTGTGAGGCAAAAAGGAGGAGATGGTCACATTGACTCGGCATATCAACGGGCTATGGAGATGCCCATCAATAGAGATAAATGTGAATGAGTAGAGTTTACCATGCAACAGATGCACTAGAGCTATAAGTGTGTGAAAGCTGAAAAGGAAAACTAGTGGGTGTGCACCCAACTTGCTTGCTCACGAAGACCTAAGGCAATTTCGAGGTAGCCCAACATTGGAATATACAAGCCAAGTTATATAATGAAAATTCCCACTAGTATATGGATACAAAACGAGAGACTCCCTATCATGAAGAACATGGTGCTATTTTGAAGCACAAGTGTGGAAATAGATAGTAGCATTGTCCCTTCTCTCTTTTTCTCTCAAATATTTTTTTTGTTTGGGCTCTTCGGCCTTTTATTTTTATTTTTTTGGTGGGCATCTTTGGCCTCTTTTTTTTCCTCACATGGGACAATGCTCTAATAATGATGATCATCACACTTTTCTTTACTTACAACTCAATACTTAGAACAATGATGACTCTATAAGAAATGCCTCCGACAGTGTACCGGGATGTGCAACGATCTAGCTTAGCGTATGACGTTGAAACATCTCGCTAGCTATCTTACGATCATGCAATCGCAATATGAAAATGACGGCACATGTCATGAGACGGAACGGTGGGAGTTGCATGGCAATATATCTCGGAATGGCTATGAAAATGCCATAATAGGTAGGTATGGTGGCTGTTTTGAGGAAGGTATATGGTGGGTTTGTGGACCAGCGAAAGTTGCGCGGCACTAGAGAGGCTAGCAATGGTGGAAGGTGAAAGTGCATCTATACCATGGACTCATATTAGTCATGAAGAACTCATATACTTATTGCGAAAGTTTTGTTAGTAATCGAAACAAAGTGCTAAACACATACTCCCAGGGGAAGGGTTGGTAGGTGTTAACCATCGCGCGATCCCGACCGCCACACAAAGGATGACAATCAATAAGTCAATTATGCTCCGACTTCCTAACATAGCGGTTCACCATACGTGCATGCTACGGGAATCACTAACTTCAACACAAGTATTTCTAGATTCACAACACCCTACTAACATAACTCTAATATTACCATATCCATATTTCAAAACTAATTGCGAGGAATCAAACTTCGCTTACTAATCAATGCACTTGAATATGGAAGTTTTTATTATATCCTCTTTGGAAGCCTATCATATTTAGGACAACTTTCACACACACGCCAATTACCAAGTTACTTAGAGAGAGCACTCTCAAAAAGATATAAGTGAAGATCGAGAGTTTTTATTTTTACAAAATATGACACCGCCGTGCTCTAAAAAGATTTAAGTGAAGCACTAGAGCAAAGTTATCTAGCTCAAAAGATATAAGTGAAGCACATGCGAGCTAAATTTCCTAACTCAAAAGATATAAGTGAAGATCAATGAGTACTCTAGCAAATCCACGATGAGTGCATGTCCCTCTCAAAAAGGTGTGCAGCAAGGATGATTGTGACAAAAAAAAATGAAAAGACTCCTATAATACACGATGCTCCAAGAAAAACACATATCATGTGGTGAATAAAAATATAGCTCCAAGTAACGTTACCGATGGATTGAAGACGAAAGAGGGGATGCCTGTAACGACCAAGATGCGGTCCTTTCCGATCTGGGGATCGAGGCCCCGAATTGGAAAGGAGCGCATTTAAGCGTCTCGCAAACAGGTAACACAACACATACATAATAATAAAGATAGACAATCAGGTGTTCAATTGCCTTCTCATAAATATATCAGAGTACATCACGCATAAAACCAAAGTAGTTCCGCTACGGACTACAAAACATAGAAAGTCTATGCTACCCTGCCTGCAGGCCCACGATCACGACCACCCCTCAATCTTCTGGATAGTTCACGTACACGCGGTCTGTCTCCTCATCGTACTGCCACGCCAGCTGTGTGCCGTCGGGATCATCTGTCTCTGGGGTACCTGAACCAGTTGGTATTGTGGAGGAATCCGTGAGCCATGGGGACAAAGCAATCTAAGACCTTGGTGCCAGAACTAGTCAAGTTATTAGGTAGGATAAGGTGAAGTGTTTAAGGTTGCAGCATCCTAAGCTTGAATTGGTGGCTAACTTACGTAGAGCATTTATGAAGGTGGACTATTCTAGCGGTCGACAAATACTTGATCACTAAGTGATCCTGAACACCTACCTACGGCAAACATAACCCCACCATGTTCCCGATCGAAGAGAGATCTTCGAGGGGACAGTCACGGTTACCCACACTGTTGGCAATTTTATTAGCTTATGTTTAAGTTATCTATTACCGTATGTTAACAAAATATTCCAAGTTGCCACATAACCGCGGGCACGGCTTTCCGAAATATTAAACCCTGCGGGGGTGCTCCAACTAGTCCATCACAAACGTACACAGGCCACAAAGTAATCCTCTATCACAAATCTCGTGATCTCGTCGGATTCCTTAGAGGAAAACCTCAACTCTGGGGGAAACCAAAGCTTCACTTGGATTCCTATAGGCAAGATATATCGCTAAGGTAAGGCAAGGTTAGCAGGACCTCCCGACTTTTCAACGACCCTAATAAGAGCCACGTATCTCAGTCTCAGGACACGCCGGATGAGCACAGCGTATAGTGGCCTGATAGACATCTCCCGAGTTGCCCCGGGTTGGCCCCGCACACGACTCTAGTTTGGACCAACACTCATGAGGAGCACTGGCCCGTGTTGTTGATTAAATTCCTCGGGGTAGCTATTCCCTATGCAGATTATTATTAAGTGATTAGCAAATTAACACCAATGTTGGGTCCTGCCGGACAAGCCTTAGCACTACGCGATTTATCAAGGGGGTCCCCATAACAACCCTGAATGTGTTAGGAGCGATCATTATGGAATCAAACACCGGTAGCCGGTAACTAAGGCGGCAATAATGTAACAAAGCACCCAGGAAAAGGCTAGGCCTTCCGTCACTTACCAATTATATAGGTGCATTAACTAAATAACAGAATTTAGATAATGAAATCAAGCTCATGTGGTCACATGAGACAAAGCACCTGCATCTAGCAACGCTAACATTAGTAGCTGAGCAAAGCCTACTTAGCCATTCAAGTTTGCTAGGAAGGGATCAGTGTTTGGGTTAGTGGCATATCAAGAGGCAATTTAATTCAGTGGTAGGAAGCGAGTAATATGACATGGAAACGGAAACTAGCATAACAAGTCTAGAGATGGAATCTGTGATATCCTCAGCTTGGAATTGTTCTTGTTCGTCCTGCACGTACTCTCCCAAATCCACGTACTCGTTCTCTGATCCCGGTGCTACCCAACATAATAATAACATCCAATGAACAACAACACCTCAATATGCAACAAGCACATGATGCATGAGATGAAGAATGAGCATGCATCACTATTTCTATCACTAACACAAGCTTAAGGAGCTAAAACAAGTTCCTGGACAGAACTGCATGCTAACCTATTTGGACATGCATGAGAATGACATGATCAGATGCGTCTCGTGAAAACGATGCAAAACCATATAAAGAACATTACAATCGGAGCTACGGATCAACGGGAATCAACGAAACAAGATATGAAGCCCTACGTGTCAAAATTTTCACCACACACTCAAATGACACAAATCTGGTATTCCCAGGTTGCCAAGACATAAAACAACCCATCACGGACGGGGTGGAGCAAATAAGAACACCACAACATCAACTAAGCACTCACAAACATCAAAATGACAAAACTACATAATCTGCCATAAACTGCATCATAGCACTTTGTGAGCTACATGCAAAGCACCTACAACCACCCAACTATGACAAATAATATATGTGGCTGTATCTAGCCAAGAATATTATCGGCACAATCAAGAATCACACAAAAAGGAATTAAACACAAAAAGTTATAAGGCTGCAAACTTGCCCAAAACCATCAGATCTCAGGGACTTATTGAAAATTCCTGCACCTAACTTTCTGTCTTTGCTCTGAAGCTTTTTGACAGCAGCCAAAACAATACCTACAGGGCTCAAAATGACATGCAAATTAATAGGGAGCTATAAAAACATATCAGGTCCAACTTTCTAGTTGAAAGCTAGGGCTAGATCACAACACAATGACCAGCACAACCTCATCTACAAGAGAAGAAAATATAAATAGATTCTCAGACTTTGTGAAATTCTCAGATTTTCACTAATCTGCAATTACAGCCACATGCCTACATTGGATGGGCACAACTTGCCCACATGGATTCCAAATCATGAATTGAAACCAACATGTGGTAGAGGGGGTGACCCTCTACTTCCACAATCAAGAAACAAATACAAGAGCACATCACAATTCATGGAACCAAGCTCTAAACTTAGAAGAAAATGTAAATATGACTTTTCCAGAAAATGTTCCAATGGCAAAAATGATTTCACCATTGGATTATTGGGATCTTTCTACCCCAAAACCATATATCAAACACATGCACTTGCTTGGAGCAAGTGAGCTCAAACTAGGAAGGAAAACTACATAGAATCCAACATAGTGAATAGTGCAACATTTCTTGCAACTCCCACTAGTACCACTATCACATATCTATGCTCATGTGCACAAAGACAATATGGACATGATGATTTGGACCCCATGTCGGTGTCAAGCACATCAACAACACAAATACTTCTCACTAAGTCACCCACTCACACACACTTCATGCTCTCTCTCATATTAAACATGAGGAGGTGCACAACTTGCATATGGGGCTGTTTTACCACATACATGTCAAACCACAAACTCATCATAAGCTCTAAGACCCCTAGTACAACATAAGGGAAAGCTATCAAGCAAGTGATATGAAAGCTACACATACATGCATACCTACACTAGCAACACCTCATGTGTGTGCAACACTCACACACACATGCACATACCTACTGCCATCTAACTAGACACACAAGCAAAAGAACACAAGACACCTACACTTACACCATCTACAAGGGAAGCACCACACACACATCTACACATGTGGCTAACACAATGTGTAAGCACACACACACACACCTACCTATACATGATCACACACATGCATCACACAATCTGCCACATCTATAGTAGCAAAAGAAAGAATAAAATGCCACTTGTCACCCATTGTTCTAGGCACAAGTATAGCAAACAATGCAAAGGGGAAAAAATAGAAAGAAGGAATAAAAACGAAAAGGGGCAGCCTGGGATTCGAACCCTAGTGCCCCTGGTGCACTGCAACACACCTAGTCGTTACACTACTGCCATAAGCTCGACACAGAAAGGGAGCAAGCAGGGTAACTTGCTCCCTGCTGCTACTGTGCATGAAAAAAATCAGAAAACAAAATAGCGACAAGGGGGGATCGAACCCGCGCCCTCCAACAGGCACACCACTCTCGCTACCACTGGGCTACGATATGATAATTGACAGATCAGGGGACTGAAACAAGGTAAGCTAGCAGGAAACCCTTCTCTGCCTACAGAGAAACACCAGCGATAGGGAGATCGCCGGGGTTGCTGCTGCGCTGCGCTACCGGAGGAGAGCCCCTGCACCACGACGTTGCAACACGAAGGGGAGAGCTCCCCTGCTACTACTACATCACTACACGCCACACCTGACCGAGAAGATGCACGCACACAATCTTGCTGGGCTCTGACGAACAGCACCCGAGAGGAACACGATGGCTCTGCCTCGGATCTAGGGCGAACCAGGGAGGAAGAAGGAATGGGGAGGTGCAGCCTCACCTTGGGAAGGAAGGGGGCTCCGATCTGAAGGGGAGGAAGCCAGACCGGAGGGGAAGAAGACGTGCCGAGGGAGATCCTGCCATAGACCGAAGCAGTGGCGAAGTGCACCGGGACCGAGGCGCTGACGTCGAGCTGGCCACCGGTGAGGTTGCTCCCCGGCCTCACCGAGGACGGGAATGGGATGCGGGGTGCTCTCCCGTGCTCACGGACATAGCGGCGGTGGAGGACGACGACAGAAGCACGGCGTTCGGCGGCGATGGACTTCTGCTCTCTCTGCCTGAACCTATAGACTCACCTGACAGAGAAGAGAGATAGGGAAGGAGAGAGGTGGCGGTGGCGGATGAGGGGAGAGGAGGAACCCTAGGAGGAGGGGGGAGGCACGGACGCCAACGCGTTTTAAGGGGGGCTTCGACGTTGCTGCTGCTCACGTCGTCGCCCGTCCTCTCTCTGGCATTGGATACGGAAAGAACAGAGTGGGGAATGCCGTCAGGGAAAGAAGAGGCACGCGGCGCTTGCGCACGTAGAGAGGAAGATGGGCCGGCCTAGGTGGGAGGAAGCCCACGAGGGCGGCACATAGAGGGAGAAGCTCCTGGGCTAAATTCCATTACATAAATACTAGAGAAAAGATAAATAGACACAAGGCTTTCTGTTGGAGATAAAAACAAAAATAAAAATGCCCCTGGTCATGAAAACATTTAACATATTTGAATAAAATGCAAATGGAATTTTTGGAGCAAGTTGAATAAATGCAAAACAACAATTTCGTTTCTGTTTTGGATTTATTTGCACCCTTATTTCAGCTCAACAAAACATCAAATATGTCACTCCATCATCCTCACAATATTCTCTAAACTTTGGACATTTTAAAAATAGGGAAGGAACAAGTAAATATTTCAACTAGGGAATAAAGAGAGAGAGGGGTTTGCAACCAAAGGGTTTTGCAAAGATCCAACACCGCACTACCACTTCTACTCACCGCAACACATATGCACCAACACCACATGAAATCACAAGACACTACATCAACACCACCACACTTGCAAACTCAAAGTCACAAAGATACATGGAAGAGATGATATGACATGCATGCATGCAAGGAAGAAAAAATACAAGGGACATCACATGAAGTCATGGCACAAATGATATCATCATATCCCTGACAAGGTGGACCCACTTGCAATAGGTTCTAAATAGGGAAGGTTTACACTTGGGGCACTACAAACTCTCCCACACTACAAAGAAGATCTCGCCCTCGAAATCTAAGACTGAAAGAAATCGGGAAATTCGGAACGGAGGTGATCCTCGCGTTCCCAAGTCGCCTCTTTATCGGAATGCGTGACCACTGCACTTTGAGAAATTTGACAGTCTTGTTACGGGTCTTGCGCTCAGTTGCCTCGAGAACCGCAACTGGATGCTCACGATAAGAAAGGTCAGGCTGAAGGTTGATGTCTTGAAGATGCACAGTGCGCTCGTGGGTCATAAAACACCTCTGAAGCTGAGAAACATGGAACACATCATGGACATTTGCAAAGGTTGACGGGAGCTCGAGCTGGTACGCAAGGTCGCCTCTCTTGCCAACCACTCTAAACGGACCAACGAAATGAGGTGCAAGATTGCCTTTGATGCCAAAGCGCTGCATACCCTTCATAGGCGACACCTTGAGATAGACAAACTCATCAAGATCATAAGACATGTCACGGTGCTTGCTATCATAATAGCTCTTCCGACGGGACTGAGCTGCTCTGAGGTTGTCGCGAATGATCCGACACATCTGCACAGCTTCTTCTATCATATCATTCCCAAGGATCTGACGCTCGCCGGTCTCGGACCAGTTGAGCGGGGTACGGCACTTCCTGCCATAGAGAATTTCAAACGGAGCCTTGCCAGAACTAGCTTGATAACTGTTGTTACACGAGAACTCCGCGAAAGGCAGACAATCTTCCCACTTCATGCCAAAAGAGATAACACATGCTCTCAGCATATCCTCAAGACATTCACTCTCTCCGCTTGACCACTAGTCTGAGGATGGAACGTTGTGCTGAAGCGGATCTTCGTGCCCATAGCAGACTGAAAGGAGTCCCAGAACTTGGAAGTGAAGATACTTCCGCGATCTGAAGAGATCATCATAGGCACGCCGTGCAAAGAGACAATCCTGGAGGTGTACAACTCTGACAGCTGAGCTGCTGAAATGGACTCCTTGACTGGAAGAAAATGAGCCACTTTACTCAACTTGTCGATGACGACGAAGATAGCATCATTACCCTTCTTGGACTTCGGAAACCCGGTGACGAAATCCATCTCAATGTGATCGAACTTCCACTCGGGAATCGGCAAAGGCTGCAAGAGGCCTGCTCGGCGTTGATGTTCTGCTTTCACCCTTCGACATACATCACACTCGTTTACGAACTGAGCAATCTCACGTTTCATACGAGTCCTCCCGAAGGTCTGCTTCAAGTCATGGTACATTTTGGAGCTTCCAGGATGAATATAGAGCAGAGAGTTATGAGCTTCTTCCATGATTACCTTCCTGAGATCACCTTTCAGGACGACAAGGCGATCCTCGAAAAACAACGTGTCCCTGGCATCAATAGTGAAGCACTTATACTTGGGGAGACTCTTTTCCACACCAATCTTGACCTTCTTCACCATAGCGTCAAGAAGCTGAGCTGCTCTGACCTGATCTTCCAAGGTAGGAGAGATCTAAAGGTTCGCAAGAAATCCCTGAGGTACTAGCTGAAGGTTGAGCTTCGTGAAAGACTCACAAAGACCCGGCTGGAGAGGTTGCAGAATCAGACTGTTGCAATATGCCTTCCTGCTCAAAGCATCCGCCACGACATTTGCCTTGCCTGGCGTGTACTCAACACTCGGATTAAAATCCTGGAGCATTTCCACCCAACGTGTTTGCCGAAGATTCAAGTTAGGCTCAGTGAAGATGTACTTGAGACTCTTGTGATCGTTGAAGACTTCAACCTTACGCTGCAACAAGAGATGTCTCCAAGTCATCAAGGCGTGTACCACAACTGCTAGCTCGAGATCATGCACAGGATAGTTCTTCTCCGCTGGCTTCAACTGCCTGGAGGTATAAGCAACCACCTTCTTATCTTGCATCAGGACTGTACCAAGACCCTGGAGAGAAGCATCGCAAAAGACCTGGTACGGCTTGGAATCATCCGGAGGGGCCAATACCGGAGTGGAGATAAGCTTCTCTTTGAGTGTATCGAAGGCCAGTTGACACTCTGGAGACCAAGCATACTTAACACCCTTCTGAAGAAGACTTGAGAGCGGCTTGGCGATCTTGGAGAAGTTCTCAACGAACCTTCTGCAATAGCCAGCAAGCCCGAGAAATCTTCGAAGCTGCTTCACATTCTGCAGAGGCTCCCATTCAACAATGGCCTGAACCTTGGATGGATAAACTTTAATGCCCTCGGCAGAGATAATGTGCCCAAGATAAACCACTTCTTTCAGCCAGAACTCACACTTGGAAAACTTTTCATACAGCTTGTACTCTCTCATCTTATCAAGCACCAATCTGAGATGTTCTTCATGTTCTTCCTCAGTCTTAGAAAAGACCAGAATGTCGTCGAGATAGAGCAAGACAAATTCATTCTTGTACGGGGAGAAAATATAGTTCATCAATCGACAGAATGTCGGAGGAGCATTTGTCAGACCAAAAGACATGACCATATACTCATACGAGCCAAAACTAGTCCTGAAGGCCGTCTTTGGAATGTCTTTCTCGTGAATGCGAATTTGATTATAGCCCATTCTGAGATCAAGGTTGGAGAATACTTTAGCACCTTTCAACTGTTCGAACAACTCAGTTATGTTCAGAAGTGGATATTTGTTGCTGATTGTCTTCTTATTCAATGGACAATAATCGACACACAACCGGTCCGTGCCATCCTTCTTCTTTTCAAACAGAACAACACAGCCCCACGGAGACGAGCTCGGTCTGATCAAACCCAAACGCTCCTGCTCATCGTGTTGCCTCTTAAGTTCCTTCAATTCTTCTGGACCCAGCTTGTACGGCCGTTTGCACACTGGCTCTGTGCCTGGCTCAAGCTCAATGACAAACTCAACTTCACGATGCGGAGGCATGCCAGGCAGCTCTTCAGGAAACACATCTTGATATTCGCAGACCACTGGAACTTGCTCAATAGGATTGATCTCACCCTTTTCATTCAAGGAGAACAGATGGATTGTATCATCGCGCGCCGCGAATATAACCACGACTTCCGAAGAGTGGGTAAGCTTCACTTCTTTGGCTTCACAATCAATTGATGCCTTGTTCATGGCCAGCCAGTCCGTACCAAGAATCAAGTCGATGTCGGAATTGCCCAAGACAATAGGAGATGCCAGAAAAGCATAAGCGCCCATCTTAACAGAAACATCTAGAACCAGACAATTGGAATTCATCAATCTCCCAGGAGAAACTATTGACATAGTCTTAACCAAATCTTGACAAACAAACTCATGCTTTGCAAAGAATGGACGGGACATGAAGCAATGTGATGCACCAGAATCAAATAACACTTTAGCAGCAATATCATTGACGAGAAGGTTACCCATGATCACATCAGAGGAGTTGTCTGCTTTAGCTGCGTTCACCATGTTGACTTGAGCTGATCTCGGGTTGAACTTGACAAGAGCATTGCTTGGAGGTTTTCCTGGAGGAGGAGGCGGCCATCGGAGCTGAGAAGTACATTTTTTGGCATAATGACCCTTCTGCCCACACTTGTGACAAGTGACATCTGCTGGCTCCCGGAACTGAATCTGAGGAGGCCCTTGCTTTTGATGCTGGTATCTCTGCTAGAAGCCAGGGTTGGGTGGGTGGGAAGAACCACGACCATCTGAGTGCTTCATCTGCTGTGAGTGCCGAGGAGGAGGAGGAGAAACCTAAAACCTCTGTTGCTTCTGAACCACCTGAGTCGAGGAAGAGCTGGAATCTCTGAAGCGCTTCTTGGAATTTTCGACCCTGAGCAAGGCTGCCTCTGCTCTGAGAGCTAGGTTGTAGAACTTGTCGAACTCCTCACGATCGTGCAAGGCAAGAGCTAACTGCAAGTCTTCTTTCAAGCCACCCCTGAACTAATAAATCTTGCTCTTCTGATCCGGGATATCCTGCAGCGCGTAACGGGCCAGCTCGTGGAACTCAACATTGTACTTGTACACGGAATTGCCACCCTGCTTCAAACGCCTGAACTTCTCACGCATCTCCTCCACAAAACTGGAAGGGACGTAGTGGGACCTGAAGTCACGACAGAACTCCTCCCAAGACATCACCCTGGCGCCTCTGGAGTCCTTGAGCTGCTGCCACCATATAGAAGCCTGCCCCTTCAACTGAAACGTTGCAAACTTGACATAATCCTCCGGACGCACATTGCTACACTCGAAATGTTTGTTCATATCACGGATCCAATCTTCTGCATCAAATGGCTGGTCGCATGAAGTGAACGTCTTTCGCTAGTTTGACAGGAACTGACTCAGAATCGCAAACTGATTTCCACCATGTTGAAAATTGCCTGGCTGTTGGTTGGCTCTCTCTTGCAGCAACTGAATCAGCATCTGGGTGTTTGCATTAGTAGCTGCCATCACCGCTTGCGAGGCCTCTGCAGGAGGAGGCGGCGGCAGCGGAGGGGGAGGAGGTGGTGGAGGCGGCATATCCTCACGCCCTGGTTTCTGACGAGTCGATGGAGCCATCCTGAAGACTGACAGCATATTAGTCCACAGAATAATTGAAGATATTACTGAATCAAAAGACAGAATATCTAAACAGAATTTAGCAATTGCACTTGAACAACATAGCAAGAATGCATCCTCAAAGTGATGGACGACAAAATTCCGATAAGGACCACTGCAAACAAGTGTGAGCTAGAACTTCTCGGAACAAACATATGATCGAGATTTCCCAAACCTCAATCAAGCATCTGTAGGAAGATAGTCCTATAAGATACTACTTGATATCCCACCTATGAATTGCCGAAATAACTGGTCATGCAATCTCGTACACGGATACAAGGAGTATTTCACACAACTCCTAAACTAACCCGTCACCTGTATCACATCCTTAAACACACAACTAGCATCTCGGACCTTCATCTACAACAGATCCTCATGATCACAACGATACCAAGTGTGGTAGTACCCCTGAACAATCTGCACCAGTACTAGGGACATCGGGGTTATCTCACCACTACCAGTATTGAAGCAATTACGAACATCCTTCGTTCTTAGATACTAAAAAAACTGAATGATGGCGATGTGCGCAAGAATCCCTTGGAGCTCAACTCCGCTGAAACTTAAAGCAGATAGGAGGCACCAGGACAAGACTCCGTCACATCAAAATCATATAGATTTCACAAATACCCGCGTGATCCTAAAATATTTTTTGAGCGAGAAAAGGAGTAGAGTTAAAGATTTCCTAAGCCGGGAACCTCACCAGAGCATAGAAGAGGAGAAAAAAGAATCCTACTCTCTGATATAACTAAGACTCAAAACATTTTCTAGACTCGACTCGGCCAAGTACGATCACACAAAGGCTCCTATGGTCGTAAGGCTCTGATTACCAACTTGTAACGACCAAGATGCGGTCCTTTCCGATCTGGGGATCGAGGCCCCAAATTGGAAAGGAGCGCATCTAAGCGTCTCGCAAACAGGTAACACAGCACATACATAATAATAAAGATAGACAATCAGGGGTTCAATTGCCTTCTCATAAATATATCAGAGTACATCACGCATACAACCAAAGTAGTTCCGCTACGGACTACAAAACATAGAAAGGCTATGCTACCCTGCCTGCAGGCCCACGATGACGACCACGCCTCAATCTTCTGGATAGTTCACGTACAGGCGGTCTGTCTCCTCACCGTACTGCCACGCCAGCTGCGTGCCATCGGGATCATCTGTCTCTGGGGTACCTGAACCTGTTGGTATTGTGGAGGAATCCGTGAGCCACGGGGACTTAGCAATCTAAGACCTTAGTGGCAGAACTAGTCAAGTTATTAGGTAGGATAAGGTGAAGTGTTTAAGGTTGCAGCATCCTAAGCTTGAATTGGTGGCTAACTTACGTGGAGCATTTATGAAGGTGGACTATTCTAGCGGTCGACAAATACTTGATCACTAAGTGATCCTGAACACCTACCTACGTCAAACATAACCCCACCGTGTTCCTGATCGAAGAGAGATCTTCGAGGGGACAGTCATGGTTACGCACACTGTTGGCAATTTTACTAGCTTATGTTTAAGTTATCTATTACCGGATGTTAACAAAATATTCCAAGTTGCCACATAACCGCGGGCACGGCTTTCTGAAAGAGTAAACCCTACAGGGGTGCTCCAACTAGTCCATCACAAACGTACACAGGCCGCAAAGTAATCCTCTATCACGAATCTCGTGATCTCGTCGGATTCCTTAGAGGAAAACCTCAACTCTGGGGGAAACCAAAGCTTCACTGGGATTCCTATACACAAGATATATCGCTAAGGTAAGGCAAGGCTAGCAGGACCTCCTGACGTGTCGACGACCTTGATAAGAGCCGCATATCTCAGTCTCAGGACACGCCAGATGAGCACAACGCACAGTGGCCTGATAGACATCTCCCGAGTTGCCCCGGGTTAGCCCCGCACACGACTCTAGTTTGGACCAACACTCATGAGGAGCACTGGCCCGGGTTGTTGATTAAATTCCTCGGGGTAGCTATGCCCTATGCAGATTATTATTAAGTGATTAGAAAATTAACATCAATGTTGGGTCCTGCCGGACAAGCCTTAGCACTACGCGATTTATTGAGGGGGTCCCCATAACAACCCCGAACGTGTTAGGATCGATCATTATGGAATCAAACACCGATAGCCGGTAACTAAGGCGGCAATAACGGAACAAAGCACCCAGCAAAAGGCTAGGCCTTCCATCATTTACCATGTATATAGGTGCATTAATTAAATAACAGAATTTAGATAATGATATCATGCTCATGTGGTCACATGAGACAAAGCACCTGCATCTAGCAACACTATCATTAGTAGCTGAGCAAAGCCTACTTACCCATTCAAGTTTGCTAGGAAGGGATCAGTGTTTGGGTTCATGGCATATCGAGAGGAAATTTAATTCAGTGGTAGGCAGCGAGCAATATGACATGGAAACACCAACTATCATAACAAGTCTAGAGATGGAATCAAGGTCATATCATCTTGCCTGTGATATCGTCCTGCACATACTCTCCCGAATCCACGTACTCGTTCTCTGATCCCGGTGCTACCCAACATAAGAATAACATCCAGTGAACAACAGCACCTCAAGATGCAACAAGCACATGATGCATGAGATGAAGAATGAGCATGCATCACTATTTCTATCACTAACACAAGCTGAAGGAGCTAAAACAAGTTCCTGGACAGAACTGCATGCTAACCTATTTGGACATGCATGATAATGACATGATCATATGCGTCTCGTGAAAACGATGCAAAACCATATAAAGAACATTACAATCGGAGCTACGAATCAACGGGAATCAACGAAACAAGATATGAAGCCCTACATGTCAAAATCTGCACCACACACTCAAATGACTTAAATCAGGTATTCCCAGGTTGCCAAGACATAAAACAACCCATCATGGATGGGGTGGAGATAATAAGAACACCACAACATCAACTAAGCACTCACAAACATCAAAATGACAAAACTACATAATCTGCCATAAACTGCATCATAGCACTTTGTGAGCTACATGCAAAGCACCTACAGCCACCCAACTATGACAAATAATATATGCGGCTGTAGCTAGCCAAGAATACTACCAGCACAAGCAAGAATCATACAAAAAGGAATTAAACACAGAAAGTTATAAGGCTGCAAACTTGCCCAAAACCATCAGATCTCAGGGACTTGGTGAAAATTCCTGCACCTAACTTTCTGTCTTTGCTCTGAAGCTTTTTTACAGCAGCCAAAACAATACCTACAGGGCTCCAAATGACATTAAATTTTATAGGGAGCTATAAAAACATATCAGGTCCAAATTTCTAGTTTAAAGCTAGGGCTACATCACAACACAATGACCAGCACAACCTCATCCACAGGATAAGAAAATATAAACAGATTCTCAGACTTAGTGAAAATCTCAGATTTTCACTAATCTGGAATTACAGCCACATGCCTACTTTGGATGGGCACAACTTGCACACATGGATTCCGAATCATGAATTGAAACCAACATGTGTTAGAGGGGGCAGCCTCTACTTCCACAATCAAGAAACAAATACAAGAGCACATCACAATCCATGGAACCAAGCTCTAAACTTAGAAGAAAATGTAAATATGACTTTTCCAGAAAATGTTCCAATGGAAAAAATGATTTCACCATTACATTCCTGGGATATTTCTACCCCAAAACCATATATCAAACACATGCACTTGCTTGGAGCAAGTGATCTCAAACTAGGAAGGAAAACTACATAGAATCCAACATAGTGAATAGTGCAACATTTCTTGCAACTCCCACTAGTACCACTATCACATATCTATGCTCATGTGCACAAAGACAATATGGGCATGAGGGTTTGGACCCCATGTTGGTGTAAAGCACATCAACAACACAAATACTTCTCACTAAGTCACCCACTCACACACACTTCATGCTCTCTCTCATACTAAACATGAGGAGGTGCACAACTTGCATATGGGGCTGTTTCACCACATACATGTCAAACCGCAAACTCATCATAAGCTCTAAGACCCCTAGTACAACATAAGGGAAAGCTATCAAGCAAGTGATACGAAAGCTACACATACATGCATACCTACACTAGCAACACCTCATGTGTGTGCAACACTCACACACACATGCACATACCTACTGCCATCTAACTAGACACACAAGCAAAAGAACACAAGACACCTACACTTACACCATCTACAAGGGAAGCACCACACACACATCTACACATGTGGCTAACACCATGTGTAAGCACACACACACACACACACACACACCTACCTATACATGATCACACACATGCATCGCACAGTCTGCCACATCTATAGTAGCAAAAGGAAGAATAAAATGCCACTTGTCACCCATTTTTCTAGGCACAATTATAGCAAACAATGCAAAGGGAAAAAAATAGAAAGAAGGAATAAAAACGAAAAGGGGCAGCCTGGGATTCGAACCCCAGTGCCCCTGGTGCACTGCAACACACCTAGCCATTACACTACTACCATAAGCTCGACAGAGAAAGGGAGCAAGCAGGGTAACTTGTTCCCTGCTGCTACTCTGCACGAAAGAAATCTGAAAACAAAATAGCGCCGAGGGGGATCGAACCCGCGGCCTCCAACATGCACACCACTCTTGCTACCACTAGGCTACGATATGATAATTGACAGATCAGGGGACTGAAATAAGGTAAGCTAGCAGGAAACCCTTCTCTGACTACAAAGAAACACCAGTGACAGGGAGATCGCCAGGGTTGCTGCTGTGCTGTGCTACCGGAGGAGAGCCCCTGCACCATGACGTCGCAACACGAAGGGGAGAGCTCCCCTGCTACTGCTACATCACTACACGCCACACCTGACCGAGAAGATGCACGCACACAATCTTGCTGGGCTCTGACGAACAGCACCCGAGAGGAACACGATAACTCTACCTCGGATCTAGGGCGAACCAGGGAGGAAGAAGGAAGGGGCAGCTGCAGCCTCACCTTGGGAAGGAAGGGGGGCTCCGATCTGAAGGGGGGGAAGCCGGACCGGAGGGGAAGAATACGTGTTGAGGGAGATCCTGCCGTAGACCGAAGCAGTGACGAAGTGCACCGGCACCGAGGCGCTGACGTCGAGCTGGGCACTGGTGAGGTCGCTCCCCGGCCTCATCGATGACGGGAATGGGACGCGGGGTGCTCTCCCGTGCTCATGGACATAGCGGCGGCGGCGAACGACGACGGAAGCACGGCGTTCGGCGGTGATGGACTTCTGCTCTCTCTGCCTGAACCTACAGACTCACCTGACAGAGAAGAGAGATGGGGAAAGAGAGAGGTGGCGGCGGCAGATGAGGGGAGAGGAGGAACCCTAAGAAGAGGGGGAGGCACGGACGCCAACGCATTTTAAGGGGGGTGTCGACGTTGCTGCTGCTCTCGGCGTCGCCCGTCCTCTCTGTGGGGTTGGAGACGGAAAGAACAGAGAGGGGGAACGCCGTCAGGGAAAGAAGAGGCACGCGGCCCTTGCGCACGCAGAGAGGAAGATGGGTCGGCCTAGGTGGGAGGAAGCCCACCAGGGCGACAGATAGAGGGAGAAGCTCCTGGGATAAATTCCATTGACAGAAATACTAGAGAAAAGATAAATAGACACAGGGCTTTCTGTTGGAGATAAAAACAAAAATAAAAATGCCCCTGGTCATGAAAACATTTAACATATTTGAATAAAATGCAAAGGGAATTTTTGGAGCAACTTGAATAAATGCAAAACAACAATTTAGTTTCTGTTTTGGATTTATTTGCACCCTTATTTCAGCTCAACAAAACATCAAATATGTCACTCCATCATCCTCACAATATTCTATAAACTTTGGACATTTTAAAAACAGGGAAGGAACAAGTAAATATTTCAACTAGGGAATAAAGAGAGAGAGGGGTTTGCAACCAAAGCGTTTTGCAAAGATCCAACACCACACTACCACTTCTACTCACCACAACACATATGCACCAACACCACATGAAATCACAAGACACCACATCAACACCACCACACTTGCAAACTCAAAGTCACAAAGATACATGGAAGAGATGATATGACATGCATGCATGCAAGGAAGAAAAAAAATACAAGGGACATCACATGAAGTCATGGCACAAATGATATCATCATATCCCTGACAAGGTGGACCCACTTGCAATAGGTTCCAAATAGGGAAGGTTTACACTTGGGGCACTACAATGCCTTCCCGGGGCATCCCCAAGCTTAGGCTTTTTGCTGTCCTTGAATTTGGCTTGGGATTCCTTGGGCATCCCCAAGCTTAAGACCTTTCCACTCTTTATCCCATTGTCCATGAGAACATCACCCAAAACTTTAAAACTTCACAATACAAAACTTAAACAGAAACTCATGATATCATTAGCATAAGAAAACAAACCACCACTCTTTAGGTACTGTAGTAAACTTGATTTCTATTTATATTGATGTTATATTACTGTATTCTCACTTTTCCATGGCTAGTACCCCCCGATACTATCCATAGTTTCATAAAAATAAGCAATCAACACAACAAAAACAGAATCTGTCAAAAACAGACCAATCTGTAGCAATCTGTATACTTTGTATACCACTGGTATCCCAAAAATTCCGAAACATTATGAAAATTATGGAAATTTTCATATAAACCATCAGAAAAACGAATCAACTCAAAAGCTCTTTCTGGATAGGAATTAAAAATAATTTCGTGAGCGCAAAGTTTCTGTCTTTTTCAGCACGATCAAACAACCATCACCAAAACTAATCATAAAGGTTCTACTTGGCACAAACACAAAAAGAAACATAAAAGAACACAATCATAACAGAATTATGATGGTCTGGACACAACAAAACAGAAATCAAAAAGCAAATATAAATTCATTGGGTTGCCTCCCAACAAGCGCTATTGTTTAACGCCCTTAGCTAGGCATAAGGCGATAGAATCAAGTGTCGTCATCTTTGGTGCTCAAACCATAAGTTGCCCTCATCATGGATTCATAAGGCAATATTATTTTCTTTCTAGGAAAGTGTTCCATGCCCTTCTTTAATGGAAATTGAAATCTAATATTCCCTTCCTTCATATCGATGATAGCACCAATAGTCCTAAGGAAAGGTCTACTAAGAATGATGGGACATGTCGGATTGCAATCAATATCAAGCACAATGAAATCTACGGGCACATAGTTCCCATTTGAAATAATAAGAACATCATTGATCCTTCCCATCAGTTTCTTAATAGTAGAATCCGCAAGATGCAAATTAAGAGAGCACTCATCAATCTCATTGAAGCGTAGAACATCACATAAAGACTTTGGAATAGCGGAAACACTAGCACCCAAATCACACAAAGCATTGCATTCATAGTTTTTAATCTTGATTTTGATAGTAGGTTCCCACTCATCATGAAGTTTTCTAGGAATAGATATCTCCAATCCAAGTTTCTCTTCAAGAGATTTCAGCATAGCATCAACGATATTATCGGTAAAGGCCTTATTTTGGCTATAAGCATGTGGAGAGTTTAGCATGGATTGCATCAAGGAAATACATTCAATCAAAGAGCAACTATCGTAATTGAACTCCTTGAAATCCAAAGTAGTAATTTCATCACTCCTCAAAGTTTTGATATCCCCTACTCCACTTTCAGTGCTTTTATCATCAAGGTAGATAGACTCCAAATCATTGGGGCGTTTTTCAACCAAAGTGGATTCATATCCAGCCCCATCATCATTAGGATTGACATTAGAAAACAAGGATTCAATAGGAGTCACACAAATCACTTTAAGATCTTCGTGATTCTCATCACGAGAACATGCCTTTTTAAGCCATTCATGTCTAGCACGAATTTGGGTGGTTCTTTCTTTACTCTCATTCATGGGAACACGCATAGCTTTCAAGGTTTCATCCATATTAATCTTGGGATGAGCACATTTCAATTTCAAAGCATCAATATCAAGAGACATTCTATCAACGGTCTTAGCCAAGTCATCAATTTTGAGCAGTTTTTCTTCTATGGACGCATTGAAAATCTTTTGCGAGTTGATAAACTCTTTAATATTACTATAAATATCGAAGAGTAATTTATTGTAATTTCCATGAGCATTGTTGTAGGAATTGCGAAAGTTATTAGAGGGATTACTAAGAAAAGGCCTAGGATTAAAGTTACCTCTATAAGCATTGTTGTTGTCAAAATTATTCCTACCAACAAAGCTAACATCCAAGCTCTCATTGCTATTCTCAGTCAAGGAAGACAAAGGCATATCATTTGGATCTAAAGGAGCACTTCTACTAGCAAACAATTTCATTAACTCATCCATCTTAGCACTCAAAGAGTTAATTTCTGCTATAGCATGCACTTTTTTACTAGTAAATGACCTTTTAGTGTGCCATTGAGAATAGTTTGTCATGATATTATCTAGGAGTTTTGTGGCTTCTCCTATTGTGATTTCCATGAAAGTTCCACCGGAGGCGGAATCCAAGATATTTCTAGAAGCAAAATTCAAACCAACATAGAAGATTTGTATAATCATCCAAAGACTCAGGCCATGAGCGGGACAATTTCTAATCATCAATTTCATTCTCTCCAAGATTGTGCAACATGTTCATGATCTAGTTGCTTAAAATTCATGATATCATTACGGAGATAGATAATCTTAGCAAGTGGAAAATACTTGGAAATATAAGCATCTTTACACTTGTTCCAAGAATCAATACTATTTTTTGGTAAAGATGGAAACCAAGTTTTGGCTCGATCTCGTAATGAGAACGGAAATAGCTTCAATTTAATCATATCATTATCCACATCTTTCTTCTTTTTCATATCGTATAACTCAATGAAGGTATTAAGATGGGATGCGACATCTTCACTAGGAAGGCCGGAAAATTGCTCTTTCATAACAAGATTCAGCAAGGCAACATTGATTTCATATGATTCCGCACTAGTGGCGGGAGCAATCGGAGTCCTAATAAAATCATTATTATTAGTATTCGAGAAGTCACACAATTTGGTGTTTTCAGTCATGGTAAATTTTGTTTTTTCAGAATTTGGTGTTGGCAGACAAGCACACAAGCAAACAGAAAGCAAGCGAAAGAAAAGGGCGAACGAAAAAGGCAAATATTTTTGTAAATTTTGTTTTTTCAGAAGTGGGGGAGAGGAAAAGGAGAGGCAAAAGGCAAATAGTGTAAATGCAAGAGATGAGTTTGCGATAGTTACTTGGATAAGCTTCACTTTGAATACTCCCCGGCAACGGCGCCAGAAATTGTTCTTACTACCTCTTTAGCTTGCGTTGGTTTTACCCTCGAAGAGGAAAGGGTGATGCAGCACAATAGCAATAAGTATTTACCTCAGTTTGAGAACCAAGGTATCAGTCCAGTAGGAGTATCAAGATGAGGCACCAATGTACCTGCGCAAAACCAAACAAACTTGCACCCAACGATATAAAGGGGTTGTCAATCCCTTCACGATGCAAGATGAGATCTGAAAGGTGAAAAGTGCAACAAAGTAATTTTGTGGATCTGAAAATATGAGGTGAAGTAGACCCGGGGGCCATAGTGTTCACTAGAGGATTCTCTCATGATAGCAAGTATTACGGAGGGTGAACGAATTACTGTCGAGCAATTGATAGAATCGCGCAAAGTCATGATGATATCTAAGGCAATGATCATACATATAGGCATCACGCCCGAGACAAGTAGACTAATACTTTCTGCATCTACTACTATTACTCCACACATCGACCGCTATCCAGCATGCATCTAGTGTATTGAGTTCATAACAAACAGAGTAACGCCTTAAGCAAGATGACATGATGTAGAGGGATAAATTCATGCAATAGATATAAACCCCATCTTTTAACTCTTAATGGCAACAACACGATGCGTGCCTCGCTACCCCTTCTGTCACTAGGTGAGGACACCACACACTATGAACCCAAAACCAAGCACTTCTCCCATTGCAAGAATTATAGATCAAGTTGGCCAAACGAAACCGACAACTCGAAGAGAATTACAAGGATACGAAATCATGCATATAAGAGATCAGAGGAGACTCAAATAATATTCATAGATAATATGATCATAAATCCACAAATTCATCGGATCTCGACAAACACACCGCAAAAGAAGGTTACATCGGATAGATCTCCATGAATATCATGGAGAACTTTGTATTGAAGATCCAAGAGAGAGAAGAAGCCATCTAGCTACTAGCTTTGGACCCGAAGGTCTGTGGTGAACTACTCACGCATCATCGGAGAGGCAATGGTGTTGATGAAGAAGCCCCCTGTGTCCGAATCCCCCTCCGGCAGGGCACCAGAATGGTCCCCAGATGGGATCTTGCGGAGACAGAAGCTTGCGGCGGCGGAAAAGTATTTTCGTGGCTCTCTTTGGTGGTTCTGGATTTTTAAAGAATTTATAGGCGAAAGAAGTAGGGCAAAGGAGCCACGTGGGGCCCACAAGCTTGCTAGGCGCGCCCCCCCAAGGCGGGGCTAGGGGGATTGTGACCTCCCCCGAGGTGTTCTTCCTTGGTTCTCAAGTCCCCTGCGTATCTTCTGTTATGGAAAAAATCATCCCGCAGGTTCTATTCCGTTTGGACTACGTTTAATATTCTTCTCTGAAAAAGGTCAAAAACATGGAAAAACGGAAATTGGCACTTGGCACTGAGTTAATAGGTTAGTCCCAAAAAGATATAAAATAGCATATTCATGCATATAAAACATCCAAAGTTGACAAGATAATAGCATGGAACCATAAAAAATTATAGATACGTTGGAGACGTATCAGGCCCAAAGGGGGAAGGGGCTACACGCACAGTTAGGCCCCTGAGTCACGATGCTCAGGTGTCCCCCTTGACGTGTGATCGGCTCCGTACCTTCAGGTGTTTGCCCCATGCGCTGGGCATGTGTGAAGTCGTGGGTGGACTGCGTTGATCTCCTTGCAGGCCGAGGATGTAGCCATTCACGGGCCGTGTTGGTGCCAGCTGGGGGCGTAGTCATTGGCGGACTATATTGGTGCCGGCTGGGGGCGTAGTCATTCGCGGACTATATTGGTTGCCCATGTATGTACCCAGCACGGAGCATAGGTCTTCTACTAGGCATAGGATGGACCCCTCTGCGTCCTCGGAGGACCTTGGCGTATATAGCCTTGACTGGTTATTACGTGAGAATGTCACGGTGGGGTTTTACATGGGAGGTCGCGAGTCCGTTATGGCCTCGCGAGTGTCCCTAGCCCCGAGGCATTGGTGCCTGATCTTCTCCCCAGCGCGGAGAGTAGGGCTGCCACTAGGCGTGGGATGGACCCCTCCGCGTCCTCGGGGGGCCCTGGGCATATACAGCCTCGGCTCGTTATTAAGTGAGAGTGTCACGGTGGGGGTGTATATGGGAGGTCGCGAGGATGCTATAGCCTCGCAAGTGTCCCTACCCCCGGGTCATTGGTGCACTGAATTGACTTGGTTTGGGTCATTGGCAAACCCTGCTGACTTCTTCTTCTTTGGGAGCGAGGCTACGCACCTGCATGGACAAACTTTGACTGGAGCCCCCAAGCGGGAGGGGGGGGGGGTGGGGCGACCGCCCGACAATATAACCAAGGCAGAATGTTAGGATGCGAAGCATGTGAAACTGAACAACCAAACGATGCATAAATGAAAGTAGTAGACGGGGAAAGTCTGGAGCTGGGGGAGGCCGCACGGCCCCGAGGTTTCCCACGGACGGGGTGAACTGAGAAGTTACCTAACAGCGGCCAACAAAAAGTCACCCGGCGGGTGAGCCGCTGAAGTGCTGGAGGCTCCGTTGTCGCTTGATTTCTTGTTTCCGCGGTCGCGACCCTCACTGGTCCGCCGCCTCCCAAGGCTCGGGGCCTTCGCTTGTCCCGAGCATATCCTCCTCCTCATGGCGCCCCAACAGGCGGGGTATGAGCATTTCCTGCTGGAGCCTCTGGTAAGTGGTGATGACGACATGATGGATATACTTCTCCCTCCTGGTTGGTTACCCCAAGTGGAAGGTGGAGATGTAGTCAGCAACAAGTTTTCCCTTACACGAAGACTATAAGGTTTATCAAACCAGGAGGACTCCAAGGATCAACTAGTAGGTGTCCCCTACCCTGGCGCAAGAAGAAGACATGGACCTGCACACACACAAATAACTTTGCTCCCAACGAGTACAGAAAGGTTGTCAACATCTCCGGCCTTGTAGTTTGTAAAGGATCAAAACACAAGTGGGAATAGTGATACTGATTGCAACAGAAAAGTAAATGAAAGCAGTAAATGATGGAGGTGTAAGCAATGGTGGTGATATGGACCGGAGTCACATGATGTTCACTAGTGATGTGTCTCTCCCAAAACACGATAAACAACTATGCTTGGGTAAACAAATTACAGCTCGGCAATTGATAGAATTATAAACGCACCGCAATGCTAATTATGCTACTTGAAAGTTAGAAGCTCAATAGTAATGGGCAATATGCCAAGACAAGTAGACCGTTTATTCATCAGCATCTACTTACTAATCATCCACCTTGAGATATCTATCCAGAACATCTCGCTGGTATTAGGTTGCGAGCCCCACCCAAAGTGTAAACTGAAAGCAATGGACAACTGCATTAACGAACTATGCGTAAGGTAGACAATCCTTGCAACCGTGGTCACAAGCACCGTTGTTTTATCCTTGGTGGCAACAACACATCCCCTAGTCACATGTTTCTATCACTCAATCTAGACATCAGGGGGCATGAAGCCACAATCATGCATAACGCTCCCTCTTGGAGTTACAATCTACTACTCGGCCAAAGCAATACAAAGCAACGGAGAATACACATGAATCTCTAAGGAACATAATATAAAAGGATAATCAAATATATAACTCGTAACAATCTGAACATAATCTCATAATCCATCGGATCAAAACAAATCGAGCAAAGCAACAACAGGTAAATCACATAGATGCCTTGATCATGTAAGGCAACTCACAAGGGCTAATCATGGAAGAACAAGATTGAAGAGAAGACATCACATGGCTACTGGTCATGGACTCATGGTCCAAGGAGGACTACTCACGGCACGTCCAGGAAGCATCCATGACGGTGGAGAAGCTCCCGAAGGTCAATCCTCCCTCGGGCAGGGTGCCGAGAAGAGGTCTCCTCACGCTCCCGATCTCGGAAGTGCTGCTACGGCAGAACGATCGAGAAATTCGTGATTCTGGATGTTGTGGAAGGGTTTCCTCTCAGAGGAGTAAATATAGGCCAAAGGAGGGCGTCAGAAGAGGTGGGGTCCACCCACACGGCCTGTAGGCGCGGCCAGGGGCCAGGCCACGCCGGGAGGTAGCCTGGGCAGGCCCTGGCCCCCCTCTTGGCCATCTTCGGTGAATTAGAAGCTTCCCTTGATCTGATTTTTACATATTTTTCTCGAGATTTTTGGGGCTCTGGAAAATTGGGTAAAAGCCCCTGCAAAAAGACATCAGTAGACAGAAACTGGCACTAGGTGCACTGAGTTAGTAGGTTAGTCCTAATATGTGTAAAAAGATATAAAAGTGTAGCAAAACATATAATAATGTGAGCCAAAAGATCATGGAATAAGGATAAATTATAGATACATTTGGGACGTATCAAGTGGCAGCCGCGTTCCTCAGCCCGAAGGGCATGAAGGCGTTGGTGCCCGGGTACTCCCACCGGTAGCCAGTCAGCATAGGCCAGAAGGGGCAGTGTGCCGTGGCTATGTTGGTCGCGGATGCATTGATGCAGATGCGGGGTCGGTCAACCGTGCCGAGGATGGCGACTGTGATAGGTGGCGCATGGGAGTCACCGCGTCGCATGGTCTAGGCCTCGCGAGGTTCTCAGATTGCTCTGATGACAGACACACGAGAGCTGGTCGGACGTGCTCTGGAGTGCGCCCTTGGGATGTGCTCGGACGTCTCCTCTGCCTCACTGATCAGGCTAGGGGCCTCCCCGGTGGGAGCCCCCAGTTCTGACCCAAGAGGGGTGCCGAACGCTCATCCCTATGCGATGGGTGGCAGGGCTCTGTGCCTAGGCACGGAGCTCGAAGCCCCGGGGCACTCCGTGGGGAGGAGCTCCTTCTTCTTCTTGCGCGGGTCCTCGTGAGGCAGCTCATCGTCTTCATCGTCTAAGCGTTCCACCGCCGCCACGCGGTACGCTCGCTCAAGTGCGCAGACGACATCCTTCTCGTCACAAGGAATGTTGATGACGACGCCACTCCCCGGAATATTGGGGACATTGTATCCATGGTGGACCACTTCCATGAACTTGGCACGCGTTGGGTACCGGAGGATGGCGTTGTATGGCAGGTGGATGTGCGCGACGTCGAAGACGATGACCTTGATATGGTAGTTCTAGCGCTCGCCAAAGGTGACGGGCACATGCACTTGCCCAATGGGTACGATGGATCCCTCTGTTACTCCTGAGAAGGGCTTGGTCGGCATGAGCTGCTCATACGGCAGTTGGAGCTTCTCGAAGGTCTCGACTGAGATGACGTTGAGCCCAGCTCCATTGTCAATGAGGGTCTTGATGATGAAGACATTGCTGATAGTTGAGGTGCACATCATTGGGAGCTTGCCGGCCATGAACGAGCACCTGAGCTGGTCGCTTGGGTCGAAAGCAATGGTTGTCTGGGACCAGTTGAGGGGACACATCGCTTCAGGCCTCAGGAGGGCGGCATTCACCTCCCCGGCAAACTGCTTGAAGGCGCGGTTGGAGGCTGGGGTCTGGGCGCCGCCCATGATGGAAGCCACTACCCTGGTCTCCTGGAAGCCCCCAGCCCCGCCGTCTTTCCTGTCTTCATCCCTCCTCCTGGCTGTGGAGGCAATGGGGGCAGCTCGGCCTCCCGAGGGCGAGCCTCGCGACGTTGGCCGTGTCGCTGCCCCTCCTGAGGATTATCACGCGAGCGGTCCTATCGAGGCTGGCCACGCGAGGGGTCCTCCTGTGGCTGGTCACGCACCCCTGAAGCGGCTCACGATCATCCCAGCGGCCCCCATTGCGGCCTCCTCCGCGTACAGGGCTTCTGTCGAACCGTCCGGGGTGCCTACTGAAGTGCTCGGCACAAACCAAACGTAGTTCTTGACATTCAGAGGTGTCATGGCCGCTGGTGCCACGGAAGATGCACGTCGGCCCTCCTTCGGATGGGCGCCCTCCCGCTCGGGTATGCTACACCCCAGGCTCGGCGGCAAGCACTGCCGGGGCCTTGCACTTCACTTCCTTGGCTTTGGTTTTCTTCTCTTCTGGGTCCGCCGCCTGGGGCTCGAGGAGCGACAAGCGTCCTTCTTCTGCCTTGGCGCACTTGCTTGCCAAGTTGAACATCTCCAGTGCAGTGCTCATTTCATCGTTCATGGCGAGCTCTTCCTTCATCTTGAGGTCAGTGACTCCATCGGAGAAAGCCGAGATGATGGCCTCGTCCGAAGCCTTGGGGATCTTGAGGCGCATGACAGTGAAACGTTGTATGAACTTGTGCAGGGACTCTCCCTCCTGCTGCTTGATGCACCACAAGTCATTCACAGTGGGAGCACGGTCGCGGGTACCCTAGAAGTTGGCGATGAAGCGCTTGCGTAGGCCGTCCGAAGAGATGATGGACGCCTTCGGGAGGTTAAGGAGCCATGAGAGCGTGCCACCCTTGAGCACCATTGCGAACCAGCACACCATGATCTTGTCGCCTCATCCCGCTGCCTTGATGCTCGGCGTGTAGAGTTCCAGGAACTAAGCCGGGTCTTGGGTGCCATCGTAACATAGGGGCAGGTTGGGCTTGAACTTGTAGGGCCATACGACGGGGCAGAGCTCGGGGGTGATGGCGAAGCAACCCACCGGTTCAACGGGCACGGTACGCGCGGGGGCTGCCGGGTCTTGTTGCCCCACACGGTCTGCCTCGAGTGGGACGCACTCCGGGCATGAGATCTGCAACACCGGTGGCACGCACGCATTGGCGCGCGGCCGGGGGATCATCTAGCATCCTGCTTCATCCCTGGGCCCCGCCCTGGGTTCACGAGGCCGAGCACGGAGTCGCGCTTCCTGCCCGGGCTCGGGGTCCGCGAGATGCCGCCGAGGCGGGTGCTTAGCAGTCCCCGGCAACGGCGCCAGAAAAATGCTGCTTAGCACTCCCCAGCAACGACACTCGAAGAATGTTGTTGACGAGTCCCTGACTTGATGCCTTCGCGACAACAGAGCGAGAACTGCTCCCAGTTGCTCAACAATTAGCAATTGTCTTGCAATGGCCCACCAGCGCGTGGGTTCGCGGCAATTTTCCAGGGTAGAGTATTCGACCCAAATTTGTTGGTACGCCAGTCAGGAGGTGAGAGAATACTCTCAAGTATTAGCAGCTGAATGTGTCAGATTCAACCACACCTGAAAGATTAGTATCTGCAAGCAAAGTAGTATGATAACAACGGTGTCACAAATGATCTGTTGACATGGCAGATTATTTCTAACGGTCGTATCAATGGCGCCGGAAGTTGCCCGTTGACGGAAATTGTCTTTTCCCGCTAACTCCGAGCGAACCAGAATTGTAATAGGTAGCAACAGTGTAATGAGTAACAACAGTTGCAAGGAACAGCAGTAGTGACAGCGGTAGCAAGTAGCAACAGTAGCAAGCGAAAGTAGTAACAACAGTAGCAACTAGCAACAGTAGTAACAGCAGCAGTGCAGAGCAAGTAACAGCAATAACAACAGCAGAGCAAAACAAGTAACAGCAGCAGTGGGACAAACTCGTAGGCAATGGGTCGGTAATTCGTTTGGATCATATTCATCATGCAACAGTTATAACACGGAGAGATATGTGGCTAGCTCCCGTTCGTCAATTTGATGTAGGCATGCATTCTGTGTATAGTCATACGTGCTTAGGGAAAACAACTTGCATGATATCTATTGTCCATCCTTCCCGTGGCTGCGGGGAACCAAAAGGATACTACGGGATATTAAGGTTCTCCTTTTAATAAAGAACCGGAACAATGCATTAGCACTTGGTGAATACATGAACTCCTCAAACTATGGTCATCACCGGGAGTGGTTCCGGTTATTGTCACTCCGGGGTTGCCGGGTCATAACACATAGTAGGTAACTACAACTTGCAAGATCGGATCTAAAACACACATATATTGGTGACAACATAATAATTTCAGATCTGAAATCATGGCACTCAGGCCCTAGTGACAAGCATTAAGCATGGCAAAGTAGTAGCAACATCCATCTTAGAACATAGTGGATACTAGGGATCAATCCCCGTCAAAACTAACTCGATTACATGATAGATCTCATCCTAATCATCACCGCCCAGCGAGCCTACGAATAGATTACTCACGAACGATGAAGAGCTTCAGGGAATTGGAGAGGGAAGAAGGTTGATGATGACGATGGCGACGATTTCCCCTCTCCGGAGCCCAAAACGGACTCCAGATCTGTCCTCTGGACGAAGAATAGGATGTGGCGGCGCCTCCGTATCGCAAACGCGATGAAATCTTCTCTTCTGATTTTTTTCTGTGCGAAAGTAAATTTATAGAGCTGGAGTTGGGGGGTAGAGCCACGTGGGCCCCACAAGCTTGGTTGCCGTGGCCAGGGGGGTTACCGCGGCAACAGGGCTTGTGGCCCACTAGCCCATCCCCTCCGGTGGATCTTTGTGCAGGTATTTTTCATATTTTCCAGAAAAATTCTCCGTAAATTTTCACGACGTTCCGAGAACTTTCATTTCTGCATAACAACACCATGGCAATTGTGCTGAAAACAACATGAGTCCGGGTTAGTTCCATTCAAATCATGCAAATTAGAGTCCAAAACAAGGGCAAAAGAGTTTGGAAAAGTAGATACAATGGAGACATATCAAACTCCCCCAAGCTTAAAACCTTGCTTGTCCTCAAGCAACTCAGTTGACAAACTGAGAGAGAAAGAAAAAACTTTGACAAACTCTGTTTGATCTTGTTGTTGCAACTATGTCTAACTCATAGCCAGAATTACAGCAAGATCACAAGTTAACCACATAAGCAAGTGACACAAAGGTCTCACCGTGAACTAATATCAATGGCATAATCAGCTAGCGAGCAAATAATAATGAGTTTCAGATACCAACAATTCAATCAAAACAAGCATGAAGCAATATGAATAGGTGGTATCTCGCTAGCTCTTTCTGAGACCGCAAAACATAAATGCAGAGCACTTTCAAAGATCAGGGGCTGACTAAACATTGTAATTCATAGCAACGAAGATCCAGTCATAGTCAAACTCAATATCAATCAAAAGGAAAGCATAAAGATGACAAAGGTGCTCTCTAATTGGTACTTATAAGAAGAGGATGACTCAACAGGAAAATAAATAGACAAGCCCTTTGCAGAGGGAAGTATTGATTTGCAGAGGTGCCAGAGCTCAAGCTTTGAAAATAGAGATAATAATTTTGGGTCGCATGCTTTCATTGTCAACGCAATGACCAAGAGTTCTCAATATCTTCCACGCTACTCATGCTAAAGGCGGTTCCCAAACAGAAAAGTAAAGTTTTAACTCCCCCACCACCAATCAATCACACTCCACAGCTAGCCGAATCCTCGGGTACCGTCCATACTAACATCAATCTGGGGGCAGTCTTGTTTTACAGTTATGTTTTCGATTTAAGCGTGGAACTGGGCATTCCAATTACCGGCCACTTTCTCGTGAATGACAGTGAATAAACACATGTCGAGGATAACATGCCTAACATGGAAGATACCAATAGCCCCCCGTCACCACATGATAGGTTCGGGCATGCAAAAGAGATTATTTCTTGAAGATTTAGAGAATGGCACATGCAAATTTACTTGGAACGGCAGGTAAATACCACACATTGGTAGGTATGGTGGACTCTCATGGAAAAACTTTTGGGTTTATGGAAGTGGATGCACAAGGAGTATTCTGCTTAGTACAAGTGAAGTCTAGCAAAAGACTCGGAAGCGACCAACTAGAGAGCGATAACAGTCATGAAGATGCAGTGAGTTTGACTAACATGGAATGCAAGCATGAATAGGATATAAATCACCATGAACATGAACATCATAGAGGCTATGTTGATTTGTTTCAAATACATGCATGAACATGAGCCAAGTCAAGCCACTTGAATCATTCAAAGGAGAATACCATCCTATCATACTACATCATAGTCATCTCAAAATCTATGTTGGCATTCAAGACAAACCATTATAAGCTCCTAGCTAAATAAGCATGGCATCAGAAACTATGATCTCTAAGTTGTCATTGCAAACATGGTTCTCTCACAACAAAGCTGAATCTGGGACGACAATCTAGTCATATTTACAAAGACAAAATAGATAGAGTTCATACCAGCTTTTGTCAGTCTAAGTCACTTCATCATATGTCATCATTATTGCCTTTCACTTGCACGATCGAACGATGTGAACAATAATAAGCGTGCTCGTGCAATGGACTAAGCTGAATCTGCAGGCAAACACAAAGGAGAAGACAAAGTAATATGGCTCTTTGAAAGCTAAACAGGTATGCATGCAAGAGCCACTAAACATTGTAACCAATATCTTCTACCTTGCCCCATGAAAAAGAAAACTATTTACACGGGAAAGCTCCCAACAAGCAAAAAGAAGAAAGGAAAATCTTTTTGGTTTTTCTCAAAAGGACACAAAACAAAAAAAAATAAACGAAAATAAACTAGCATGGATAATACAGTGGCAAAGTGTAAACACCGGCAAACAAAGTAAAAGCATAAGCATGAATGTAAGGTCGGTGAGAACACGTACTCCCCCAAGCTTAGGCTTTTGGCCTAGCTTGGTCTACTCCCAAGGCGGAAAATAACCAGCTCCGGGATACTCTGGAGCAGACTGTGAATGCCACTGCTGTGTGAGCTCCTCTGGCTCCCACTGATAAACTGGCGTCTGGTACTCGACTGGCGGCTCGGGCACGGGCACCTGTGGTTGGGCTAGGCCCCAATATGCGTAGATGTCCAAAGTCATAATAGTGTACCTGCCTGCATGAAGATCGAACAAAGAAGGAGCAGGCAAAGTAATAGTCTCTCGAGTACCCTCACTAAATACCAGGTTTTAAATCATCCGTCTACTAGCATCTCTATCCAGAAAGTCATGGCGAACCATGCTGTCATAATCCAGATATTTCTCAGGAAGAAGCATCTCTTCTTCCTCTCGAAGTCTAATAGGTATCTCAAAATATCTAGCAAGACGAGTAGCATAGATACCTTCATAGACGCCACCTTTGGAACAGTTTGTGTTCAACCGCTGAGCTACTATAGCACCTAGGCTATAAGTCTTAGTGCTATAATGGCCTTCGCGCAAAACCACAAGGTCTGGAGAACTAAGTGATCCAGCCTCCCCACGGCCAATCAAACATTTTCCCACAAATAATGAGAAGTACCAAAGCACACGAAAATGTATGCTAGAAATTCTAGCGCGAGACACTCCTCTCTCCTCTCCAACAACAATAGTACCTATGAAATCCTCCAGGTCTCGTGGACGAGGATCATGAATATCCCCGACATAAGGTAATTTGCATGCATTGCAAAAGTCCTGTAGTGTCATGCTCTGGGGGATACGACATGAACTCAACCATGGGAGGATTCTTCCTCGGATAAAAGTTGAAGCTTTGAACGAAAATATTGGTGAGGAGGAGGTATTGTGAGCACTTATCTTCAACGAACGCGGTAATACATGCGTTCTCCACCTAGTGATAAAAGTCTTCATAAAGCCCGGCGGCGCGTAAAAATTCATCACTTGGCCACTCGCCCGGTCGAACTTCTGTGACTCGAGGAACCACGTACTTGGGGTGGTTCTTCTCATCCTCCTTGCGGTTACGGCTTGAAGATCCTCTCAAGAACCTCCTCATCTTTTTCCTTTTCTAGCTCTGAAAAATTCTGATATTTTTAGAGACTTTGAAAGAAAAGTGAATAAAGATTTGCCCAACTCATAGCAACTACTCCTACTAGTGCCTAGAGACCGTATCACACGCTAAAACTACTTGGGACAAGCAAAAATCAACATTTCAAGCTCATACGCTAAAACTACTTGGGGTCACCAAGGTAGCAAGAATACGCGAAGGATAAAGTACTAGAGAAAAAACTAATTGGACCAATGGAGGAATCACTTACCAAGGAGCAATTTCCCCAAAACGGTTCGGAGAATGATGCTTTGAGCAAGGAGATCAAAAATCACAGCCAAATGAGCAAGAACACGGGTTTGAGCTGCGAAACAATTTTTTCTGGAGGAAGAAGAAGAGGATGGGAGCTAGAATGATTGGAGGGGGCCCTTGTGGGCCCCACAAGCTTGCTCCCCGCGGCCAGGGGGTAGCCCGCGGTGACAGGGCTTGTGGCCCACTGGGGTGGCCCCCAGGCCAGCTCTGTGTCCCAGTATTTTTCAAATATTCTAGAAAAAATCATACTAGATTTTCAGGACCATCGGAGAACTTTTATTTTCGGGGTATTTTCTCCGGGACGCTAAAACAGAAAACAGGAAAAACTAAACTAAACCTATCATTTTTCTTCTAAGCAACAGAAAGTGAAAGCTTAAAACAGAGGTATGTGACTCTTTGGTTCATCCATTTCATGGTCATCGAAAGAAATCCGTCAATGGGGTTGATCAAACCCTTATGACAAAACTTTTTCGAATTGCAAGAGAGAATGGAGAATTTTTGAATAGCCACTAAGTCACCTCAATGGGGATATGAATCTCCCCAACAAGCAATTCATACTTCATCTTGACACGAGGAATAGGGCATTCAAAGCTCCCAATAAGAATCGATGAAGTTTTTTTGATAGCATTGATGCAATGTACTTCATATCGTTTCTTCGGAAAGTGCACGGTATGCTCATTACCATTGACATGGAAAGTGACATTGCCTTTGTTGCAATCTATAACAGCCCCTACAGTGTTTAAAAAGGGTCTTCCGAGGATGACCGCCATGGCATCATCCTCGGGAATATCCAAGATAACAAAGTACGTTAAGATGGTGGTGTTAGCAACCACAACAGGCACATCCTCGCAAATGCCGACAGGGAAAGCAGTTGATTTGTCGGCCATTTGTAGAGAGATTACAGTGGGTGTCAACTTATCCAGTTAAAGTCTATGATAAAGAGAGAGAGAGGCATAACACTAACTCCGGCTCCAAGGTCACATAAGGCAGTTCTTACGTAGTTTCCTTTAATGGAGCAAGGTATAGTGGGCACTCCGGGATCACCAAGTTTCTTACGAATTCCACCTTTGAAAGTGTAATTGGCAAGCATGGTGGAAATCTCAAGATCTTGTATCTTCCGTTTATTAGTCACGATATCTTTCATGTACTTGGCTTACTGAGACATTTTGAGCATATCAACTAACCGCATCTGCAGAAAGACGGGTCTTATCATTTCAATAAAGCGCTCAAAATCCTCATCATCCTTTTTCTTGGATGGCTTAGGAGGAAAGGGCATAGGTCTCTGAACCCATGGCTCCCTTTCTTTACCGTGCTTCCTAGCAGTGAAGTCATTCTTATCGTATCTCTTAGGTTGTGGGTTATCAGGATTAACCGTAGGTTCAATCTCCAAATCCTTATTATTGCTAGGTTGAGCATCATTATGAACATCGATGTCCATATTGTCACCAGGTTCATGTTCATCACCAGATTGTGTTTCTGCATCAGAAGCAGAAATATCATTTGGTTCTTCAGGTGTGAACTAACATGCAGGTTTCTATCATCCTTCTTCTTCTCCTTAGGATGACTGGGTGCATCTGCATTAATTCCTTGAGAATCTTGATCAATTCTCTTAGGATGACCCTCAGGATAGAAAGGTTCCTGAGTCATTTTGCCTCCTCTAGTAATGAGTCTGGCAGAGTTGTCATTTAGTTCATTGAGCAAGTCATTCTGAGCTTTAAGTACTTGTTCTACCTGAGTAGTAATCATGGAGGCATGTTTACTCAGAAGCTTCAGATCATTGACATTTCTGTCTACACAAGAACTTAAATGACTAAGCATACGAGTACTTTGTTCCAAATGTCTGCTAACATAATCATTGAAACTCTATTGTTTGGCAAAATTTTTGTCAAATTCATCAAAGCATAAGCTAGCAGGTTTATCAAAAGGAATATCACTCTCACCAAACCTACGCAGAGAATTTACTTCTACTACCTGTATCGGGTTATCGAGACCATGGATCTCTTTGATAGGTGGTAGATTTTTGACATCTTCAGATCTAATGCCTTTCTCTTGCACAGATTTCTTGGCTTCTTGCATATCTTCGGGACTGAGGAATAGAATACCTCTTTTCTTTGGAGTTGGCTTAGGAGGTGGTTCGGGAATATTCCAAGCATTATCGTTGATCAAGATGTTATTCAGTAGAGTCTCAGCTTGTTCTACAGTTCGTTCCCTAAAAATAAAACCGGCACAACTATCTAGGTGGTCTTTAGAGGCATCGATAAGTCCGTTATAGAAGATTGTAAGTGCATCTAGTGCCCCTTAGTGATTTTGGTGGTTTGAAGACTTATAGGTTAAGTGCCTAATGTGTTTGTGAGTGTACCCAGGATCTATAAGTCATTGAGGAGTTTGAGATATTTGAAGAATATCGACCCCTAAAATTATATGTCTTTAGTTGAAGAAATTGGTCTGAAGCTGAAGAAATGAATCGCGAGGAATCTGCGATGAAATTGATATTCCTCATGAAGATACTGATATTGAGAAGACCGGTGGTTCCTGAAGAAAATCATTTTGAAGAATTTGAAGCATGAAGATTTACACTTTCCGTTTTACTTTCTTCGCATTTGAGTAATAGGAACACCGTACTGTTAAAGGGTGTCGAAGTTACACTATGGAATGAATTTCCTCATGATGCTCAACCCAAGCCTAATCCTATCAAAAGACTCAAGTGAGGAATATGAGTGACACGAGGACTCTCACAATTGAGGGTTCCGACCATTTCGATAACCACGCCAAGTCACTGGTCTTATCCACTCCAACGGTCGATAAGAGCAACCCAAATTCCGAACGTTCTAAGGGCATTAGTGTCAAATCATGTCGGGATGCTCCCAGGCTATAAATTGCCACATCCCATGACCACTAGCTGGTTGGCTGCTCCCTTAGAAACTGACACTTGTCATAAGAGCAACCCAAATTCCTCAGAGTCTTCGAGAGTAATTCATCAGTGAGGAAATACACCACCCACCGAAACCACAAACCAAACCTAGTGATTGAGCATCACTGAAGAAGTTGTTCCTGTGTGGGACCGAAGCCTTTTACCTTTGAGGACTGTGCATCCTCCAGACGGTTAGGCTTCATGGTCTAGAGCAATCCAGCAGTCAATTGTGGATCGTCGGGTGACCAAGTTTGTGAGGGTTTGGAAGTCTGCCCTGAAGACTTACCACGAGTGTTGGGCGAGGACTGTGTGTCCTTAGCTCAAGGAGAATACGGTAGGGACTGTGTGTCCCGGGACTAGGTTTCCTTTGGTTTCAATACCAAGCCGCTCCAAACCAGATGTACAACTGTCACAGCAGTTGGAACTGGGTCATCAATGACTGTCTTCATTGAGAAACGGGTTCTAATTCCTCAACTCTTTACTTTCCGTGTATTATGTGTTGATGACTTTCACTGTGACTGTTTGAAGGATTTGCTGAAGACTTTCTCTGAATTTCCTCATCCCCAAATTCTTCACAATAGTTAATCATCATCTGTATTCTACGTGCCTGCTTACTGTGCAATCTGTTTTCACATTCTTCACTCTGAAATACTACTGTTGTGAACGTTTGCACGTCTGATCCTTTACTGTTTCCGCTGAAAGTTAGTCATCAGTGAGGAATTTCCTCAAAAGGAATTTCCTCAGTGATGAAATTCTAAAAATCTCCTATTCACCCCCCTCTAGTCGATATAACACACTTTCAATTGGTATCGGAGCAAGGTACTCCCTTGTTCTGTGTGATTTTGGTTTAACCACCCGGACTTTTAGTTATGTCAACTGCAGGCATGTTTAAGGTGACTGCAGCATGTCCTACCTACGAAGGAAAGAACTTTCCCTTCTGGAAGAACAAAATGCAAATGCATCTACAAGCTATTGATAATGATCTCTGGTATATTGTGGAAAATGGCGTCACCATCATCTGTGCCAGTGTCACTGCGGCTGATGTGAAGAAATTCAGGCAACTCGATTCTCAAGCGAAGAACATCATCTGTGGCCATCTGAGCCCAGACCAGTTTTGAAGAGTAAGTGCTTTGGGCTCTGCAACACTGATCTGGGAGAGATTGTGCAAGGTAAATGAAGGAGTATCAACCCAGCGTGACTCTCATGTTGATATTCTTCGCAATCTCTTCAATCGCTTCAAGAGACATGACAATGAAAGCTGCCAAGACACCTTTGATCGCCTCACTAACATATCAAATGAACTGCAAGCACTGGGAGCTCGAGACATCACTGATCACGAAGTTGTGAAGAAACTGCTGAGATCTTTGGATTCTTCATTTGACACTTTAGGTCTGATGATTCAAGAAAGACCAGACTACAAGATGCTGGATCCAGCTGATATACTTGAAAGGCTAAATACTCATGAATTCCAACTAGAAGAAAGAGAGATCTATATGGACAAAGCTATTCCAAACCACGTGCACTGAAGGCTAGAGCAATTTCCTCATCTGAAGAAGAAGACACAGATGACAACATTTGTGACCCTGAAGAATTTGGACAGGAGCTTGCAATGCTCGTGAGGAAATTCCAGAGATTTACATGACGTGGCCAGTTCGGTGAATCTTCAAGAAGAGACATGAGGAAATCAGAATCTTCATCTGAGAACTACGAGAAACGAACCTGTCACAAGTGCAAGAAATCAGGTCATTACATTGCTGATTGTCCCCGTTGGGGAAAGGAATCAAAGAAGAAGAAATACAAGGATGACAGTTCTGATGACTCGAAGAAGAAGAAGAAATCTTCAAAATCGTGATCTTCAAAGCCCTCATCACACAAGAAGACTAGTTTCAGAAAGGCTCGGGCACTTATTGGCAAGGAAATGGACTCCGAGGCAGAATCAGAGGGAGGTGATGAAGAAGAAGGTTCTGAAGAAGACTCAGAATCTGGACAGGCTAGTCTTGCACTAGCAACCACTTTCGTCAGCAAGTCAATCTTCAATCTTGAAGAAAATGATTGCACCATCCATACTGATGACTATGCTGATGACTTCTCTCCAACCTATTGCTTCATGGCAAAGGGTTCGAAGGTACCAAATAATGCTTCCTCCTCTGATTCAAGTGACTGTGAATCTAATGATTATAAGAAACCCAGTTACAGTAAACTTGCTATCATTGCCACTAAACAACAAACTGCTCTGGAAAAGCTTCAGAAACTGCTAGACAAAAGTGATGATCTGTTGAATGACGAAATGAACCTTACCCAAATCCTCGCTGATGACATGAAAAGTCTTCAATCTAGATTTGATAATCTTCAGGATCGTTATGATACACTCCTCACTGATCATGAGAAGCTTCCCTATGAATTTCTTCAAAGGAAGCTTGATCTTGAGAAGCTGAGGATGTGTCATGATGATCTTCATATGGAAAATGATTCATTACTAGCTCAACAGATCAGCGCTAGTCAAGTTGAATTTATTCCTCCATGTCTTAAATGCATTGAACGCAAAACTGCTAATTCCTCACCAGAATCATCAAATGCTACCATTGCTACAAATTCTTCAACTGCACCTGTTTTGTCTATTTCCTCACTTGAGGAAAACATAAATGTTACTGATGAAAATGCAGGGTTGAAGGAATTGTACGTGACAGGCATGTACAAAAGCCTCAAAGGACATCAAACCCTTTGTGATGTGCTCAAAAAGCAGATCTTGAACAGGAACCCGAGGAAAGAAGGAATTGCCTTTGAGAGGAAATTAAATGCTGATGGATCTTATAGGAAACCTGAGCAGTATCCCAAAACCTCATGGGTTGCTGCTACTGGGCCTCCTTTTGATCCATCTAATCAAACTGGTTTTTCATGTGAATTATCCTATTCCTCGGATGAGTCATTTGGTTCCAACTATAAACTGTTCAAAAATCAATCTGGTGAAGTATTTGCTCGATATGTTGGAACTAACTGCAGGAATGGCCCTCCTGTGAGGAAAATCTGGGTTCCCAAAAGCTGTCTTGAAAATCTTCAGGTGAATGTCCTCATGACACCACCACTGAAGAATCTGAACCCCAGATCAAATTCCTCAGGAGGACCAAAGTCTTCAAGAGGATCAAAATCCTCAACTGGTCGAAACTATGCTCGTACCCGTGCTTATGCGTCTAACATGCAGGGAAACTACAAGGAATATGAATATGAGTGTTACTCCTCAAATCATTATGTTCATAAATCCTCAAACCAGTTCTCTGCATATTCATATGAGTACTTTAATCCCCCTACTGTTAAGAGAAGTGCATTAGCTTCAATGCCACCTTTCTCATATGGTGCTCGCAGGATGATGAACGCTTTGCCACCCCTTCAGATGTGGGTGGTGAAGAAATCAAACTAATCACTTCTGCAGGTCAGGTCTCCAGATGAAAATCATCATCTGAAGAATTTGCTGGAGACCTGAAGAAATGCTTGATATGACGCAAGCTAATGATTGATGAAATAGAAATATTTCACACGTCCTTACATTTCTGTTATGATGAAATTACTGATCTGATGAAATTAGTATCATATTCTTCAAATATGAAGCATATGAGATGGTAGGCTGTACTAATTCATCTGCAGGATGACAAACCCAAGAATACTGAGTGGGTTCTTGATAGTGGCTGCACACATCACATGACTGGTGAAATAAGCTTACTGATGAATATGCCACTTACTCCATCACCTCTGAAGCAAATCACATATGCTGACAAAGGTAAAAGCAAGGTATTGGGACTTGGCAAAGTGGCTATTTCCAAGGATAGGCATATGGACAAAGTGATGCTTGTTGAATCCCTTGGTTTTAACCTCATGTCAGTCTTGATGCTTTGTGATCTTGATATGATTGTCATCTTTGGTAGATATAGATGTGTAGTCATCATGGAATCGGACAGATCCAAAGTCTTCGAAGGTGTAAGAGGAGGGGATTTGTACATTGTTGATTTCTCTACAGGTCCTCAACCAGCCACTTGCTTACTAGCAAAAACCTCAGAAGGATGGCTGTGGCACCGAAGACTAGGTCATGCAGGCATGAGGAATTTGCACACGCTCGCGAAGAAGAAGCATGTCATCGGCATCGAATCAGTAAAATTCCTCAAGGATCATCTCTGCGGTGGTTGTGAATCTGGGAAAATGACCAGATCCAAGCATCCCTCTAAAACCATCATGACCACTACACGTCCATTCGAATTGCTTCATATGGATTTATTTGGACCTACTCACTATGCCACACTAACCAATGCAGCATCTTTATATGGCTTCGTCATAGTTGATGATTATTCCAGATATACTTGGGTGCATATCATAGTGTATAAAACTAAAGTGCAGGAAATCTTCAAACGATTTTCTTCAAGGGCCTCGACAAACTTTGGCATCAAGATCAAACATATCAGGAGTGATAATGGAACCGAGTTCAAAAACACTGGTCTTCATGATTATCTTGATGAACTTGGTATTACTCATGAATTGTCTGCTCCTTATACTCCTCAGCAGAATGGTGTCATCGAAAGGAAGAACAAGACTCTGGTTGAAATGGCTAGAACTATGCTTGAAGAATATCAGACTCCTCGTCGCTTTTGGCCTGAAGCAATCAACACTGCATGTCATATCATCAACAGGGTATATCTTCACAAATTCCTCAAGAAAACCTCATATGAACTCCTCGCTGACAAGAAACCCAATGTAAGTTATTTCAAAGTCTTCGGTGCAAAATACTGGATTAGAGATCCTCACCATAGCTCAAAATTTGCACCTAAGGCACATGAAGGTTTTATACTCGGTTATGGAAAGGACTCGCACACTTACAGAATCTTCAACAACTATCACAACAAAGTTGTTGAGACTGTAGATGTGCGGTTCGATGAAACAAATGGCTCGCAAAGAGAGCAATTGCCTTCTGATCCAGATAAGCTGTCTCCTGAGGAAGCAATAAAGCTTAAGCCTACTGAAGACATTGTTCTCACTGAGGAAATTGGTGAAGAAATGATCCCCATCGCTGATAAAAACCAAGAAGATGCTCCTGAGGAAATTGCACCAGCACCACTTCCTCAGCCCAGACAAAATCCTCAACCACCTCATCCGAGGATTGCAAACGAAGTAGAACTTGACAAAATCCTCAACGACATCGCGCCAGGTCCTCTCACTCGCTCAAAAGCTTCACACTTAGTTAACTTTGGTGGGCACTTTTCCTTTGTATCCATCACAGAACCCTCAAAAGTTGCTGAGGCTTTTCTGGAACCGGAGTGGATTCAAGCTATGTAAGACGAACTTCTTCAATTCAAGCTGAAAGACGTATGGGAGCTCGTCAAACGACCAGATCCTCGCAAGCACAACATCATCGGCACCAAGTGGATGTTTCGAAACAAGCAAGATGAGGACGGTCAAGTGGTGAGGAACAAAGCACGACTTGTAGCCCAAGGCTACACCCAGGTTGAAGGAATAGATTTCGATGAAACTTTTGCACCTGTTCCTAGACTTGAAGTTATTCAAATATTACTTGCTTATGCTAATCATCATAACATCACCTTATATCAAATGGATGTGAAAAGTGCATTCCTCAATGGTAAGCTTGAGGAAGAAGTATATGTTGCTCAGCCTCCAGGTTTTGAGGATCCAAAGAATCCAGACAAAGTCTTCAGACTCAAAAAGGCTCTGTATGGCCTCAAGCAAGCCCCTCGGGCATGGTATGATACATTGAAGGAATTCCTCATGAAGAAAGGCTTCAAACGTGGTTCAATCGATCCAACTCTTTTCACAAAATCTGATGATAATGAGCTGTTTGTATGTCAAATATATGTCGATGATAATATATTTGGCTGTACTGATAAAAGATACAGTGATGAATTTGCCTACATGATGAGTGAAGAATATCAGATGTCCATGATGGGGGAGCTGAAATTCTTCTTAGGTCTTCAAATTCGTCAACAAAGAAATGGAATCTTCATATCACAGGAGAAATACCTCAAGGATGTTCTGAGGAAATTCGACATGCATGAATGCAAAGGTGCCAAGACTCCGATGCCTACCAACGGCCACCTCGACACTGATGAAAATGGTAAAGATTTCGATCACCAGGTATACCGTTCTATGATTGGCTCCTGATTGTATCTATGTGCATCTAGGCTAGATATAATGCTTAGTGTTTGCATGTGTGCACGTTTTCAAGCAAAACCGAAGGAATCACACCATAAGGCTGTGAAACATATTCTTCGATACTTAGCTCACACACCAACACTAGGATTATGGTATCCCAAGGGCTCCAATCTTCATCTGGTAGGGTATTCTGATTCAGACTATGCTGGTGACCATGTGGATCGCAAGTCAACTTCTGGCACATGCCATTTCCTCGGAAGATCACTAGTTTGCTGGTCCTCAAAGAAGCAGAACTGCGTATCACTCTGCACTGCTGAAGCTGAGTACATTGCTGCTGGTTCTTGCTGTGCTCAATTGCTATGGATGAAGCAAACCCTCAAGGACTATGACATCAACATGAAGAATGTACCTCTCTACTGTGACAATGAGAGTGCTATCAAGATTGCATACAACCCAGTACAACACTCGAAGACCAAGCATATCCAGATTCGTCATCATTTTCTTCGGGACCATGTCCTCAAGGGCAATATCCTCATTGACCATGTGAAGACTGATGATCAACTGGCAGATATCTTCACTAAGCCCTTGGATGAAAAAAGGTTTTGCAAGTTGCGATGTGAGCTAAATATCTTAGAATCTTCAAATGTTTTGTAAAAACATGCACACATCCTAACACTTATGCAAAGTTGATGACTTAGATGTGCAACACATGATGAATCGATTTTCTTCAACTGATGAAGAATGTCACTCTGAATGTGAAGAAATTAACGAAGAAATTGATTCTCAGGGCCCTACGACAATTGTACGCGGCGTCTGTAATCAACATTCTTATATGGTGGGTAACGCCACCGCCCAATCTGAAATTCCTCAAGTTGATTTTCTTCAAATGATCAATTTCCTCACAATGTGTTTTTCTTTCTTCGAAACAGTTGTTCTTCATTGTGATGATTTATTGAAAAATCTTCAAAAACACTTGATGACTTTAATTTGACTAGATAGACTGTGATTTCTAGTCCTCAACAGCATTCACTTATTGCTATTTCTTCAAGTTGATGATTCTGCTAAGTGAATGTGATCGGACCCTACTTTCCCTCTATGCTATACTTATCCAGTCTATTCAATTCTTCATATGCATTCTACTTGAAACTTTGTTCAAAATCCTCACTGCGTCCTTGTCAGCTGATGATTTTGTAACGAAAATCCTCAAATCTTCAAAAATTGTTTCTTTAAAGACACAGTAACTGAACCCCCACTTCCCACGATCGGATAACCACGATCTCCACTATCTCCACCGCATCGTACGGGAGCTACACGTGTCTTGCGGAGACGTAGAGGCAGGGGCTATTTGGTCCGACATTCTCGTGCCAACAGTAACTTTTGGCTATAAATATGTCCTTATCGCCGTCGGCATCCTCTTCTTCGCCTCATCGCTCTCCTGCCACAGCACACTCCACCGAACCCTAGCGCCACCGCCGGTAGTCTCGTCGCCGGTGAGGAAGAGCTTCACTGCCTCGACTTCTCCGTCGCGGGAACCACGCCGGAGTCGGGCCATCTTCGTCCGCCGCCGTCGTACACATCCTCTGTCACCGAGTTGGGGTGCATTGGACACTCGCACGAAGAGCCTCTCCAACACACAACTTTCTGTGTTCTTCGTGCGCACCTTCCAGGGTAAATATATCCCATTTTTACAGCAAGATTAGATCTAAAATTTTACATCTTCTATGTGAAATCTTTTTTTCCTCAAGATACGATGCACACTTGATTCCTCAAACACTACCTATCACCACAATCATTGATGAACTATGCTAAGCATCTATGATTTTCACGAGATTCCTCAATTGTGCGAATTTTCGGATCTGTACAACTCTAGAACCCAAGAACAGTATGCTTAGGCAAATTCCTCAACCACTGGTTATATTCCTCAGACTGTCAAACTTTTTCATTTTCTTCAAATCTGAGAACGCATATGACCTCTCCAAATTCCTCGCAACTATACTCTGTTCACAGGTACACACATGTTAGCTGATGAATCTCTCAGTTCTCATCACATTAACTCATTTGCAGGGTTTCTGGAAGAAACTCTTCAAAGCTCATCAGAATCCTCAAGAGTTCAAAATCATCAGCAAAATCCTCAACTGAGGAAAATGGAGGAAGACAGAAAACAGAAGGGAGGAAAGAAACTTGAGCAAAACACAGCTGCTGATATCCCTGAGGACATTTACTTGGACTATTGCACGCTGATGAAAATGAGACAATGGCCAAGAGAAAGATACGGCTGCAGAAGATTGAACGCCGATGGGCGAAGGAATGGAAGGAGTACAGGTTTGTGACTCCCAAATATGCAAAGAAATTCGCTTTGAAGCCTCCTGGCAGAAGGGCCCCACTTGAGGATCATCAAGTAGCACATCCCTCAAGCCTCATGACAATTGATGACTATCTAGATGAGAAAGAAAAGCATCTGGCCAAGCTCAAGAAGCAGGCAGAAGCTGCAGTGAGGAAATTTAATGAATCCTCAGCTGCTGCCTCCGGTGCTACTAATTCCTCAGCTGCAGAAACCTCAGGCTCAGAAATTCCTCAAATGCAGTCTGTGCCATCAAAGCCAAGGGCTCCAAAGCCTCATGAGAAGTCTGCTCAGGCTTGTTTCACAAAACCCTCAGCACCAAAACCCTCATTACCAAAACCTTCAACACCAAAACCATCAGCGCCAAAACCCTCAGTACCAATCTCCTGAGCACTAAAATCCTCAGCTCCACCTCCAAAGCCTCAAGAGAGACCAGTACAGAAGCATGTCGTGAAGCCTACGACCGCTAGCTCAAGCTCCTCACTCCCAGCTGCAACCAGCTCAGAGACAAAGTCTTCAACACCTCCTGTGAAGACTTTGGCAACTGCTGAATGTGCACCTCTGCCCAGCCCCAGCAAAATCATCACAGTCCCGTCTGCATCAGAGGGAAGTGATGAATATGATGATGAAACCCTGCAAGCCATCATCAGAAACAAGCAAGAAAGAGTAGCTCAAGCATCAGGCAGTGCTATTCCTCTGGCCATGGACCCCAAAGTCCTCCTTGACTACATCAATATCTGGTATAAGGACCCAAACACTCCTATTGATGACTTGAAGCTTCCGCCTGGCATCAGTCACATGGTGACCACTTTCATCAATGAAGCCAAGTGGAAAGAAAAGCAGGCCAGGCAGACCAAAGTTGCAAAGATCAAAAAGGAGAAATTCCTCAGGCAGAATCTCCTCAAACTGACTGCTGATGCACTAGTGACAACACAAGCAGACTTGCAAAAAATGACTGACAAGTACGCCAAGCTGTCAGATCGCAAAAACCTCAAGAGCAATTTCATCAAGCTGGCCACTAGTGTTGTTGATGACTACAACAAGAGAACCGCACCCCCAGCACCAACTCCTCAGTCCTTGGTTGAGGAGCCAGCAGATGAATCTCCTCAGGAGGAGGAAACTCCTCAAGCTGAGGAAGTACACCAAGAGCGTCGTGTTGATGAACCGGCCATTGAAGAAATCATCATGGAAACTCCAACTGATGAAATTGCTGCCGCTGATGAGACTGCTCCTGATCCAGCTGCTTCATCAAAGCAAGCTGATGACTCTGTTCCAGCTGGTTCCTCAATACCAGCTGAAGAAACTGTAGAGAGAACACCTTCACCAAAAGCTTCAAAGGTGAAGAAGATAATTCCGTCTGCATCAGACGTGAAGAAAATAAGGGCTGCTGAAAAGGAAGGCAAGAAGAGAAAAGCCTCCTCAGCAGTAGAAGAAACAGAGGCAAAGCGCCTCAAAGAAATTGAAGAAACTGCTCCTTTGGACCCGGTGCATATCAATGTGGCCCCTTCCTATGAGATGGTCGTCGTTGATGACCCAGCTACGAAGGCAGATGAGGAAATGAAGGATGTCACCCCTGAGAAACACACTGACGAGGAAATTCAGATAGACGACAGTCCTCAACCTCTCATTCCTCAGCCACAAAATGTTCAAGCATCAGCTGCACCAGCTGATGAAACTGCCTCTGCCACAAAGCCAGCTGAGGAAAAACAACCTGAAAATCCTCAAGCTGACGAAATTCAACACTCTGAGAAGACTCCTCAAGATGAGGAACAGGCTGATCCAACTCCTTCAACAGAGAAAGAAGCATAAATTCCTCAGCCTGAAGCTCAGCCAGAGCAAGCACCATCTCCTCACCCTGAAGATCAGCCTGAAGTACCAGCTGCTGAAATTCCTCACCCTGAAGAAAATGCTGAAGAAAATGCGGCCGCCCAAGACAATGCATTCATTGTGCTTAACCTAGAGACTGCTATGGTTGTCTCCCCCTATTCCTCAGCAAAATCTTCAGCCAGTTCAGCGTCAGCCATTCTCCAAGCGTCCAAAGTTTCAGAAAGAAAATTTCTTTGAAGAACGCATGTACTTCATCGGAGAGAACCCTTATGACAAGCCTCAAATGAGGCATCTGAAGTTTTGGACAAGGACTCAGATGAACTACTATGCCTCTGTGCTCTGTGGACGAAACAAGATATTCCAGCACAGGCATATTCCTCATGTTGAGCTTGAAGCAATACCTTACCTGGAGCGAGTCCTCAGTGTACTCCACGATGCAGGTTTGCTCCCAATGTGCTCAGACATATCAGACTGGAACAGCGAGCTTATTCTTCAGTTATATGCCACTCTTCACATATTTGGCAACCCTGAAGACATCAACACTTGGGTATTTGACTAGATGTCACAAAACACTCACTACAAGGCTCCTGCTTCTGAACTCCTCAGAGAACTGCCCGTACCAAGTCCCTCAGATGGGGTTGTGAAGCTTTTATGGTGAGCGTGAGCTGCCAAATGGAATGATGGAAGTCCTCATGAAGCCTTTGGCTGCAGGCAAATCTTCAAGAACAACCTTCCTCGTCCACGAGCTCAAGTACACACCCCGGTCTGTCTACAGAATTCTCTGCAGTGTGCTCGCACCGATCAAAGGCCATGACGATGAACAAGATGTTGTAGGCCTCATGAAGAATATCCTCTTCAACATCATTCACGGTATTCCTATCAATATCCATGATTTCTTCTTGAGGACTTTGGCCGACAATGCCATGTGCCCCTTTGATCACAAGATATATGCCCCGTGGATTATGAGATTCATCAGGACAAGGACATGCATCAACTTCCATGCTGATTTCCAAAACCACATGGGTTATATGCCTCCTACCCGGGTCAACAAGAAGACTTTCGAGCCCATTGAAGGAAAAGGAAAATCTGTGATTGAAGAAGGCAGCATGCCCCTTGATGGCCAGTTCAAAGAGCCCGAAGCTTATTCTTCATGGGACGATACTGAGACTCGTTCAGCTAGCCCCGTTCCTCCTCGCGTGCTGAATACCAGAGAGCTCCTCCTCAGTCTTCACCAGAAGGTGGATCGCAACCACAAATGGGTCAAACACCAGTTTGGTGCCATTGTGAAAACCCTCACTGAAACACAAAACTCTGTGAAGATTAACCATCACTATCTGCATGAGGTTTTGGATCGCACCTGGGCTACACTTGCACATATGAATACTGAGACTGAGCTTGAAGAAATGGAATTTGAGCGAGACTTTGACTGGTCGTGGCCTCCCAAGAAGAAGTTCAGGCCCATTCCAGTGCCAGACCTTGAAGACAGCTCCTTTTCTTCATTCCGCACTGCTGAATCTGATGAAGAACAGCTCAACACTGCAACCGGCCCAAGGAAGAAGACTACTCCCAAGAAGCATCACGACTCTTCCTCAACCGCCAAGAAATGAAGTCTTCACGGGTGTTAGTCCTCAGTTTGTCCCTTTTTGTCACTTGATGACAAAGGGGGAGAAACTCGAGAGTTAGTCTTCAAACGGGATATTTTCGGGGCTTATAAACTATATTTAAGTTACGAACTCTTGGCTCTTCTGAAGTTTTTATGTAATGAGTTGTAACTTAAGCCCGATGGTACTCTGACGCTTTTGAACGTTTTTCTTCGCATGCTTATTCCTCAAGTTTTAATGCACGCATGCTGGAATTCGTCAGATACCATTTTCCATCATGCATCTTCATTTTCTTCATATGATATGTTATCTGTATGCATGATTTACAAGACTGAGGGGGAGATCTCCATGATATAAATCATCAATGTGCATTTGCTCTGAAAAGCAAAATCCTCAAGATATGCACATCTTCAGGGGGAGTCTCTCTGAATCATGGTTTCAAATTCCTCAAATGTGTATTTACACTTCATATTTTCAATCCCTGTTGAAGACTTAACCTAATTGTCATCAACCACAAAAAAGGGGGAGATTGTAAGTGCATCTAGTGCCCCTAAGTGATTTTGGTGGTTTGAAGACTTATAGGTTAAGTATCTAATGTGTTTGTGAGTGTACCCAGGATCTATAAGCCATTGAGGAGTTTGAGATATTTGAAGAATATCGACCCCTAAAATTATATGTCTTCAGTTGAAGAAATTGGTCTGAAGCTGAAGAAATGAATCGCGAGGAATCTGCGATGAAATTGATATTCCTCATGAAGATACTGATATTGACAAGACCGGTGGTTCCTGAAGAAAATCATTTTGAAGAATTTTAAGCATGAAGATTTACACTTTCTGTTTTACTTTCTTCGCATTTGAGTAATAGGAACACCGTACTGTTAAAGGGGGTCGAAGTTACACTATGGAATGAATTTCCTCATGATGCTCAACCCAAGCCTAATCCTATCAAAAGCCTCAAGTGAGGAATATGAGTGACATGAGGACTCTCACAATTGAGGGTTCCGACCGTTTCGATAACCACGCCAAGTCACTGGTCTTATCCACTCCAACGGTCATATTATTTAAGGGCATTAGTGTCAAATCATGTCGGGATGCTCCCAGGCTATAAATAGTCACCCCCCACAACCACTAGCTGGTTGGCTGCTCCATTAGAAACTGACACTTGTCATAAGAGCAACCCAAATTCCTCAGAGTCTTCGAGAGTAATTCATTAGTGAGGAAATACACCACCCACCGAAACCACAAACCAAACCTAGTGATTGAGCATCACTGAAGAAGTTGTTCCTGTGTGGGACTGAAGCCTTTTACCTTTGAGGACTGTGCATCCTCCAGACGGTTAGGTGTCATGGTCTAGAGCAATCCAATAGTCAATTGTGGATCGCCGGGTGACCAAGTTTGTGAGGGTTTGGAAGTCTTCCCTGAAGACTTACCACGAGTGTTGGGCGAGGACTGTGTGTCCTTAGCTCAAGGAGAATACGGTAGGGACTGTGTGTCCCGGGACTGGGTGTCCTTTGGTTTCAATACCAAGCCTCTCTAAACCAGATGTACAACTGTCACAGCAGTTGGAACTGGGTCATCAACGATTGTCTTCATTGAGAAACGGGTTCTAATTCCTCAACTCTTTACTTTCCCTATATTATGTGTTGATGACTTTCACTGTGACTGTTTGAAGGATTTGCTGAAGACTTTCTCTGAATTTCCTCATCCCCAAATTCTTCACAATAGTTAATCATCATCTGTATTCTACGTGCCTGCTTACTGTGCAATCTGTTTTCACATTCTTCACTCTGAAATACTGCTGTTGTGAACGTTTGCACGTCTGATCATTTACTGTTTCCACTGAAAGTTAGTCATGAGTGAGGAATTTCCTCAAAAGGAATTTCCTCAGTGATGAAATTCTAAAAATCTCCTATTCGCCCCCCTCTAGTCGATATAACGCACATTCAAAGATATCAAGTATCTCGTTCTTCTTAAGAGGGTGATCAGGCAAAGCATTATCTAGCTGGACGAGCCTCCCCCAAGCTTGTGGGAGACTCTCTTCTTTGACTTGAGCAAAGTTGTATATTTCCTGCAAGGCAGCTTGCTTCTTCTGGGCAGGGAAATCTTTCTCACAGAAGTGATAGACCATATCCTGGGGACTACTCACACATCTAGGAGCAAGAGAAGCGAACCAGGCTTTAACGTCATCCTTTAGAGAGAAACGAAACAACTTAAGGATATAGTAGTGGCATATCTTCTCCTCACTCATGAAAAGGGTGGCTATATCGTGTAGTTTGGTAAGATGGGCTACGACCGTTTCAGAGTCTTAACCGTGGAAAGGATCAGATTCGACTAGAGAGATTATCTCAGGATCGACATAGAATTCATAATCCTTATCGGTGATAAAGATAGGTGAAGTGGCAAACTTCGGGTCGTATTTCATCCTAGCTTTCAGAGATTTTTCCTTCCACTTGAGAAGTAATTTCTCAGCGTCATATGCATCCTTACACGCAAGAAAATCCTCAGTTATCTCTCCCTCCATAACGTAACCCTCAGGTATATCAGGCAATTCATATCTAGGAGAGCTAGATCTAGCAGGAGCAAAAGCAGGTTCTATCTCAATAGTATCGGCAGTTTCCGAAGCATCACGAGCAATGGCAGTAACTCTAGAAATATGAGCATCAAGGAGTACCCCTAGTGGCACATCAGGCAAAGTAGCATCTCTAGCATCATTAAGCATAGTATCAAGCATAGCATCATCAGGCAAAATAGCATCTCTAGCATCACCAGGCAAAGCAGTATCAAGTATAGCATCTCTAGCAGTATCATACATAGCATCTCTAGCAGTATCAGGCATAGTATCTCTAGCAGTAGCATCATAAACATCATCAAGCACAGGCTACATATCAAGATTTGTAGCAGAAGGTGATGTCGCAAACTTACTCGTAACTGAAGGTGAATCAAGTGCAGAGCTAGATGGCAGTTCCTTACCTCCCCTCGTAGTTGAGGGCAAGACTTTGGTTTTTCGATCCTTCAGATTCTTCATAGTGATCAGCAGATATAAGTCCCAAGTGACTCAGAGAATATAGCAATACCTCCCCGGCAACGATGCCAGAAAAATGCTGCTTAGCAGTCCCCAGCAACGGTGCCAGAAAAATGCTTCTTAGCAGTCCCCGGCAACGACACTAGAACACTACTGAAATTAAGAAATTTGTCGTCTGCCAAGGCGGACGGCAAAGGGTGCAACCACGGACGGCAAAGGCTTTGCCGTCGGTCAGCTGACGGCAAAGTAGACGGCAAAAAAAATCCGGTGAAGAGGTTCTTTGCTGTCTGCTTTCTCAAAGCGGACGGCAAAGAATCTTTGCCATGAGGGGGCAGACGGGAAAATAAATGGGACGGCACATATTGCAATGTCCCCGTTAAGTGTTAACGGCATGCCTCCTCTCTTTGTCGTCTGCCTTCCCCCCTTTGCCATGTGGGGGCAGACGGCAAAGAGGGGAGAGAGAGGGGGCAGATTCCCCCCTTTGCCGCCTGCCTTCCCCCCTTTGCCATGTGGGGCAGACGGCAAAGGGGAGTCTGCCCCCTCTCTCTCCCCCCTTTGCCGTCCGCCTTCCCCCCTTTGCCATGTGGGGCTGACAGCAAAGAGGGGAGAGAGAGGGGGCAGATTCCCCTCTTTGCCATGTGGGGGCCGACGGCAAAGAGGGGAACCAGCCCCTTTTTTATTTATTTTTTGTTATATCCAGCATTTTTAACAATAATCAGGATATATAAAATATATATGACATAAATAAATTTCTTTCCGTACTCATAACCATACTAAAATAACCTCTTATATCCAGCTTTCAAGTTGCATCCCTACCAAACCATATATTACACCAGTTTCATCCACGTGCATACAAAGTTTCATATATTCAAATACTACAATAGTTTCAATACAACCCATGGTACAAGAAATCATCTTCAAGCATTCCATCAATATTTTCCAAGCTTCCCGTGAAGCGAAGGTAATCTGCAAAATGACAAATAAGAAAGTTAGAATAATAATATTAGATGAAGTAGTGTATATATAGGTTATTTCGGAGAGAAACTAGCTAAGTATAGACCATTTAGGAGCTAACTAAGCTAATTATGTCATTTAGGTGGAACCCTAGCTAACTATAGGTCGTTTCGGAGCTAACTTGGGTAAAATAGGTCATTCCGGAGCAAACTATGCTTATTAAGCCAATTTTGATCTAGCTAGGCTAATTATAGGCCATTTAATACCTAAGTTAGGGGGAATAGGTCATGTTGCAGCTACGTAAGCCTTATTATGTCATTTAGGAGAGAACTTAGCTACCTATAGGTCATGCTTTATTAAATAGACCATTTAGGAGGTAACTAAGCTAATTATGTCATTTCGTAGGATAATTAGCCAATTTAGCCTTTCTTGGATGAGTCTAAGCTACGTAGAAGAAGAGAAAGAGAAGAAGAAGTAAAAGAAGGAGGAGGAGGAGGAGGAGGAGGAGAAGGAGAAGGAAGAGGAGAAGAAGAAGAAAAGAAGAAGGAGAAGGAGAAGGAGGAAGAAGGAGGAAGAAGAAGGAGAAGGAGAAGGAGGAACAAGGAGGAAGAAGAATGAGAAGGAGGAGCTCCTTCTCCTTCTCCTCCTTCTTCTCCTTCTTCTTATCCTCCTCCCTCTCCTTCTTCTTCTTCTTCCTTCCTTTCATTTTTCCTCTTTCTTCTCCTTTTGTCCCCTTCTTCGGACTAAATTGGCTAAGAATGCCTTTTTGGAGCTAATTATGTCATTTCGAGGATAATTAGCTAAGTATAGGTCATGTTTTATTAAATAGACCATTTAGGAGCTAACTAAGCTAATTATGTCATTTAGATGGATAATTAGCCAATTTAGCCTTTCTTGGATGAGTCTAAGCTACGTAGAAGAAGAGAAAGAGAAGAATAAGTAAAAGAAGGAGGAGGAGGAGAAGGAGAAGGAGAAGGAAGAGGAGAAGAAGAAGAAAAGAAGAAGGAGAAGGAGAAGGATGAAGGAGGAAGAAGAAGGAGAAGGAGGAGCTCCTTCTCCTTCTTCTCCTCCTTCTTCTCCTTCTTATCCTCCTCCCTCTCCTTCTTCTTCGTCTCCTCTTCTTCTTCTTCCTTCCTTTCATTTTTCCTCTTTCTTCTCGTCTTGTCCCCTTCTTCGGGCTAAATTGGCTAAGAATGCCTTTTTGGAGCTAATTATGTCATTTCGAGGATAATTAGCTAAGTATAGGTCATTTTTTATTAAATAGATCATTTTGGAGCTAACTAAGCTAACTATGTCATTTAGATGGATAATTAGCCAATTTAGCCTTTCTTGGATGAGTTTAAGCTACGTAGAAGAAGAGAAAGAGAAGAAGAAGTAAAAGAAGGAGGAGGAGGAGGAGGAGAAGGAGAAGGAAGAGGAGAAGAAGAAGAAAAGAAGAAGGAGAATGAGAAGGAGGAAGAAGGAGGAAGAAGAAGGAGAAGGAGGAGCTCCTTCTCCTTCTTCTCCTTCTTCTTATCCTCCTCCCTCTCCTTCTTCTTCTGCTCTTCTTCTTCTTCCTTCCTTTCATTTTTCCTCTTTCTTCTCGTCTTGTCCCCTTCTTTGGGATTAATTGGCTAAGATGCCTTTTTGGAGCTAATTATGTCATTTCGAGGATAATTAGATAAGTATAGGTCATTTTGGAGCTAACTAAGCTAATTATGTCATGTAGATGGATAATTAGCCAATTTAGCCTTTCTTGGATGAGTCTAAGCTACGTAGAAGAAGAGAAAGAGAAGAAGAAGTAAAAGAAGGAGGAGGAGGAGGAGGAGGAGGAGAAGGAGAAGGAGAGGAGAAGAAGAAGAAAAGAAGAAGGAGAAGGAGAAGGAGGAAGAAGGAGGAAGAAGAAGGAAAAGGAGGTGCTCCTTCTCCTTCTTCTCCTCCTTCTCCTTCTTCTTATCCTCCTCCCTCTCCTTCTTCTTCTTCTCCTCTTCTTCTTCTTCCTTCCCTTCTTCGGGCTAAATTGGCTAAGATAATTATGTCATTTATATGGAAGTCTAGCTATCTTTTATTAAAACACTAGAAATAACATACCTAAGTTAAGGTGAAGCACGGTGGCTCTGGCTTGTTTCACTTGGAGAAGGCTGCCCTGGAGAAGGCTCAACTGTAGAAGGGTCGTGCGATGCGTTTCTGGAGATATTCTGCACCAAACATCATTTGCAATGTGCAGTTAGCATGATGACACTCTTAAGATCACTGCACTGCAACGAAACTCACTGTCCCCGCCATGTTAACGACTGGCATCGGCGGAGGGACTTGGCCGCTCTTCTCGCACATAGACTGTACATTTTGTTTCGACAAGTCAAACTTTTTATTTATTAATGAAACGGACATTCAAATGCAAGATTTGAAATAACATGAAGAAGAAACTTACCACGAAGAGCTCGTATATGGCCCTATTAGACGCATCATTCCGTGCCCTCTCCGCCTCCATCAATGCAGTCGTCCTCTCCTCCAGCTCCCTAATTTCCTTATCCTTCTCCGCTATAGCCGCCTGCATTGCCTCTCTCTCTTTCTGAATAGCAGCCTGCAACACAACTCATTGTTAGCAATGTAATCATATTGGTTCCAACGCACAACATAAAGCGGAAAGATACTTGAGTCCATTAAACTAACCTCGATGGCGAGCTCGACTGGCCGTGGACGACGTGTTATCTCCGGACAAGAGCTCGTTTGGCGTGCCTTTATCTGCCGGAGAGTGCTAGGACAACGTATAAGGCCGTCTCAAATGGCGATCGAGCCATGGGGCCTCCCGTTGCCAGCTATCATCACCAGCTCTGGATCAATAAGCCCCTCGCTCGGGTTAAAGTCCTCCCCTTTCCTCGCCTTCCCGTGATCTCTGTAGTTCACGAGCTTGTCGTGGGAGGAGATGTTGGTGAAGTTTTCTGGATGCTCGAGGTCAGACTCAGAGAATGCCTTGACCTTCTTGTACAAGGCAGTATGGGCCATCGCATACAGGTCGTACATCTGTGGCGCCTCCGTCTTATTGTGACGCGCCTAAAAGAGAGGGAGGAAAATTGTATTGGTAAAGGGCTCAAGATAGCATTAAGAATGAATTGCATGAGGCATGAAGCAAACCACATTCCTAGTTCTCGCCAAATTGGATTAAGTTGACGCTCCCTTGATGGTGTGGCACGCCAACCATTTTGCCACACCTCTCCTTGGCGTTGTTGTGGCTGGCCTCCCACGTTTCGGAGCACCACTGATCCACCAAGGCCTCCCAACAATCCATCTTATCCACACACCATCTCGGGGGCACCTAAGTTAATAAAGAGAAATTTGAGTGCGTAAGAACCAAATCAAGGAAACTAACTACAAAGCCTTAATAATATGTAATTACCTTCATGTAATTCTCCTTCTCCATCTTAGCATCACGACACTTCGCCTTGTCAATCGTAATACACTGCGTGGCATAGTAGTCTCGAACAGCCTGCACCCGAGCCTCGTGCCGAAAGTTTTGAAGTCGGCGGCGACATTCGGTTTCGATAACCTTTGCCGCGTCCTCCTCGTATCCCTCCTCACACCTGTAGAAGGTCTGCAAACAAGACAACACCGATTAGTACAATAAACAGCTATGGTTGATTTATAATAGTGTGAAAGAGAAATTACCCAGAACTTTCGGATCACCATGTCCGCCCTCGTGTCACACAAAACACCGTCGATCTCCACCTCCGGCGGGACCGGGGCACCCAAGTAGTGCTCCCACGTCATTCCTACCTCTCGCTCCCGACCGGGAAACGTAACAAACCCTGGGAAGTTTTGACGGCAAAGAACACCAAGGACACTGTTGGGCTTGCGGACACCCTTGGCAACAATCCAACCCCTACAGTATGACAAATTAAAGCCAAAACATTAGATATTTGAGAAAACGCGAAGGCAAAAGGTTAAATAAGAGTAAATTAACTTACTTGTCCCCATTTGGCTGGTACAGGTTTGCAGGCAGTACATGGCCTTTGGGTAGAAAGCGTCCAAATATCGTCATCATCGCGTCGTAGCATTCTCTGCCTAGGTTGAATTGAGCGTTCAGAGCCATTACTTGCGCGATGGCATCCAGCTGACAAAGCTTAGTCTGCTCGTGGAGAGGACGTTTTGAAGACTCCACCATTTCATAGAAGGCCTTTGCAGATTCCTCCATCTCATCATCCGAATCACGAGCATCATCAAAGTCTTGCACCATGTCTTCAATCCCGGTACCATGCTCGTCGGTGCGACGACGAATCACCTCAGCTCTGGCACGTTGGTCAGACTCACCATGAAAAGTCCACACCGTATAATTAGGCGTAAAAGTCCACTTCTGCAGGTGTTTACCCATTTCAAACTCTGTCTGCTTTTTCCAGTTGTCGCAGTTGGGACAGGGGCACCATGTTTTATGTTGGCCATTTGCAAATGCGGCTCTCACAAACCCCCTGGTTTTTGTTAACCATTCATGGGTCATGTCTTTTTGACTAGGGTGACCAGTGTACATCCAAGCACGATCACTCATGTTGCCTAGCTACCTATGGGGGCACAAGAAATAAATATATAATTCATCATCTATATTCATACGCTAATCAAGTTTATCAGTTTTATTACGTCCATGCAACCTACACGCTAATAGGTAAAGATAGGTCCTAATCCCACCCGAGTATGTGTAGACTGGGTTCGTTTTCCCATGCTCTACTCCAGATGCGACGCAGAATTTCGGCAACACCTCCCCGCTGTTCACCTGATACACGTCTCGGCAATAAGCAGAGACGATGTGTACCCGGAGAATAACAGGGGAGGCACTGACGAAATTACGCATCGGATCCGGAGCACAGCTTACGGGAAAACAAACCCAATCTACACATACTCGGGCTGTCCATGGATAATGTTGGACAATTCAAAAGGATGGCGGTTATAAATATGCAAAGAAATGCATATTTATAGGTGTCGCCCTTTCGAACGGGAGACGCATACTGGTCACGCATACTCATGATTGAAGAAACCTATAGCTAGCAAGTTTCATCGGCACGAAGACCGGGACAGAGCAAATTAAGGGGGTAGTAGGAGAAGTCATTTGTGCTCACCAACAAACGCAAGGGCGGAGCTCGTCCAACGCACGTGGAGGTCGTCGAACAACTGCACATTGAAATTCACCCGATCAACACAAATATGATGTTTTTATAATTAACATAATCGGAAAATATGTGACCTAACTCATAATTTACAAAATTATGACCCCGTCGGCTTAGTGGCGTCGATGGTCGGTGGTGTCGGGTGTCGGTGGCGTCGCCGGTCGGGGGTTAGTTGTGTCGGTGGTCGAGGGTTAGTGTTGTCGGGGGTCAAGGATCACTGGCGTCGGGGTTTGGGGTCTCTTTGGTCAACAAGGGGACGAAGAGGTGTCGGGGGTCGGGGGTGGGGGTCAATGGTGTTGGGGGTCGGGGTAGGGGGTCGGGGGTCGAGGGTCAGGGCGTCGGGGGTCGGGGGTCGAGGGTCAGTGCCGTCGGGAGCCGAGGGTCAGTGGCGTCAGGCGTCGAGGGTCAAGGGTCGAGGGTAAGTGGCTTCTGGAGTTAAGGGTCAATGGCGTCGGGCATCGGGGGTCGGGGGTTAGTGGAGTCGGGGGTCGGGGGTCAGTGGTGTCGGGCGTCAGGGGTCGGGAGTCGGGTCTTAGTGGCGTCGGAGGTCGGGGGTCGAGGGTCGGGGGTTGGTGGCGTCGTGCGTCGGGGGTCGTGGGCCGGGGGTCGGGGTCCTTTTCTTTCTTCTTCTCCTCTCTCTTCTTCTTCTTCTTCTTCTTGATCATCATATTATTATTCTTTTTCTTCTTTCTCCTCCTCCTCCTCCTCCTCCTCCTCCTCCTCTTCTTCTTCTTTCTTTTATCTTTCTCCTCCTTTCCTCTTTCTTCTTCTTCTTCTTCTTCTTCTTCCTTTTTCTTCTAGTTTATTATTCTCTTATTTTCTTCTAAGTTTTTTTTCTATCTACTTTTTCTACCTAATAAACTAACTATCTAATTTCACATAAAAAACGGAAAAAAAACTAACTATCCAATTTAACAGAAAAAATACAAAATAAACTAACTATCTAAATTAACTATCTAATTTAAAAGAAAAAACAGGAAATAAAGACAAAAAGAAAAAAAACTTACCTGAAGTGGGAGGAGGGCAGTGGGAGGAGGGGAGGGCGAGCTCCGGCCCTGGGCGGCGGGGAGGAGGGGCGTGGGGAGGACGTGCGCGGGGAGGAGGGGAGGGCGAGCTCCGGCCGTGGGCGGCGGTGGTGGGCCAGAGCGGTTCCGGTGGTTGTGGTGGTGGTGCTTGGGTGGGTAGAGCGCGAGGAGGAGGGCCGCAGGGAGGAGGGACGCGGGGAGGAGGGGAGCAGCTCAGGTGGTGGTGGCGGCGGTGCTGGAGTGGGCAGGGGCATGCGCAAGAGAAGTAGGAGATCGAGGGGAGCGGGGGTGGAGTGTGCCGTTAGGGGAGAGGGGTGGGGGCTGGGTGCCGTTAGGGGGAGCGCCCCTTTGCCGTCTGCAGAAGCTGGGAGGCCGACGACAAAGGGGTGGGTGGGGTGGGGCGGGCTTCGGCCGTTAGGGTGGCGCCCCTTTGCCGTCTGCGTGCTCTTTGCCGTCCGCCTCTGGGGCCTTTGCCATGTGTCAGCAGACGGCAAAGAGGTGGCCGACGACAAATAAAACCTTTGCCATCAGCAACCTCTTTGTCGTGTGCTTTGTACCAGCTGACGGCAAAGAGGATCTTTGCCATGCGTCAGCAGATGGCAAAGGCATGGCAGACGGCAAATTTCTCAATTCCAGAATGGTGTTGACGAGTCCCTGCCTTGATGCCTTCGCGACAACAGAGCCAGAACTGCTCCCAGTTGCTCAACAATTACCAATTGTCTTGCAATGGCCCACCAGCGCATGGGTTCACGGCAGTTTTTGAGGGTAGAGTATTCGACCCAAATTTGTTGGTACGCCAGTCAGGAGGTGAGAGAATACTCTCGAGTATTAGCAGCTGAATGTGTCAGATTCAACCACACGTGAAAGATTAGTATCTGCAAGCAAAGTATTAGCAGCAAAGTAGTATGATAACAACGGTGTGAGAAACGATCTGTTGACCCGGCAGACTATTTCTAACGGTCGTATCAATCGCGCAAGAAGTTGCCCGTTGACAGAAATTGTCTTTTCCCGTCAACGCTGAGCGAACCAGAATTATAATAGGTAGCAGCAGTGTAACAAGTAACAGAAGTAGCAAGGAACAACAGTAGTGACAGCGGTAGCAAGTAGCAACAGTAGCAAGTAGCAGCAGTAGCAAGCGACAGTAGTAACAGCAATAGCAAGTAGCAATAGTAGTAACATCAGCAGTGCAGAGCAAGTAACAGCAGTAATAGCAGCAGAGCAAAACAAGTAACAACAGCAGTGGGACAAACTCGTAGGCAATGGGTCGGTGATTCGTTTGGATGATATTCATCATGCAACAGTAATAACATGGAGAGATATGTAGCTAGTCAATGTGATGTAGGCATGCATTCCGGGTGTAGTCATACGTGCTTAGGGAAAAGAACTTGCATGACATCTATTGTCGATCCCTCCCGTGGCAGGGTGGTCCAAAAGGATACTACGGGATATTAAGGTTCTCCTTTTAATAGAGAACCGGAACAACGCATTAGCACGTGGTGAACACATGAACTCCTCAAACTATGGTCATCACTGGGAGTGGTTCCGGTTATTGTCACTTCGGGGTTGCCGGGTCATAACACATAGTAGGTAACTACAACTTGCAAGATAGGATCTAAAATACACATATATTGGTGACAACATAATAATTTCAGATCTGAAATCATGGCACTCGGGCCCTAGTGACAAGTATTAAGCATGGCAAAGTAGTAGCAACATCAATCTCGGAACATAGTGGATACTAGGGATCAATCCCCGTCAAAACTAACTCGATTACATGATAGATCTCATCCTACTCATCACCGCCCAGCGATCCTACGAATAGATTACTCACGAACGATGAAGAGCTTCATGGAATTGGAGAGGGAAGAAGGTTGTTGATGATGATGGCGACGATTACCCCTCTCCGGAGCCCAAAACAGACTCCAAATCTGTCCTCCAGATGAAGAACAGGATGTGGGGGCGCCTCCGTATCGTAAACGCGACGATATCTTCTCTTTTGATTTTTTCTGGGCGAAAGTGAATTTATAGAGCTGGAGTTGGGGGCGGCAGAGCCACGTGGGCCCCACAAGTTTGGTTGCCGCAGCCAGGGGGGTGGCCTCCGCAACAGGGCTTGTGGCCCACTAGCCCATCCCCTCGGGTGGATCTTTGAGCAGGTATTTTTCATATTTTCCAAAAAAATTCTCCGTAAATTTTCGGGACGTTCCGAGAACTTTCATTTCTGCACAAAAACAACACCATGGCAATTGTGCTGAAAACAACGTCAGTCCGGGTTAGTTCCATTCAAATCATGCAAATTAGAGTCCAAAACAAGGGCAAAACAGTTTGGAAAGTAGATACAATGGAGATGTATCAGCGGGGGCGACCCGTCTTACTCCTCGTTGCTTGTCAGGGATGGCTAGGGCCAGAGCGAGCAGGAGAGTGCCACTGAGTCACCGACGATGGCGATGAGCTCCTCGATGTGATGGAGCCAGTCGTCATGGCGGTCTGGAGCGGGCCGGTGGCGAAGTAGCTCGGTGTCCATGGCAAGAGTGCGGCGGCCGTGCGGCCTCTCTGGCCGAGCGCATGATGCCGAGCCCCGAAGGCCTGGCGAGCGACTGCGTGACGGTGCGGCCATCGACCTGCTCGGTCGCCGGCTGAGAGGAGCCTTGTTGTTCTTGAGCTTCGGGGTCGGTGGCAGTGTTCACCATGGGTGACGGCGACCAGCGCGCCCGGCAGCACCGATGGGCGCGGTCTGGGCGATGCGGGTGGCGCGGAGTTCTGCGAGTACGCAACGAGCATCAGCCATCAGAGCCGTGGAGCTTGGTGAGGACGGAGCTTGGAGGAAACCTTGACATGCCCCTACCTGGCGCGCCAAATGTCAGATTTTGGGCTCCACAAAACCTAAGGATTCGAACACTCGGCGTGCACAAAGATCTCCCCTGCTTTGCCTCTCCTAACTCGCTACTCGATGGAAACGATGAAGGACTCACTCAATGGCGAGGGGAACACAGAACACAACTGTTTACCTAGCTTCAGGCCGCGGTGAAACGTAAAAACCTACTCCTACTTTGGTGGATTGCCTCTCGCGGAGGTGATGGATGAGTTAGTACAGTGTTCTTGGGCCTTCGGAGGCTGAGCAACTAAGTGTATTGTTCTGCCGTCCGAATGAACCCTCTCTCTCAAGTACCCTACCTTCTTCCCTCATAGGTTCGGCGGGAAAGGATCCCATAGCGGCCAATTTTTGAAGGGGGACAGGGGAACATGCACCACTGCCCAAAGGTGGTCTTCGCCTGCAAAGTAACTGTCCGCGCCGCAGAGACGGGCCCGTGGATGATGGATGTTTGCCCTACTGGTGGGGGGCTGCGGCTTTGTTGCACCAGAAGGGAAACCTTTGCAAGATGCCTTTGGAAAACTTGTACGCTCCCGCCTCCTTTGCACCAAAGGGGGAACTGTCTCGTTGTGCCATCTGCTGCTCGCCTGTCCTTCCTTGGTGTCACCCTTGACTTCTGAGGCCCGGCCCTACCTCGGAATATCGGCCGCTCTGAAGGGGTCTTGAGGGGGCCCACTTCAGGTCTTGACGCTACTTGTCCTCGTGAGGCTTGGCCCCTCACGAGGACCTTTCCTTGAGATGTGCCAGGCCTGTTGGTTTGCTCTGCTGAGGCAGGTCCACTTTGGGCCACAGGCAAGCAGGTCTGGGTACCCCCAATCCCAGAACGCCGACAATATCTGAAGGACCCTTTCGCCCTACCACGGATAGATCAAGTGATCGACTCAACGGCCGGCTACGATTTGTTGTCCTTTTTGGACGCCTATTCCGGCTACCACGAGATCAAGCTGGACCCGGACGACCGGCTCAAAACCTCCTTCATCACCCCCTTCGGAGCTTACTGCTACACGACGATGACGTTCAGCCTCAAGAATGCACGTGCCACCTTCCAGTGCTGCATGCAACAATTCCTTATGCCGCTAATCGGCAGGAACATACACGTCTACATCGACAACATCGTTGTCAAAACCAAGAAGCATTTCAGTCTCCATGAAGATCCGTGGGAGACCTTTTCCAACCTGCACGAGTACAAGATCTGGCTCAATCCGGAGAAGTGCGTCTTCAGAGTTCCAGCCGGCAAACAACTGGGTTTCTTCGTGTCGGTGCACGACATCAAAGCCAACCCTGAGAAGATAAGAACCATCGAGCATATGGCCAAGCCGGCTTGACTCCTCGACGTCCAAAAATTTGCCGAATGCCTAACATCCCTCAGCCGTTTCGTCAGCCGACTGGGCAAGAAGGCGCTGCCACTCTACCAGCTGATGAAGAAGACCACCAAATTCGAGTGGAACAATCAGGGAAGCATTCCGCGACCTCAAGCGCGTGATCTCCAGCACACCCATCTTGGCCGTGCAGGCTGAGAGGGAACCCATACTTGTCTACGTCGCAGCCACCACGCGTGTGTTTAGTGTTGTCTTGGTGGTGGAACGAAAGGAGGAGGGTAGGGTGTTGCCGGTTCAGCGCCTTGTCTACTATCTGAGCGAAGTCTTATCCACTTCCAAGCAAAACTACCCTCACTACCAAAAAATGTTCCATGGCGTGTACTTTGCCGACAATAAGCTGAAGCAATACCTCCAGGAGCACACCATTACGGTGGTGAGCACGGCTCCACTTTCAGAAATCATGGGCAACCGTGATGCCACTGGCCGGATTGCCAAGTGGTCTATCGCCATGGCCGACCACGACATCTGCTACGAGCCGCGCACCGCCATCAAGTCTCAGGTGGTGGCCGATTTCCTCGTCGACTCGGCTGAGAACCAGTTCCTGCCACCGCCGCCTGACTCCAAGCACTAGTGGATGCACTTTCACGACTCCAAGATGCGGACCAGTTTGGGAGCCGACATCGTCCTGTCGTCCCCGAAAGGGGACCAGCTCAAATATGCTCTCCAAATCCACTTCGTCGCCTCCAACAATGTCGCCGAGTACGAGGCACTCACACACGGCCTCCGACTTGCTAGAGAGATCGACATCCGGCGGATTCTTTGCTTCGGCAACTCCGACCTCGTGGTGCAGCAACTCTCTGGCGAATGGGATGCCGGGGACGCCAACATGGCCTGCTATCGCTTCCTCATCCAGCAGCTCAGTTGCCCTTTCAAGGGCTGCGAATTCCATCATGTCCGCCGGGAGAACAACGAGGCGGCGGACACACTGGCAAAAATCAGCCCCACCAGACGCGCAATCCCAGCCGGGTACGACGAACCTCGAACTCACTCGGTTCAACACCCAGTGGGTGGACGTCATGGAGGTTGATGGCACGTCGGCTAGCGCATTGACACTAGAGACACGAGGTTTCATATCCGGGGCTACAATAACAAACCCGGGGGCTATAGCTTCCCCTCGTCTTCAGGTCGAGCCGGAGCTGGCTCCTATGTTGGCTCCTACATGGGCCCAGCCCATCCTAGCTTTCCTCCTTCTCGGCAAGCTCCCTCTAACAAGGCGGAGGTGCTACAGTTTCAATGTCGCTCTCCCGCCTACACCATCATCAACCGCAAACTGGTTCGATGCACTGCAACTGGTGTATTTCAACGCTGCATTGAATCAGAGAAAGGGCAAGAAATTCTCAAGGACATACTGTTGGAAATATGCCCTAGAGGCAATGATAAAATAGTCATTATTATATTTCCTGTTTCAAGATAATAGTTTATTATCCATGCTATAATTGTATTGAATGAAAGCATAGATACATGTGTGGATATATAGACAAAACAATGTCCCTAGTAAGCCTCTAGTTGACTTGCCAGTTGATCAAGGATGGTTAAGGTTTTCTGACCATATGCAAGTGTTGTCACTTGATGACTCGATCACATCATTAGGATTATGATGTGATGGACAAGACCCAAACTATGAACGTAGCATGTGATCGTGTCTTTTTGTTGCTATTGTTTTCTACGTGTCAAGTATTCATTCCTATGACCATGAGATCATGTAACTCACTGACACCGGAGGAATACCTTGTGTTATCAAACGTCATAATGTTACTGGATGACTATAAAGGTGCTCTACAAGTATCTCCAAAGGTGTCCGTTGAGTTAGCATGGATCAAGACTGGGATTTGTCACTCCGTGTGACGGGGAGGTATCTCGGGGCCCACTCGGTAATACAACATCACATATAAGCCTTGCCAGCAATGTGACTCAAGTGTTAGTGATGGGATATTGTATTACAGAACGAGTAAAGAGACTTTCCGGTAACGAAATTGCAATAGGTATAGGGATACCGACGATCAAATATCGGGCAAGTAACAAACCAAAGGACAAAGGGAATGTTATACGGGATTATATGAATCCTTGGCACAGAGATTCAACCGATAAGATCTTCGTAGAATATGTAGGATCCAATATGGATATCCAGATCCCGCTATTGGATATTGGCCGGGGAGTGTCTCAAGTCATGTCTGCATAGTTCTCGAACCCACAGGTCTGCACACTTAAGGTTCGGTGACGTTTCGGTATAGTTGAGTTATACGTGCTGGTGACCGAAGGTTGTTCGGAGTCCCGGATGAGATCACAGACGTCACGAGGGTTTCCAGAATGGTCGGGAAACCAAGATTGATATATAGGATGGTTTCATTTGGTCTCCAGAAAGATTTCGGGCATTACCAGCAGTGTACCGGGAGTGACAAATGGGTTCCGGGTTTTTGCCGGGAGGGGCCCACCCACCCGGGAGTGAGCCCAATAGTCCAAGGGTGGCGCACCAGCCCTTAGTGGGCTGGTGAAGCTAGCCAATTTGGCTATGGCACTAGGAATGGGAAACCAAAAAAAAGAAAGAGGGAGTTGGGAAGGAAGAGGAGGACTCTTCCTTCCCCAAACCGAATTGGAGTTGATGTCCTCCTCCTCCTTTCGGCCGGCACCCTTGGGGCTCTCTTGAGCCCCAAGGCTAGCCCCTCCCCTCCTCCTATATATACTAGAGGTTTTAGGGTTATTGAGACACAACTTTGCCACGTGCAACTCAAACCTCTACTTCGTAGTTCTTCCTCTAGATCGGTTTTCTGTGGAGCTCGGGCGGAGCCCTGCAGGAATAGATCATCACCATCACTGGCACGCCGTCACGCTGTCCGAGAACTCATCTACTTCCCCGTCTCTCTTGCTGGATCAAGAAGACAGAGGTAGTCATCGAGCTATACGTGTGCTGAACGCGGAGGTGCCGTTCGTTCGGCGCTAGATCGGAACGGATCGTGGGACGACGGTGATTTGAATCATGAAGCTGTACCACTACATCAACCGCGTTTCTTAACGCTTCCCGCTTAGCGATCTACAAGGGTGTGTGGATCCGATCTCCCTCTCATAGATGAACATTACCACGATAGGTCTTCGTGTGCGTAGGAAATTTTTTGTTTCCCATGCAATGTTCCCCAACAGTGGCATCATGAGCTAGGTTCATGTGTAGATGTAATCTCGAGTAGAACACACAAGTTTTTGTGGCCGTTGATGTTCGATTTTCTACCCTCCTTAGTCTTTTATCGATTCGAGGTATTGTTGGATTGAAGCGGCCCGGACCAACATTACTCGTACGCTTACGAGAGACCGGCTTCATCGACTAAGATGCAACTCGTTGCATAAAGATGACTGGCGGGTGCCTGTTTCTTCAACTTTAGTTGAATTTGATTTGATCGAGGCGGTCCTTGGAGAGAGGTTAAATAGCAATTTGCACATCTTCGTTGTGGTTTGTGCATAACTAAGATGCGATTATACTAGATACCCATAGCAGCCACGTAAAACATGCAACAACAAATGAGAGGACGGCTAACTTGTTTTTGTAGGGTATGCTTGTGATTGATATGGCCAAAGACATGATGTGATATATTGGATGTATGAGATGATCATGTTGTAATAGTTAATATCGACATGCACGTCGATGCTACGGCAACCGGCAAGAGCCATAGGGTTGTCTTTAAACTATTATTTGTGTTTGCAGATGCGTTTACTATATTGCTAGGTTGTAGCTTTAGTACTAATAACATAGCTAGAACGATGATACGTCTCCAACGTATCTATAATTTTTGATGGTACCATGCTATTATCTTGTCAACTTTGGACGCTTTGTATGCATTTTTATATCTTTTTTGGAACTAACCTATTAACTCAGTGCCAAGTGACAGTTCCTGTTTTTTCCGTGTTTTTGACCTTTTTCAGAGGAGAATATTAAACGGAGTCCAAACGAAATAAAACCTCCGAAAAGATTTTTCCGGAATAGAAGATATGTACGGAGCTTGAGAACCATGGAAAAGGGCACCAGGGAGGCCACAATCCCCCTAACTGCGGCCTGGGGGCGCCTAGCAGGCTTGTGGCCCCCCCATGGCTCGTTTGGCCTACTTCTTCCGCCTATAAATCCCCGAAAAATCTGAAACCACGGGAGAGAGCCACGAAAATACTTTTCCGCCGTCGCAAGCTTCTGTCTCCACAAGATCCCATCTGGGGCACGTTCTGTTGCCCTGCCGGAGGGGGGATTCGGACACGAAGGGCTTCTTCATCAACACCATTGCCTCTCCTATGATGCGTGAGTAGTTCACCATAGACCTTCGGGTCCATAGCTAGTAGCTAGATGGCTTCTTCTCTCTCTTGGATCTTCAATACAAAGTTCTCCATGATCTTCATGGAGATCTATTCGATGTAATCTTCTTTTGCGGTGTGTCTGTCGAGATTGGATGAATTGTGGATTTATGATAAGATTATCTATGAATCTTATTTGAGTTTCCTCTAATCTCTTATATGCATGAATTCATATCCTTGTAATTCTCTTCGAGTTGTGGGTTTCGTTTGGCCAACTTGATCTATAATTCTTGCAATGGGAGAAGTGCTTGGTTTTGGATTCATATCGTGCGGTGACCTCACCCAGTGACAGAAGGGGTAGCAAGGCACGCATCGTGTTTTTGCCATCAAGGGTAAAAAGATGGGGTTCATATCTATTGCATGAATTTATCCCTCTACATCATGTCATCTTGCTTAAGGCGTTACTTTGTTTGTTATGAAATCAATACACTATATGCATGCTGGATAGCGGCCGATGAGTGGAGTAATAATAGTAGATTCATAAAGTATCGGTCTACTTGTGTCGGACGTGATGCCTATATGTATCATTATTGCCTTAGATGTCGTCATGACTTTGCACGGTTCTATCAATTGCTCGACAGTAATTCATTCACCCACCGTAATATTTGCTATCATGAGAGAAGCCTCTAGTGAACACTATGGCCCCCGCGTTTACTTCACATCATATTTTCAGCTCTACACTTTTACTTTGTTGCACTTTCCGCCTTCAGATCTCACCTTGCAATCAATCGTGAAGGGATTGACAATCCCTTTGTAGCGTTGTGCAAGTTTGCTGTTTTTGCGCAGGTACTTTGAAGACTTGGCTTGATACTCCTACTGGATTGAGACCTTGGTTCTCAAACTGAGGGAAATACTTACTGCTACTGGGCTGCATCACCCTTTCCTCTTCAAGGGAAAACCAACGCTAGCTCTAGAGGTAGCAAGAAGAATTTCTAGCGCCGTTGCTAGGGAGCATCAAGTCAAGAATAGTTTTCCTCGAACGTGTCAATTTCTGGCACTTGGGATTGTTCTAAGTGAAGCTTGTCCAAGTAACTGTCGCAAACTCATCTCTTGCATTTACTTTTTTTGCCTCTCATTTTCCTCTCCCCCACTTCTGGAAAACAAAAATTTACAAAAATATTTGCCTTTTTCATTCGCCCTTTTCTTTCGCTTGCTTTCTGTTCGCTTGTATGCTTGTCTTGCTTGCTGAAGTCACCATGACTGAAAACACCAAACTTTGTGACTTCTAGAATACTAATAATAATGATTTTATTAGTACTCCGATTGCTCCCACCACTAGTGCCGAATCATATGAAATCAATGCTGCTTTGCTGAATCTTGTTATGAAAGAGCAATTTTCCGGCCTTCCTAGTGAAGATGTCGCATCCTATCTTAATACCTTCATTGAGTTATGCGATATGAAAAAGAAGAAAGATGTGGATAATGATGTGATTAAATTGAAGCTATTTCCATTCTCATTGCGAGATCGAGCAAAAACTTGGTTTTCATCTTTGCCCAAAAATAGTATTGATTCTTGGAACAAGTGCAAAGATGCTTATATATCCAAGTATTTTCCACCAGCTAAGATTATTTCTCTCCGTAATGATATCATGAATTTTAAGCAACTAGATCATGAACATGTTGCACAATCTTGGGAGAGAATGAAATTGATGATTAGAAATTGTCCCGCTCATGGCTTGAGTCTTTCGATGATTATACATATCTTCTATGCTGGTTTGAATTTTGCTTCTAGAAATATCCTTGATTCCGCCTCCGGTGGAACTTTCATGGAAATCACATTAGGAGAAGCCACAAAACTCCTAGACAATATCATGACAAACTATTCTCAATGGCACACTGAAAGGTCACCTACTAGTAAAAAAGTGCACGCTATAGAAGAAATTAACTCTTTGAGTGCTAAGTTGAATGAGTTAATGAAATTGTTTGCTAGTAAAGGTGATCCTTTAGATCCAAATGATATGCCCTTGTCTTCCTTGATTGATATTAGTAATGAGAGCTTGGATGTTAATTTTGTTGGTAGGAATAATTTTGGCAACAACAATGCTTTTAGAGGCAACAATATTCCTAGGCATTTTCCTAGTAATCCCTCTAATCACTTTGGCAATTCCTACAACAATGCTCATGGAAATTACAATAAATTACCCTCTAATCTAGAGAGTAATATTAAAGAGTTTATCAACTCGCAAAATATTTTCAATGCGTCCATAGAAGAAAAACTGCTCAAAATTGATGACTTGGCTAGGACCGTTGATAGAATGTCTCTTGATATTGATTCTTTGAAACTGAGATGTGCTCCTCCCAAGATCAATATGGATGAAACTTTAAAATATATGCGTGTTTCCACGAATGAGAGTAAAGGAAGAACCGCCCAAATTCGTGCTAGACATGAATGGCTTAAAAAGGCGTGTTCTCGTGATGAGAATCACGAAGATCTTAAAGTGCTTGGTGTGACTCCCATTGAATCCTTGTTTTCTAATGTCAATCCTAATGATGATGGGGCTGGATATGAATCCACTTCGGTTTACAAACGCCCCAATGATTCGGAGTCTATCTATCTTGATGCTAAAAGCATTGAAAGTGGAGTAGAGGATATCAAAACTTTGAGTAGGAATGAAACTACTACTTTGGATTTCAAGGAATTCAATTATGATAGTTGCTCTTTGATTGAATGTATTTCCTTGATGCAATCCGTGCTAAACTCTCCACACGCTTATAGCCAAAACAAGGACTTTACCGATCATATCGTCGATGCTATGATGAAATCTCTTGAAGAGAAACTTGAGTTGGAAGTTTCTATCCCTAGAAAACTTCATGATGAGTGGGAACCTACGATCAAAATCAAGATAAAAAACTATGAATGCAATGCTTTGTGTGATTTGGATGCTAGTGTTTCCGCTATTCCAAAGTCTTTATGTGATGTTCTAGGCTTCAATGAGATTGATGAGTGCACTCTTAATTTGCATCTTGCGGATTCTACTGTTAAGAAACCCATGGGAAGGATCAATGATGTTCTTATTATTGCAAATAGGAACTATGTACCCGTGGATTTCATTGTGCTTGATATTGATTGCAATCCAACATGTCCTATCATTCTTGGTAGACCTTTCCTAAGGACTATTGGTGTTGTCATCAATATGAAGGAAGGGAATATTATATTTCAATTTCCAGTAAAGAAGGGCATGGAACATTTATCTAGATAGAAAATAAGATTGCCTTATGAATCCATGATGAGGGCTACTTATGGTTTGAGCACCAAAGACGACGATACGTGATTCTATCGCCTTATGCCTAGCTAAGGGCGTTAAACAATAGCGCTTGTTGGGAGGAAACCCAATGAATTTATCTTTGCATTTTGCTTTATGTTTTGTTGCATCCACACCATCATAATTCTGTTATGACTGTGTTTTTTGTGTTTCTTTTTGTGTTTGAGCCAAGTAAAACCTTTATGACTAGTTTGGTGATGGTTGTTTGATCATGCTGGAAAAAGACAGAAACTTTGCGCTCATGAAATTATTTTTAATTTTTATCCAGAAAGAGATTTTGAGTTGATTCTTTTTGCTTCTGGTTGATATGACAATTTCCCAAATTTTCGTAACTTTTCAGAATTTTCGAAATACCAGAATTATACGAAGTATACAGATTGCTACAGACTGGTCTGTTTTTGACAGATTCTGTTTTTGTTGTGTTGATTGCTTATTTTGATGAAACTATGGATAGTATCCGGGGGGGGGGGGGGTACTAGCCATGGAAAAGTGAGAATACAGTAATCTAACACCAATATAAATAGAAATCAAGTTTTCTACAGTACCTAAAGAGTTTCTAGTTTGTTTTTTTGTGCTAGTGATATCACGAGTTTCTGTTTAAGTTTTCTGTTGTGAAGCTTTCTAGTTTTGGGTGATGTTCTCATGGACAATGGGATAAAGAGTGGAAAGAGATCAAGCTTGGGGATGCCCAAGGCATCCCAAGTCAAATTCACGGACACCAAAAATCCTAAGCTTGGGGATGCCCCGGGAAGGCATCCCCTCTTTCGTCTTCAATCCATCGGTAACGTGACTTGGAGCTATATTTTTATTCACCACATGTATGTGTTTTGCTTGGAGCGTCGTGTATTATAGGTGTCCTTTCTTTTTGTTGTCTCACAATCATCCTTGCTGCACACCTTTTTGAGAGAGACATGCACTCATCATGAATTTGCTAGAATACTCTTTGAGCTTCGCTTATATCTTTTGAGTTAGGCAATTTAGCTCGCATGTGCTTCACTTATATCTTTTGAGCTAGATAACATTGCTGTAGTGCTTCACTTAGATCTTTTTTAGAGCACGGCAGTGTCATATTTTGGAGAAATAAGAACTCTCGATCTTCACTTATATCTTTTTGAGAGTGCTCCCTCTGAGTAACTTGGTAATTGGCTTGTGCTATGAAAGTAGTCCTAAAGATGATAGGCATCCAAAGAGGATATAGTAAAAACATCCATACTCTTGTGCACTGATTAGTAAAGAGAAGTTTGATTCCTCTCAATTAGTTTTGAGACATGGATATGGTAATATTACAGTTATGTTAGTAGGGTGTTATGAATCTGGAAATACTTGTGTTGGAGTTAGTGATTGTCGTAGCATGCACGTATTGTGAACCACTATGTTAGGAAGTCGAAGCATAATTGAATTATTGATTGTCATCCTTTGTGTCGCGGTCGGGATCGCGCGATGGTTAACACCTACCAACCCTTCCCCTAGGAGTATGCGTTTAGCACTTTGTTTCTATTACTAATAAAAACTTTCGCAATAAGTATATGAGTTCTTCATGACTAATGTGAGTGCATGGTATAGATGCACTTTCACCTTCCACCATTGCTAGCCTCTCGAGTACCGCGCAACTTTTGCCGGTGCACAAACCCACCATATACCTTCCTCAAAACAACCACCATAGCTACCTATTATGGCATTTTCATAGCCATTCCGAGATATATTGCCATGCAACTCCCACCGTTCCATCTCATGACTTGTGCCGTCACTTTCATATTGCCATTGCATGATCGTAAGATAGCTAGCGAGATGTTTCAACGTCATATGCTAAGCTAGATCGTTGCACATCCCAGTACACTGCCGAAGGCATTTCCTATAAGAGTCATCATTGTTCTAAGCATTGAGCTGTGAGTAATTAAAAGTGTGATGATCATCATTATTAGAGCATTGTCCCATGTGAGGAAAAAAAAGAGGCCAAAGATTCCCACAATTTTTTTTTGGAAAGAGGCCAAAGAGCCCAAACAAAAAAAAGGGAACAGAGAAAAAGAGAGAAGGGACAATGCTACTATCTTTTTCCACACTTGTGCTTCACAATAGCGCCATGTTCATCATGATTGAGAGTCTCTTGTTTTGTCGCCACCTTATACTAGTGGTAATCTTCATTCTATAACTTGGCTTGTATATTCCAATGATGGGCTTCCTCAAAATTGCCCTAGGTCTTCATGAGCAAGCAAGTTGGATGCACACCCACTAGTTCTCTTTTTGATCTTTCACACACTTATAGCTCTAAGTGCATCCGTTGCATGGTAATCCCTACTCATTCACATTGATATCTATTGATGGGCATCTCCATAGCCCTTTGATACGCCGAGTCGATGTGACCATCTCCTCCTTTTTGCCTCACAACCTCCACCACACTCTATTTCACCTAGAGTGTTATATCCATGGCTCACGCTCATACATTGTGTGAGAGTTGAAAAAGGTTTGAGAAAGTAAGAGTGCGAAAACAATTACATGGCCAATACCGGGGTTGTGCATGATTTAAATTCGTTGTGTGGGGATGATGGAGCATAGCAAGACTATATGATTTAGGTATAACTTTCTTTGGCCTTGTTATTTCGAAAGTTCATGATTACCTTGCTAGTTTTCTTGACGTATTGTTGTTTTCATGTAAATAACAAACTATTGTTTTGAATCTTACATATATGAACATTCAGGTCACATGAAAGAGGTTGCAAAGGACAAATATGTTAGGAAGCATTTGATACGTCCATTTTCCATCATGCTTTCATGTTGATATTTATTGCTTTTTGGGCTGTTATATTACTTGTGGTACCATATTTATGCCTTTTATCTCTTATTTTGCAAGGTTTATTTGAAGAGGGAGAATTCAGGCAGCTGGAATTCTGGACTGGAAAAGGAGCAAATCTTAGTGCACTATTCTGCACATCTCCAAATGCCCTGAAAAGTTACATGGATTTTTTCTGGATTATATAAAAAATACTGGGCGAAAGAACTACCAGAGGGGGACACCAAGGCTCCACAAGCTTGCCCACCGCCACCACCCCCCTGGTGGCGCAGGGCAAGCTTGTGGGCTGCCTGACGGCCCACTTGCCCCCTATTTTCCTATATGAAGCGTCCTGGTCTCGAAAAAAACAATCGGGAGCTTTTTCGTGGTTTCGCCACCGCCACGATGTGGAACTTGAGCACATCCAATCTACAGCTCCGGCAGGACGATCCTATCGGGGAAACTTACCTCCCGGAGGGGGAAATCGTCGCCATCGTCATCACCAACACTCCTCTCGTCGGAGGGGAGGCATCTTCATCAACATCTTCATCAGCACCATCTCCTCTGCAATCCCTAGTTCATCTCTTGTAACCAATCTTCGTCTCGCAACTCCGATTGGTACTTGTAAGGTTGCTAGTAGTGTTGATTACTCTTTGTAGTTGATGCTAGTTGGATTACTTGGTGGAAGAGTTTATGTTCATATCCTTGATGCTATTCATTAAACCTCTGATCATGATTATGATTATGCTTTGTGAGTAGTTACTTTTGTTCCTGAGGACATGGGATAAGTCATGCTGATAATAGTCATGTGAATTTGATATTCGTTCGGTAGATGATGGGTTATGTGAACGTCTAGTAGATGATGGGTTATGTGAACGTTTGATACGTTGTATGTTGTTTTTCCTCTAGTGGTGTAATGTGAACGTCGACTACATAATACTTCACCATATTTGGGCCTAGAGGAAGGCATTGGAAAGTAGTAAGTAGATGATGGGTTGCTGGAGTGATAGAAGCTTAAACCCCAGTCTATGCGTTGCTTCGTGAGGGGCTGATTTGGATCCACTAGTTTAATGCTATGGTTAGACTTTGTCTTAATTCTTCTTTTGTAGTTGCGTATGCTTGCGAGAGAGGTTAATCATTAGTGGGATGTTTCTCCAAGTAAGGGAAGTACCCAAGTGCCAGTCCACCCACATATCAAACTATCAAAGTAACGAACGTGAATCATATGAACATGATGAAACTAGCATGATAGAAATTCCCGTGTGTCCTCGGGAGCGTTTTTCTTCCTCTAAGACTTTGTTCAGGCTTGTCCCTTGCTACGAAAGGGATTGGGCCACTTGCTATACCGTTGCTACTACTTGTTACTTGTCACTTTTTGCTTGCTACGTTTGACCTCGTTACACCATCACTTGTTACCGCTACTTTCAGTGCTTGCAGTTATTACCTTGCTGAAATCCGTTTATCATAGCCTTCTGCTCCTCGTTGGGTTCGACACTCTTACTTATCGAAAGGACTACGATTGATCCCCTATACTTGTGGGTCATCAAGAATCTTTTCTGGCGCCGCTGCCGGCGAGTGAAGCGCCTTTGGTAAGTGGAAATTGGTAAGGAAACATTTATATACTGTGGTGAAATTTATTTTCACTTGTCACTATGGAAACTGTTTCTTTGAGGAGTTTGTTCAGGGTATCTTCACCACAAACGGAAGAACGGGGAGTTTCTCCTCAACCTGAGGTACCGACTGAAAATATCTTTTATGAAATTCCTTTGGGTATGCTTGAGAAACTGCTGGCTAATCCTTTCACAGGAGATGGATCTTCACATCCAGACTTGCATCTAATCTATGTAGATGAAGTTTGTGGTTTATTTAAGCTTGCAGGTTTGCCCGAGGATGAGGTAAAGAAGAAAGTCTTTCCTTTATCTTTGAAGGATAAGGCGCTGAAATGGTATAGGCTATGTGATGATACTGGATCATGGGGCTACAATCGGTTGAAATTGGAATTTCATCAAAAGTTCTATCCTATGCATTTAGTACATCGTGATCGGAACTTTATTTGTAACTTTTGGCCTCATGGCAGGGAAAGCATAGCTCAAGATTGGGGGAGGCTTAAATCAATGCTATATTGATGCCCCAATCATGAGCTCTCGAGAGAAAGCATCACTCAAAACTTTTATGCTCGGCTTTCTCATGAAGAACGTACCATGCTTATACTTCTTGTGCCGGTTCTTTTATGAAGAAGGATACTGATCACAAGTGGAATTTATTGGAGAGAATCAAACGCAACTCCGAAGATTGGGAGCTGGAGGAAGGTAAGGAGTAAGGTATGAATTTCCAGTTTGATTGCGTTAAATCTTTTGTTGAGACAAACACTTCTAGAGATTTTAGCGCTAAGTATGGACTTGACTCTGAGATAGTAGCTTCTCTATGTGAATCTTTTGCTGCTCATGTTGATCTTCCCAAAGAGAAGTGGTTTAAATATCATCCTCCTGTAGAAAGCAACATAGCCAAAACCAATCTAGTTGAGGAGAAAGTCATTGCTTTTAGTGATCCTGTTGTTCCTTGTGCTTACACTGAGAAACCACCATACCCTGCTAGGATAAAGGATTATTCTAAAGCTCCAACTGTGATAGGTAGGGGTTACATTAGACCACTTGCACCCCCTGAGGAGATTAGAGTTGAACCTAGTGTTGCTATTATCAAAGATCTCTTAACTGAAGACATAGACGGTCATGTTATCAAATTCTGTGAGGACTCCGCTAGAATTGCTAAGCCTCGTGCGAAAGACAAACATGGACCTGTAGTTGGCCTGCCCGTTGTTTCTGTCAAGATAGGAGATCACTGTTACCATGGTTTATGTGATATGGGAGCTAGTGTTAGTGCAATATCCCGTTCTCTTTATGATGAAATCAAAGATGAGATTGCACCTACTGAGTTAGAACCCATTGATGTCACTATTACGCTAGCTAATAGAGACACTATCTGCCCTCTGGGAATTGTGAGAGACGTAGAAGTCCTGTGTGGTAAGACGAAGTATCCTACTGATTTCCTCGTCCTTGGTACTACATAAGATAGCTTTTGTCCCATCATATTTGGTAGAAGCTTTCTCAACACTGTCAATGCTCACATTGATTGCATTAAGCAGACTGTCACAGTAAGTTTCGAGGGTGTGTATCATGAATTTAACTTCTCCAAGTATGGAAGACAACCCCATGAAAGAGAGTCATCTGGTAGGGATGAAATCATTGCTCTTTCCTCTATTGTCGTACCTCCTACGGATCCTTTAGAGCAATATCTGCTTGAGCATGAAAATGATATGCATATGGAGGAGAGAGATGAGATAGATAAAACTGTCTTAGAACAATATCCTATTCTCAAGACTAATCTGCCTGTTGAACTTCTTGGGGATCCTCCCCCACCAAAGGGTGATCATGTGTTCGAGCTTAAACAGTTGCCTGATACTCTTAAGTATGCCTATCTTGATGAGAAGGAGATATATCCTGTCATTATTAGTGCTCTCCTCTCAGAACGCGAAGAGAAGAAGTTACTAAAAACTCTAAGGAAGAACTGCGCTGCTATTGGATATACTCTTGACGATCTTAAGGTTATTAGTCCTACTCTATGTCAGCACAAGATTAAAACCGATCCTGACTTTAAACCAGTTGCTTATCATCAAAGGAGATTAAATCCTAAGATGAAAGAGGTCATTAGAAAAGAAATATTAAAGCTTCTAGAAGCAGGAATCATTTATCCTGTTCATCATAGTGATTGGGTAAGTCCAGTACATTGCGTACCTAAGAAAGGAGGTATCACCGTCGTTCCTAATGATAAGGATGAAGTAATCACACAAAGGATTATTACCGGCTATAGAATGGTGATAGACTTCCGGAAAATGAACAAGGCAACCAGGAAAGATCATTATCCTCTGCCGTTCATCGACCAAATGCTAGAAAGGCTATCAAAAGACACACACTTCTGCTTCTAGACGGCTATTCAGGTTTCTCGCAAATACCTATTGCACAATCTAATCAAGAGAAAACCACTTTCACCTGCCCTTTCGGTACCTTTGCCTATAGACGTATGCCTTTTGGCTTATGTAATGCACGTGCCACCTTCCAAAGATGTAGGATGGCTATATTCTCTGATTTTTGTGAAAATATCGTCGAGGTTTTCATGGATGACTTCTCCATTTACGGGTCTACCTTTGATGATTGCCTCAGCAACCTTGATCGAGTCTTACAGAGATGCGAAGAAACCAACCTCGTCTTGAACTGGGAGAAGTGCCACTTTATGGTTAATGAAGGTATCGTCTTAGGACACAAAATCTCTGAAAGAGGCATTGAAGTTGATAAGGCTAAGGTTGATGCAATTGAGAAAATGCCTTGCCCCACAGATATCAGAGGTATACGAAGTTTCCTAGGTCATGCTGGTTTCTATAGAAGGTTCATTAAATACTTCTCTAAGATTTCTAGGCCTCTTACCAACCTCTTGCAGAAGGATGTTCCTTTTGTTTTTGATGAGGATTGTGAGGAAGCCTTTGAAATACTTAAGAAGGCTTTGATAACCGCATCTATTGTTCAACCACCTGACTGGAACTTGCCCTTTGAAATCGTGTGTGATGCTAGTGATTACGCTGTTGGTGTTGTTCTAGGACAAAGAGTTGACAAGAAGTTGAATGTCATTCACTATGCTAGTAAAACTCTAGACAGTGCCCAAAGAAACTATGCCACTACGGAGAAGGAATTTTTAACAGTCGTGATTACATGTGAAAAGTTCAGATCTTATGTAGTTGATTCCAAAGTCACTATTCACTCTGATCATGCTGCTATTAAGTACCTCATGGAGAAGAAGGACGCTAAGCCTAGGCTGATCAGATGGGTTCTCCTGCTACAGGAATTTGATTTGCACGTCGTTGACCAAAAGGGTGCTGATAACCGTGTAGCACATAACTTGTCTAGGCTAGAGAATGTCCTTGATGACCCACTACCAATTGATGACAGCTTTCTTGATGAGCAATTAAATGTCATCCGCACTTCACATAGTGCATCGTGGTATGCCGATTATGCAAACTATATCGTAGCCAAATACATACCACCCAGTTTCACCTATCAGCAAAAGAAGAAATTCTTCTTTGATTTGAGACACTACTTTTGGGATCATCCTCACCTTTATAAGGAAGGAGTAGATGGTGTTATTAGACGTTGTGTGCCTCAACATGAACAGGGACAGATCCTGCAGAAGTGTCATTCTGAAGCCTACGGAGGACACCATGCTGGAGATAGAACTACCCATAAGGTATTGCAATCAGGTTTCTATTGGCCCACTCTCTTCAAGGATGCCCGTAAGTTTGTCTTGTCCTGTGACGAATGCCAAAGAATAGGGAACATCAGTAAACGTCAAGAGATGCCTATGAACTATTCACTTTTCATTGGACCATTTGATGTCTGGGGCTTTGATTATATGGGACCCTTCCCGAGTTCCAATGGGTACACTCACATCTTAGTTGATGTGGATTACGTTACTAAGTGGGTAGAAGCTAACCCCACTAAAAATGATGATCACCACACCTCTATTAAGATACTTAAAGAAGTCATATTCCCAAGATTTGGAGTCCCTAGATACTTGATGACTGATGGCGGTTCATACTTCATTCATGGTGTTTTCCGCAAGATGCTAGCTAAGTATGATGTCAACCATAGAGTTGCATCTCCTTATCATCCTCAGTCTAGTGGTCAAGTTGAGTTGAGTAATAGGGATATCAAGTTGATTATACAAAAGACCGTCAATAGATCTCGAAAGAACTGGTCTAGCAAACTTGACGATGCACTATGGGCTTATAGCACTGCTTATAAGAATCCCATGGGCATGTCACCATATAAAATGGTTTATGGTAAGGCCTGTCATTTACCTCTTGAGCTGGAACACAAAGCTTATTGGGAAATCAAAGGGCTCAACTTTGATTTCAAACTTGTCGGTGAGAAGCGGTTGTTTGATATCAGCTTGTTAGATGAATGGAGAGCCCAGGCATATGAGAATGCCAGGTTGTTCAAGGAGAAGGTTAAGAGATGGCACGACAAACGAATACAGAAACGAGAGTTCAATGTAGGTGATTATGTCTTGCTATACAATTCTCGTTTGAGATTCTTTGCAGGCAAGCTTCTCTCTAAATGGGAAGGTCCCTATGTTATCGAGGAACTATATCGTTCCGGTGCCATCAAAATCAATAACACAGAAGGTAATTTTCCTAGAGTGGTAAATGGGCAAAGAATCAAGCACTACATCTCTCGTACTCCCATAAATGTTGAGACCAATATCATCAATGTCATAACTCCAAAGGAGTTCATAAGGGATGTTTATCAGCCTGTTTGGACCCCGATACTTTTCCAATAGGAAATTTCTTCCGTTTTGGAACTTTTGGAAAATTAGAAAAATAAAAAGCAGTCCGGAGAGCGAACGAGGCAGCCACAAGCCCTACCACCGCCCCTACCCCTGGTGGCGGAGGGCAAGCTTGTGGGCACCTCGTGTGCCTCCCGGACTCCGTTTTCTTGCGGAGGACTCCTTCTGGCCCAGAAAAAAATCAATATATAGTCACCCGAAGGTTTTGATCTCCGTATTGCGTAGTTTCCCTCTGTTTTCGTTTCGAGCTTGTTTCTGCCGCAGATCTAGATCATCATGACTTCCCCAAACGCTCCTAAGGACAAGATCTTCGAGAAGGTCATCAATCCCTACCTCACGGAAGTGCTGAAACACCCTCAATCTATCAAGATTAGCGAGGGGATGTCGCACATCCGTGATGTTGAGGGGCCTAAGAAGACCGGAAGCATGGAGACGAGGCTCGAAGCAATGAAGCAACAAGTCTTCAAGTGCCAAGGGATGGTGGAGCGTGGACTCAACGCCAACCATACGATGATCACGGAGTTCACTAGCAATCACAAGATGGATGTCATTGATATTGGGAAACACCTCTCCAGGCTCTACGATAGGGTTGACCAACTTCACGGCCAGATCTATAACCTGCAGAATCAAAACTGTGAGTATGAGTACATATTGAAATCAACAAGGTTGGCTGTAGATTTGAGGATTCCGGCGACTCGTTCATCCAGCCATAATGGAGAACCTATGCCTTGGAAGATGGAGGATCAGACTACTCCGACAACAACACCACCATCACCACCAAAGGAAGACAACTAAGCATTGGTATGGGCAATCCCCTTGGCTTCTGCCAAGCTTGGGGGAGTTGCCCTGGTATCGTATCACCTTTATATCTTTTTCTTTTACCTTTGTTTTAGTTCTTTCCTTTTCAGTTTTTATTTCTTCTTTTAGAGGAATAAGTCTTTAGTTTTAGTTTGAGTCTTTTGCTTTTGTCTCTCCCCCGATGTATTCAAGCTTACGAGCTATATAATAAAGAGTGTCTTAGTCAAGGGCTTTGCTTTGTGCCATGATCAAAAAGTATGAAAAGAACGATAGCATGAAAGATCATGAGACGATCTTATGGAAAGTGATAACTTCACTTATGACACGTATGATGATTGAAACTTGTTGAGAATAAATAACATAGACCTCAGTCATTTTTGCAATTAATAAGAAGTAATAAGGAAAGATAGGTTCACATATAAATATATCATCTTAGACACTTTTTACAATTGTGAGCACTCACCAAACTATTACATGCTTAGGAGTAGATGTTGGACAAGGAAGACAACATAATGAATTGTGTTTGCTTGGTTCCAAACAATGTTATATGATTAGAGATCCCTTAGCATGTGACGATTGCTTCCACCTCATATTAGCCAAAACTCCCGCACCAAGTAGAGATACTACTTGTGCATCCATAAACCTCCAACCAGTTTTGCCATGAGAGTCCACCATACCTACCTATGGATTGAATAAGATCCTTTAAGTAAGTTGTCATCGGTGCAAGCAATAAAAATTGCTCTCTAATATGTATGATATATTATTGTGTGGAAAATAAGCTTTGTACGAACCTGTGATGAGGAAGACATAAAAGCGACAGACTGCATAATAAAGTTCTTTATCACAGGAGGCAATATAAAGTGACGTTCCTCCGCAAGAGGACACACATTCAAACCTCAAAAGCGCATGACAACCTCTGCTTCCCTCTGCGAAGGGCCTATCTTGTACCTTTACTTTTTACCCTTGTAAGAGTCATAGTGATCTTCACCAATTCCCTTTTTGCCTTTGTCTTGGCTACTGTCACATGCTTGGGAAAGATCTATATTCATATATCAACTTGGAGTTGAGTACTCATGCTTTATTGTTGTTGACTTTACCCTTGAGGTAAACCGTTGGGAGGCAAAACTATAAGCCCCTATCTTCCTCTGTGTCCAGCTGAAACTTTGACACCATGAGTACCACGTGAGTTATAAAAATTGCGGAAAACAAAAGAGATGATTGAGTATGTGGGTTTGCCTTACAAGCTCTTATTTGACTCTTTCTGATGTTGTGATAAATTGCAATTGCTTCAATGACTATGGACTATTGTTGGTTACTTCTCGGTAAGGTTTTTGCTTCATGCTTTGCTTTGTGAAGGAATTGTTACTTTACCATAAGAATCTTTATGATGGATTGTTGTTCTATGTGTGATCATGATGCCCTCATATCCGTATTATGTTTTATCGACACCTTCATGCCTCAACATGTGGACATGTTTATGGAACTTGGTTTTCGCTTGAGGACAAGCGAGGTCTAAGCTTGGGGGAGTTGATACTTCCATTTTGCATCATGCTTGCATGTTGATATTTATTGCTTTTTGGCCTATTATATTACTTGTGGTACCATATTTATGCCTTTTCTCTCTTATTTTGCAAGGTTTATTTGAAGAGGGAGAATTCAGGCAGCTGGAATTCTGGACTAGAAAAGGAGCAAATCTTAGTGCACTATTCTGCACATCTCCAAATTCCCTAAAAAGTTACGTGGATTTTTTCTGGATTATATAAAAAATACTGGGCGAAAGAACTACCGGAGGGGGGCCACCAGGGCTCCCCAAGCTTGCCCACCGCCACCACCCCCCTGGTGGCGCAGGGCAAGCTTGTGGGCTGCCTGACGGCCCACTAGCCCCCCTGTTTTGCTATATGAAGCGTCTTGGTCTAGAAAAAAAATCAATCCGGAGCTTTTTCGTGGTTTCGCCGCTGCCACGAGGCGGAACTTGAGCAGATCCAATCTAGAGCTCCGGTAGGACGATCCGGCCGGGGAAACTTCCCTCCCGGAGGGGGAAATCATCGCCATCGTCATCACCAACACTCCTCACATCAGAGGGGAGGCATCTTCATCAACATCTTCATCAGCACCATCTCCTCTCAAATCCCTAGTTCATCTCTTGTAACCAATCTTCGTCTCGCAACTCCAATTGGTACTTGTAAGGTTGATAGTAGTGTTGATTACTCTTTGTAATTGATGCTAGTTGGATTATTTGGTGGAAGAGTTTATGTTCAGATCCTTGATGTTATTCATTACACCTCTGATCATGATTATGATTATGCTTTGTGAGTAGTTACTTTTGTTCCTGAGGACATGGGATAAGTCATGCTGATAATAGTCATGTGAATTTGATATTCGTTCGGTATTTTGATATGTTGTATGTTGTTTTTCCTCTAGTGGTGTTATGTGAATGTTGACTACATAAAACTTCACCATATATGGGCCTAGAGGAAGGCATTGGGAAGTAGTAAGTAGATGATGGGTTGCTGGAGTGACAGAAGCTTAAACCCCAGTCTATGCGTTGCTTCGTGAGGGGCTGATTTGGATCCACTAGTTTAATGCTATGGTTAGACTTTGTCTTAATTCTTCTTTTGTAGTTGCGGATGCTTGCGAGAGAGGTTAATCATAAGTGGGATGCTTGTCCAAGTAAGGGCAGTACCCAAGCGCCAGTCCACCCACATATCAAACTATCAAAGTAACGAACATGAATCATATGAACATGATGAATCTAGCATGACAGAAATTCCCGTGTGTCCTCGGGGGCGTTTTTCCTCCTATGAGACTTTGTTCAGGCTTGTCCCTTGCTACAAAAGGGATTGGGCCACTTGCTGCACCGTTGCTACTACTTGTTACTTGTTACTTTTTGCTCGCTACGTTTCACCTTGCTACACCATCACTTGTTACCGCTACTTTCAGTGCTTGCAGTTATTACCTTGCTGAAATCCGTTTATCAGAGCCTTCTGCTCCTCGTTGGGTTCGACACTCTTAATTATCGAAAGGACTACGATTGATCCCCTATACTTGGGGGTCATCAGCATTCCACACCAAAAATTCAGTGTTTATCACTTCCCTACTCGAGGACGAGCAGGAGTTAAGCTTGGGGATGCTTGATACGTCTCCAGCGTATCTATAATTTTTGATGGTTCCATGCTATTATCTTGTCAACTTTGGATGCTTTGTATGCATTTTTATATCTTTTTTGGGACTAACCTATTAACTCAGTGCCAAGTGCCAGTTCCTGTTTTTTCTGTGTGTTTGACCTTTTTCAGAGGAGAATATTAAACGGAGTCCAAACGGAATAAAACCTCCAAAAAGATTTTTTCCAGAAAAGAAGATATGCACGGAGCTTGAGAACCAAGGCAAAGAGCACCAGGGGAGGCTACAAGCCCCCTAGCCACGGCCTGGGGGGGGGGGGCTAGCAGGCTTGTGGGCCCCCCGTGGCTCCTTTGCCCTACTTCTTCCGCCTATAAATCCCCGAAAAATCTGAAACCAGGGGAGAGAGCCACGAAAATACTTTTCCGCCGCCGCAAGCTTCTGTCTCCGCAAGATCCCATCTGGGGCACGTTCTGGTGCCCTGCCGGAGGGGGGATTCGGTTACGGAGGACTTCTTCATCAATACCATTGCCTCTCCGATGATGCGTGAGTAGTGCACCATAGACCTTCGGGTTCATAGCTAGTAGCTAGATGGCTTCTTCTCTCTCTTGGATCTTCAATACAAAGTTCTCCATGATCTTCATGGAGATCTATTCGATGTAATATTCTTTTGCGGTGTGTTTGCCGAGATCCGATGAATTGTAGATTTATGATCAGATTATCTATGAATCTTATTTGAGTTTCCTCTGATCTCTTATATGCATGATTTCATATCCTTGTAATTCTCTTCGAGGTGTGGTTTTCGTTTGGGCAACTTGATCTATAATTCTTGCAATGGGAGAAGTGCTTGGTTTTGGGTTCATACCGTGGGGTGACCTCATCCAGTGACAGAAGGGGTAGCAAGGCACGCATCGTGTTGTTGCCATCAAGGGTAAAAGATGGGGTTTATATCTATTGCATGAATTTATCCCTCTACATCATGTCATCTTGCTTAAGGCGTTACTCTATTTGTTATGAACTCAATACACTAGATGCATGCTGGATAGCGGTCGATGTGTGGAGTAATAGTAGTTGATGTAGAAAGTATCGGTCTACTTGTCTCGGATGTGATGCCTATATGTATGATCATTGCCTTTGATATTGTCATGACTTTGCGCGGTTCTATCAATTGCTCGATAGTAATTCGTGCACCCATCGTAATATTTTCTATCATGAGAGAAGCCTCTAGTGAACACACGGCCCCCGGGTCTACTTCACATCATATTTTCAGCTCTAGACTTTTACTTTGTTGCACTTTCTGCCTTCAGATCTCACCTTGCCATCAATCGTGAAGGGATTGACAACCCCTTTGTAGCATTGGGTGCAAGTTTGTTGTTTTTGCGCAAGTACTTTGGAGACTTGGCTTGATACTCCTACTGGATTGATACCTTGGTTGTCAAACTGAGGGAAATACTTACTGCTACTATGCTGCATCACCCTTTCCACTTCAAGGGAAAAACCAACGCAAGCTCAAGAGGTAGCAAACGACAACCTCGATGGCGGCACGATGATGATGGAGATCATGGTGTGGCGCCGGTGATGATGAAGATCATGCCGGTGCTTTGGTGATGGAGATCAAGAATCACAAGATCATGGCCATATCATGTCACTTATGAATTGCATGAGATGTTAATCCTTTTATGCACCTCGTCTTGCTTAGAACGACGGTAGCATTATAAGGTGATCCCTCACTCAATTTCAAGATAAAATTGTGTTCACCCCGACTGTGCACCATTGCAACAGTTCGTCGTTTCGAGACACTGCTGACATGCAACTATTCCTGACTTGATGCCTCCATGGCAACGGAGCCAGAAAAGAGCTTGTCCCCGTTGCTCAACAATTAGCAATTGTCTTGCAATGGCCCACCAGCGCGTGGGATCGCGGCAGTTTTTGAGGGTAGAGTATTCAACCCAAATTTGTTGGTTCGCGCGACGAGAAGTGAAAGAATATTCTCAAGTATTAGCAGCTGAATGTGTCAGATTCAACCACAACTAAAAGATTAGTATCTGCAAGCAAAGTATCAGTAGCAAAGTACTATGATAGCAACGGTGCCAGAAACAATCTGTTGACAAGGCAGACTATTCCTAATTGTTGTATCAATGGCGCCAGTAAGTTGCCCGTGGACGAGAAATAGTCTTTCCTGGCAACGGCGCTAGAAAGAGTATTGTAGCAGGTAGCAGCAGTGTAACGAGTAACAGCAGTGGCAAGGAACAACAGTAGTGACAGCAGTAGCAAGTAGCAACAGTAGCGAGTAACAACACTAGCAAGTAGCAGCAGTAGCAAGTAACAGTGGCAATAAGGAACAGTAGCAGCAACAGTAGTAACAGCAGCAGAGCAAAACAAGTAGCAACAACAGTGGGACAAACTCGTAGGCAATGGGTCGGCGATTCATTGAATGACATTCATCATGCAATAGTTATAACACGGAGAGATATGTGGCTAGCTCCCGTTCGTCAATGTGATGTAGGCATGGATTCCGTGTGTAGTCATACGTGCTTAGGGAAAAGAACTTGCATGACATCTATTGTCCATCCCTCCCGTGGCAGCGGGGTCCAAATGGATACTACGGGATATTAAGGTTCTCCTTTTAATAAAGAACCGAACCAACGCATTAGTACTTGGTGAACACATGAACTCCTCAAACTATGGTCATCACCGGGAGTGGTTCCGGTTATTGTCACTCCGGGGTTGCCGGATCATAACACATAGTAGGTAACTACAACTTGCAAGATCGGATCTAAAACACACATATATTGGTGACAACATAATAATTTCAGATCTGAAATCATGGCACTAGGGCCCTAGTGACAAGCATTAAGCATGGCAAAGTAGTAGCAACATCAATCTCAGAACATAGTGGATACTAGGGATCAATCCCCGTCAAAACTAACTCGATTACATGATAGATCTCATCGTACTCATCACCGCCCAGCGAGCCTACGAATATATTACTCACGAACGATGAAGAGCTTCACGGAATTGGAGAGGGAACAAGGTTGATGATGACGATGGCGACGATCTCCTTGATCCGGAGCCCAAAACGGACTCCAGATCTGCCCTCCAGATGAAGAACAGGATGTGGCGGCGCCTCCGTATCGCAAACGCGATGAAATCTTCTCTCCTGATTTTTTTTGGGACAAAAGGGAATAAATAGCGCTGGAGTTGGGGGCGGCAGAGCCACGTGGGCCCCACAAGCTTGGTTGCCACGGCCAGGGGGGCCGCGGCAACACGGCTTGTGGCCCATTGGCCTGTCCCCTCCGGTGGATCTTTGCGTAGGTATTTTTCATATTTTCCAGAAATATTCTCCATAAATTTTCACGTTCCGAGAACTTTCATTTCTGTACAAAAACAACACGAAGGCAATTCTGCTAAAAACAACGTCAGTCCGGGTTAGTTCCATTCAAATCATGCAAATTAGAGTCCAAAACAAGGGCCAAAGAGTTTGGAAAAGTAGATACGATGGAGACGTGTCAACTCCCCCAAACTTAAAACCTTGCTTGTCCTCAAGAAACTCAGTTGACAAACTGAAAGAGAAAGAAAAACTTTGACAAACTCTGTTTGATCTTGTTGTTGCAACTATGTCTAACTCATAACCAGAATTTCAGCAAGATCACAAGTTAACCACATAAGCAAGTGACACAAAGGCTCGCGGTATACTAATATCAATGGCATAATCAGCTAGCGAGCAAATAATAATGAGTTTCAGATACCAACAATTCAATCAAAACAAGCATGAAGCAATATGAATAGGTGGTATCTCGCTAGCTCTTTCTGAGACCGCAAAACATAAATGCAGAGCACTTTCAAAGATCAAGGGCTGACTAAACATTGTAATTCATAGCAACGAAGATCCAGTCATAGTCATACTCAATATCAATCAAAAGCAAAGCATAAAAATGACAGAGGTGCTCTCTAATTGGTGCTTATATAATAAGAGGATGACTCAACTGGAACATGAATAGAAAGGCCCTTCGTAGAGGGAAGCATTGATTTGCACAGGTGCCAGAGCTCAAGCTTTGAAAACAGAGATAATAATTTTGGGTGGCATGCTTTCATTGTCAACGCAATGACCAAGAGTTCTCAATATCTTCCATTCTATTCAAGTTATAGGCGGTTCCCAAACAGAAAAGTAAAGTTTTAACTCCCCCAACACCAATCAATCACACTCCATGGCTAGCCGAATCCTCGGGTACCGTCCATACTAACATCAATTCGGGGGGAGTATTGTTTTACAGTTATGTTTTCGATTTAAGCGTGGAACTGGGCATTCAAATTACCAGCCCCTTTTGTCATGAATGACAGTGAATAAACACATGTTGAGGATAACATGCCTAACATGGAAGATACCAATAGCCCCTGTCACCACATGAGCGGTTCGGGCATGCAAAACAGATTATTTCTTGAAGGTTTAGAGAATGGCACATGCAAATTTACTTGGAACGGCAGGTAGATACCGCAAATAGGTAGGTATGGTGGACTCTCATGGAAAAACTTTTGGGTTTATAGAAGTGGATGCACAAGTAGTATTCCGCTTAGTACACGTGAAGGCTAGCAAAAGACTGGGAAGCGACCAACTAGAGAGCGACAACAGTCATCAAGATGCAATGAGTTTGACTACCATGGAGTGCAAGCATGAACAGGATATAAATCACCATGAACACGAACATCATAGAGGCTATGTTGATTTTGTTTCAACTACATGCATGAACATGTGCCAAGTCAAGCCACTTGAATCATTCAAAGGAGAATACCATCCTATCATACTACATCATAGTCATCTCAAAATCTATGTTGGCATTCAAGACAAACCATTATAAGCTCCTAGCTATTTAAGCATGGCATCAGAAACTATGATCTCTAAGTTGTCATTGCAAACATGTTTCTCTCACAAAAAAGCTGAATCAGGCATGATGAGCTAGTCATATTTACAAAAACAAAATAGATAGAGTTCATACCAGCTTTTCCAGTCTCAGTCACTTCATCATATATCATCATTATTGCCTTTCACTTGCACGATCGAACGATGTGAACAAAAATAAGAGTGCTCGTGCATTGGACTAAGCTGAAATATGGAGGCAAACACAAAGGAGAAGACAAAGTAATATGGCTCTTTGAAAGCTAAACAGGTATGCATGCAAGAGCCACTAAACATTGTAACCAATATCTTCTACCTTGACCCAAAGAAAAAGAAAACTATTTACACGGGAAAGCTCCTAAGAAGCAAAAGAAGAAAGGAAAATCTTTTTGGGTTTTCTCAAAAGGACACAAAACACACAATGGCAAAGTGTAAAAGCCGACTAAAAAAGTGAAAGCATACGCATGAATGTAAAGTTGGTGCAAACACGTACTCCCCCAAGCTTAGGCTTTTGGCCTAGCTTGGTCTACTCCCAAGGCGGGAAATAACCAGCTCTAGGATACTCCGGAGCGGACTATGGATGCCACTCCTATCTGAGCTCCTCTGGCTCCCACTGATAAATTGGCGTCTGGTACTCGACTGGCGGCTCGGGCACGGGCACCTGTGGTTGAGCCAAGCCCCAATATGCGTAGATGTCCGAGGGCATAATAGTGTACCTGCCTGCATGAAGATCGTACAAAGAAGGAGCAGGCAAAGTAATAGTCTCACGAGTACCCTGACTAAATACCAGGTTATAAATCATCCGTCTACTAGCATCTCTATCCAGAAAATCATGGCAAACCATGCTGTCATAATCCAGATATTTCTCAGGAAGAAGCATTTCTTCTTCCTCGCAAAGTCTAATAGGTATCTCAAAGTGTCTAGCAAGATGAGTAGCATAGATACCTCCATAGACGACACCTTTGGAACGGTTTGTGTTCAACCGCTGAGCTACTATAACACCTAGGCTATAAGTCTTATCGCTATAAAGGCCTTCGCACAAAACCGCAAGGTCTGGAGAGCTAAGTGATCCAGCCTCCCCACGGCCAATCAAACATTTTCCCACAAATAATGAGAAGCATCGAAGCACAGGAAAAAGTATGCTAGCAATTCTAGCGCGAGACACTCCTCTCTCCTCTTGAACAGCAATAGTACCTATGAAATCCTCCAAGTCCCGTGGACGAGGATCATGAATATCCCCAACATAAGGTAATTTGCACACGTTGCAAAAATCCTGTAGTGTCATGCACTAGGGGATATCGTATAACATGAACTCAACCATAGGAGGATTCTTCCTCGGATAAAAGTTGACGCTTTGAACGATGATATCGGTGAGGAGGAGGTATTTTGGGCACTTATCTTCAACGAACGCGGTAAGACCTACGTTCTCCACCAAGTAATAAAAGTCTTCATAAAGCCCAGCAGCACGCAGAAATTCATCACTTGGCCACTCACACGCTCGAACTTCTGTGACTCGAGGAACCACGTACTTGGGGTGGTTCTTCTCATCCTCCTTGGGATTACGGCTTGAAGAGCCTCTCAAGAACCTCCTCATCTTTTCCTTTTTCTAGCTCTCAAAAATTCTGAAATTTTAGAGACTTCGAAATAAAAGTGAGTAAAGATTAACCCAAGTCGTAGCAACTACTCCTACTAGTGCCTAGAGACCGTTTCACGCGCTAAAACTAATTGGGAATAGATAAAATCAACATTTCAAGCTCAAGAACAGGGTCACCAAGGTAGCTAGAATACGCGAAGGATAAAGCACTAGAGTAGAAATTAATTGGACCAATGGAGGAGTCACTTACCAAGGAGTAATTTACCCAAAACGGTTCGGACAATGGTGCCTTGAGCAAGGAGATCGAAAATCACAGCCAAATGAGCAAGAACACGGGTTTGAGTTGCGAAACGATTTTTTGGAGGTAGAAGAATAAGATGGGAGCTGGAATGAGTGGAGGGGGTCCCTATGGGCCCCACAAGCTTGGTTGCCGCGGCGAGGGGGTGGCCGCGGTGACAGGGCTTGTGGCTCACTGGTGTGGCCCACTAGCCATCTCTGAGTCCCAGTATTTTTCAAATATTCCAGAATAAATCATACTAGATTTTCATGACCAACGGAGAACTTTTATTTTCGGGGTACTTTTCTCTGGGACGCTAAAACAGAAAACAGGGAAAACCAAACTAAATCTATCATTTTTCTTTTAAGCAACAGAAAGTGAAAGCTTAAAACAGAGGTATGTGACTCTTTGATTCATCCATATCATGGTCATCGAAAGAAATCCGTCAATGGGGTTGATCAAATCCTCATGACAAACCATTCTCGAATCGCAAAAGAGAACGGAGAATTTTCGAATAGACACTAAGTCACCTCAATGGGGATATGAATCTCCCCAACAAGAAAATCATACTTCATCTTGACACGAGGAATATGGCATTCAAAGCTCCCAATAAGAATTGATGAAGTTTTTTCGATAGCATTGATGCAATGTACTTGATATCGTTTCTTCGGAAAGTGCATGTTATGCTCATTAGCGTTGACATGGAAAGTGACATTGCCTTTGTTGCAATCTATAACAGCCCCTGCCGTGTTTAAAAAGGTTCTTCCGAGGATGACAGCCATGGCACCGTCCTCGGGAATATCCAAGATAACGAAGTATGTTAAGATAGTGGTGTTAGCAACCACAAGAGGCACATCCTTGCAAATGCCGACAGGTAAAGCAGTTGATTTGTCGACCATTTGCAGAGAAATTTCAGTGGGTGTCAACTTATCCAGTTCAAGTCTACAATAAAGAGAGAGAGGCATAACACTAACACCGGCTCCAAGGTCACATAAGGCAGTTCTTACGTAGTTTCCTTTAATGGAGCAAGGTATAGTGGGCACTCCGGGATCACCAAGTTTCTTAGGAGTTCCACCTTTGAAAGTGTAATTGGCAAGCATGGTGGAGATCTCAAGATCTCGTATCTTCCGTTTATTGGTCACGATATCTTTCATGTACTTGGCATACGGATACATTTTGAGCATATCAATTAACCGCATCTGCAGAAAGATGGGTCTTATCATTTCAATAAAGCGCTCAAAATCCTCATCATCCTTTTTCTAGGATGGCTTAGGAGGAAAGGGCATAGGTCTCTGAACCCATGGCTCCCTTTCTTTACCATGCTTCCTAGCCGTGAAGTCATTCTTATCGTACCTCTTAGGTTGTGGGTTATCAGGATAAACCGTAGGTTCAATCTCCACATCCTTATCATTGCTAGGTTGAGCATTATTATGAACATCGTTGTCCATATTGTCACCGGGTTCATGTTCATCACCAGATTGTGTTTCTGCATCAGACGCAGAAATATTATTTGGTTCTTCAGGTGTGATGGTATTTGGTGAACTGACATGTAGGTTTCTATCATCCTCCTTCTCCTTCTTAGGATGACTTGGTGTATCAGCATTAATTCCTTGAGAATCTTGATCAATTCTCTTAGGATGGCCTTTAGGATACAAAGGTTCCTGAGTCATTTTGCCTCCTCTAGTAATGACTCTGACAAAGTTGTCATTTAATTCATTCAGCAAGTCATTATGAGCTTTAAGTACTTGTTCTACCTGAGTAGTAATCATAGAGGCATGTTTACTCAGAAGCTTCAGATCACTGACATTTCTGTCTACACAAGCACTTAAATGACTAAGCACACGAGTACTTTGTTCCAAATGTCTGCTAACATAATCATTGAAACTCTGTTGTTTGGCAACAAAGTTGTCAAATTCATCAAAGCATAGGCTAGCAGGTTTGTCAAAAGGAATATCACTCTCATCAAACCTACGTAGAGAATTCACTTCTACTACCTGTATCGGGTTATCGAGACCATGGATCTCTTCGATAGGTGGTAGATTTCTGACATCTTCAGATCTAATGCCTTCCTCTTGCATAGATTTCTTTGCTTCTTGCATATCTTCGGGATTGAGGAATAGAATACCTCTTTTCTTTGAAGTTTGCTTAGGAGGTGGTTCGGGAATAGTCCAAGCATTATCGTTGATCAAGATGTTATTCAGTAGAATCTCAGCTTGTTCTATAGTTCGTTCCCTAAAAACACAACCGACACAACTATCTAGGTGGTCTCTAGAGGCATCGGTAAGTCCGTTATAAAAGATATCAAGTATCTCGTTCTTCTTAAGAGGGTGATCAGGAAAAGCATTATGTAGCTGGATGAGCCTCCCCCAAGCTTGTGGGAGACTCTCTTCTTTGAGTTGAGGAAAGTTGTATATTTCCTGCAAGGCAGCTTCCTTCTTATGGGCAGGGAAATATTTCTCACAGAAGTAATAGACCATATCCTGGGGACTACTCACACATCCAGGAGCAAGAGAAGTGAACCAGGCTTTAGCGTCATCCTTTAGAGAGAAAGGAAACAGCTTAAGGATATAGTAGTAGCGGATCTTCTCCTCACTAGTAAAAAGGGTGGCTATATCGTGTAGTTTGGTAAGATGGGCTACGACTGTCTCAGACTCATAACCGTGGAAGGATCAGATTCGACTAGAGAGATTATCTCAGGGTCGACAAAGAATTCATAATCCTCATCGGTGATAAAGATAGGTGAAGTGGCAAACTTCGGGTCGTATTTCATCCTAGCTTTCAGAGATTTTTCCTTCCACTTGAGAAGTAATTTCTCAGCATCATAGGCATCCTTACACGCAAGAAAATACTCAGCTATCTCTCCCTCCGTAACATAACCCTCGGGTATATCAGGCAATTCATATCTAGGAGAGCTAGATCTAGCAGGAGAAAAAGCAGTTTCTATCTCAATAGTATCAGCAGTTTCAGAAGCATCACGAGCATTGGCAGTCACACTAGCAATATGAGCATCAAGGAATACCCCTAGTGGCATATCAGGCAAAGTAGTATCTCTAGTAGTATCAAGCATAGCATCATCAGGCAAAATAGCATCTCTAGCATCGTCAGGCAAAGCAGTATCAAGCATAGCATCCCTAGAAGTATCAGGCATAACATCTCTAGCAGTATCAGGCATAACATCTCTAGCAGTATCAGGCATAGCATATCTAGCAGTATCAGGCATAGCATTTCTAGCAGTATCAGGCATAGTAGCATCATAAGCATCATCATACACAGGCGACATATCAAGATTTCTAGCAGGAGGTGGTGTCGCAAACTTACTCCTAACTGAAGGTGAATCAAGTGCAGAGCTAGATGACAGTTCCTTACCTCCCCTCGTAGTTGAGGGCAAGACTTTTAGTTTTTGGATATTTCAGATTCTTCATAGTGATCAGCAGATATAAGTCCCAAGTGACTCGGACAGTATAGCAATCCTTCCCCGGCAACCGTGCCAGAAAAATGCTGCTGACGTGCAACTATTCCTGACATGATGCCTCCACGCTAACGGAGCCAGAAAAGAGCTTGTCCCCATTGCTCAACAATTAGCAATTGTCTTGCAATGGCCCACGGGTGCGTCGGATCGCGGCAGTTTTCGAGGGTAGATTATTCAACCCAGATTTGTTGGTTCGCGTGATGGGAAGTGAAAGAATATTCTCAAGTATTAGCAGTTGAATGTGTCAGATTCAACCACACCTGAAAGATTGGTATCTGCAAGCAAAGTATCAGTAGCAAAGTAGTATGATAACAACGGTGCCAGAAATGATCTGTTGACAAGGCAGACTATTCCTAACTGTTGTATCAATGGTGCCAGTAAGTTGCCCATGGACGGGAAATAGTCTTTCCCGGCAATGGCGCTAGAAAAAGTATTGTAGTAGGTAGCAGCAGTGTAACGAGTAACAGAAGTGGTAAGGAACAACAATAGTGACAGCAGTAGCAAGTAGCAACAGTAGCGAGTAACAACAGTAGCAAGTAGCAGCAGTAGCAAGTAACAATGGCAGCAAGTAAAAGTAGCAGCAGAGCAAAACAAGTAACAGCAGCAGTGGGACAAACTCGTAGGCAATGGGTCGGTGATTCGTTGAATGACATTCATCATGCAATAGTTATAACACGGAGAGATATGTGGCTAGCTCCCGTTCGTCAATGTGATGTAGGCATGCATTCCGTGTGTAGTCATACATGCTTAGGGAAAAAACTTGCATGACATCTATTGTCCATCCCTCCCGTGGCATCGGGGTCCAAATGGATACTACGGGATATTAAGGTTCTCCTTTTAATAAAGAACCGGACCAACGCATTAGCACTTGGTGAACATATGAACTCCTCAAACTATGGTCATCACCGGGAGTGGTTCCGGTTATTGTCACTCCGGGGTTGCCGGATCATAACACATAGTAGGTAAGTATAACTTGCAAGATCGGATCTAAAACACACATAAATTGGTGACAACATAATAATTTCACATCTGAAATCATGGCACTCGGGCCCTAGTGACAACCATTAAGCATGGCAAAGTAGTAGCAACATCAATCTCAAAACATAGTGGATACTAGGGATCAATCCCCGTCAAAACTAATTCGATTACATGATAGATCTCATCCTACTCATCACCGCCCAGCGAGCCTATGAATAGATTACTCACGAACGATGAAGAGCTTCATGGAATTGGAGAGGGAAGAAGGTTGATGATGACGATGGCGACGATCTCCTTGATCCGAAGCCCAAAACGGACTCCAGATCTGCCCTCCAGATGAAGAACAGGATGTGGCGGTGCCTCGGTATCGCAAACGCGATGCAATCTTCTCTCGTGATTTTTTTGGGACGGAAGTGAATAAATAGCGTTGGAGTTGGGGGCGGCAGAGCCACGTGGGCCCCACAAGCTTGGTTGTCGTGGCCAGGGGGTGCGACAACAGGGCTTGTGGCCCACTGGCCCGTCCCCTTTGCTGGATCTTTGCGCAGGTATTTTTCATATTTTCCAGAAATATTCTCCGTAAATTTTCAGGACATTCCGAGAACTTTCATTTCTTCACAAAAACAACACCATGCAAATTCTGCTGAAAACAGCGTCAGTCCGGATTAGTTCATTAAAATCATGCAAATTAGAGTCCAAAACAAGGGCAAAAGAGTTTGGAAAAATAGATACGATGAAGATGTATGAGACACCACGTGATGATTGGGTGTGATAGACTCAACGTTCACATACAACGAGTGCAAAACAGTTGCACACGCGAAACACTCGGGTTAAACTTGACGAGCCTAGCATGTGCAGACATGGCCTCGGAACACAAGAGACCGAAAGGTCGAGCATGAATCGTATAGTTGATATGATTAGCATAGAGATGTTTACCACTGAAACTTCGCTCAATTCACGTGATGATCGGATTTGAGTTAGTGAATTTGGATCATGCCACACTCAAGTAACTAGAGGGATGTCTATTTGAGTGGGAGTTTATTAGTAATTTGATTAGTTAAACTCTAATTATCTTGAACATAGTCTAAGTCCACTTTGCGATATTTTCTGTTGTAGATTAATGTCTCACGCAGTAGCGACCCTGAATTTCAATACGTTCCTAGAGAAAGCTAAGCTGAAAGATGATGGTAGCAACCTTGTAGATTGGGCTCGTAATCTTAGGCTCATCCTACAAGCTGGGAAAAAGAATTATGTCCTTGATGCTACGCTAGGAGATGAACCACCCGCTACGTCTGACCAAGATGTTTTGAACGCTTGGCAATCATGTAAGGAGGAGGACTACTCAGTAGTTCAATGTGCATTCTTGTATGTCTTGGAATCAGACTTGAACGACGCTTTGAACGTCATGGAGCATATGAGATGTTCCATGAGTTGAAGTTTATCTTTCAGAAGAACGCCCAGATCGAGAGGTATGAGACCTCCGATAAATTCTATGCTTGCAAGATGGAGGAAAATTTGTCTATTAGTGAACATGTGCTCAAAATGTCTAGGTACTCAAACCGTCTAGCTGAGTTGGGGATTGAACTCCCGCAAGAGGCTATCACTGGCAGAATTCTTCAATCACTGCCACCTAGCTACAAGAGCTTTGTGTAGAACTATAACATGCAAGGGTTAAACAAGTCACCCAGCGAGTTATTCGCGATGCCGAAAGTCGTAGAGTCAGAACTCCGGGAAGAGCATCAAGTGTTGATGGTCTATAAGACCACTGGTTTCAAGAGAAATGACAAAGGGAAGAAGGGTAACTCCAAGAAGAGCGGCAAGACTGTTGCCAACTCAACGAAGAAACACAAGGCTGGACCTAAGCCGGAAACAGAGTGCTATTATTGCAAGGGGATGGGTCACTGGAAGCGCAACTGCCCCAAGTATTTGGCTGATAAGAAGGCGGCCAATGCCAAACCAGGTATATGTGATATACATGTTATTGATGTGTACCTAACCAACTCTCGTAGTAGTGTGTGTGTATTTGATACCGGTTCTGTTGCTCATATTTGCAACTCGAAGCAGGGACTGTGGAATAAATGAAGGCTGGCGAAGGATGAAGTGACGATGCGTGTGGGAAATGGTTCCAACGTTGATGCAATTGCCGTCAGCACGGTCTCACTTCCTTTACCATCAGGCCTAGTTATGAACTTAAATAATTGTTATTTTGTGCATGCGTTAAGCATGAACATTATATCTGGATCTTGTTTATTGCGAGACGGATACTCATTTATGTGAGAGAATAATGGTTTTTCTATTTTTTATGAGTAATATCTTTTATGGTCATGCACCCAATGTGAGGGGTTTGTTCATATTGAATCTTGATTGTGATGACACACATATACATAACATTAGGACCAAAAGAGGTAGAGTTAACAATGATAGCGCCACTTTTTTGTGGTAGTGCCGCTTAGGTCATATTGGTGTAAAGCGCATGAAGAAACTCCATACTGATGGGCTTTTGGAGTCACTTGATTTTGAATCATTTGACACGTGGGAACCATGACTCATGGGCAAGATGACTAAGACTCCGTTTTCCGGAACAATGGAGCGTGCAAGTGACTTGTTGGAGATCGTACATACTGATGTGTGCGGTCCAATGAGTGTGAAGGCGCGTGGCGGATATAGTTATTTTCTCACCTTGACTGATTATTTGAGTAGGTACGGATATATCTACTTGATGAAGCACAAGTCTGAAACGTTTGAAAAGTTCGAGCAATTTTAGAGCGAAGTTGAAAATCATCATAATAAGAAGAGCAAGTTCCTACGATTTGGTCGAGGGGGTGCATATTTGAGTTTCATGTTTGGTTCTCACTTAACACAATGTGGAATCGTTTCACAGTTAACACCTCCTGGAACACCACAGCGTAAAGGTGTGTCAGAAAGTAGTAATCGTACTTTGTTAGATGGGATATGGTGCGATCTATGATGTCTCTTACCGACTTGCCGTTATCGTTTTGGGGTTATGCATTAGAGATAGCTGCATTCACTTTAAATAGGCCACCATCAAAATCCGTTGAGACGACACCATATGAGCTATGGCATGGAAAGAGGCCAAAGTTGTCGTTTCTTAAAGTTTGGGGATGCAATGCTTATGTCAAAAAGCTTCAGCCTGAAAAGCTGGAACCCAAAGCGGAAAAGTGCATCTTCATAGGTTACCCAAAAGAGACAGTTGGGTACACCTTCTATATCAGATCCGAGGGCAAAGTATTTGTTGCTAAGAACAGAGCTTTTATTGAGAAGGAGTTTCTCTTGAAAGAATTGAGTGGGAGGAAGATGGAACCTGATGAGGTTGTGGAACCTTTGCTCCCCCTAGATGGTGGCGCAGGGGAGGGGAAACCTCTGTCGAGGCAACACGGGTTGAGGAGGAAGCTAATGATGATGATCATGAAGCTTCGTATCAAGTTACTATCGTACCTCGCAGGTCGACAAGATCACGTACTGCTCGTGAGTGGTACGGTAATCCTATCATATCTTTCATGTTGTTAGACAACAAAGAGCCTGCGAATTATGAAGAAGCAATGATGGGCCCAGATTCTAAGAAATGGTTACAAGCCTTGAAGTCCAAGAGAGGATCTATGTATGAAAACAAAGTGTGGACTTTGGAACTATTACCTCAAGCTCGCAAGGCTATTCAGAACAAATGGATCTTCAAGAAGAAGACGAACGTAGACGGTAATGTGACCGTTTATAAAGATCAAGTTGTGGCAAAGGGTTTTTCACAAGTTCAAGGAGTTGACTATGATGAGACTTTCTCACCGATAGTGATGCTTCAGTCCGTCTGAATCATGTTAGCAATAGCTGCATTTTTCGATTATGAAATCTCGCAGATGGATGTCAAAACGGCGTTCCTTAATGATTTTCTTAAGGAAGAGTTGTATATCATGCAACCCGAAGGTTTGGTCGATCCGAAGAATGCTAACAAAGTATGCAAGCTCCCGTGATACATTTATGGACCGGTGCAAGCATCTCGGAGTTGGAATAAGCGCTTTGATGAGGTGATCAAAGCATTTGGGTTTATAGAAGTTGTTGGAGAATCTTGTATTTACAAGGAAGTGAGTGGGAGGTCTGTAGCGTTTCTAATATTATATGTGGATGACATATTGCTGATTGGAAACAGTGTGGAGTTTTTAGAGAGCGTAAAAGGTTACTTGAACAAAAGTTTTTCAATGAAAGACCTAGGAGAAGCTGCTTACATATTAGGCATTAAGATCTATAGGGATAGATCGAGGCACCTTATAGGACTTTCACAAAGCACATACCTTGATAAACTTTTGAAGAAGTTCAAAATGGAGGAGTCCAAGAAGGGGTTCTTGCCAGTGTTACAAGGTATAAAGTTGAGTAAGACTTAGTGTCCAGTAACCGTGGAAGATAGAGAAAAGATGAGATAGATGTATACAATGATGTGCACAAGACCAGACGTCAGCCTGGCCATAAGTATGGCAGGCAAGTTTCAAAGTAATCCAGGACTGGATCACTGGACGACGGTCAAGAATATTCTAAAGTACCTGAAAAGGACTAAGGAAATGTTTCTCGTTTATGGAGGTGACGAAGAGCTCGTCGTAAAGGGTTACGTCGATGCAAGCTTTAACACTGATCCGTATGACTCTAAGTCTCAAACCGGATACATATTTATTCCTAATGGGGGTGCGGTAAGGTGGTGCAGTTCCAAGCAAAGCGTCGTAGCAGATTCTACATGTGAAGCGCAGTACATGGCTGCCTGAGAGGCAACTAAGGAGGGTGTGTGGATGAAGTAGTTCATGACGGATCTTGGAGTTGTGCCGAGCGCACTAAATCCAATAATTCTGTTTTGTGACAACACTGGTGCCATTGCTTTAGCAAAGGAACCAAGGTTTCATAAGAAGCCCAGACACATGAAACGATGCTTCAACCTCATTCGCGACTATGTCAAAGGAGAGGAGGTAAATATTTGCAAAGTGCACACAGATCTGAATGTTGCACATCCGCTGACTAAACCTCTTCCACGAGCGAAGCATGATCAACACCAGAACTGTATGGGTGTTAGATTCATTTCAATGTAAATCGCATAGCAATGTGAGACTAGATTATTGACTCTAGTGCAGGTGGGAGACTGTTGGAAATATGCCCTAGAGGCAATGATAAAATAGTTATTATTATATTTCTAGTTTCAAGATAATCGTTTATTATCCATGCTATAATTGTATTGAATGAAAGCATAAATACATGTGCGGATATATAGACAAAACAATGTCCCTAGTAAGCCTCTAGTTGACTAGCCAGTTGATCAAGGATGGTTAAGGTTTTCTGACCATATGCAAGTGTTGTCACTTGATGACTGGATCACGTCATTAGGAGAATGATGTGATGGACAAGACCCAAACTATGAACGTAGCATGTGATCATGTCATTTTCTTGCTATTGTTTTCTGCGTGTCAAGTATTCATTCCTATGACGATGAGATCATGTAACTCACTGACACCGTAGGAATAACTTGTGTGTATCAAACGTCACAACGTTACTGGGTGACTATAAAGGTGCTCTATAGGTATCTCCGAAGGTGTCAGTTGAGTTAGCATGGATCAAGACTGGGATTGGTCACTCCGTGTGATGGAGAGGTATCTCGGGGCCCACTCGGTAATACAACATCACATATAAGCCTTGCAAGCAATGTGACTCAAGTGTTAGTCACGGGATCTTGTATTACGGAACGAGTAAAGAGATTTGCCGGTAACGAGATTGAAATAGATATAGTGATACCAACGATCAAATCTCGGGCAAGTAACATACCGAAGGACAAAGGGAATGTTATTCAGGATTATATGAATCCTTGGCATAGAGGTTCAACCGATAAGATCTTTGTAGAACATGTAGTATCCAATATGGACTTCCAGGTCCCGCTATAGGATATTGGTCGGGGAGTGTCTCAGGTCATGTCTGCATAGTTCTCGAACCTGCAGGGTGTGCACACTTAAGGTTCGGTGACATTTCAGTATAGTTGACTTATAGGTGTAGGTGATCGAAGGTTGTTCGGAGTCCTGGATGAGATCACACACATCACGAGGGTTTCCGAAATGGCCTGAAAACAAAGATTGATATATAGGATTGTTTCATTTGGTCTCTCGAAAGATTCCGGGCATTACCGGTAGTGTACCGGGAGTGACAAATGGGTTCCGGGTTTTCACCGGGAGGGGACCACCCACCAGGGAGTGAGCCCAATAGTCCAAGGGTGGCGCACCAGCCCTTAGTGGGCTGGTGAGTCCAGCCCAAGTGGGCTATGGCGCTAGGAAAGGAAAACCAAAAGAAAACAATAGAGGGAGGTGGGAAGGAAGAGGAGGACTCCTCCTTCCACAAATAGAATTGGAGTTGGAGTCCTCCTCCTCCTTTCGGCCGGCGCCCTTGGGGCTCTCTTGAGCCCCAAGGCTAGCCCCTCCCCTCCTCCTATATATACTAGAGGTTTTAGGGTTTTTGAGACACAACTTTTCCACATGCAACTCAAACCTCTACTTCGTAGTTCTTCCTCTAGATCGGTTTTCTGTGGAGCTCGGGCGGAGCCCTGCCGGAATAGATCATCACAATCACTGGCGCGCCGTCACGCTGCTGGAGAACTCATCTACTTCCCAGTCTCTCTTGCTAGATCAAGAAGGTGGAGATCGTCATCGAGCTGTACGTGTAGTAAACACGGAGGTGCCATCCTTTCGGCGCTAGATCGGAACGGATCGTGTGACGACAGTGATTTGAATCACGGAGCTGTACCACTACATCAACCGTGTTCCTTAACGCTTCCCGCTTAGCAAATTACAAGGGTGTGTGGATCCGATCTCCCTCTCATAGATGAACATCACCATGATAGGTCTTCGTGTGCGTAGGAATTTTTTTGTTTCCCATGCGACGTTCCCCAACACATACATCAGGGCGATTGCGGGCATCATGTTACCTCTAGAACCCTAGTGGCCAAGGCGTTCCACCATGGATTCTACTAGCCCATGACCTTAGAGGAGGCCAGAACCCTGGTCGGCAAGTGTGAAGGATGCCATCACTTCAGCACGCAAAGCCACTTGTCGGCCATGGCTCTCAAGACCATACCCCTTTCATGGCCCTTTGCCGTCCGGGGCCTCTACATGGTAGGGCCATTCAAGACCGCCCGAGGTGGCATGACGCATCTCCTGGTAGTCGTTGACAAGTTCACCAAGTGGATCAAGGCCAGGCCTATCAAGAAGCTTGACAGACCCACGACCGCCAGGTTCATCAAGGACATCACCTTCCGCTATGGCGTCCCCCACATCATCATCACCGACAGCGGCTCCATCTTCGCCAAAGGCGCAATGGTGCTCTTCTGCGCCAAGGAGGGCATCCGGCTTGATCTGGCGTCGGTCACGCACCCGCAGTCAAATGGCGAGGCGGAAAGGGCGAACGACCTGATCCTGGCCGGCATCAATCCATGACTCGGGGCACCACTCAACAGGTCAGTCGGTTACTGGAACAAAGAGTTGTCGGCTATGCTATGGAGCCTCTACACCACGCTGAACCGGTCAACCGGTTTCACGCCATTCTTCCTCGTCTACAGATCCGAGGCTGTCATCCCCACGGATGTCGAGTTCAACTCGTCGCGCGTCACCCGCTACACGGAGGCGGACATAAGGGAGGCAGGAGAAGACGTCGTCGATTTTCTCGAGGAGGCACGGGAGCTGGCCCTGAGCCGAACGGCCATCTACTAGTAGGAGCTGAGGCACGACCACATCAAAAGGATCAGGCTTCTCTCTTTCCATGAGGGGAGTCTGGTACTTAGACGAATCCAACGAATGACCGGCCAGCACGAGCTCTCTTCCCCATGGGAGGGACCTTTCATCATCATCAAGGCGCTGCACAACAATGCGTACTATCTAATAGACGCCCAGAATCCGCACAAGCGCAAGAGAGATGCCTCTAGCAAAGAAAGAGATCGTCCTTGGAACGCGACACTGCTTTGCCCGTTCTATTGCTAGAACAAGAGAGAAAAATGTGTACGTATGTACCCTTTACCCTTTTGGGATTCAACGAATGCAGCGGGTGCCTCAAGCCAACACTTGATGCATACCTTTTCGATTTCCTAAAAGTATTGTCGCTTTAAGAGTAAGTTCCTTGATTCGACTCCTCGGGCTTGGGTGCTTCCTAGCCGTCCCGAACTAACCTCCTAGTCATAGTCGAACACATCGTACGTGTCGAGCCAAAACCCTTACCACCCCGCGCTACCTACAGAACGGCTCCCCACCATCCGGCTAGCAGGACTTTGGGTTGCAAGGCCGTCTGCATACAAATTTCGACAACGAAGGGGTCGCTCGCTCGTGCTGGTCTGATTGTTTGCGATCCTCATTTTTAGTGGGCCTCTACTGATAACCCACAAGTGTAGGGGATCAATTGTAGCCTTTCTCGACAAGTTAGAGTGTCGAACCCAACGAGGAGCTAAAGGTAGGACAAATATTCCCTCAAGTTCTATCGACCACCGATACAACTCTACGCACACTTTACGTTCGCTTTACCTAGAACAAGTATGAAAATAGAAGTACTTTGTAGGTGTGATAGGATAGTTTTTCAAGATAATAAAGAAAACATAAATAAAAACTAGGGGCTCTTAGATAAAGAAACAATTACGTTAGTTTAACGAGTGTGGAAAAGTGGTGGTAGGAGTTGCGAAATTGACCCTAAGCAATTGACTACGTTACTAGACCGATAGCAAGTTTTATGTGGGAGAGACCACTGCTAGCATGTCATCCCTTACTTGGAATTCTATGCACTTATGATGGGAACTATTAGCAAGCATTCTCAACTACTAACGTTCATTAAGGTAAAACCCAACCATAGCAATAAGATATATTGTTCCCCCTTCAATCCCGTATGCATCAATTTCTATGCTAGGCTGAAGCTTCTGTCACCCTTGCCCTCCAATACATAGTCCTATCAACATACTACTAACCCTATAGTGTGATCCACGCGCACGCTCATACGATGGGCACCAAAGGACAGCAACATAACCACAAGCAAATTAAACCAATCATAGCAATTCATCAATCACCGATAGGACAACGAAAATATACTCAGACATCATAGGATGGCAACACATCATTGGATAATAATATGAAGCATACAGCACCATGTTCAAGTAGAGGGTACAATGGGTTGCGGGAGAGTGGACCGCTGAATATAAATGGGGGGAGGTGATGGAGGTGTTGGTGAAGATGACAGAGGTGTTGGTGTAGATCGCCGTCACACGATGATGTCCCGGGAGGCGTTCCGGCGCCGCCGGGAGAGAGGGGGAGAGAGCCCCCCCTTATTCTTATTCTTCCTTGACCACTTCCCTAGATGGGAGAAGGGTTTCCCCTCTGGTCCATGGTCTCCGTGGCGGCGGAGGGGCGAGAGCCCCTCCGAGATTGGATCTCTCTCTCGGTGTCCTTCTGTTTCTGCGCTCCCGATTCTGGCGTTTCACCATTTCTTAAATTCCCGGAGATCCGTAACTCCGATTAAGGTGTCCTTTTAACGCGATTTTCTTCCGTACATTAGCTTTCTTGTGGCGAAAGAAGGGCCCCAACCGCCTTAGGGGTTGGTCACGAGCCTGCCAGGCGCGCCTGGTGGGGTAGGGCGCGCCTTCTAGGCTCGTGACCCCCTCGGGCATCGTTTCGCGTTCATTCTTCTTCCCAAAAATCATAAATATTCCAAAACAAATCCCCGTAGATTTTTTATTGCGTTTGGACTTTGTTTGGTATGGATATTCTGCGAAACAAAAAACATGCAACAAACAAGAACTGACACTGGGCACTGGATCAATATGTTAGTCCCACAAATAGTATAAAAAGTTGCCAAAAGTATATGAAAGTTGTAGAATATTGGCATGAAACAATCAAAAATTATAGATACGACAGAGATGTATCATCTACCAACTCGTTCCACGTCTAAGTATCCTCGCGGCTTCGAGAAATCCAAGGTTGAATCCTCAGAAGGCAGAAGCCCCGTCCCAGTCACAGACCGGCTCCTGACTGTCGGACTGGCGGGGCGGAAGCTGGAAGGGGCAATCTTTTGGGTAGATGGAAGCCAAGGGGAACAAAAGCCAGAAAAGCGAGCCGACAAGCACAACCTTCGCAGGTGCAATTAAAACAAACAAGCATATATTACACAAAACATGCAAAGGCCCACGACCAAGGTTCATTACATTACACCCCTAGTGGGTGGAACTACTGAATTAACAATGATGATCATCACACTTTTTTATTTGGGCTTCATTGACCTCTTTTCTCTCATTATTATTATTATTTTTTATCTTTTTTTGGTGGGTTTCTTTGGCCTTTTTTTATTTGGGCTCCATTGCCTATTTTATTACTTCCTCACATGGGACAATGCTCTAATAATGATGATCATCACACTTTTTTATTTACTTACAACTCGATATTTAGAACAAAATATGACTCTATATGAATGCCTCCGGCGGTGTACCAGGATGTGCAATGATCTAGCGTAGCAATGACATAAAAAAACGGACAAGCCATGAAAACATCATGCTAGCTATCTTACGATCATGCAAAGCAATATCACAATGATGGTGCGTGTCATAATAATCGGAACGATGGAAGTTGCATGGCAATATATCTCGGAATGGCTATGGAAATGATATAATAGGTAGGTATGGTGGCTGTTTTGAGGAAGGGTATGTGGTGGGTGTAAAGCACCGGCGAAAGTTGCGCGGTACTAGAGAGGCTAGCAATGGTGGAAGGGTGAGAGTGTTTATAATCCATGGACTCAACATTAGACATTAAGAACTCACATACTTATTGCAAAAGTCTATTATTCATTGAAACAAGGTACTAAATGCATGCTCCTAAGGGAAGGGTTGGTAGGGGTTAACCATTGCGCGATCCCAACCTCCACACAAAGGATGACAATCAATAAATAAATCATCCTCCGACTTCGTCACATAACGGTTCACCATACGTGCATGCTATGGGAATCACAAACCTTAACACAAGTATTTCTACGAATACAAAATTACTCACTAGCATGACTCTAATATCACATCTTCATGTCGCAAAACTATTGCAAGGAATCAATCATATGATATTCAGTGATCTACAAGTTTTATGTAGGATTTTATAACTAACCATGTGAATGACCAACTCCTGTTAACTCTCTAAATAGGTATAAGTGAAGCATGAGAGTTTAATTCTTTCTATTAAAGATATGCCCCGCTCTAACAAATATAAGTGAAGCAAAAGAGCATTCTACAAATGGCGGTTTTCTATGTGTAGGGAAACAGGCAATCCAAACTTCAAATTATATAAGGGAAGCACATGAAGCATTCTATACCATACTCAAAAGATATAAGTGAAGTGCAAAGAGCATTCTATAAATCAACCAGGGACTATCTCATACCAGCATGGTGCATAAAAGAAAAAGGAAAAATAAACACAAAAGACGCTCCAAGCATTTGCACATATCATGTGACGAATAAAAATATAGCTCCGAGTAAAATTACCGATAGATTGTAAACGAAAGAGCGGATGCCTTCCGGGGCATCCCCAAGCTTAGACGCTTGAATCTTCCTCTAATATTACCTTGGGGTGCCTCGGGAATCCCCAATCTTAGGCTCTTGACTCTCCTTATTCCTTCATCCATCGTGGTCTCACCCAAAACTTGAAAACTTCAATCACACAAAACTCAACAAAACCTTCGTGAGATCCGTTAGTATAATAAAGTAAATCACCACTTTAAGTACTGTTTTGAACTCATTCCAAATTCATATTAGCATCATATCTACTGTAATCCAACTTCACCATGGTTCATACCCCCCGATACTACCCATAGATTCATCAAAATAAGAGAACAATGCATAGAAAACAAAATCTGTCAAAAGCAGAACAATATGTAGTAATCTGAACTTATACCATATTTCTGATACTCCAAAAATTATGAAAAATTATGACAATTATGGAATTTTGCATATCAATCAGCAGCAAAAAGAATCAACTCAAAATATCTTTCTATCAAAAATAATTTCGTGAGCACAAAGTTTCTGTCTTTTTCAGCATGATCAAACAACTATCACCCAAACTAATCATAAAGGCTTTACTTGGCACATTATTTTTATAATACAATGGAATTGTACAAGGGGATAATTATTTTTGCGAGAAACTTCCATGAAAAATTCTACAATGTTTCCATGAGCATGAACACAAGTGTTCAAGGTCGACCCTCACTTCCGCAATGCATCACCTTTCAATCGCTTCTATTTTTGAAAAAGTTTTAAGTTCCCCTCTATATTTTTTTAAACTATAAAAAAGCACTCAACAGAAATAAATGACTCTCTAAAACTTTCGGGTTGTCTCCGAGGCAGCGCTTTCTTCAAAGCCATTAAGCTAGGCATAAAGTTCTCAAGTAATGGATCCACCCGGATCCCAAGGTATATCAAAGCCAATTTTAATTAACAATGATTTGTAATTTAGTAGTGAGCACAAGGTAACATATATCATGCAATGACGAAGTCTAACTCTCTTGCTATGCATTGGCATGTCATAAAAGAACAATTCATGCACATCAAGTAAAGGCCAATACATAGCATAAGCAGTTTCTTGCAATTTTATCGTATTGGAAACTTAGAGAGGTGGAGATGTAGTTCCTCTCTCATAATAATTGCAAGTAGGAGCAACAAGCACATGCATATTATATTCATCAAAATCATCATGTGTAATAGTAGAAGGCAACCCATCTATGTAATCCCTAATAAGAGCAAACTTCTTCGATATAGTGTAGCTGGGAGAGTTCAAAAAGATAATAGGAGTATCATAAGTGGGTGCGATAGCAACAATTTCATGTTTAACATAAGGAACTATAGAAAGTTCATCTTCATAAGCATCATTCATATTGGCATCATGGCCACAAGCATAGCAAGCATCAAGTTCATCAAAAAGGGATATTTCAAACGAATCCAAGGGATCATAACAATCAATATAGCATTCATCCTTCGGTAAGAACGAAGGGAAATCAAACAATGTATGAGTTGAAGAGTTACTCTCTTTAGAAGGTGGGCACGGGTAGCTGGTCCGCTCTTCCTCCTTTTGTTCTTCGCTCTCCTCGTCATCTTTTTCATCTAATGAGCTCACAGTTTCAGGATTTTCTTCTTCCATAGTTTCCAGCAAAATATTAGTCTCTTCTTGGGCAGCGTATAATTTGTCCATAAATATATAAATATGGGCATTATATTCATAATTAGTATAACAATAACGGAGCATAACCAAATTTTCAGAACGGTAAACAACATCTTCATTATCATCACACCTTTTAAACAGAGCTTCAATTTCATAAGCACCCATAAAAGCAACAAACTCTTCTATTTGTTCCACATCATAGTAATCATATATACCATTAACATAAGAAGCCAAGGTTTCATTAGCATTAAATTTACAAGAAAAGGGAAGGTGTTCGACCTTCATCGTAGAGCAACAAGTAATATCATATATCAAGCATAGATCCCGAGCATACCATTTCAACATATGAATGTGATCCCATAATAGTTTTCCTTTTTGAGTCAAGCGATAATCCCTAAATTATTCATGTTGATCCAACGTGTACCCCATTATATAATTGAATGGGGTTTTCTCAGTATTATTAAAGAAGTGCATAATATTTTCCACATAACGAGCATCGAGGGTTTTAGGAGGTTCCCCATCTCCATGAGTAGCAAGTACACCTAATTTTTTTTGGTATTTCATGTTCCATATCCATAACTAAAGATAGAGAACAACTTAGAATAGCAAATAAGTCTACTTAGTGATAAAGCGAACAAGCACACACGAGAATATTCACCCCACGCTATTGCTCCCCGGCAACGGCGCCAGAGAAAGGTCTTGATAACGCAGAAATATAGGGGATCAATTGTAGCCTTTCTCGATAAGTAAGAGTGTCGAACCCAATGAGGAGCTCAAGGTACGACAAATATTCCCTCAAGTTCGATCGACCACCGATACAACTCTACGCACACTTTATGTTTGCTTTACCTAGAACAAGTATGAAACTAGAAATACTTTGTAGGTGTGATAGGATAGCTTTGCAAGATAATAAAGAACACATAAATAAAAAATAGGGGATGTTATATAAATAAACAATTATGTTAGTTTAACGAGTGTGGAAAAGTGGTGGTAGGAGTTGCAGAATTGTTCCTAAGCAATTGACTACGTTACTAGACCGATAGCAAGTTTTATGTGGGAGGGGCCACTTCTAGCATGTCATCCCTTACTTGGAATTCTATGCACTTATGATTGGAACTATTAGCAAGCATCCGCAACTACTAACGTTCATAAAGGTAAAACCCAACCATAGCAATAAGATATATCGGTCCCCCTTCAATCCCGTATGCATCAATTTCTATGCTAGGCTGAAGCTTCTGTCACCATTGCCCTCCAATACATAGTCCTATCAACATACTACTAACCCTATGGTGTGATCCACGCGCACGCTCATATGATGGGCACCAAAGGACAACAACATAACCACAAGCAAATTAAACCAATCATAGCAATTCATTAATCACCGATAGGACAAAGAAAATCTACTCAGACATCATAGGATGGCAACACATCACTGGATAATAATATGAAGCATAAAGCACCATTTTCAAGTAGAGGGTACAGCGGGTTGCGGGAGTGTGGACCGCTGAATATATATGGGGGAAGGTGATGGAGGTGTTGGTGAAGATGACGGAGGTGTTGGTGTAGATCGCCGTCACACGATGATGTCCCGGACGGTGTTCTGGCGCCGCCGAGAGAGAGGGGGAGAGAGCCCCCTTCTTCTTCTTCTTCTTCCTTGACCTCCTCCCTAGATGGGAGAAGGGTTTCCCCTCTGGTCCACGGTCTCCATGGCGGCGGAGGGGCGAGAGCCCCTCCGAGATTGGATCTCTCTCTCTGTGTCCTTCTATTTCTGCGCTCCCTATTCTGGCCCTTAACCGTTTCTTAAATTCCTGGAGATCCGTAAGTCCGATTGTGGTGTCCTTTTAACACAATTTTCTTTCGGACATTAGCTTTCTAGCGGTGCAAGAAGGGCCCCAACCGCCTTAGGGGTTGGTCACGAGCCTGACAGGCCCGCCCGGGGGGTAGGGCGCGCCTCTTGGGCTCGTGACCCCCTCTAGCATCGTTTCGCGTTGATTTTTCTTCCCAAAAATCAGAAATCTTCCAAAACAAATCCCCGTAGGTTTTTTGTTGCATTTGGACTTTGTTTGTCATGGATATTCTGTGAAACAAAAAACATGCAACAAACAGGGACTGGCACTGGGCACTGGATCAATATGTTAGTCCCACAAATATTATAAAAAGTTGCCAAAAGTATATGTGTAGGATATTGGCATGAAACAATCAAAAATTATAGATACGATGGAGACGTATCATCTACCGACTCGTTCCAAGTCTAAGTATCCTCGCGGCTTCGAGAAATCCAAGGTTGATACCTCAGAAGCCAGAAGCCCTGTCCCTGTCACAGACCGGCTCCCGACTGTCGGACTGGCGGGGCGGAAGCTGGAAGGGGCAAGCTTTTGGGTAGATGGAAGCCAAGGGGAACAAAAGCTAGAAAAGCAAGCCGACAAGCACAACCTTTGCTGGCGCAATTAATACAAACAAGCATATATTACTCAAAACATGCAAACGCCCATGACCAAGTTTCATTACATTACACCCCCACTGGGTGGAACTGCTGAATTAACAAGAAATGCAGGAAATAGAAAAAACTTCAACTGGTGGTGGCTCCACCCTTGGCTCCGGCATCGCCCGTGGCGGTTGAGGTAGATGCTCCGTCATCCGCTCGGGCCCTTTGGCATCGGTCCTCGTGGCAGAATCGGCGTAGGCTTCATCACTGGAGTCGGTGTCCTTGAAAGCCGTCTTGCCAGAGCTACCATCGGGATCGGTGAGGGCTAGCCGGTAGCGATCTTCTTGGATCGGACCTTCATTGGCCCTCTGTTCCATGATGTACTCGTTCCATGCGGCGAAGGATGCGATGTCGTTTGCTCGCACCTGCAGCTCTTCCTCGACGACGGCCAACTCCGCTTCCATGTCGACGTGCTGTGCCGCGAGCAGGCCCAAGTCAAGGTTGTAATACCATGACTTGGCAAGCCGAAGCGCCATATACGCCCTGGCTCACGCCGCCGACGCGCGCCAGGCGTCCAGCCGGGCCCTCCCCGCTTCAAGCCATCGGGAGAGCCGGCTCATCAACGCCGGCTCCACCACGTCTGGCCAGATGGCATTGACAATCGCCAACCCGACATCCTAGAGCCGGGTCAGGGATCAGGCCAACTCCTGCAAGAGGGCTTTGGCGTCAATTGCCACCTCATCTACGGTCCAGCCGTCGTCGGCCCTCACCTCGGTGCTCGTGGCTCGTAGTTCTTCACGGTGGGCCTCCACGGCCGCATCCGCCGCTGCCCGCGTCCCTGGAAAGAGGCCTAGGGGCAATGGCGGGGGCATGGCATGAGGAAAAGGAAAAAAGAGGAGACATAATCAACAACAAAAAAACTAGGCCAGGGATGACTTACTGGTGAGAAGGATGTCGACTTTGCCCGCTTCTTCTTCAAGCTCGCGGTCCCGGGCCACGTACTCCTGGGCCCGACGGGCAAGCTCGTCCCGTGGGGAATGCGCCGCCTCAACCTCCTTCGCTAGTTAGGCATACTTGTCCTTCCGGGATGCATCCTGCTGCGCCTTCTCGTCATGGTGCAACTTCTCCAACCGTTCCAGCTTGGCGGTATGGGATGCCTCCTTCTGCGACACGGCATGGTGGGCGGCGTGTAGCTGGTCCAAGAGCGCATTGTGGGATTGCGCCCGGTCGTCGTGGTGCTCCTGTGACGCAAGAAAGCAAAAGATTAGCCACGAATAAGACTCGATCCGGCGGATATCCAGCCGGCTCAAATCTTGGGGGCTACACCCAGTGGGTGCGCTTGCACGTCCCAACTGAAAGAAAAGAAAGAAATAGCTGCCATGAGTGAAAGTCGAGCCGACTAACTTTCAGTCGGCTCGACTCACGGGGGCAACACCTAGTGGGTGCGCTGGCGCACCGCCACTGGAACGGGAAGGGAAGAAGAAAATGTTCAACGAAGTCATGCAAGGATTGAAGACTTACCACAACCCAGTCCTCCAGACGGTTCAGATCCTCCCGTGCCACCTGGGCTGCATGCGCCACATTATCGCGACTTCGGGCAAATGCCGTGATGAGCACGGGAGCTCTTCTCAACATGGTGCCGGGGGGGGGGGGGGGGGGTCCTCGCACGGCTCGCTGTGGCCTCCCTCTAGGGCTCCAGGGGCCGGCTCTTTAGGCGGACGGGGTGCGGGCATATAGAACCACAGTGTCGTCTCCTGGTGGGGGGCTCCTGGTCACCTCCTTCAACCCATCGTCCCTATGGGGCACCTGCGTGGCGGGAGCTTTGGTCCCCAGGGCCCCGTCCCTTGCTTGGAGGGCCATATCGCCCACGGCCTCGGCTTCGCCACTAGGGATCTCCATCCTCTGCGAGGGGCTCTCTATCCCTGGCGCATCCATCGGCACCTCCGACGCGACGTCCGGCTCAAGTTCAGGCACATCGGGCGCTGCATCAGGCTTCTCCGGCGCGACGGCAGGCCTCCTTGGCGGCGGCGGTTGCACTCGTGCCGGTGTGCGTCTAGTCACCGGACCGCGCATCCACGTTCCTCCGTGATGCATGGTCATGCTTCATCTTGGACCGCCTCTCCTAGGTCGACAGCTTCCGAGCGGGGTCGTCTACTCGGTTCTCAGAGTAGTCCCGGCCTACGGCTTCCTTCCGAGCCGCCTCCTCCCATGGGCGGCGATCTTCTTCGATCAGCGCCTTCCTCGCCACATCCGCCTCGGCCCAGGCGGCCTGCTCCTTGGCGTAGGCATCATCCACCATCGTCGGCTGAGCGGCCGTGCTTGTCGTATCCCGACGGGTGAGGGCCTCCCACCAAAGAAACAAGAACAAAGTAAAAGAAATGGAGGGTGCAGCTGCTCACCCGACGATGACAAGAACCGACCATCGGCTGAGGCCGGCCGAGCTAACTCATGGCTTCTTTGAACCGTCATCACGGCCCCCAACTGGAGGTCCTCCCATGGCACGCTTGGGAGCTGGCTTGGCGGCAACGGCCTGCTTGCCCTTCCTCTGTGCTCCTTCATCATCCTTGGCCGGCTCGTGAGCGGTGTGATGCTGCCGTCTTCCCGGTGGGCTGGAGACGTCCTCTAGATCTTCCAGGTCTTCTGTGGAGACTGCACCGTGCAATGGAGGTGATTCTCCATCATCATTGGTCCAATCAAGCATTCTAGATGCGATAAACTCACCATGCGGCTCGGTTCCCTCCGACTCCGCCACTTCCTCGACCTCCTTGGATCCTCCTAGTCATGGCTCCATCTCGTCCACATCATCAATCTCTTCGAGGTCCGACACCTCCAGGTCGACAGCCGGCTGGCGGTAGACCTGCAGGCGTTCCAACATCTGGCGGAGTAGCCGGCGTTCGGCGTCACGAGCCAGACTGCACCCTATAGAAAAGAGAACATACTATCATGGGGAAGCTTACCATCAGGGCCAGATGGTCCCGGTCATAGGGGGCCATGCCCCATTCCCACTCGTCGCCTTCATCCATGGAGGCGGAGGAGATCACATTCACTCGCTTTGCCACCTTGCCGGCTCGCAGATCCTTCGTCGAGAGCCGACATGGGTCAAGCCGGCTGCTCATCTGACAGATCAGGTGCGGTCAGCGTTGCAACGGCAGAATCCGGCGTGCCACCATGGTGGCAAGAAGATCCTCGACCATAAGGCCTTTCGTCTTGAGAAGATCAAGATGGGCGCAGATGAGCTTCACCTCCCTAGCCGACTTTGGCAGGGTGCTCTTGTAGTTTAGCTTCGTCGTCGGGGTGCGATGGCGAAGGGCTGCAAGTTGATACAGTCATTCTTGGGGTCTATGTTTTTCACGTAGAAGAACCCCTTCTGCCACTTCTTCATCGAGTCTTGCACAGGGAGCTTCGGGAAGCCAAAGGTGGTCTGATCATGGACGAGGGCCGCGTCGTAGTCGGTCATCTTCTTGTCGCCGGCGGTCCCGTCAGGCACCGACTGCTGCTTGAAGAAAAACAGTCGGCACCACAGATCCAAGCGTGGCTCGATTCCTAGGAAACCCTCGTAGAGGGTGACGTAGGAGGCAAGCTAAAGAATGGCATTCGCCGCGAGAAGGTGCGGCTGCAGGCCGAAGTGCACCAGAAAGGCGGAGAAGAAGTCGCTCGCCGGCAGCCCGAACCCGTGAGCGAAGTGTTCAGTGAACACCACCACCTCGCCAGCTTGCGGGCCCGGAGATCCCTCTCCTCCTAGGATGCGCGCAGCAATGAGCTCCGCCGATGGAAGCAGGCGGCGGTGGCGGAGGTACTCGATGTGCCCCCCGCCAACGATGCTGCCTCCCAAATGCCTCGGGACCTCGCCTTCTTGGTGGTGGCTCAAGACATGACGGGGGTGCGGTGCGAGATATCGGAGCTGCAGGGGCGCCGACGGCAGCAGCGACGAGAATACGATCGGCGCTTCTCTCTCTCGCTTTGGGAGGAAAGGGGCGTTGGAAGGAAGGGAAGACATGGGTGAATGGTCTCTTCGGCCTTCGTGCCTGCCCATTTAAACCCCTAGCAGAGTCATGGGAAAGGGGATCCGGTACGCATGATCCCCATTCCCCCGTGCTACGCGGAGACGTTAATGCGCCCCGGGACGCCAATTGTCATCCCGTACCCACAGAAGATCATCACGCGAAGGCCGAGTCTGCGGCGTGGCGGGCCCCGTCGTGTAGGGCCGGTCCTGTCGCATGTGTGGTCTGTCAGGGCGCAACCCCCGTAGCCCGATCCATGGCGCACCACCACATTAAACGGAGAAGTCGAGGCATCGCGCAGAAGTCGGTCGGCTGCCTGCCTAGCCGTCTCCAATACATGGGTTCGCCAGCCGCGGGCTCCAAGGACCTGCGAACATGACATCCAAGCTGGTGAGGACCTTCGCCTTGAGCCGGCGGACCTCCCATGCTTCAGGGACTACTGACGGGGGGATAACCCCGGGGTAGGCTCACCAAGCCTACTCCTTCACACTTCGGCGTAGAGTGGGGTGAAAGCCTCCTCGGATGCCGGCTCCTCCTAGCCGGCTCCTCCTAGCCGGCTGGGAGCGTCGCCGTCTACTCTCTGACCGGATGGCTAGCCGCAAGCCGGCTGTGGAGCACCTGTTGCATCAATTCCTATGATGTGACGGAGGCCTACGATTAAAGGAGAAAGTACCCTAGCTCGGGTACGATGGAGAGGAGTACGCGTGGCTACAGTGGTGGCGGCCATAGCATTGACCGGTGTCGGCTGCGACCCGTCAAGCATGTACAGTACCTACACGCCACCACCCACTCCATTACATGGTCCGTCGTGGCTACAGTGGAGGCGGATGTACTACTGACCGGCGCCGGATCCAGCGAGACGACGACCATCGTACCCTCGCGCCCCGCGTGGGGAGCATGCACCAATCCCATAGGTCAGTCGGCGGGTCTCAGAGCCTGATGGGACCATGCAACCGGCGGGCCCTGCCAGCGACAAGACAGATCAACGACGGGCCCTCTGGCCAGCCGAAGAGGCGACCAGCTGATACGTCACCAACGTATCTATAATTTTATGTTGTTCCATGCTGTTATATTATCATTCTTGGATGTTTTACAATCATTTGATAGTCATTTTACATCATTTTTTGGTACTAACCTCTTGACATAGTGCCCATTGCGAGTAGTTGTTTTCTGCATGTTTTTTACATCGCGGGAAATCAATACCAAATGGAGTCCAAATGCAGCGAAACTTTTTGTGGATTTTTTTGGGTCAGAAGACATCCAGTGGGCTAGGAACGCACATGAGGGGAGCTCCACTGGGAGCACAACCCGCCAGAGCACGCCTGGGGGCCCAGGCGCACCACGGTGGGTTGTGCCCTCCTCGTTGGCCTCCCGCACCGCCTCTTTGCTCTATAAATACCCCTATATTCCAAAAACCCTAAGGAGGGGGACGAAAATCAATTCTAGCCGCCACAGTGTCCAGAAACACCAGATCCAATCTAGACACCATCATGGAGGGGTTCATCATGTCCATTGGTGCCTCTCTGATGAACTTTGTAGACCTACGGGTCTGTAGTTAGTAGCTAGATGGCTTCCTCTCTCTCTTGATTATCAATACAATGGTCTCTTGGAGATCCATATGATGTAAGTCTTTTTGCGGTGTGTTTGTTGGGATCCCATGAACTTTGAGTTTATGATCAGATCTATGTTTTTATCCATGAAAGTTATTTGAGTGTTCTTTGATCTCTTATATGCGTGATTGATTATAACCTCGTATTTCTTCTCCGATATTTGGGTTTTGTTTGGCCAACTTGATCTATTTATCTTGCAATGGGAAGAGGTGCTTTGTGATGGGTTCGATCTTACGGTGCTTGATCCCAGTGACAGAAAGGGAAACGGCACATATGTATAGTTGCTATTAAGGATAACAAGATGGGGGTCTCTTTGTACATAAATAGATCTTGTCTACATCATGTCATCGTTCTTATTGTCTTACTCCGTTTTACCATGAACTTGATACACTAGATGCATGCTGGATAGCGGTCGATGTGTGGAGTAATAGAAGTAGATGCAGGCAAGAGTCGGTCTACTAATCTTGGACGCGATGCCTATATAATGATCATTGCATGGATATCGTCATGATTATTTGAAGTTCTATCAATTGCCCAACAGTATTTGTTTTCCCACCGTTTGCTATTTTTCTCGAGAGAAGCGACTAGTGAAACCTACGCCCCCGGTCTCTTTTCATTATATTTGCCTTTGTGATCTGTTTTCCTTTGCTTTTATTTTTAGATCTATTAAACCAAAAATACAAAAATTCCTTTCTGCAATTTATTTGTTCTGCGATCTATTTATCCTATCTACCACTTTCACCTCACGTTATTTGCCTATCTTGAGGCGTCGTACCCAAAAGGGATTGACAACCCCTTTAACACGTGGGTTGCGAGTATTTGTTATTTGTGTGCAGGTGTTGTTTACGTGGTGTGAGGAGGTTCTCCTACTGGTTCGATAACCTTGGTCTCATCACTGAGGGAAATACCTACCGTCGCTATACTGCATCATCCCTTCCTCTTTGGGGAAATACCGACGTAGTTCTAGCAGACATCACTAGTCGGGCCCCCCACATTGTACCTTCTATCCATTTTGTAGGCCGGGGGATTCGTCTATAAAACCCCGTGGCCCCCCTCCATGCAGAGGGTCGGCCATTCCTATACACACACACAGACACACACCCATATAGGAGAGTTAGAATATGAGTCGATTGCTCCATCTTCCTCCTCCATTGAACAACTCAAGGAGCACATTGTAGTTCTCTTGGTTCATCAACCACACCGGCAAGACTAGGGGTGTTACTCCCATGGAGGGCCCTGAACCTGGGTACATCATGCGTCTTGCATCGCTAGTTACCAATCTCATTCCCGGAGCCCACCGGTGTCCCTTCGGTCCCAAGCACTCTCGATTAGCCTGCCCATGGCATCTGTCGTGAGAAAATGACGACATATTTATAGTAGTTGCGGATGCTTGCTAGAGGTCCAATCATAAGTGCATATAATACAAGTACAGAAAGTGTGTTAGCGTATGCCTCTCCCTCGTTGCACATGACAAATATCTATCAAGTTATATTCAATGGCCTATGGACAACCTTTTTCTTGCGTTACACAAAAAGCTTTCTACTAAACAACCCCTAACTTTTATTTCCACGCTCTTTATTTCTTGCAAAGTACTTCTATTTTTATTCTTGTTTTAGGTACAGCGAACATTAAGTGTTTGTAGAGTTATATCGGTGGTCGATGGAACTTGAGGGAATATTTGTTCTACCTTTAGCTCCTCGTTGGGTTTGACACTCTTACTGGTAGAAAAAGGGTACAAACAATCCCATATACTTTTGGGTTATCACATAAAATCATTATGAAGATCGAATCCCAACTTAGCCTGAAATTGTCACAATGTCTAAGAAGTATGGATGACAAAGTATGTAATAGAAAGAAGCATTAGATAAAGACAATACATGTTACTGCGTACTTGCTAGATCCCAAAGTATCATAGCTCGCGTACGTATCTGACGTAACAACGGTCGGTATCTCATGTGCATTAGAGTGTTCAACGATGCGTAACCGTGTCCCTCTCATGTATTGGTCCAAATAGGCATTGAATTCACCGGGATCAAACCTAAAATTCTCTTGCCAGAGTCATGTCATCGCAGTATCCTAGTCTGTAACGTACTGCTGAAGCCTCTGGAGCCACCGATCTCTCGTCGTGCTTGTCCCCTTCCTTGTGAATCTGTAATTCACGTGTGTGTTTAACAATTAACTGATACTTCACTGTGAAATACAATGCAACAATGAATAAGTATAGAATACCTATGGACTACTCCTAGAAGCCGGTTGTGTGTAGGAGGGGGCTCGACCATGTGCCGAAGACCGAATTGCCTCATAACCCGTTGCTACGCCATCTCCTCGAAGAAGACATTGGAGATGATCTTCGATTTTGTCATCGAGTAACCCTGATCTCTCGTGCATATCTCCAAAATACCGCTGGGGTACGTGGCAAGTATGGTTGCTTGCATGTATGGCTGCCAGATCACCCTTGTGTACATATTGAATTGCTCGTTTAATGTTGTGTAGACTCGCCTAGTGTGATCACTAGCATAGCGTATCTGCGCAAAACATAGGTGAGTTTCAGCCATAGTGTACGCAAATAAGGTGCATTAAAAAATACCACAAGACATACCTTGCGACGTGTCCAACAAAGATCGGAAGTAGGCATGTCAATTTTTCAGCATCAAACAGGTGGCCAACAGGGAAACCATCGTCAACATCAATATTTGGTTGTCCAATGAACCTCTCCCATGACCACGACTTTAGGAATAGAGGGCATCCTAGATGTGCTGACTTTTTCATTGAGAGCTGGCAACCATTGCACATACCTCGGTATGTAGCAGCTAAGACTGTCGAACCCCAACTCCTTGGTCTGATTTGGTTCGACATCTCAGCTCTCGTGATCTCTAGTGCAATAGGGATGTAGTGCACGCTTATAGTGGTGACATGGTTCTCTGTGAACATCACCTTCTCGAGAAGCCACATTAGGTATGACTCAAGGCTGCAAGTGATCTGTGTCGCATGCATAGGGACGTGTGGATACCCCGGGAAATTATGGATCTTTATTGAGTAAAGAGAAGGTATTAGTGACTAACAAATGTATCTCTAGGACCTGAACCATGACAAATGAAAGATATGCGATCGAGGAACCAACCTTGAAATGGAGCAACCATTCATACTTAGGCCCGTGAAGCTCTGACACAAAAGTCGGAAGCTGATCATAAACACCCTCGAAACGTTATGCGATAGACGCATCCTAGCGAGGCGGGTCTTCCAACGGTCCTATGAAAGGACCCGCCAACGGTAGTCCCAATAGCATTGAGACATCCTCCACAGTAGGAGCCATCTCTCCTGAGTGGAAGTGGAACGTGTGGGTCTCACACCTCCATCTGTCCACTAAGCAGGTGAGGAAAGAGGAGTCATTGGCGAGGTGCGTGGAGGTCTCAGTGTCCTCAACTAGACGTGCGAAAGGTAGAAGTTCAGCCCATTTCAACCTGCATATTAGAATAAATAAATAAAAGATAGTGCATCCCATTAATATATCTGCTTGAAATAAATAAATAAAATACATACCTATCAACCTAATCCTGGTGTATCCTCTAGTCCACCTTAGAAGTGCGAGTGACACGGGGTTCAAGCTTTTGCTCACATAATAGCGCATCATGATGCTTACTATCAATGTCCGACTTAAGCAAACAAATTCCCTCCATTCCTATAATAATGCATTTAATACGTAGTTCCACACTTTGTCACACCCTGTTTTTACTACCACTTCTATGTAATGCAAAAATCTGAGCTTGTTAAAACTTTTTCAAAACTAATGATGTGAGTGCCATGATTTTCATTGTATGCTTGTGTGTTTGACCATGTGATGATAAAAACCCCATTTCACAATATTGATTTATTTCCAAAAACCTTTACTTGTTTCTGATTAAGGTAAAACCCTACTTTGAGTCGCACTACATGCCCTTGATGGCAAGAAGTGTTTCTACCCAAAGTTGGTGATCTGATTTTAACTTCATTTTAGTGCTTCAAAAGCACAAAATAATTATTTTTAGAATTATTTTCCTAATTAAATTGCATGTCCATTTTTGAGGCTAGAATTGGTATTCTTACTTGGAAAAATACTTTTCTACCTTAGAAAAATCTGATTAAATTTGGAGATGATCAGTAGGACATATATTTTCCATACATAAAATTTTAAACCCCTATTTATATTATAATTATTTGAGTAAATCCCTGATAACCATATCTGTGTGTTTTGACCTTTTGAAATATTTCCAAAGGAAATATTCTCCAAAAATTCCTAGAAAATTCCAATAGTTTCCCCAAGCCATATTTGGTGTCTACAAAAAGAATCACCTTGATCCAAGGTGATTAAGGACCCCAAATAACCCTAAAACCCTTTCTGTCCAGATTGGAGTTAGAGCAACTCTACATAGCAAAGTTTGTCCTATGATGTTGAAACTTTGCAGGAGTGCCTAATACCTCAAATGAGGGTTCCACACCAAAAATGGGATCTGTGGGACTAAATTTACCCATACTCTTTTTGGAAGGGACAGATCTGGTCAAATGGTGGTGTTTTCAAGTTCACAAAGTTAAATTTGTCCAATGGAGCTCAAACTTGGTGAAACCCCATGTTTTAGCACAAAACCCAAACATGTTAAGTTGTAGCACCAATGGTGGGGTGCAACCCCCTCAAACCACTGTCGAGCACCTTTTGATAGATGGGTAAAAGCCCCTTTACCCCACAGCTAAACCCAACCCCTTTGCTCCAAACTCTCAGATTATGTGGCCAGTATCAATGCCCAACCCCAGTCAACTGGCCCCTCACTCGTTCAAAGTAGAACTGACAAAAACCCCAATCTAAGCTTTAGTTCAAAGCTGACAACACTAGTATTCCTTGTCTCCCTTGACCAGCCGAAGCTCCCACGAGACCCAAATGGCTAGCCACACTCCCAGCCAGTGCCAGGACATGCTAAACACGTCCAAAGTGCATCAGAGCGCACCAGCATGTCGTGGCATGCCAAAACTCCGCTCTGGGCAAGCCACCAAGGTGGGGGCGACGCTCTCGGCCAGTTCCAGCCTCCCCTGAGGTGTCCAACCTCTTCCCCGACAACCCCTCTGCGTCGAGCAACCCCCAGGGCCCGTCCTCTCCCGTGCTAGAGCTCGTGCGACGTGTGCCCACCCGCACTAGAACCGGCCAAGGTTGTGCAGCCACGGTTGCTCGAATCCTGTCCCTCTCTCTCTCCTGCAGATGGTTCTAGTGGTCCAAAACCACGACCTAAGACCGTGGTTTCGACCCCAGCTCCTCCCTCCACCCCCATGCGTGCCATCGTGAGTCACCGGCGCTCCCGAATCGTCTCATCGTCGCGGGCCTATAAATAGCCCTCCCCTCGCTCCTGCACCCCGTAGATAGCTTCACCACGACCACTAGCACCTCCCTAGCCACACCAGCAAGCCAGCAGAGCCCCGGTGCTCGAGATCGACTGAGGCCCCTCTGCCTCGGAGCTCCGGTCGATCTCCTGCTACACGACGGCTCCTCGCCCCTCGACGCACAAACTGATCCCATCAACCCTAGGGAGCTTTCCCCCAACTCGCTCGAGCATTTCCGTGCCCCTAGATACCAGTTCGACCACCTCCCGAAACTCCTCTGCCACGGCCTCCTCGTCGCTAGCGAACCCGTTCCTCTCCGTCGTTGTTCCGACCACCAGTAGGTAGGCGGCGACGAGCCAAACCCATTTATGTCCTTGTTAGGGGCTTGAGAACGTCGGCAGACTCGCCGGCGCGCTCCTCCTCCTCTCTGGCCAGAGGTAGGAGACGACCCGACAGGTGTGCCCCACCTGTCGGTGGCCCAGCCTCCTCCCCCACGCTTCCCACAGCTGCTGACCGCAGGGCCCCGCATGCCAGGTTCAAACCTAACGGCACGCGCGCCTGGGCAGGCTGTCAGCTGGCCTTGGGCCGGTCCAGTTGCGGGCCGAGCCAGGCCAGGGAACTTAGCCCTTTTTCTTTTATTTTTAAAATCTGTTTTCTAAGATTTTTATAAAAATACTTAATCAGTGTAAAAAATATAATTTTTCCACTATTATTTTTCTAAAAATGTGTAGTATTTAATGAGACCAATGGGTGAATTTTTCAACAACTATTCTGTTTTACAATAGTAAAAAGGACTAAATTGGAATAGTTTTGCTTCTGTTTGGTTGATTTTAAAAATGTTCCTTCATTGGAATCAGGGGCAAATATTTTTCAAAATAACAACTTAGATTTATCAGTAATATAGAACATTTTTAAAATAACTTTGTGATCTGTTTTTGAGTGAGCTATTTCTTATTTATTCTTTTTACGACGATAGAAAATCCGTGTGACGAGGGAATCGGAGCGGGAGACCTTGAAAACCCCAGATACCTAGTAGACCAAGGCAAGCAGCCCTTTGACCATGCCTGAGCATATGTTATATTGCATGATAAAATAGCAAGTATTTCTGTTGCATTTGATCATAAGTGCTGGTAAATCATTTGATATGATGTTAACGATGGCTCCTCCGAAGCACATGCATTGAGCTTGACCCTACCCCTTTTTGAGGATCATGCTATTATCAAGTTGACAAGTAATACTAGAATAATAGCATGAGCATGTTGTTGGTTTAAGTCAAGAGAATATGAAAACCCCGTCGCGTGCCACTAATGCCCGAGGGTGATGATGAGCAAGGTGGCCACCTTTGGTGAAGTGGTGCACCGGGTATTTTGAGTGAGTATGGTTTCAGAAATGGGCTAGATTTATGATGTGTCGACCGTCCCAACCTTACCAGTACAGCCACGTTACCCCTTATGGGATGAGGCTATGTTAATTACTCTGGTCGGTGCTAGCAAAGAGCCTCATTACTAGTGGCAAGAGTGATGTGTGGTCACTCTTGTGATGGGGTCGTGCCAGGTAGGACGACTATGCCATTTTTATGAGTTACACGCACACCGTTGGTCCTCGCATGGTTGGTACTGTCCAGAGTCGATGCTCGTAAGATGTACAACATGTGGGCTGGGTACCAATCGAGTGGACCTCTTTGTTTAGTATCGTCAGGGGACAGGCATTGATAGGGTACTTACCTCGGGTATGTTATATACCGCGAGTCGTGGATGACACGGAAGTTTCCCGGATCTCGTGGGTCCAGCGTACTACCTCTGCAGAGTGTAAAACTATTCGAATAGCCGTGTCCACGGTCAAGGATAGTTGGGTAATCCTGCTTAAACTATGTCCACTCGTTTCCGCATAAACCAAGTGTGTGTGAGTTGTGATAAAAATGTGTTATTATGAAAATAATGATATGATCAAGTTTGATGACTTGGCATATAGAGTGAACCCGAATGGTTCAACCCTCGACAGATATATTGATATCTGTAACCTGTTCTTCAAAAATAATTCTTTAATTTGATGCATATTCATGATCATTCCACCAAGATGAGTTACACCAAAGATGCATGATATTGTTATCCTTCACTTTCATTGTTCATATCATGGGCTGTTTGCGAGTACATTCAAAAGTACTCATTGGCTTGCCACTGGTTATATTATTGACCAGACATGGAAGGACCGGAGTTTGGAGATGAGTACGTATTCGGAGACGCCCCTGCGAACTAGAACGCTTCCGAGTTAGAATGCCTGTCGGTGTAGGCTTGATGGCATGGGCACCCGCTTAGCCCCTATGATTTCCGCTAATAGATGTATCAGTATGATTTGGACTTAGGCCCTGTTTCTGAACTTGACCATTCGGTCATGTGTTGTAATAATCGGTATTCGGATGTAAGACTCTTTTATTCGGTATGTGTGTTCGGTGGGCATTGATCTCTGGGATTACTGAGCACGACGATCTCGACTCGTAAGTCGGGGTCCCCACACACTTAGTACAAATTAAATATAATGACACACTTAATACAAATTTAAAACATAGTGCCACACTTAGTAAGTATTAAAAGATCATGCCACACTTAATACAAATTTAAAACGTAGTGCCACACTTAGTACAAATTAAAACATAATGCCACACTTCATACAAATTGAAATCATACTGCCACACTTATTACAAATTGAAAACATAGACTAGCTTATTCCTCTTGTTCTCCCTCTTGCTCTTCCTCCCCCTCCTCTTCATCACCGCCTGCCTCGTCCATGCCCAGTGCCCCTTGCAATGCTGAAAGTGGGACATTGAGGGTCCCTATGCCCAAATTCATTGCATAGAATGCATTGCATGGTGCATGCTCCGGCTTCAGATTCATCCATATCATTCCGGATGCGCTCACATTGTCGTCTACCTCTAGATGCATGCATATTCTCAGGGTGTGGAATGTATCGCCTTTGAGGAGGGTCAACGGTGTTGAAGTTATCCATTGATCGACAACCTATCAACTCACCTGTCCATGTACTGAGGACGGACTCTTTCAAAAAGTATGGAGACACGAATGAGATTGCATCCAGTCCTAGTTGCCCGCTAGAAGCAAGTACATGCGAGCAAGGTAGGTGAAGCAACTTCAGTTTGTTGCATGTGCACTCACACGTTCGCCGGACTTTGTTTCCATTTTTCACCTCATGCGTCCTCTCCTCATTTGCACATCCGAATTTTTTGTTAGCTAAGCAGACCTCTAACCTTCGATCTAGATTTCCGATGGCGACAACATTGTGTGACCAGGCTTTTTTCCTTCTTTTCATTCATGTACTTCATAATTCTTTCATAGTAGCGTGTGTTCGGGTTGTTCATGATACGTAGGTTAGCGCTTTGACGTCTATCTCTAAAATACTTTACCGTGCCATAGAAAATTCAATCCACGATGGATGTAAGTGGCAAAGCCCTCTTTCCTTTGAGGACAAAGTTATATGTTTCAGTGAGATTGGTAGTCATTACACTGTACCTTCCTCCATGTGTGTCATACAACATAGACCACCTCTCCAAAGTCTCATGCTCTATCCACTCATCAAGGTTTTAATCATCCTCCCAAGCCTTCTCCTAGTACGAGGAGGGTTAAATCCTGGCAAGTCACAAAGCCCAACATGCTCTTCCTCCATAACAGTTGATCATCTTGCTACTATGCAACTACTACTTCAACATGTGCCCACACAGCTGCATCTCTTGCACCTTTCCTGCCCCTAACATGTCTCTGTGTGCAAACATTAAGTCTGTTACGTATGAGCTCGTACTTTCATTGTTGGTTATGCTTGCATAGTTTCTTGAATAGATTCATGAGGTTCTTAGTTCTGAACTGCGAGAAGAAATTGGCCCCAAGATGGTGCATGCACCAACGGCTCTGCAAGTCCTACCATGGAGTTTGTTCATCGGGGCTAGGGTTTGACAGTGTCTTTATCGCACTAAGTATACCTGCATGCCTGTCATGAAGAATGCACACATTCGGCTTATCATGCACAACTGATATTTTCAATTGCGTGAAGAACCATGTCTAGCTCTCAATGTTCTCGCTCTCCACAAAAGCAAATGCAAGTGGGACGACTTGATTTTGGCCATATTGACCAATGGCGGTCATGATTTGACCCTTGTACTTGCCAGTGAGAAAAGTTCCATCTACACATATCACTGGCCGACAATGTTTGAAAGCTTCGATGTAGACACCAAAAGAGAAGAACAATCTATGCAGCACCCTCATAGTTGGGAACTCTGGCATGAACAAGTATTGGATGTCCAAATAGGTGCCTGGATTCTGGTCTTGTAGTGTGTCGAGGAGCCGGAAAACAGAGTCATCTGCATCAAAATACAAACCAGATATGGTCTCAAGTGCCCTCTGCTTAGCCCTCCAAGCCTTGCCATAAGAAATTTTGTACTCGAACCGACCAAGACTTTTGTCTGGATAGACTTCACTTCCGTCACTTTTCTCTCCACTATCTCATTGTAAAGAAACCAAGAAATGACCATGGACGTAAGGTTAGGATGATCTTGAGGGATACATGGAATAACACAGGTGTGATGAACTAAGTCACTGATGACCCAACTTGTGTCATACTTAGGGATATAGCCATGCACCCTCGCGGGACAACCCTAGTTTATGCATACCATTGCTAAGTATTTCGGACTTGACACATCAGGTACAAAAACCCTTTGGGTGAACATTGCCCAATCAATGATTGCATCCTTCAGAGCTTGTTTGTTTGGTGATACTACCACGCATAATCATAACCATCGTTCATGGTCATTGAAGTTGAGAAGTCATGATTCCATGATGCAGGAATATGCACGTCATGTGTGTTCCCTTCTTCGTCCGACTCATCGGAATCATCGGCAATATCACCATCTCTATCTTCATCCTCCATCTCGTTTTTCATGTGCCCATCTATATCGTCAGCGTCCGCCTTGCCACTAGCATAATCATCTGCATTTCCTCCTTGTGTCTGACCACTCTGGCCTTGCTTCGTAATCATCATCTCCAGCATGGGACGCATAATTTGGCATTGAATCATGCATTCCTTCACTACTCTCGCCATAATTGTAACTACATTCAGCTTCAGGTGCACTAATCGGCTTCACCACGGGGAGCAGTAAGGCGATACGATTACATCCCCTACTCTCGCAAGCTTGTAACCAGTGCACCCATTCATAGTCCTACTCTATATGCTTCAAATAAAAGCAAACATTTAAACTCGATCGGGTCCATAATGCATGAGACACGATGGTGTGTGTTTCAATATTAAACCCTAAACATCCAGCGAGCCATTCTATCAACTGACTAACAAACCATATTTCATGGGAAGTCACCCGCACCTCAATGTACTAAAATTCACTCAGTTCAACTCCAATCCCATTTGGTTGGACAGTACCAGGACCGTAGTGAAAACCTAACTTCACTACATCATACATCTCTACTAACCTAAACAAAATTTCAACATGGAAAAATATTAAGCAGAAGGACAAAGCTAGTAGAAATACTAAAAATATTTGCACACCTAATTATTCAACATCCACGTGTATTACCAAACCAACTACATATATTCTCACAACTAAATACGACGGGAACAGACGTTGAATCTTACCCTTGAAGTGTGTGAAGAAACAACGAATGACGGGGAAGACCGACGAACACCGAGGGAAGAATGATGAATGCAGCAGCCTCCAACACCACCACCTCCACCTACAGCACCACCACCTCCACCTCCAGTACCACCACCTCCACTACCACCACCAAAATGGTCAACACCACCACCACGAGCTACGACATCACGAGATCGAGGGTTCCCTTGCCTCCTCTAATCCTCTAGAATCCAACCACGATGGAAACCGGGGAATAAATTGGTTCAAATTTTGTAGCAAAATCGGTGCATGGAAGAGGGCAGATAGAAGAGAGAAAGAAAGAAGAAGAAGATATGAGGAAGAAGGGGGCGCGGCACGGCAAGGCTTTCCTAGCCTCTTATCGGCCTCGCTGAGGCCTAGTGGGCCTGTCGGCTTCACCATAGCCAACTGGAGGCTGCGGAGGCCGAGTGATGTGCTCGGGCCAATCGTCGGTTGTCATGTGGTCGAGGGGCCACTTATCGGCCTAAAGGTGGCGACTAGATCCAAGCAGCTTCCTCACGGCCGACTAGGTCCTATCGGCCTTCATGAGGCCGACTGAAACCAGTTGGCTTCCTTAACACTGACGCTATATTTATTTTTGAAAATACTTGAACCTGCATATTTTTTTCAAATTAACTAAAAAAATGTATTATTTTAAAAAATTAGCCAAGAAATGATCATGGACACCTACTTACAAGTCAAACATAACCCCACCATGTCCTCTCTCGGATGTATAATTCACGAGTAGAGACAGTCGCGGTTACACACAGTTGGCATATTTTTAATTAAGTTTACTTCAAGTTTGCTATGACCGGGTGTTACACAAAGTTTCCAAGTTGCCACATAACCGCAGGCATGACTCTGAGAAAGATTTAACCGTGCAGGGGTGCTACTTCTATTCCATTACAAACTACCACAAGCTTCATGGAATAACCTGAACCATAGAAGACCCGTAGTCTCCTCGGAAATTCCGATGGAAAACTTCAACCTCGAGATAGCCCAAAGTATCCTTAGAATTCCATGCACAAGATGTTCGAGATTGGTAAAACAAATCCAGCAAGGCCGCCCGGTGTGCCGACACACCCAATAGGGGTTGCGTATCTCATTATGAGGACACGATCGGATGAGCTAGACTTCACGTTGGCTGAGACCCGGGTGACCAGGGGGTGCCGAACATAGCTCGGTTTGGACCAGCACTCATGAGGAGCACTGGATCGGGGGTTGATTAATTATCCACGAGGGTCAAACGTCCCTATGAAATTTTATTAGTTATTAGGAAAATGTGGTACCAAAGTTGGGCCTTGCGAGAAGAGTTTTATCCCAAAACGAAAATCAAGGGGTGTGTGATACGTCCATTTTGCGTCATGTTTTGTTACTATTATTTATAGTATTTTTATGCATTTTTCCACTTGATGGAGTAATTCTAATGCCTTTCCTCTCATAATATGTAAGGTTTATATCAAGTGGGAGAATTTCGGCAAATGGAATTCTGGACCTGAAAAAGCTACGTCAGAGATACCTACTCTGCACATCTCTAATTGAGCTAAAAATTTACATAGATTTAGTTTATCATAAATGAAAAATATTGGAGCAAAGAAGTGCTAGAGGGGGGCCACCAGGCGGCCACTACTAGGGAGCGCTAGACACCCCTAGTGCGGCTTGATGTCTAGTGGCCCCCTATCCCACCTCTCGCGATCATCTTCTAGTATAAAATTCCTTGTACAGTTAAACAATTAGAGAGAGGACTTCCGAGATGAAGCACCATCGTCTCGAGGCAGAACCTGGGCAGGAGCACTTTTTCCCTTCGTTAGAGCGATTCTGCCGAAGGACCTTCCCTCCCGGAGGAGAAAAACGAGGCCATCGTCACCACTACCAACCCTCTCATCTCGAGGAGGACAATCTTCATCAACATCTTCACCAGCACCATCTCCTATCAAAACCCTAGTTCATCTCTTGTACTCAATCTTGTACCTGGGGTGTGTCTTGTAGTGTTAATCACATCTTGTAGTTGATGATTTATGGTTTATTTGGTAGAAGATCATATGTTCAGATCCATTATGCAATTTAATACCCCTATGATCATGAACATGTTTATCACTTGTGAGTAGTTACTTTTATTCTTGAGGCCACGAGAGAAATCATGTTTCAAGTAGTCATGTGAAGTTGATATTCGTTCGATATTTTGATGACATGAATGTTGTGATTCCCTTACTGGTGTTATGTGAACATTGACTACATGACACTTCACCATATTTGGGCCTAAGGGAATGCATTGTGGAATAGTAATTAGAGGGTGGGTTGCAAGAGTAACGAGAACTTAAACCCCAGTCTATGCACTACTTCGTAAGGGGCTGATTTGGATCCCTATGTTTAATGTTATTGTTAGAATTTATTCTTATTACTTTTCTCGTACTTGCGGATACTTGCGGGAGGGTTAATCATAAGTGGGATGTTTGTTCAAATAAGACAACACCCAAGCACCGGTCCACCCACATATCAAATTATCAAAATAGCGAATGCGAATTAACCCAACATGACGAAAGTGACTAGATGAAATTCACGTGTGCCCTCAAGAACGCTTTGCCTATTATAAGAAATTGTTCTGGCCTCTCCTTTGCCACAAAAGGATTGGGATACCTTTCCATGCCTATTGTTACTATTGCTACTTGTCACTTGTTACAATTATCTTGCTATCAAACAACTTGTTACCACAATTTTAGTGCTTGTAGAAATTACCTTGCTGAAAACCACTTGTCATTTCCTTTCGCTCCTCGTTGGGTTCGACATTCTTACTTATCAAAAGGACTACGATTGACCCCCAATACTTGTGGGTCATCAAGACTCTTTCCAGTGCCATTGCCGGGGAGTGAAGCGCCTTTGGTAAGCGGAATTGGGTAAGGGAAAATTTATATTACGTGCAAAAATTTACTGTTACTTGCTACTATAGAAATTAATCATTTTAGGGGTTTCTTCGGGGTATCTTCACCACAAACGGAACATGTTACTATGAAATTCCTTTGGGTATCATAGAGAAACTGCTAGCTAATCCTTATGCAGGAGCTGGGACAAAACATCCCCATTTGCACCTAATCTATGTGGCTGAAGTTTATGGATTATTTAAGCTTGCAGGTTTATCCGGAGATGAAGTCAAGAAGAATTTTTTCCCTTTATATTTTGGAGGAAAAGCACTGACATGGTATAGGCTATGTGATGATACATGATCTTGGAATTGGAATCGATTGTAATTGGAGTTCCACAAATATTTTATCCTCTGCGTGTTGTTCATCGTGATCGGAATTTTATCTACAATTTTTGGCCTCGTGAAGGAGAAAGCATCCCTCTAGCTTGGGGGAGGCTGAAGTCAATGTTATGTTCATGCCCCAATCATGAGCTCTCAAGATAAATTATTATTCAGATTTTTTATGCTCATCTTTCCCGTAATGATCAAACCATGCTCGATACTTCTTTCTCTAGTTCTTTTATGAAGAAGACCATTGAATTCAGGTGGGACCTTTTAGGAAGAATTAAACACAACTCTAAAGATTGGGAGCTCGGTGAAGGTAAAGAGCCAGGTATAAAACTTAAGTTTGATTGTGTTAAATCTTTTATGAACACCGGTGCTTTCAATGATTTTAACACTAAGTATGGACTTGACTCTCAGATAGTAGCCTCATTCTATGAAACCTTTGTTGCTCATGTTGATATCCCTAAATGGAAATGATTTAAATATCATCCACCTATTAAAGAAAAAATTGAAGAACCAATTAAAGTTGAGGCTGAAACTATCATTTACAATGTTCACCCAGTTGTGCCTATTCCTTATATTGAGAAACCACCTTACTAAAGTTTCAACCATGGTTAACAAAAGTTATGTTAGAACAACCAAACCCTCTGAGGAAATAAAGGTAGAACCTAGTACTGTTATGGTTAAAGATATCTTGGTAGAAAATCTTGATGGGCATGTTATTTATTTCTGTAATAAAGCTGCTAGAATTGTCAAATCTGATACTGAAGATAAGAATAGACATGTTGTTGGCATGCATGTCGTTTTAGTCAAAATAGGATATCACTCATATCATGGTTTATGTGATATGGATGCTAGTGTTAGTGCTATTCCTTTCCCCTTATATCAAGAAATTATGCATGAGATAGCACCCACTGAGATAGAAGACATAGATGTTACTATTAAACTTCCTAATAGAGACACCATCGCACCACTTGTGATTGTTAGAGATGTTGAAGTCTTGTGTGGAAAAGTAAAATACCCCATTGATTTTCTAGTACTTGGCTCACCACAATATAATTTTTGTCCCATAATATTTAGTAGACCTTTGTTGAACACTCTCAATGCCCAAATAGATTGCAAAAAGGAAAGTGTCAATGTTAATTTTGGTGGTACGTCTCATGAGTTTCATTTCTCCAAGTTTAGTAAGCAACCCCATGATAAATAATTGCCTAGTAAAGATGAAATAATTGGTCTTGCTTCAACACTAGCATGAGAATGATATGCATATGCGTGAAAGAAATGCTATTCCTCCCATGGATCCATTAGATATTTGCTAGACCATGAGAATGATATGCATATGTGTGAAAGAAGTGAACTAGATAATGTGTTCTTTGAGAAAAAACCTATCCTTGAACACAACTTGCCTCTTGAAACTCTAGGAGGTCCTCCTCCACCCAAGGGTGACCCTGTGTTTGAGTTAAAGCAATTACCCGACACTTTGAAATGTGATTATCTTGATGAAAATAAGATATATCATGTTATTATCAGTGCTAACCTTACAGAGCATGAAGAAGAAAGATTGTGAAAAACTTTAAGGAAGCACCGAGTTGCTATCGGGTATACTATTGATGATCTTAAGGGCATTAGTCCCACTCTCTCTAAGGACAATATTAACATGGAACCAGATGCTAAACCCGTTGTTGATCACCGACGAAGACTCAATACTAAAATGAAAGAAGTGGTAACAAATGAAATACAAAAGCTTCTGGAAGCAGGTATAATTTATCCCATAGCTTCCAGTAGATGGGTAAGTCTCATTCATTGTGTTCCTAAGAATGGAGGTATTATTGTTGTTCCTAATGATAAAAATGAACTCATTCCACAAAGAATTGTGAGTGACTATAGAATGGTAATTGATTTTAGAAAATTAAACAAGGCTACTAGAAAAGATCATTATCCTTTACCTTTCCTAGACCAAATGCTAGAAAGATTATGAAAGCACACACATTTTTTTGCTTTCTAGATGGCTATTCTAGTTTCTCTCAAATACACGTGTCACAACCTGATCAAGAGAAAACCGCCTTTACTTGTACTTTTGGAACCTATGCTTATAGACGTATGTCGTTTGGATTATGCAATGCACCTGCTACCTTCCAAAGATGTATGACTGCTATATTCTTTTATTTTTGTGATAACATTATGGAGGTCTTCATGGATGATTTTTCTATTTACGGAACTTCTTTTCATGATTTCTTAAGCAACCTTGGTTGACTTTTGTAGAGATGTGAGCAAACTAATATTGTCCTGAATTGGAAGAACTGGCACTTTATGGTTAATGAAGGTTTTGGTCTTGGGTCATAAAATTCCTGAACGAGGCATTGAGGTGGATAAGGCTAAAGTTGATGCAATTGAGAAGATGTCATGTCCTAAAGATAGTAAAGGTATATGTAGTTTCCTTGGTCATGCTGGTTTTTATAGGAGGTTTATTATAGACTTCTCTAAAATTTCTAGGACTCTTACTAATTTATTACAAAAGGATGTTCCATTCGTTTTTTATGATGATTGTGTAGAAGCCTTAACTTATGCTGTTGGTGTTGCTCTAGGACAAAGAGTTGATAAGAAATTAAATGTTATCCATTATGCTAGAAAAACTCTAGACAGTGCCCAGAGAAATTATGCTACCACTGAAAAAGAATTCTTAGCAGATGTATTTGCTTGTGATAAATTCAAAGCTTACATTATTGATTCTAAATTAATTATTCACACGGATCACGCTGCTATTAAATATCTTATGGAAAAGAAAGATGCTAAGCCTAGACTTATTAGGTGGGTTCTCTTGGATACAATAATTTGATTTGCATATCATTGATAGGAAAGGATGTAAGAACCCCGTAGCTGATAACTTGTCTAAGTTAGAAAATGCTCTTGATGACCCACTACCTATTGATGATAGCTTTCCTGATCAACAACTAGATGTGGTCAATGTTTCTCATAACACGCCTTGGTTTGATCATTATGCTAATTACATTGTTGCTAAATACATACCACCTAGTTTCACCAATCAACAAAATAAAAAATTCTTCTTTGATTTAAGACATTACTTTTGGGATGACCCACATATTTATAAAGAGGGAGTAGATGGTATTATTAGACGTTGTATACGTGAGCATGAATAGGAACAAATCCTTCAAAAGTGTCACTCCGAGGCATATGGAGGACACCATGCGGGAGATAGAACTGCATACAAGGTATTATAGTCTTGTCACACCTTGTTTTCACTTTGCCTCAATTGTAGTCTTTTCAAATTTGGATTTAATTAAAACTTTTTAAGCAAATGCTATGTGTGCCATGATTTTCATTGATTGTATGTATGCTTGAGTGTGTGGATCTAAAAATAATTTTTATAACATAATATTTCCATAAAAATCATTTTTCTCATTTTTGTATATTCAAAACCTTGCTTTGGGGTTTGCACAACAAGTCCCTGATTTCTAGGGGGTGCCTTCACCCAAAGATTATATTCTGATTCCAGCACTATTGTAACTGTACAAAATTATAAAATAATTGTTTTACAAAATATTTTCCTATTTTATTTGCATGTCCCTTTCTAAGGTCAGAAATGATATTTCTGAGTGGAAAATTATTTTTCTACCTTAGCAAAATCTTAGAAAATTTGGAGATACTCAGAGGACACATATTTTCCATACATAAGATTTTCAGCCCCTATTTATGTTCAAAATATTTGAGAAAACCTTTAAAAACCTATTTTGTCTGTTTTGACCTTTTGAAATATTTTCGAAGGAGGTATTCTCAATAAATTCTTAGAAAATTCTAGCATGTTTCCCAGGATATATTTGGTGGTCATGCCAAGTTTCATCTCATTCAAAGGTGGTTTGGTTCACCAAATAGTCCTAAAACCCTTCTTGTCCAAAATCAAATTGAAGCAACTCTACATAGCAAAGTTTGTCCAAATGGCCTAAAACTTTGTAGGAGTGCTCAATACCCCAAATGAGGAGACCCTGCCAAGAATTGGATTTGTGGGAATTAACTTGCTCACATTTTATTTTAATAAGGCAGAACTGTCCATTTGGGGGTGTTTTCCAGTTTACACTCCCAAACTTGTCCAATGAAGCTCAAATTTGGTAGAGCACCCTAATTTTGCCCAAAACACAATCCCCTTAACTTTCAGCATCATTGGTGAAGATTAGCTGCCCCAAACCCAGATCAAACACCTTTAGCCAGATTGGTCAAACAACCTCTAGTACTCTCTAGACCAACACCCTTCACTACAAACTCTGAGCACATGGTGCGAGCACCACTCCTCAACTGCATGCGAGTGGCCCCTCCTTGGTTCAAAGTGAGTGAGCCAAAAAAAACAATTTAGCTCCTGGTTCAATGCTGGCAAAACCTCTTTAAGCACCTCCCATTGACCAACACTGGTTCTTTTGGTTCCTAGCAAACACAGGGCATCTAACCCACCCCATAGAGACACCAAACAAGGCCAAAGCATGCGAGAGCGCGCCAACATGCCGTGGCATACCAAATCTGCGCTCTGGACACGGTATAGAGCACACCCGAGGCTAGGGAGGCCAGGCTCGGCCGGATCTCACCTCCCCTCGATGTCTACCCTCACCCCCGACAAAGACCCAACTCAGGGAAGCCTCAGGGCTTCTTCTTCGCCCTCTCCACTGATGTAGGTGACGCGTGGCCGCGCAAGCCCGATTAGGTCACGAGGATGCGACCATGTATCACGCCTGCACAGCCACCCCCGCTCCTCCCATTTCATCCGCGGAAGTCCTAAACCACATCCGCAAACCATGGTTTCGGCCCCGAGCCCTCTCTCCCTCTCCTGTTGTCGTGGCAAAAACCACCCCCCCCCCCCCCGCTCGGTGCCCCGTCGCCAGCCTATAAATAGGCCTCCCTCGTTGCTCTAGCACCTCACACCTCTCGTCCCAACCTCCAATTGAGCCCCTACCATCCCCACTTGAGCAAGGAGAGCCCCAGTACTCGAGATATACCGAGGTGCCGCCGCGTCGGAGCTCCATGGATCTTGGGCTACAGGCTCATTCTCGAGCTCCTCTCGCCTTCCTAGTGACCGCAATGAGCTCAGGGACCTTCTCCACCACTCCCCCGAGCTTCTCTCCGCTCGGAACACCCTCCTCCACCACAACTCGAAGCTCCTCCCCCGCGGTATCGTCGTCGCCGGTGATGCAGGCCCTCCCCGTCGGTCTCTTGACCCCTACCAGGTAGGCGGAGATACCACGAGCTTGTTTCTATGCTCAGTTGGCCACAAGGATGTCAGAATCACCGCCGGTGTGTCTCCCCTCCTCTATGTATGGAGGTGAAAGACGACCCCGACAGGGGGGCCACCTACCGGTGGCCAGTCTCTCCCCCTCTCTCCCCTCTCTGTTGCTGAACGCAGGGGCCCACGCGTCAGGTTTCAACCTGACGGTGCGCGCGCTTGGGTTGACTGGTTGGCTGGCTGGCCGGTTGGCCAGCTGGGCCGATCGAGCTGCTGGCCGAGCCAGGCCAGGTGCTGAGCCCCTTTCTCTTTTTCTTTTAAATCTGATTTTTAGATTATTTCTGCAGGATAAAATATTTAATAAAATTTAATTTCCACCATAATTCTTCTAAAAATATGTAGAAATTATTAGTGTTGTTGTGCAAAGTTTTACAAAGACTTTCATGCACAGCTCTAATTAAACACTTAGTTTGGGTATTTTTAGCTTCTATTAATAAGACTTTAAAAATACCTTTTTACTTCAAAAACAGACAGAAACCTTTCTAAAACTAAAGATTTAATTTCTCAGAATAAGTTAACATTTTTAAAATTAGTTTGTTCTCTATTTTTTAGTGTGTTTCTTATTATTATTATATTTATTACGACGATAGATCACACGTTTGACGAAGGACTTGGACCCGAAGACCTGAAGACCCCGGATACCTAGCTCATCAAGGCAAGCATCCCTTTGGCCATGTCTAAGAAAATGTTTTATGCATGACATGTTGATTATTTTATTCTGAGGCATATAGTCAAGATTAATTGGCACACCCCGGCATGGTGTTACCGATGGCTCCACCGGGGCACTTGACAAGTAGTAGTGCTACGCATAGGATAAGCATATGCATGGTGATGGTAACATAGAGTTGATATCATAGGTTTTACAAAAAACCCGTCGGGTGCCACTAATGCCCGTGGGTGATGGTGTTGAGCTGGATGACCACTTGAGAAAGACGTGGTGTACCGGAAAGGTTTTGTGTGAGTGGTTTCGGAAATGGGATTAGATTTATGTTGTGTCGACCGTCCCAACCTTACATGTGCGACCACGTACCCCTTTATGGGACGGGGCTTTGTTGATTACTTTGGTCGGTGCTAGCAAAGAGCCCGCATTACTAGTGGAGGGAGTGACATGGTCACTCTCGTGACGGGGTCGTACTAGGTAGGTAGACTATGTCGTTTTTACGTGTTCCGGGCACACCGTTGGTCCCTGCATGTATGATACGGTCCAGAGTTGGTGCTCGTAAGACGTACATCATGTGGTCTGGGTACCAATCAAGTGGGCTCTTTGTCTAGTGTCGTCAGGGGAACGACATTGATCGGGTACTTACATCAGGTATGTTATATACTGCTAGTCGTGGATGACACAGAAGTTTCCCGGATCTCGTGGGTACAGCGTACAACCTCTGCAGAGTGTAAAACTATTTGAATAGCCGTGTCCATGGTCAAGGACAGTTGGGTAATCCTGCTTAAACTACATCCAGTCATTTCCGCATAAACTAAGTGTGTGTGTGTGTGTATTAAGGTGCTATCTGAGTAAGATGATATGACAAGTCCGGAGACTTGGCATATAGGATGAACCTATGGCGTTCAACCCTCCGCAGATATGTTGATGTTTGTGACTTGTATTCATGATTACCATCTAGCTTATGATGCATATCCATACAAGTAATTGACCATGCTCATTTTTAATTAAAACTTGCTTTCCGCAAAGGCTGCATATTACTATATTATCGTACCAACTGCATCACCCATATCATGGGTTGTTTGCGAGTACATTCAATGTACTCATTGGCTTGCCACTGGTTATTTTTTTGACCAGACACTAGGACGCTTCCCAGTCAAAATGCATGTTGGTTAAGGCTGATGGCATGGGTTTTCGTCTACTACCAAGTATTCTGCTAGTAGTTGTGTTAGTTTGATTGGCCTTCTAGGCCCTATCTATGTAAGACTTGACCATGATGGTCCTTTATTGTATCAAACGTTAATTTCGGATGTAAGACTCTTGTTATTCAATATCTGTGTGTTCAGTGAGCATTGATCTCTGGGATCATTGTACACGTGCATTCGGCGATCTCGACGCGTAATTCGGGGTCCCCACAAGTCTGGATTTTATTGGCTTACTCTTTTCAAAGATACTCGTAAGTTTGTCCTTTCTTGTGGTGAATGTCAAAGAATTGGTAACATTAGTGGACGTCAGGAAATGCCTATGAAATATTCATTTGTTATTGAACCATTTGATGTTTGGGGGTTTGTTTATATGAGAACTTTTCCTTCACGTGATGGGTTGTAACATCCCAAAATTATAAATTTTGGAATGTTAATATAATTATTAGATTGATTGTTTTTTTGTTTGCTGAGTGATTGAAACTTGTGTGAAATTTGAAACTTTTCGAAACTTTTGAATGAGAGGGAATTCAAATTCAAGCTTTTAAAATTCAAGCTTTTAAAAGCCAAGCTTTTCGAAACTTTTGAATGAGAGGGAATTCAAATTGATCTCCGGTGAATTCAAATTCAAGCTTTTAAAAGCCAAGAGAGAAGATGACATGACTTCTTCAATTATAAAGAATTTGAACGGAGATATTTGCATTGAATTCTTTTGCATTCCCAATTCTTTTTCCCCGCACGAGAAATGCCCGGAGAAAACTCTCTTGCACGCAAGAGAGAGAGAGCAGAGGAAAATGACACTCCAAAAGTGCGGGCAATTTTTGAAATGTTGGAGCCCAGAAAACCCAAAGTTCTTTTGCAAAAATAATTGCAAAAAGAAATAAAGCAAATTGGGAATTTCTGAAAAAACATTTTTTAAAAGTTTTTATTTTTGGCTTTAAAAAAATGTTATTCGGGTAGAGATTCTTTTTCTGATTTTTTTTGATATATAATACCATATATAGATATTTTGATTTATTTCTTTTTTTAGCTTTTATATTTCTGTTTCGGAAAGAGTTTAATAAAAGGAAGGTTATTTTTCTTAACAGCCGCCCCCGAGTGTTTTTTTTCTTAGCTGGGCCGAATCCCACTACCCGGGATCCCAGATCCCTTAAGAATCGGCCACCGACCCCCTGCCTTTCCCTCCCTCCTCCCACTCCACCGTCTACCCCACCCCTGGCCGATGCCTCTCTCCCTCCACGTCACCTTCTCCTTCCTCCCTCGTCTCCTTCCTTTTCTCTGCAACCGAGACCGACCCCTCCCCAGCTCGCGAATCCCCTGCCGTATTCTCTCCCTCTCTTTCCTTAGCTCACCACCCTCCTAGCCTATATAAACCCCACCACCGCCGCGACCCCGTTCCCACCCTAACCTAGCCGCCGCCGCCGCCCGAGGCCGCCGCACCACTGCCGCCCGCCGGAGCTACTGCCACCTCCGTCTACCCCTACAGGAGCAGCCCCAGCGCCACCCCTGCACCCCACCTTCGGCCCCCTCCACCGCCGGCCCGTTCCCACCCCTTCCTCGAAGAACCGCCGCCCGAAGCCCGGCCACCGCGAGCTCGCCGGCAGCAAGCTACTGCACCGTCTACCCCGCCCCTGGGAGCAGCCCCGTCGCCGCCTCTCTCCCCCGAGCGCCTCCCCCCGAGGAGGAGGACCTCCCCACCGCCGCCGCCCATCTCCCCCACCGCCCCGGAGTTCCCACCCTCGCCGGCGACGCCGCTTCCCGCCGGAGCTACTGCCCAGCACGGTACCCTCTCCCTCACCTCTCTGTTTTTTCGCTTCTTTAATTAATAGCCCTTAGATCTCCATGCAACGGTATAGATTAGATCAATAGGTAACTCTTCAGTTTATCTTAGAAAACCCACGGTTTTTATTCCCACTTAAGTTTTAACCAGCAGTTTTAGCTAACCTTCGGCCGTTTGCCCGAAGCCATACATCAAACACCCCAGCAGCCAATAGCATCAGGACACGTGTACCTCTCTTTTAGCACTAGTAGTTTTGTAATTTTCTGCCTGTTTGCAAAAATAGAAACTTTCAATCTTGTTTTGGCCACAACTTTTTATCCCGAAGTGCAATGATAGTGATTCCTTTTCCAGTAGCTCACAAATTTCCTGTAGTTTTTAAAAACATATAATTTGTCTATGTTTGAAATTTTTAAATATAAGTTAGAGCAGATTTAGTATAAAACTTGTTTTGCCTATTGCAGGAGTTTAAAAATAGCTTTTAATTTGATTCCTTTTGGTACTGATCACTAGTGATCTTATGTATCAGCGGTAAACATTTCAGATTTGTTTGAGTACTTTAACTCATTATTTCATGTGAAATAATTTCTGTTTCACCGCTTTTAGGATTTCGGCTAATTCGTTTTCTAGTTTTATTTTAAAATATTTTCTTTATTATTTCAGAAACATTATTATGTTTTGTTTTGCAACAAGTTTTTATTTTATTTTTATTTGTTTTCATGAAATCAATTCTAGTCCCGTAGTAACATGCAATTGTTTTCATCACTCTTTCAAATCCCGTTTGGGAATACTTTCAAAAGGTTTTGTGAAAAATACTTTATTTTATCTTAGTTCCTTGTTATTATTTCCTGTTAGACAAAAGCTATTTAGTGTTTGACGTAGTAGAAGATTCTCTAGTCTTATTTGAAGTTTCCTTCGCATTCCTATTCGCTCTCTCTTTTGTTTGATTGCTAGAATGATTGCTAGTATGAGTGCTTATGTGGATGATGTGTTTGCTATATAGATTTCATCGGAGAGTGACGAGTAGTCTATCAAGTTATTTTCTCGAGAAATTCTTCTTCGTCAACAGCACAGGCAAGTCACTTTGATGATACTATCACCTATGTTTTATGCATCGTAGTTCTACCATCCTATGCCCAATTGCATGCTGCTTAGGTACTTGGAAATTTTAGTACAGTTTGTAGTATCATGTGGTAGGCACACAACAACCCCGATACTTGGCCTCGGGACGACAATTTCTTAATGCTATGCTTGAGTAGACGGGTTACCGGTTGAGTGCATATCACGAGTGATGCGAGGTTGATATAATAATCAAGACCGGACTAAGACAAGATTTTCAAGACCTCGGACGCAATGCAACTCTGGATGAAGGACGGTTGATCGGCTACCTGGAAAAGCAAGTGGATGCCCGGGATGCTGGAGAGGCCATGACATCGTGCGGAAAGCTTCACCCAGGCTCGAAGAGACGGACGGATATTTTCAAGACCCAAGGCTTACCTACACAGCCACAAGTCATTATGGGCTCTGGCTTGGTTGGACAACGCGGCGACTCTGGACAGGCGGTGCTAGCAAATGTAGACGAACGGTAGGAATGGATGGGCACCGGTCTTCCGGTCTTCAAATGTTTTGATCATCTGGTCTTCAAACACCCTGAAGTGCGAGGACATACACGGAGGCGATCAAATCTTGTGGGGAACGTGTGCAAAACTCTGCAGAGTACTCAAACCTAATCGATTAGCTGTGTCCACGGTCATGGACAACTTGAGCCAAAGGAACTGAAGTTATCTGGATTTCTCAACACCATTAAATATATTTGATAAGGGTAATTATTGACAACTCGGGTACGAGAACTGGTTGGCGGAACCATCTCGTTAACAACCAACTATGTAGTAACATTTTGCTTTTAGCCCGTTCTTGTTGTAGGAGAAAAAATTGCTTTTCGCTAAAAACTTATAGCCCCACCTGCCATATATGCATATAGTATAGATGATTACTTTTCACCCCTCTCTTATGTGACTTGCCGGCATATTCAATATGCTGACCTACACGGCTGCAACGTCTTATGTTGCAGATATTTTTCTTCAACGAGAAGAGTACGATTCAGGGTTACGGTCTACACTCAACTTGCCGTTGGTGTTTATTGGGACTCCACTCCCTTGACCGCTTCCGCTGAGATATTTAAGGTATATATCAGTTTTACGCTATTTTACATGTGATTGCACTTTGATATATACATTGATGTACTGTGTGTGCCAGCATACTAATCCAGGGATGGCACAGATACACAGAGGCTTGACTCGTCTTGAGTCGGGTCGCTACATGGGTATACACATATTCTAGTTGTTGTTGACTATGTCACTAAATGGGTAGAAGTTATTCCTACCAACAGTGCTGATCATAACACCTCTATTAAAATGCTTAAGGAAGTTATTTTCCCATGTTTTGGACTCCCTAGATACTTAATGACTAATGGTGGTTCACATTTTATTCATGGTGCTTCTCGTAAGCTGCTTTATAGATAAGATGTTAACCATAGAATTGCATCTCCCTATCATCCTTAGTCTAGTGGTCAAGTAGAATTATCCAATAGAGAAATAAAACTAATATTGCAAAAGACTGTCAATAGGTCCACAACGAATTAGTCTAAAAAATTAGATGACACATTGTGGGCCTACGAAACAGCTTATAAAAAATCCAATGGGTGTGTCTCCTTACAAAATGGTTTATGGGAAAGCATGCCATTTACCTCTTGAGTTAGAACATAAAGCTTATTGGGCAATTAAAGAACTCAACTATGATTCCAAACTTTCTGGTGAAAACTAGTTATTTGATATTAGATCATTAGATGAATCGAGAACCCAAGTCTATGAAAATGTCGAACTATTCAAAGAAAATGTTAAAAGATGGCATGACAAAAGAATCCAAAGAATTCAAAGTTGGTGAATATGTTCTATTGTACAATTCTCGCCTTAGATTTTTTGCAATAAAACTTCTCTCCAAATGGGAAGGACCATATATCATCGAAGAAGTTTATTGGTCTAGAGCCATTAAGATCAATAATCCCGAAGGCACTAATCCAAAGGTGGTCAATGGACAAAGAATAAAGCACTATATTTCATGTACACCAATTAACGTTGAAACACATATTATCCAAACCATGAGACCGGAGGATTACATTAGGGAGACCTTCCAGAACACTCCAAAACCCTTAAAAGGAAGAGGTATGTGATATAGTAAGTAAACAGGCTCAAAAAATCCGCAAAACTATTTCCTGGCAGTTTTGGAATATTAGAAAAATTAGGAAACTAAGAAACACACGGGAAGGAAACTGAGGTGTCCACTAGACACGAGGGTGCGCGAGCCCCCCTTGCATGGCTTGATGTCTACTGGGCCCCTCGGACACCTTCTTGGCTCCGTTTTCTTGTGGAACATGTATTCCCTTGTATAAAAATTCTCTCTACATATATACAGATGATTTGACCCCAATACCACACAAAAATCCTCTGCTCTTGTTTCGTGTTGTTTTTTTGAGAGATCTAGGTTACCATGGCCTCATCAAGCTCCCCAAGGACAAGTTCTTCGAGAAGGTCATCAACCCCTACTTACCGGAGGTGATGAAGCACCCTCAAACCATGGAGATGTGTGATGGCGTGCTTCACATCCGGGATGTTCAAGTATCCAAGAAGACGGGGACCGTGGAAGCTAGGCTTGAGACAGTGGAGCATGAGATCTTCAGATGCCAAGGCATGGTGGAGCGTGGACTCAGTGCCATCCACACCATGATTACGGAATTCACCTGTGATCTTAAGGTGGATGGAAGGCCCTTGCAAGATATCGTCTTCACCCCCAATGATCAAATCAATTTTATGCAAGGCCAACTCTTCGACCTTCAAAACAAAATCTTTGAGTATGAAGCAAGGTTTAAAGGTATAAGTTTGGCTCCCAGTTGCAGGACTCTGGGGACCCCCGTTCCTCTTCTTATAATGGTGATCCACTTGCATGGAAGCCAGAGGACAAGTTCGACGATATTTCATCATCTACACCACCACCTCCATCTTAACCACCAAAGAAGGAGACTTGACTACACGGGTATTGGCACTCCTCTTGGCTTGTGCCAAGTTTGGGGGAGGTGCCCCGGATCTTATCACCATCACTCTGATTTATCTTTATTCATCTTAGTTTGATCTTTAACTATTTTTAAATTAGGGAAATAAAAGTTTAGTTCAATACTTTTCGTTTGAGTGCTAGTTTCATAATTTATCTATCTATCTATGTAATCGAGTGAGAGTTATATAATAAAGTTTAGTTTGAGTTTTGCTTCTTTACTTTCTTGCGGCAATCAAAATAAAGGAAAATAATGAAAAAGATCATAAGTCAATCTTATAGTAAGTAGTGACATCACATAAGGAAAAGTATAAGTGGTAAAATTTGTTGAAGGTTAACAAACATAGCATTGGTAGGTGATGCAACACATGAGAGAACTAATAAGGGAAGAGAAGATTTACATGCAAGTACACTATCCTTGATAGCTTTTATGATTGTGAGCCCCCATTAATTATAATATGCCAAAACTGTTGACATTGGACAAGGAAGACAATGTAATGATTTATGCTTGTTCACATTCACATAGAAGTTATATTTTATAGATCCTCTAACATCTGGTGCTTGCCCAATACCTTTGCTAGCCAAAACTCTGCACTAAGTAGAGATACTACTTGTGCATCTAAAACCTTAAACCCAAATCCATGTTTCAAGAGTCCACCATACCTACCTATGTATTGAGTAAGATACTCCAAGTATGTTTTCATCGGTGCACAAAGCAATAAGAAATGCTTCTAAACATGTTTGATCATTTAGAGTAATGGAAATTAAGCATTGTACAAACTTGTGATGGTGATAATAAAAGCGAGAGTCTACATATAAAGTTTCCATCACAAGGGGCAATATAACACGACGTTCCTTTTCACTTAGAAATTTAGAATACAACCAAAAAGCACATGACAACCTCTGTTTCCCTCTGCGAAGGGCCTATCTTTTACCTTTATATATTACTTTTATGCAAGAGTCAAAATATTTTCCCCTACTTCATGTATCTCCCCTTTGGCAAGCATCATGTGGTGGGGAAAGATCTAAATATATATATCCAGTTGAATGTGTGTGGCCATGAGTTATTATTGTTGACATACCCTTGAGGTGAATACGTTGGGAGGCAACAGTATAAGCCCCTATCTTTCTATGTGTCCAGTTTAAACATTTTGCTCGGATAAATGCGGTGAGTGTTAACAATCATAGAAGACTAAATGATGGTTGAGTATGTAGGCTTGCTTAAAAGCTCTGATATGTGACCCTTCCTGAAAATATGATGAATTGTGTTGCAAAGTTGACTGAGAACATAGTTTGTTAGTTTCAGTAGAGTTTATGCTTTATACTTTGATGTTGTGATGAATTGTTACTTGTTTATAAGAAGCCTTTATGATGAAAGTTATATGATGAAAATGTTGTGATGAAGTATTTTATAAAGTTTTATTTCTTGTTATAATTATGAACATGATGCTGTTATGTCCGTATTTTGTTTTTATCGACACCTCTCACTCAACGGATGTGGTCATGATTTTTGTTATCGGCTTTCCCTTGAGGACAAGCAAGGTCTAAGCTTGGTGGAGTTGATAGGTCCATTTTGCATCATGTTTTGTTACTATTATTTATAGTGTTTTTATGCATTTTTCCACTTGGTCGGGTAATTCTAATGCCTTTTTCTCATAATATGCAAGGTATACATCAAGCGGGAGAATGACGACACATGGAATTGTGGACCTGAAAAAGCTACAACATAGATACATATTCTGCAGATCTCTAATTGAGCTGAAAATTTATAGATATTTATTTTATAAAAAATTAAAAATAATGGACCGAAGATGTACCAGAGGGTGGTCACTAGGCGTCCACTAGACACGACGGCGCCACCGTCTCGAGGCGGAACCTGGACAGGAGCACTTTTTCCCTCCGGCGGAGCAATTCCGCTAGAGGAACTTCCTCCCGAAGGGGGAAATCAAGGCCATCGTTATCACCAACAACCCTCTCGTCTTGGGGAGGCCAATCTTCATCAACATCTTGACCAGCACCATCTCCTCTCAAAATCCTACTTCATCTCTTGTACTCAATCTTGTACTGGAACCTCCGATTGTTACCTAGGGTGTGTGATGGGGTTATAGTCCTAGGGTAGGGTCATAGGCCTGCCCTACAAGTCGTACCCAAGGACTACCCTTCATAAGGGATAAGGCCCTTAGTCAGTTCCGACTGAACTAAGGACTTCCCATCATCCAGTCGGTAATAAATCCTCCACCATCCAGCCGGAGGTGAGCATTCAGAGTGTATCAAACTAACCGACTGGATTCCACTTTGTGCATCGTAACCCCCCTGGAGGGAAACGGTCGTACGTTTCCCTGTGCCTTTATTAGCATTTAAGACATACGTTACCTGTAACGTAGACGTTTATTCGCCACTACTCCACCCCTGTGCACCGAACCGTTGTGGAGGGCAGAGCACTCTATATAAGCCGCCCTTCCCCACTGGTGCAAGGGTTAGCAATTCACTGTAATCCATATTCCACTCGACAACAAGCTCCCAGAGCACTGAGACGTAGGGCTATTACCTCCACCGTAGAGGGGCCCGAACTAATACAACCTCGCCGTAGCTAAGGCTCTGCCCATCCTTTCGTACCCTACACATCTACTGTCAGACTTATACCCACGACAGTTGGCGCCCACCGTGGGGCAGGCGTCTAAGCGACTTCCGGCGAGTTTGCGACTACATCTTTTCGTCATGTCATCCGGTGGAGATTCGAGCATGGGTCACGAGATCCTCTTCGGAGCTCTCTCCTTCATCGTCGACGATTCGGCATGGCTACGGGACGCCCCTCTCGACGTGGAGGCGCTTCCCCGTCGCGGAGCTACGCACTTCCGTGCCGGCGCCCGCGGCATTCTTCTTCTCCAGCAATCGGCTCCGGTGTCGACCTATACCGCCATCACGTGCCGCAACAAGCGGTCCCGCCGTTCGCGGCTCCAGCGTTGGGTGCAACACGCCCAGGCGCGCCAGAACACATCTTCACAAGTGGCAGTCCTAGAGTCGGTCGTGGTTGCCCCGCCGTCCCAGCGCTCGGACTCGGTTCCGACTGAGTTTCCTTCCGAGTACTTGGGTCGCGGGCCTGCAGCAGAAGTACACATGGCCAACTCCATGAAAGTCCTCGCCAAACAGGCCGGAACGAGCACGAGATCGGCGAAACACCCGGCGCTCGCCGTCCACCTCGCCGTTCTGCCAGTCGGCACACTCGGCGGAGCAACGTGGAGGTTTTCCGCACACCCATCCTCAACTTGGCTGCCGCTGCCAAGATAGCCGATTCCCTTCAGCCGACTGATTCAGAGGCTGGCGGGGGGATCGAGCAAATCCGCGTCCTGCTGCACATGGCACAGCAGCAAAACTCGGCGGTCTCCCAGTCGCACAACATGATCCACAATAGTTCTGTTCATGCGAACACGCATCGGTCAGTTCACAGCCCTAGTTCTCATCAGCGACCCAGGGGAGGCAGCCGTTCCATGAATCCCGAAGATCGTCGCCGTTCACGCACCCCTCCGCGGGGTGGGCCCTACGGGCCCCGACATCATGATGATCGGCATTCAGTCGGTGACACTTACGATCCAAGGCCTGACGCGAGAGGGCATGTCGCTCAGTGGAGGGTCGACAGGGGCTGAGCCCACCGCGATGGTCACGATATTGACCGTCCGAGTGGAAGCAGGACCATCGTTTTTGGTCCCGAGTGTTTCAGTCGAGCCATCCGTTCGGCTGACATCCCTCCCAACTTCCGATTGGCGACGGGAATCAGCAAGTTTACAAGAGAGTCCAAGCCAGAAATGTGGTTGGATGACTACCGAGTGGCAGTCCAGATCGGAGGAGGGGACGACCACATCGCCATGAAGCACCTCCCTCTGATGCGCGAGCGTGGCTGAACCAATCGGCCCCCTCAAGCATCTACAGCTGGGCAGATCTAGCCCGAGTGTTCATCAGGACCTTCGAAGGGACGTGCAAGCGCCATGCTGGCCTTGTGAGCTCCAGCACTGTGTCCAGAAGCAGAATGAGCCCCTGCGCGATTTCATTCAGTGTTGGACGACCCTCTACCACATGGTGGAGAACGTCACAGAGCATCAAGCAGTCTGCCCCTTCAAGGTAGGCGTGCGGTACAGGGATCTGTACCTGAAGTTCGGTCGAATAGGCACGCTATGCTAATGGCGAAGAAGAGGACCGCATCCGTAGCGGCAAGAACAAAACAGTCGCCAATGGACATGGGAGTAACACTCGGAAGAAGAAGCAGAAAGCTCCGTCCACTCCGCAGGCAGAAGCCGCAACTGTTACCAATGCCAAGTTCAAGGGCAAGGGGAAGGCTCAGTTCACCCCCAAGAAGAAGCAATTCAACAACCCCATCCTGGACCAGCCATGTCCGATTCACACGAAGATGGATGAAGAGGGCAACGCCATATATCCGAAGCATACCACTTGGCAATGTCGCCTCCTGATACAGGGGTTCGGCGAAGGGCAACCGAGTGAAAAGGGCAATGAACAGGATGAGGAGGATAACGAGGATCCGTTCCCCGAAGTCCATGCAACACTGATGATTTTTGCTGACGTTGAGAGCAAGAGTCGACTGAAGCCGGTGAACAGGGAGGTGAACATGGCCACACCTACCAACCCCAAGTTCCTCAAATGGTCTCAGACTGGGATCACCTTTGACCAGTCGGATCATCCAGCACACGTACCCACCCCAGGGAGACAGGCTCTGGTCGTTGACCCGGTGGTGGAAGGAGTCCGACTACGCAAAGTCCTCATGGACGGCGGAAGTGGCTTGAACATCATGTACGCCGACACTCTCAAGGGGATGGGCATTCCGATGTCCAAACTCAACGGGAGCAGCATGCAGTTCCATGGAGTCTTCCCTGGACGAAAGGCCAAGTCACTCGGCCTGATCGCGTTGGACGTCGTTTTCGGCTCCGACAAGAACTTCCGCAAGGAAAAGCTTACGTTCGAGGTGGTGGACTTCCAGAGCACGTACCACACAATTCTGGGCCGCCCGGCGTATGCACGTTTCATGGCCCGTCCATGTTACGTGTACCTGAAGCTAAAGATGCCAGGCCCGAAAGGTGTGATCACTATCACAGGCAATCGACAGCGGGCCGAAGAGTGTCTGCAGCAGGGATCAAGGATCGCCGATCAGCAGATGGTTGTCCTCGAGCTTGACGAGTACAAGAAAACAGTCGACCCCGCTGAATTGTTGCGTGCGAAGAAGCCAGCTTCATAGTCTGCATTCCAGTCGGCGGGAGAGACGAAGAAGGTCAGCATCCACCCGACGGACGACACCGCTGCCCCGACGAACATCTCCACCACCCTCGATCCTAAATAGGAAGCCGAGCTCACCCAATTCCTCCATGAGAACTGGGACATATTCGCATGGAAGCCCTCTGACATGCCAGGTGTACCCAGGGAGTTGGCTGAGCACCGACTGCATGTGGATCCCACCGCTTGGCCTGTTCGAGAACGCCTGCGCCGGTCCGCCGCGCACAAGAGGAAGCCAATCAGAGGAGAAGTGGCCAAGCTTTTGGCAGCCAACTTCATTCGCGAGGTACACCACTCCGAGTGGCTCGCCAATGTTGTCATGGTGCCCAAGAAGGACAACTCGCTCCGAATGTGCATCGACTTCAAGCATCTCAATAAGGTCTGCCCGAAAGACCATTTTCCGCTCCCCCGCATCGATCAAATTGTCGATTCGACTGCGGGTTGCGAGCATTTGCCATTTCTTGATGCCTACTCGGGCTATCATCAGATCCGTCTGTATGGCCCCGATGAATTAAAAACAGCCTTCATCACCCCATTCGGGTGCTTCTGCTACATCACTATGCCTTTCGGTTTGAAGAATGCAGGAGCAACCTTTATGCGCAAGATCCAAAAATGCCTCCTCGACCAAATCGGTCAGAATGTGGAGGCGTATATGGATGATATCGTAGTCAAGTCACGCAAAGGTTCCGACCTGCTGACTGACTTGGCAAAAACATTCGCCAACCTTCGTAGGTACGATATCAAGCTCAACCCTGTCAAGTGTTCATTCGGTGTTCCCAGCGGAAAGTTACTCGGTTTCTTCGTTTCCGAACGAGGGGTCGATGTCAACCCCGAAAAGATCGGGACCATCGTCCGAATGGAGCGACCGGTCAGGATACATGATGTTCAACTGCTCACAGGTTGCCTAGCGGCTTTGAGCAGGTTTACCAGTCGACTCGGCGAGAAAGCACTTCCTCTGTACCGACTCATGAAGAAATCAGATACTTTCGAGTGGACAGACGAAGCCCACGTTGCATTTGACGACCTCAAAGTCCTACTTTCCACCCAGCCGGTTCTTACTGCTCCGCTCAGTAAAGAGCCTCTTCTTCTGTACAACGCGGCTACAAATCAAGTCGTCAGCACTATTCTCACAGTCGAACGAGAAGAAGAAGGCAAAGCATACAAAGTTCAGCGGCCAGTGTATTACGTCTCCGAAGTCCTGACTCCTTCCAAGCAGAGGTATCCCCACTATCAAAAACTTATCTACGGGATTTACATGCCTGCGAAGAAGGTGGCTCATTATTTCCAAGACCACTCGATATCTGTCATTTCTGATGCTTCGTTGTCGGAAATCCTCCAGAATCGGGACGCATCGGGCCGAGTGGCGAAGTGGGCAATGGAGATGTTGTACTGCGACATCAAGTTCGTGGCCAAGAAAGCTATAAAGTCTCAAGCTCTGGCTGACTTCATAGCAGAATGGGTAGAACAACAGCAACCGACCCACATCTACTCGGCTCATTGGACAATGTTCTTCGATGGGTCCAAGATGTTGAATGGCTCCGACGCTGGCGTTGTGATCGTATCGCCAAAGGGCGACAAACTCAAGTATGTGCTGCAGATACACGTTGATTCCTCCAACAATGAGGCAGAGTATGAAGCCCTCCTTTATGGACTGCGCATGGCCATCGCACTCGGCGTCCGTCGCCTGATGGTCTATGGCGATTCGGATTTGGTGCTTAATCAAGTGATGAAAGAGTGGGACGTCAGGAACCCCACCATGACCACATACTGCAATGCAGTGAGAAAGCTCGAGAAGAAGTTTGAAGGTCTAGAACTCCACCATGTTCCGCGACTGAAGAACCAAGCAGCTGATGAGTTGGCAAAACTCGGATCCACTCGGAGACCAGTCCCGAGTGACGTCTGCCTCGAGCACCTCCACCTTCCCTCAGTTAAAGAAGATCCTTTCACAAAGGAACCAGTACAACCAAAGAGCTCGACAGATCTGACTGAAGTCGATGTTCCTGCTGTGGTTGATTTGATCATGGAGATTCTTGCTGTCATCCCCGATTGGACTGTGCCGATCATTGCATACATCCTGAGGCAGTAATTACCAGAAGACGAAGTCCAAGCCAGGCAGATCGTCCGCAGGTCAAAGTCGTTCACTGTCATTGATGGCCAGTTGTACAAGGAAAGCGTTTCAGGCGTTCTTCAATGATGCATCTCCCCTGAGGAGGGACAGTTAATCCTGGAGGAAATTCACTCGGGAACCTGCAGTCATCACGCCTCTTCAAGAGCAATCGTCGCCAAAGCATTCAGAGCTGGCTTCTTCTGGCTGCAGGCGAACAAAATGGCTTAAGATATGGTCGACCGATGTGAAGGCTATCAGTTCTACTCCAACAAGTCCCACAAGCCAACATCTGCATTGAAGACAATCCTTCTTGTTTGGCCATTTGCAGTATGGGGATTAGATACAGTCGGTCCATTCAGGACAGGCCAAGGGGGATACACACATCTGTTGGTGGCAGTCGACAAGTTCACAAAATGGATTGAAGCCAAGCCCATCAAGAAGCTCGACGCCCTAACGGCCATCAAGTTTGTCAGGGACATCATCTCTAGATTCGGGGTACCTCATCGCATAATCACGGACAATGGGACAAACTTTGACTCGGACAGATTCAAAGGTTTCTATGCAAGACAAGGTATCCGAGTGGATTTCGCATCTGTGGCGCATCCTCAAACAAACGGACAAGCAGAGCGGGCGAATGGACTTATTCTGCAAGGTTTGAAGCCTCGACTCCTGTGAGAGGTGGGACATGCCGCTGGCGCATGGGTCACCGAGCTACCTTCAGTGCTTTGGGGTCTCCGCACAACCCTGAACAGATCTACAAGGCGATCCCCGTTCTTCCTTGTTTACGGAGCAGAAGCGGTCCTTCCGAGTGACTTGCTTCACAATGCTCCACGAGTTGAACTCTTCTCCGAAGCTGAAGCAGAACAAGCAAGGCAAGACGGAGTGGACCTTCTAGAGGAGGAGCGTGAGATGGCACTGACTCGCTCAACCATTTATCAACAAGATCTGCGGTGCTTTCACGTGCGACATGTCAGGAGTCGTACATTCCAAGCAGGCGACCTAGTGCGCCGAGTGGATCAGCAAAGACCTCACAAGTTGGCTCTGCCTGGGAAGGACCCTTCATCATCTCCAAGGTGCTGAACAACGGAGCATACAAACTCTACAACATCGACAGGGAAACGGACAAGCCACGAGCATGGAACGGAGATCTCCTGAAGCGCTTCTACACGTGACTGTCGGCTGAAGCAATGTAAAGAACAAGTATTGATGAAATAATACAAAGCAGATTGAGTTGTTGTAGATTCAAAATTCTTCCGCGGTCGGAGACTCCGGTCTCAAAAAAAAAAGGACTTAGCTGCGATCATGAATCGCCTAAGTACTAACTTTCTCCGAGTGTGCACTAAACGTCGCACTCGGGGACTTAGCTGCGATCAGGAATCGCCTAAGTACTAACTTTCTCCGACTGTGCACTAAACGTCGCACTCGGGGACTTAGCTGCGATCAAGAATCGCCTAAGTACAAACTATCTCCGAGTGTGCACTCCACGTCGCACTCGGGGACTTAGCTGCGATCAAGAATCGCCTAAGTACTAACTTTCTCCGAGTGTGCACTAAACGTCGCACTCGGGGACTTAGCTGCGATCAAGAATCGCCTAAGTACAAACTATCTCCGAGTGTGCACTTCACGTCGCACTCGGGGACTTAGCTGCGATCAAGAATCGCCTAAGTACAAACTATCTCCGAGTGTGCACTTCACGTCGCACTCGAGGACTTAGCTGCGATCAAGAATCGCCTAAGTACTAACTTTCTCCGAGTGTGCACTAAACGTCGCACTCGGGGACTTAGCTGCGATCAAGAATCGCCTAAGTACAAACTATCTTCGAGTGTGCACGTCACGTCGCACTCGGAGACTTAGCTGCAGTCAAGAATCGCCTAAGTACTAACTTACGCCGAGTGTGTACTTAACGTCACACTCGGGGACTTAGCTGCGATCAAGAATCACGTGAGTATTAACTTTCTCCGAGTGTGCACTTCACGTCGCACTCAGGGACTTAGCTGCGATCAAGAATCGCCTAAGTCCTCTCCTCCCTTCGAGTGTATCCTACAGATCCACTAGGAGACTTAAGAGACCCTCAGTGAGGCTCATGTAGATGTCAAGACCACTGACAATTACATGAGTAGCAGAACCTCATTGAGGCTGATGTAGATGTCAAGACCACTGACAATTACATGAGTAACAACTCGCTCCGAGTATGACCTGACAATCGCACTCGAAGACTTAGCCGCGATCACGAATCACCTAAGTCCTCTCTTCCCTTCGAGTGTTTCCTAGAGATCCACTCGGAGACTCAGCAGACCCTCAGTGAGGCTCATGTAGATGTCAAGACCACTGACAATTACATGAGTAGCAGAACCTCATTGAGGCTCATGTAGATGTCAAGACCACTGACAATTACATGACTAACAACTCGCTCCGAGTACGACCTGACAATCGCACTCGAAGACATAGCCGCGATCACGAATCGCCTAAGTCCTCTCTTCCCTTCGAGTGTATCCTAGAGATCCACTCAGAGACTCAGCAGACCCTCAGTGAGGCTCATGCAGATGTCAAGGCAACTGAAAATTACATGCTCCGCATGTTTGCCATTGGCTTCACCAAGAAACGCCAAAACAAAAAACACGAGCCAAAATCGTATCATCAACTCTTTGGCAAAAGAAGAGCAAAAGATTCGATTCAAATTCAAAGTTCACCTATGGATAGTTGGCTCGGTGTAGATCAAGCTTATCCACACCGAACCAAGAAAGTGACGGCCAACAGCAGTGGCCAAAGTTTCTTACAACCAACACTCGGCATACCGAGGTAAAAGTTTTCTCCAACGTCGTCAGGACTGGCGCTGGGACTGGCAGGCACTACGAATGTGTCGAGGTCGATCCCGTCGGCGATGTGGGTGGCGCTATCAAGGAAGGTCTCCATGAAGTCTTCGAATCTAAGCTTTTTCCTATTGGCGACCTGCAACGCCTTCAGCTTCTCTTCGCGAGCCTCCTTGTAGTGCACTCGGACCAAAGACAGAGCGACGTCCGCACCACAGCAAGCCGCAGACTTCTTCCACGCCTGCACTCGGTTCGGGACCTCCTCCAGCCGAGTCATCAAGCCTTTCGTGCCGAGACTCGTCTTCTGGCCAAAGCTCCTTGTCGATTCGGCCGATGACTTCAATCAGTCGATCGATGAAAGGTCTAACTTTGCCCAGACGAATGTGCGCTCGGAGCAGATCTCCATTGGCGTCCTCGCCGAGTGGAATGTTCTCAAGAATCGACCGCTCAACGTCAGCTGCTTCAACCTCAGCGTCCATGCAAAAATCTGCAAAGACAGGACGAGCAAACAATAAGCGCCGAATGAAATGCACAGTCCCCAAGCACTCGGAAAAACAGAACTTACCACCTAGAAGCGCTATCATCTTCCGGGCCCAGTCGCTGACGTAATTTTCCTGTGCTATACACCGCCTGTTCAACACTTTCATTTGTCCCATCAGCTCGGTCCTTTGTCTCCCCATTTTCTCCACTTCAGCAGTCAATGCCTTGTTTGCCTCACGGGCCTGCTCCAAGGTCTTTTCTCGTTCCGCCAGAACATCCTTCATACCAGCCATTGCAACCATCACTGCATCCAGTTCCCGAGCGAACTGAACCTTTTCATCCCTCAGAGTCTCGTACGCCGCTCCCATCTTGCAAGTTTTCTGCAAGACAGTGCCAGGAGACGATCAGACAGATTCAATAAAAATTCTAAGTTCTTCAGACCCCTGCCGACGCAAGCAGTCGACAGCGGTCTCGGGGACTACACCCAGTGGGTTAACTAAGAGTGACCCCACTGACATGAAACTCAAACAGGTCTGCCCTATTGAGCTACATGACAACAAATAAGCCTATGAGGCTACTACTACCCGACCCGAGTAAAATTACACTCGGGGACTCATCCAGTAGGTGCACTCCGAGTGCCCCAACTGTTAACATTCGAACAGATAAATTTTTGATCTGATCAAGTTAAAGAAAATGTGTATAAAGAGAACTGCCGGTGCAAGCACTCGACAGAAGTCTCGGGGACTACACCCACTGGGTTCACTAAGAGTGAACCCATTGCAAAAAATCATACGATATCCGAGCACACCCAGTGGGTTACAAGAGGAAATTAAATACTTACTAGCCCACTTACTCGGATATCGTCCCGCAGTTCCAAGCTTCGCTTGTACAAGGACGTGATGGAGTCGTACGCCTTCTTGGCCTCTCCCGCCATCACCATGGCCCCCTCGGCAACTCCCACCTGATCTTCTGGGAGGCTCTGGACGTTGTACTCCACAGTCGATGGGCCTGGCATCATAGGAGGCTCCTTGGGCATCCCAAGGCTTGCTCTAGTCGGTTCAGCAGCGATCGGTGCCGTTTCAGTCGATGGCATCCTCTCAGTCGGCGACGCGTCCATGGCGAGAGTGGTAACCGGCGGAACAGCCTCAAGGACAGGCACCGCAGCTTGCTCGGACCTCCTCTGGTCGCCCTCCTCCACATAGATCACCTCTGAGGGAAACCCGACCGAACGGCGTGAGACCAAAGGAAAAAGACATGACCAAAGACAGAATTCATGATACAGTAATATAAACTCTCGGAATCGCCACGGCGCACCTGGCTGGGATGTCACAACGTTGTCCATGTCCATGGGATCGTCCCCTTGGCGTGCCGGAGAGGTGGCAGAGGTAGCAGCTCTGACGAGTGCCATTCATTCGACCAATAAGCATGAGTTCAATCAAATACTGAAGGAAGATAGAAGGACAATGCACTTACATTGAGGTGACGGAAACCGTGACCCTCATCCGCGGCAAGGCCTTTCGAGGCTTAGATCCACTCGGTTTGGCCGCTTTGGAGGGTTGGCCCGCGCGCTCAGCAGCAGAGTCCGTGGTCCTCTTTGTGCTCCGAGCACTCGGAGCCACAGGAACGGCCGGGGAAGCACTCGGTACAATAGGAGCAGCTGGCGGAGCTGGCGGCGCACTCGAGGATGCTGGAGGGGCCGAAGGAGCCACGGGTTCATGGCGGCGTTTAGTTCGAAGCTCTGGCGATGGAGGTGGCGGGCTCTGCTCTTCCTCTTCCTCTTCTTCTTCTGCAGACTCCTCTTCCGTCTCCCCACTGTCGGAGACGTACTCGACGCTCTCCACGCTGCCCTCCTGGCTTCCTTCCTCCTCCTCGGCTGGATTCCCGTTCGAGACAGGAGAAAACCAGTTAGTCCACTCCTGCACAAGATACAGTCGACAACATCAGACGTCAGACAGCGATTCAAGAAAGCGATAAATCTAAGACAGTTGTGTGCACTCGACAAGTTATACTCACTGCATTCGGAGGAGGGTTGTCCACGCGGAAGGCCTTCACTCGTCGGGCCCCTCTAGGGTTCTCGCAAGCGCCTGTGATGTTGAGGACCCACGACGCCAGCGTCTCCCCGGACACACACTCGACGTTCGTCCGAGTGGAGTCCTCAGGCCCTGTGTAGTGCCACATGGCGTGGTGCCGAGCTTGCAGAGGTTGGATACGCCGACCCAGGAAAACCTCCAGCAAATCTTTGTCGGTGACTCCCCTTCGGACGACCTCTACAAGCGCATCGACCAGAGGCTGGATCTGGGTCTTCTCCGCCTTCGTGAGCGCGAGCTGCCTAGGCGGAGCCGGTCGGTCTAAGCTAAAGGGAGGAAGCCCAGTGGTAGCATTCGAGCAAGCAACGTCCTGGCAGTAGAACCATGTCGACTGCCAGTTCCTAACAGATTCACTCAGCTGAAGAGCAGGATAGCTACTTCTACTCTTCTTTTGGAAGCCTAAACCTCCGCAAAGCTGGAGGAGGTGAGTTTTATCATCCGACTGTCTAAGTCGTTTGATGGTTTGGGATCTAGCAGAGAAGATATGTTTGAAAAGCCCCCAATGGGGAGGACAGCCGATGAAACACTCGCACACCCCGACGAAGGCAGAAAGATGAGCTATGGCATTGGGAGGAAAATGGGGAGGACAGCCGATGAAACACTCGCACACCCCGAAGTGGTTCATGATATCTTTGAAGAAGGGGTGTGGAGGCAGAGAGAAACCTCGGTGCACGTGGCTGAGGAGCAAGATGCGCTCCCCCTCCCGGGGCGCCGGCTCGGTCTCGCCTTCCGCCGGCAACCTCCACGACTTGTGCGCAATCATCCCATGCTCCACCAACTCCAGCAGGTTCTCCTCTGTCACCGTTGAGGGGAGGAATTCCCCCTGGATCCAACCCGCCGGTAGCGCTCGCTGCCGCCGCTGAGCAGGAGCCGCCGCCTTCCCTTTCTTCTTCTTCGCTTCTAGCTTGCTAGTCTGCCCCTTTGTCATGGCGGAGGATGCAGATTCGCGAGGGAGAAGGAGAGGGAAGGAGCTCAGGATGCGCAGGGGATGGCGAGAGGAGCGGAGCAAATGCAAGTTATCCGGTGAGTGTAACGCAAAAACCCTCATCGCGGAGGGTTAAATAAGGTTCCGACTGGGTCGCTCGCAGGTGGCCCGAAAATCTTATCCCCCGACCGGTCGCGGCAATATCAGTGGAGAAGATGAAGGCGTGGGAATCGAGGCGTCAGGTACTACTCGAGCGTGATGTCGTCATCCCCGCTGAGCGCGCGGCAACCGAAATTTCAGGATCCCGGAATATCCGCCGCTGTCAGTTGACTCGTCACGTCAGAAGATACCACGGAAGCACACGGTCTCCGACAGTTTGTTTCAAAAATACTTCCACTCGGATCGTTGGTCAAAGAAGATAAAATGGATCGAGGCAAGCAACGCCAAAGTCGCATCCGTACCAGTCGGATCCGTAGTCCAAGCATCGCTTCGTCGTTCCAACCCCAATCCATTCGGGAACTAATGATGGGGTTATAGTCCTAGGGTAGGGTCATAGGCCTGCCCTATAAGTCCTACCCAAGGACTACCCTTCATAAGGGATAAGGCCCTTAGTCAGTTCCGACTGAACTAAGGACTTCCCATCATCCAGTCGGTAATGAATCCTCCACCATCCAGTCGGAGGTGAGCATTCGGAGTGTATCAAACTAACTGACTGGATTCCACTCTGTGAATCGTAACCCCCTCGAGGGAAACGGTCGTACGTTTCCCTGTGCCTTTATTAGCATTTAAGACATACGTTACCTGCAACGTAGGCATTTATTCGCCACTACTCCACCCTTGTGCACCGAACCGTTGTGGAGGGCAGCGCACTCTATATAAGCCGCCCTTCCCCACTGGTGCAAGGGTTAGCAATTCACTGTAATCCATATTCCACTCGAGAACAAGCTCCCACAGCACTGAGACGTAGGGCTATTACCTCCACCGTAGAGGGGCCCGAACTCATACAACCTCGCCGTAGCTAAGACTCTGCCCATCCTTTCATACCGTACACATCTAATGTCAGACTTATACCCACGACAGTGTGTCTAGTAGTGTTAATCACATCTTGTAGTTGATGATTTATGGTTTACTGGTGGAAGCTCATATGTTCAGATCCATTATGCTATTTAATACCCCTCTGATCATCAACATGTTTATCACTTGTGAGTAGTTACTTTTGTTCTTGAGGCCACGGAAGAAATCATGTTGAAGTAGTCATGTGAAGTTGATATTCGTTTGATATTTTGATGATATGAATGATGTGATTCCTTTAGCGGTGTTATGTGAACATTGAATAAATAACGCTTCACCATATTTGAGCCTAAAGGAATGCATCATGAGTAGTAACTATAGGCTGGGTTGCGAGAGTGACAAAAGATTAAACCCGAGTTTATGCACTACTTTGTAAGGGGCTGATTTGGATCCCTATGTTTAATGCTATGGTTAGAATTTATTCTTAATACTTTTCTCGTAGTTGCGGGTGCTTGTAGAAGGGTTAATCATAAGTGGGAGGTTTGTTCAAGTAAGAACAACACCCAAGCACCGGTCCACCCACATATCAAATTATCAAAATACCGAACGTGAATTAACCCAACATGAAAAAAGTGACTAGATGAAATTCCGTGTGCCCTCAAGAACTCTTTGCCTACTATAAGAAATTGTTCTGCCCGTCCTTTGCCACAAAAGGATTGGGATACCTTGTTGCACCTATTGTTACTATTGCTACTTGTCACTTGTTACAATTATGTTGCTATCAAACAACTTGTTACCACTATTTCCGTGCTTGCAGAAATAACCTTGCTGAAAACCGCTTGTCATTTCCTTTCGCTCCTCGTTGGGTACTACACTCTTACTTATCAAAAGGACTATGATTGACCCCCTATACTTGTGGGTTATCAACCCCCATAACACCCAAGCATGTTAGGAGCGCTCAATATGGAACATAACACCACTACACAAGTAACTAGGGCGACAAAGGTGGAACAAAACACCGAGCTTGAAGGCCAAGCCTTCCACCTCTGACCAAGTATAGGTGCATTAAATTAAATAGCAATAATATGGTGATATGTCAAAGAACCCATGTTTGCACATGGAAGCATCTTATTCCTGCAACTAGCAATGCTATAAGAAGGACTGAGCAAGCGGTAACATAGCCAAACAAAGGTTTGTTTGGATGTGGAGGGGGTTAGAGGCTTTTCATGGCAATCTTGGGAGGCTTGACATAACAGGTGGTAGGAAGAAAGACATAGAGATAGAAACGAGATAACTAGCATAACAATGATAGCACTGGTATCTAGGGAAATGATCATCTTGCTTGATATCCCACTTGGAAGAAGAACGTATTCGTGAAGTACACAAACCAACATAGTCCAATGAATCCTTAGACCCTAAAGCGGTTTCGGAACTCTATCGAGAAGAAACAATCCGGAAACGACAATCAACACACATAACACCAAAACATACTCATGACCTGATGCACAATCAAATATGATGCATTTCCTTTTAATTATGCATGACACGATAAAGCACAACAATCAACTTCTACACATTAAGTGAAGCTCAATATGCAACAAGTTGCATATTGAAGAAACTCCACGTTCAAATCCTCTTTTACTTACAAGTTTAAATGTTGTTGAACATGGCAAGAGGTGAAACATAAATAAACTACACTATCTAGGCATTTTAAATGAGGTCGGAAACAACTTATAGTATTTCCGAAACGACCCCATATGATAATTTCGAAATTGGTACAGATCAGAACTAAACATATTCTATATTTATTAAACAGGGAAACAAATTGCACCATGTGATTCTACACATCATTCTAATCGATTTACATATATAGATCATCTAAAACAGAGTTACGGTCTAAAAGATATGACCAACACAAGATAATATGCCATGAATGCAAAATGTATGCAAATGATAGCCACAAGCATGTTAAATCATGTATGCAACAAGACACTATGAAACTACATGAGATTATAAGCAAGTTTCATATATGGCATGTTCAAAACGGAGCAACGGTTCAACAAATACAACCAATACAAGAAATAGACATAATCTGCCCAAAAACAACAACATGGCATTTTGCGCATATCAAAACAACAAGCTACAGGGATCTACAATGCTCAAACAAGACATGGGGTAATAGTGGACAAGATGCACATCAAACACCTCCTAACAACAAATTGAATAGACCATGGATCACTAGGAAACGAGCTCACAAAACGGCTGCTTGAACCCAATTTCAGACTTGGTGAAATTATCAGTTTTTAACTGTGCAGTTTTATCATGAGGGCATATTGATAGCAAGAAAAACATATGCTACAGGGCATATAATGGCATGAAAATTTACCGCATGGTAGTAGGCATGATGCACTTCATTTCATTTCACACTAGTAAGGTCTAAATATGCACACAATCATAGCTAGCATCAACACAACATGTCATTCTGAAATATCAGATTCTCAGACTTAGAATTATTTGACCCTACCAAACAGCAACGTCATCTTAGCATGTTCACATGATTAAAACTACAGATAATCATGACATACATGGCATGGGAAACTTACTAACAACAACTAGGCATAGCCTACTACAAATCAATCCATTCCGCACAATCAAAAGAGGCATGGTTTTCTTAATTCGAGCTTCACAAAGTGGAATTTTACAAAAATAGATTGCGGTTTTTAACATGATAGCACATTGGGAGCAAGAAACGTGCATGTTGGTGATAACCTACATGGCAACCAGAGGCATGGCCTCAAAGGAGACATATCCTAGGGCAATTCTCATGAAGAAACCATATGCAAAAGACCTACAGACTAGATGCAATCATCCATGCAATATTGAATAAAATAACAGTTTAAACATATTCATGAAGCACTTGCAACATAGGTTTTAGCATCTACATGCAACCTACTATGCATGTAAATGCCACAATCATGACAGCACGAAGAGTAGAACATTTTTCATATAAAGCTTGTTTAAATCGGAACTACGGTTATTTAGTTATGAAATAATTCATTTTAACATGGCATTTACGCAAAACAATGCAAACAACGAGTTTAATATTTTACACATGAATGAAAGTTTGATATTGTGAAACTACACAAAATTCTAAACATTTTTAATATTAAGTTTCTTTAATTCTGATGCACGGATTAAATCACATAAAATACAAAAGGGCATCGCAACAAAATAGCATGCACAAGAACTTGCTCAAATGACAAAACTAATTGCATAGATAAATTCCTTGGATTTTTCAACCCCAAAATAATATATAACATGTGGGTATTGATATGGGAAAAAAGACACAACAATTATGCAAGATTATGGCATTTATGCAAAGTTTGTGCAAACAACATTTTTAATATGATTAACATGGAAGAAAATTGGAAATTATTAATCTAAACAAAATTGTACAAATTTTACATATTTAAAGTTTTTTACATGCGATGCACGGTTAATTAGTTATTAGCATTTTTAAATCATGCATTTTTCTATAATTATCAAATGTCTTGATAACTAGATAAATTCGTACACCGGGAAAAAAACAACATGGGCCGAATCAGGTGAGCGATGGACAAAAACCTCCCCGTGGGCGACATATAGGCATGTGGAGGGGTGGCTTACCACTGGGCCATCGGGCCATTGGTGGAGGGGTGGTTTGAACTGGGTCGAGGCGGGGTGACTGCGCCTGGGGCACTGTGGCCCACGCGAGCTGTGCGGCGGTCAACGCTCTCGAGCAGGAGCTCCTCCCGTCGTGTTCCTCACACAGGAGACGAACACCGACGGCTCACATCGAGATCCAGCGTGGGGAGAGTAGGAGGTCATGACGTGCGTCGGAGGCTAGATCCAGGTGGCCGGCGTCAGTTGTGGGACTCGGCAGTGGCGGACGAGGGGATGAACGCGAGCGGGGCAGCCATGGCAGGAGTACCTATGGGGCATAGAGGGAGAGATGTCGTGAGTGCGAGAGGGAGGAAGGAAGAAGAGAGAGAGGGGGGGCGCAGGGCGGCGGCCCAGGTCTAGCGGGGCTGGCGGCGCTCCGGCCGTCGGCGGGCGAGGCCCTTGTGGCGGAGAGGATGCACGATCATGGAGGAGCACGGGGGGTGGCTTGCTGGCGTCGGAGACGAGCGGGAGCTCGTGGGCTTGCAGCGGTGGCGGCGGCTCAGTTGAGGCCTGGGCGGGCTGGCAATAGGCTTCGACGGGCCCTGTGCATGAGGAGGGAGGTGGGAGGCTGCAGCCGGGTGCCGGCTGCTGGTTGGGATGGCGTGGGGATCGATGAAAGGCTAGTGATTGTCCATTTTTGGCAGGGGGCATCTATATATAGAAAGGGAGCTAGGGGTAGGGATTTTTCATCCGTTTTCATACCATTTGCTCTTGGTCCAATGGTCCAGAAGTGGAGGGGTGGCTAGGCTGCGCTAGTGGGCTATGTATGGGCGTGGTGGCTAAGAAGAGAGGTAGGTTTGTGGGCCGTGAAAAGGTTTTTAGAACACCGAAAACGTCCGATGTTTGACCGGCTATAGTGCCTCTATAGGTTTATCAGTAGGGGTACCAAACAACCTCCGTTTGCGATGAAATTTGGCAAGCGGTCTACCTACACGATAATGAGACCGCACGCCAACTTTCAACCCAATCTGAGAAAGTTTTATACCCACTTTAAAAAAAAATGATGTCGCGGGCGCGTGCATGTGTGGTTGGTCCCGAAACGGTCGACGACAAAAACGGAGAGAACCGGCAACTAATAAAGAATGCAAGTTTTTAAAAAATGATGGAAACAGAGTGTCTATGCAATGCGGATGATGCGCATGATGCGATGATCAATGCGGCAACCAAATAAATCAGACGACGACAATGAAAAAAAGGGGGATCTTCTAGAGCGTTGGTTCCGCGCTGTTACAACTCTCCTCCACTAACAAGAGATCTCGACCCGAGATCTTAGAATGAAAGGGGAAGAGGAATTAGAAAGGCAGGGGTAAAACTTAGCTAATTCTTTGACAAATGAGTGAAACCAACGATCCTTTAAGGTTGCAAGGAGATGAAGAATGACCTAAGGAACAAAAGGAATTCAAAAGAAATTTGGGCAGCATATGAAATGGACAAGCAAGGAAAGAACATGATCTTGACAAACCATGATGAAGGGTCAGAGAGTACAACACAACAACAACTCCGGAACAAGAGAATATAAGCTAGATCACTAGAAAGAAAAGAACGGGTAAGAAAATGACAATTTCTACCACAATTGGATTTGAATAGCATCCTTACAAGAATAATTGAACAGAGTTGTTCTAAGACCAACAACGAAAGATTAAGCTTGTTGCGGGAATGTGGAAAACATCACAAAATTATGAGGTGACAACCGACCACTAACAAAAAAAAAATCTTGGGAGCCACAAGATATGCGAAACTTCATTCATCAATAGGATACATTGAGAAATCGGATCAACGATAATCATCATACCTCGTTCTTGAAAAAAAATCTATTTGAGACTCCTCATGAATCAAGAATGCTATAACACCACCTCAAAGGACAATGAAGGAAGAATTGCACTTCAAATGCAAGACGAATGATACTTGAGGTACCACCAGAAGAATCTTGAAGAACACTTCAAGAAAGAATTACATCCTTAACGAACCACCATGAAGAGTCTGCGTATACAAAAGAATGACGAAGAGAAATGAAGGTTGAAAAGAATAAGATTATGACCTGCAAAGATTTAGATGGAACTTAGCGAACAGATACTTGAGAAGACTTGAAACTCCGGAAAACAAGAGATGAACAACTTAGAATCAATAATTGATATCACGAACAACTCCAGAAGAAGAATTGAACTCACTTTGAAGAAAGAAGAACATGAATTATGTTGTGCTTATCTTTCATCGGGTTAAATTGATTACAATCACGGATTTGGCACACCACTTTTTATTCTTGAAAATATTGAGGAGAGATAAGAGCACAAACTTGAACAAGTCTTCGAAGAAACACTGGTAAGAATTCACAAATGAATGAGGATGCCAAGAATGAATGGAGAACACACGAGAATTAAGAGATCATGAGCCGACTAGTAGAAAACTTCAACAAGGCATCGAAAGATTTAAGATACGAACAAAGAGACAACAATTAAGAAAAATTTGAGAACAAAACCTGGAAGTTGAGAACGAATAAGTCTTTTGAAATGAAGGCCTTTGAAGGATTGAGAAACAAAACAACTCTAAAATGCACAGCTAGATATGAAAATAATTTCTCATGATCGAAAACAATTGAGAGGATAGCACGAAGCTAGAGACATGAATCTCCAAGAGAATGGACCAAGATTCAAGAGAAACTATCCTTCGGACTCCAAGCTGAGAATGATGTGAAGGAACACCGCCAAATTTAATGAGACACTCTAGAACAGTTAATAAGAAATGGTTGAGCCAATGGTGAGAAATGAATTCGAAACGATCTTGGAGAAGGAATATGACTGATGGAATACATTCTTACGTCATGCTAGAAAAAGCTTTAGAGATCTCCGGAAAAGATTAGAAGAACCACGTAAGATCGTGGGAAACCTGTGGGTTATGGTCCCACTCAAATAAAACACTATTGAATGGATTGCTATGAAACATTGATTGCACCGATACAAACTAAAATTGTTGAGGTGAGAACCTTGAAATAATTGAAAGGATTGAAAACAAGAAACTTCTGAGATATCTTCAACACTATGGATAGAATAGAGAGAGGATTGGATAACAATTTCCAACATGGGAAAAGCATTGAACAACTGAAAAGGACATCATGAACACCGAGAGGTTGAATGAATCCATCGGGGAAGAACACGGAGACGAAGAAATGACGAACTCAAAACTCCTGCTTGGACGAGAATTTAATCAATCAAGAAAAGGGGCGGGAGGGTGGGAAAAAACAAAGACAACTTGGGACAGATGAGACGAACTCTAGAAAGAAATATGAGGACGGATCTTGCAAATATTGAAAAGGATTAAATTAACTTGAAGAGAAGCACACTGGATGGAAAAAATTGACATGACAATTTGATTGAGAAAAGGACTAGCAATCTCATAGAAATATGAGAACACCACTTAGAAAATATATGAAATCACCAATTGACATCAAAGCAACTCGAAATACCATACTCCAATAAAACAAGAATGAGGCATGCAAATTAAGCCAGAAACAAATTCATGACAGAGACTCCGTCTGATATTTCCGTGGTAAGGCTCGTACGGGCTCAATCATACATTGGATTGTCATATTGAAATGACACTCGAATATACTCCTGCTTGGTGTTGCTGATGTGTTGGGTTTTCCATCCAAGTGTAAAGGGTGATGTAGCACAGCAACGACAAGAATTTCCTCAGTTCAAAACCAAGGTATCGAACTAGTAGGAAGATCCACATGACTATGTAAGCATTACCTGCACACAAACAACAAATCCTCGCAACCCAGCGCGTGTATGGGTTGTCAATCCCTCATGGTTAAGATAAACCAGTAAATAGATAGATTGATAGATGCAAATAAAGTAACGGAAAATAAAATGCAGCAAGGTGTTTTTAGGTTTATGATAATATAGATCTGAAAATAAAAGAGAAATTAAATTGGAAACGTGAATAGAAAAATAGATCTTGCAAATAGATGCACACTCTGTCTTTTGACATCTTTGAACCTCGTTGTTACAAATGCGTCCCACAAGACAGTTCGTACGCCTAACTATAGTTGTCGATGCGACTAGGTTCCCGGCCATTCTGGTCGACCTCTTGACCATGCTGGAATATCACTGGAACCCCGAGTACATTGTTTACGAGGACTACCGCGAGTTCAACCAAGAGCAGTACCAGGTTGTGGTTCGTACCTTCGATCGACAGAACCTCTCCATCATTGAGCTACACACCTAATACGGTGTTGGAGTGACTGTTGATATGGCAGTCCATGATGTTGCCTATGTCGCTCTTACCTGCCTCCGTGGAAAGCACTCTGATACGTCCCTTTTGCATCATGTTTTCATGTTGATATTTATCGCTTCTTGGGCTGTTATTTCACTTCACGGTACAATTATTATGCCTTTTCTCTCTTATTTTGCAAGGTTTACATGAAGAGGGAGAATACTGGCAACTGGAATTCTGGTCTGAAAGTGGAGCAAAGTTGAGATACCTATTCTGCGCAACTCCAAACGCCGTAAAAACCAACGAGGATTTTCTTCTGGATTTATAAAAAATACTGGGCCGAAGAAGCCCCAGAGGGGCGCCAGGGATTGGCCACAAGCCTGCACGGCGCGACCACCCTCCCCCCCATGCCGCACCATGAGGGCTTGTGGGCAGCCTGTTGGCCCACTTGCCCCCCTCTTTTGCTATATGAAGGGTTTCGTCTTGAAAAAATCAAGGAGGATCTTTTTTGTGGTTTCGCCGCCTCCACGAGGCGGAACTTGAGTAGAACAAATCTAGAGCTCCGGCAGGACGATCCTGCCGGGGAAACTTCCCTACCGGAGGGGGAAATCGTCGCCATCGTCATCACCAACACTCCTCTCATCAGAGGGGACTCGTCACCATCAACATCTTCATCAGCACCATCTCATCTCCAAACCCTAGTTCACCACTTGTAACCAATCTCCGTCTCGCCACTCCGATTGGTACTTGTAAGGTTGCTAGTAGTGTTGATTACTCTTTGTAGTTGATGCTAGTTGGATTACTTGGTGGAAGAGTTTATGTTCAGATCCTTGATTCTACTCATTACCTCTCTGGTCATGAATATGATTATGCTTTGTGAGTAGTTACTTTTGTTCCTGATGACATGGGATAAGTCATGCTAATAGTAGTCATGTGAATTTGGTATTCGTTCGGTAATTTGATATGTTGTATGTTGTTTTTCCTCTAGTGGTGTTATGTGAACGTCGACTACAAAACACTTCACCATTATTTGGGCCTAGAGGAAGGCATTGGGAAGTAGTAAGTAGATGATGGGTTGCTAGAGTGACAGAAGCTTAAACCCTAATTTATGCTTTGCTTCGTAAGGGGCTGATTTGGATCCACTAGTTTAATGCTATGGTTAGACTTTGTCTTAATTCTTCTTTGGTAGTTGCGGATGCTTGTCCAAGTAAGGGCAGTACCCAAGCGTTGGTCCACCCACATATCAAACTATCAAAGTAACAAACGTGAATCATATGAACGTGATGAAAACTAGCATGATAGAAATTCCGTTGTGTCCCCGGGAGCGTTTTTCCTCCTATAAGACTTTGTACACGCTTGTCCCTTGCTACAAAAGGGATTGGGCCACTTTGCTGCACCATTGCTACTTTTGTTACTTGTTGCTTGCTACGAATCATCTCACCACACAATCACTTGTTATCGACAATTTCAGTGCCTACAGATTTTACCTTGCTGAAAACCACTTGTTAGATCCTTCTGCTCCTCGTTGGGTTCGACACTCTTACATATCCAAAGGACTACGATTGATCCCCTATACTTGTGGGTCATCAAGACTCTTTTCTGGCGTCGTTGCCGGGGAGTGAAGCGCCTTTGGTAAGTGGAACTTGGTAAGGAAACATTCATATAGTGTGCTGAAATTTGTTGTCACTTGTCACTATGGATACTAATTCTTTGAGGGGCTTGTTCGGGGTGTCTTCACCTCGAACGGAAGCACAAAGAGTTTCTCCTCAACCTGCTGCACCTACTGAAAATATTTTCTTTGAATTTCCTTCGGGTATGCTTGAGAAACTACTGGCTAATCCTTTTACAGGAGATGGAACATCACATCGAGACTTGCATCTAATCTATGTAGATGAAGTTTGTGGTTTATTTAAGCTTGCAGGTTTGCCCGAGGATAAGGTCAAGAAGAAGGTATTTCCTTTATATTTGAAGGATAAGGCGTTGACATGGTATAGGCTATGTGATGATACTGGATCATGGGACTACAATCAGTTGAAATTGGAATTTCATCAAAAGTTTTATCCTATGCATTTAGTACATAGTGATCGAAATTATATTTATAATTTTTGGCCTCGCGACAGAGAACGCATCGCTCAAGCTTGGAGGAGGCTTAAATGAATGCTATATTCATGCCCTAATCATGATCTCTCGAGAGAAATTATCATTCAGAACTTCTATGCTCGGCTTTCTCATGATGATCGCACCATGCTCGACACTTCTTGTACCGGTTCTTTTATGAAGAGAGATATTGACTTCAAATGGAATTTATTGGAGAGAATTAAACGTAACTCTGAAGATTGGGAGCTTGAAGAAGGTAAGCAGTCAGGTATGAATTTCACTTTTGATTGCGTTAAATCCATTGTTGAGACAAATACTTTTTGTGACTTTAGCGCTAAGTTTGGATTTGACTCTGAGATAGTAGCTTCAGTGTGTGAATCTTTTTCTGCTCGTATTGATCTCCCCAAAGAGAAGTGGTTTAAATATCATCCTCCTACAGAAGTCAATGTAGTTAAACCCAATCCAGTTGAAGAGAGAGTCATTGCCTATAATGATCCTGTGGTTCCCAGTGCTTACATTGAGAAACCACCTTTCCCTGTTAGGATAAAGGATCATTCTAAATCTTCAACTGTGATATGTAGAGGATACATTAGAACACCTACACCCCCTGAGCGAATTAGAGTTGAACCTAGCATTGCTATTATCAAAGATCTTCTGTCCGACGATGTTGAGGGACATAGTATTCACTTCTGTGAAGATGTTGCTAAAATTGCTAAACCTCACGCTAGAGACAAACATAGGCCTCTTGTTGGCATGCCTGTGGTTTCTGTTAAGATAGGAGATCATTTTTATAATGGTTTATGTGACGTGGGTGCTAGTGTTAGTGCAATACCTCAATCCTTATACGATGAAATCAAAGATGAGATTGCACCTGTTGAGATAGAGCCTATTGATGTCACTATTCAGCTTGCCAATAGAGATAATATCTGCCCTGTGGGAATTGTTAGGGATGTTGAAGTCTTGTGTGGTAAAACGAAGTATCCTGCTGATTTCCTCGTTCTTGCTACCGCACAAGATAGCTTCTGTCCCATCATATTTGGCAGACCCTTCCTCAATACCGCCAATGCTCATATTGACTGTGAGAAGCAAACTGTCATTGTTGGCTTTGAAGGTGTGTCACATGAGTTCAATTTCTCCAAGTTTGGTAGACAACCTCATGAAAAAGAGTTGCCTAGTAGGGATGAAACTATTTCCTTAGCTTCTATTGTCGTGCCTCCTACTGATCCCTTAGAGCAATACTTGCTTGAGCATGAAAATGATATGCATATGGATGAAAGATTTGAAATAGATAGAGTTTTCTTAGAACAATATCCTATCCTTAAGAATAACTTGCATGTTGAACTGCTTGGGGATCCACCTCCACCGAAGGGTGATCCTCTGTTCGAGCTTAAACAGTTGCCTGATACTCTTAAGTATGCCTATCTTGATGAAAAAGAGGTATATCCTGTTATTATTAGTGCTAGCCTCTCAGAGCATGAAGAAAAGAAGTTACTAAAAACTCTGAGGAAGCACCGCGCTGCTATTGGATATACTCTTGATGATCTTAAGGGCATTAGTCCCACTCTATGCCAGCACAAGATCAAAACTGATCCTGACTTCAAACCAGTTGCTGATCATCAAAGGAGATTAAATCCTAAGATGAAACAAGTAGTAAGAAAAGAAATACTAAAGCTCCTAGAAGCAGGTATTAACTATCATGTTGCTCATAGCGATTGGGTGAGTCCGGTGCATTGCGTTCCTAAGAAAGGAGGCATTACCGTTGTCCCTCATGATAAGGATAAATTGATCCCATAGAGGATTATTACTGGCTATAGGATGGTGATCGATTTCAGGAAACTGAATAAAGCCACTAGGAAAGATCATTACCCTTTGCCTTTCATCGACCAAATGCTAGAAAGGCTGTCTAAACACACACACTTCTGCTTTCTAGACAGTTATTCTGGTTTCTCCCAAATACCAGTTGCACAATCTAATCAGGAGAAAACCACTTTCACCTGCCCTTTCGGTACCTTTGCCTATAGACGTATGCCTTTTGGCTTATGTAATGCACCTGCCACCTTTCAAAGATGTATGATGGCTATATTCTCTGACTTTTGTGAAAAGATTGTCGAGGTATTCATGGATGACTTTTCCGTTTACGGGTCTTCTTTTGATGATTGCCTCAGCAACCTTGATCGAGTCTTACAGAGATGTAAAGACACCAATCTTGTCTTGAATTAGGAGAAGTGCCACTTTATGGTTAATGAAGGCATCGTCCTAGGACATAAAATTTCCGAAAGAGGTATTGAAGCCGATAAGGCTAAGACCGATGCAATCGATAAAATGCCATACCCCACAGATATCAAAGGTATAAGAAGTTTACTTGGTCATGCTAGTTTCTATAGAGGGTTCATTAAAGCCTTCTCTAAGATTTCTAGGCCTCTTACCAATCTCTTGCAAAAGGATATTCCTTTTGTCTTTGACGATGATTGTGAGGAAGCCTTCGAAATACTTAAGAGGGCTTTGATAACTGCACCTATTGTTCAACCACCTGATTGGAACTTGCCTTTTGAAATCATGTGTGATGCTAGTGATTATGCTGTTGGTGTTGTTCTAGGGCAAAGAGTCGATAAGAAGTTGAATGTTATTCCCTACGCTAGTAAAACTCTAGACAGTGCCCAGAGAAACTATGCTACTACGGAGAAGGAATTTTTAACAGTCGTGTTTGCATGTGAAAAGTTTAGGTCTTACATAGTTGATTCCAAAGTCACTATTCACACTGATCATGCTGCTATTAAGTACCTCATGGAGAAGAAGGACGCTAAACCTAGACTTATCATATGGGTTCTCTTGCTACAAGAATTTGATTTGCACGTTGTCGACAGGAAGGGTGCTGATAACCCTGTAGCAGATAACTTGTCTAGGTTGGAGAATGTTCTTGATGACCCACAACCTATTGATGATAGCTTTACCAATGAGCAACTGAATGTCATCAATGCTTCACGTAGTGCACCGTGGTATGCTGATTATGCCAACTATATCGTTGCCAAATACATACCACCTAGTTTCATGTACCAGCAAAAGAAGAAATTCTTCTTTGACTTGAGACACTACTTTTGGGATGATCCTCACCTTTATAAGGAAGGAGTAGATGGTGTTATTAGATGTTGTGTACCTGAACATGAACAGGGACAGATCCTACAGAAGTGTCACTCCGAGGCCTATGGAGGACACCATGCGGGAGATAGAACTGCACACAAGGTATTGCAATCAGGTTTCTATTGGGCCACTCTCTTCAAGGATGCCCGTAAGTTTGTCTTGTCTTGTGACGAATGTCAAAGAATAGGAAATATTAGCAAACGTCAGGAAATGCCTATGAACTATTCACTTGTCATTGAACCATTTGATGTCTGGGGCTTTGATTATATGGGACCTTTTCCAAAATCCAACGGGTATACTCATATCCTAGTTGCTGTTGATTACGTCACTAAGTGGGTAGAAGCTATCCCCACTAGTAGTACTGATCACAACACCTCTATTAGGATGTTGGAAGAAGTTATCTTCCCTAGATTTGGAGTCCCTAGATATTTAATGACCGACGGTGGTTCACAATTCATTCATGGTGCTTTCCGTAAAACGCTTGCTAAGTACGATGTCAACCATAGAATTGCGTCTCCCTACCACCCGCAGTCCAGTGGTCAAGTAGAGCTAAGCAACAGAGAGATTAAACTAATTTAGCAAAAGACTATCAACAGGTCTAGAAAGAATTGGTCTAAAAAGCTCGATGATGCACTGTGGGCTTGTAGAACTGCCTATAAGAATCCCATGGGCATGTCTCCGTACAAAATGGTGTACGGTAAAGCATGTCATTTACCTCTTGAGCTAGAGCATATAGCCTATTGGGCAATCAAAGAGCTCAACTTTGATTTCAAACTTGCCGGTGAGAAGAGGTTATTTGACATTAGCTCGCTTGATGAGTGGAGAACTCAGGCATATGAGAATGCCAAGTTGTTCAAAGAGAAGGTTAAGAGGTGGCATGATAAGAGAATACAAAAGCGTGAGTTCAATGTAGGTGATTATGTCTTGCTATATAACTCTCGTTTAAGATTCTTTGCAGGCAAGCTTCTCTCTAAATGGGAAGGTCCCTATGTTGTTGAGGAAGTATATCGTTCCGGTGCTATCAAGATCAACAACACGGAAGGTGATTGTCCGAGAGTTGTAAATGGGCACAGAATCAAGCATTATATCTCACGTACTCCCATAAATGTTGAAAGCAATGTTATCAATACCATAACTCTGGAAGAACACCTAAGGGATATTTATCAGCCTGTTTCAGACTCCGAAAACAAAGAGGTATGTGATTCGGTAAGAAAACAGAGACCAAAACTTTTCCAGTAGGAAATTTTCTCCGTTTTGGAATTTTTGAAAAAATACAAAAATTGGAAGTAGTCCTGAAAGTGCGTGAGGAGGCGACAAGCCTGCACGGCGCGGGCCCACCCCTGGCCGCGCTGTGAGGGCTTGTGGCCACCTCATGCGCCTCCCGGACTCCATTTTCGTGCGGGGTACTCCTTCTGGTCTGGAAAATTCATTATATATACTCCCGTTTGGTCTGACCCCTGCATCACGCAGATTTCTTCTGTTTTTCATTTCGAGCCTGTTTTCTGCCGCAGATCTAGGTCAAGATGTCTTCTCAGGATTCAGAGGGGGAGAGCTATGTGGCTGATTACCTTGCTAACCCCAAGGTCTATGGGGACTTTGATCCTTATGGATGGACCTCTGATGAGGAAAAAGATTATGATCCCAAGGGGAAGGAACAAACGAGTTCCGATGAAGAGGAGGCTCCTCTACCTCAACCTGGACACACGCATGTGGAGTTCAAGAAGTCGAGCCTCCCTGACTCAAGGAACAAGTCTAAGACTTTGTTTATCCCTTCTCGTTTCTTGCAGGAGAGTAAGTAGGAATTATGCCAAAGGAAAATGATGATCTGAGGGAGCAGAATTTTATGCTCAAGTGGAAATTAGACAAGCTCAAGACCTCTGCAACAACTCCTCCACCACCACCAAAGGAAGACAACTGAGCATTGGTATGGGCAATCCCCTTGGCTTGTGCCAAGCTTGGGGGAGTTGCCCCGGTATCGTATCACCATCACATCTTTTTCCTTTACCTTTGTTTTAGTTTTCCTTTTTAGTTTTCTCTTTCTCTAGTAGATTAAAAGTCTTAGTATTTTAGTCTTGATTTTTGCTTTGTGTCACCCCCGGTGTATTCGAGCTCGTGAGCCATATAATAAAGAGTGTCTTAGTTGAAGGGCTTTGCCTCTTGCCATGATCAAAAGAGTGAGAATAGAACAAAAGCATGAAAGATCATGTAATGATCTTATGGGAAGTGATGGCTTCACATATAAAAAGAATGAGGATTGAAACTTGTTGAGGGTAGACAAACGTAGACCTTGGTCATTGTTGCAATTAATAGGAAGTGGTAAAGAAGGAGAGGTTCACATATAAATACATCATCTCTGACACCATCTTTGATTGTGAACACTCACTAAACTATTGCATGCCTAGAAGTAGATGTTGGACAAGGAAGACAACATAATGAATTGTGTTTGCTTGGCTCCGAACAATGTTATATGATTAGATATCCCTTGGCATGTGACGATTGCTTCCACCTCATATTAGCCAAACCTCCCGCACTAAGTGGAAATACTACTTGTGCATCCATAAACCATCAACCCAGTTTTGCCATATGAGTCCACCATACCTACCTATGGATTGAATAAGATCCCTCAAGTAAGTTGTCATCGGTGCAAGCAATAAAAATTGCTCTCTAATATGTATGATCTATTAGTGTGTGGAAAATAAGCTTTGTACGAACCTGTGATGAGGAAGACATAAAAGCGACAGACTGCATAATAAAGTTCTTTATCACAGGAGGCAATATAAAGTGACGTTCCTCCGCACTAAGAGGACACGCATCCAAACCTCAAAAGCGCATGACAACCTCTGCTTCCCTCTGCGAAGGGCCTATCTTGTACCTTTACTTTTTACCCTTGAAAGAGTCATGGTGATCTTCACCAATTCCTTATCTCGCCTTTATGTTGGCTCACGTCATATGCTTGGGAAAGATCTATATTCATATGTCAACTTGGAAGTAAGTATTCATGAATTATTATTGTTGAATTATTATTTTGTTGACACCTCTCTCCCTAAACATGTGGACATATTTATTGAGCTAGGCTTTCGCTTGAGGACAAGCGAGGTCTAAGCTTGGGGAGTTCATACGTCCATTTTGCATCATGTTTTCATGTTGATACTTATCGCTTCTGGGGCTGTTATTTCACTTCACGGTACAATTCTTATGCCTTCTCTCTCTTATTTTGCAAGGTTTACATGAAGAGGGAGAATACCGGCAGCTGGAATTCTGGTCTGAAAGTGGAGCAAAGTTGAGATACCTATTCTGCGCAACTCCAAACGCTGTAAACATCAACGAGCATTTTTTGCCGGATTTATAAAAAATACTCAGCCGAAGAAGCGCCAAAGGGGCGCCAGGGGTTGGCCACAAGCCTGCACGGTGCGGCCACCCCTCAGGCCGCGCCATGAGGGCTTGTGGGCAGCCTGCTAGCCCACTTGCCCCCCTCTTCTACTATATGAAGGGTTTTTTCTGGAAAAAAATCAAGGAGGAGCTTTTTCGTGGTTTCGTCGCCGCCACGAGGCGGAACTTGAGCATAACCAATCTAGAGCTCCGGCAGGACGATCCTGCCGGGGAAACTTCCCTCCCGGAGGGGGAAATCGTCGCCATCGTCATCACCAACACTCCTCTCATCGGAGGGGACTCGTCACCATCAACATCTTCATCAGCACCATCTCATCTCCAAACCCTAGTTCATCACTTGTAACCAATCTCCGTCTCGCGACTCCGATTGGTACTTGTAAGGTTGCTAGTAGTGTTGATTACTCTTTGTAGTTGATGCTAGTCGGATTACTTGGTGGAAGAGTTTATGTTCAGATACTTGATGCTACTCATTACCTCTCTGGTCATGAATATGATTATGCTTTGTGAGTGGTTACTTTTGTTCCTGAGGACATGGGATAAGTTATGCTAATAGTAGTCATGTGAATTTGGTATTCGTTCGGTAATTTGATATGTTGTATGTTGTTTTTCCTCTAGTGGTGTTATGTGAACGTCGACTACATAACACTTCACCATTATTTGGGCCTAGAGGAAGGCATTGGGAAGTAGTAAGTAGATGATGGGTTGCTTGAGTGACAGAAGCTTAAACCCTAGTTTATGCTTTGCTTCGTAAGGGGGTGATTTGGATCCACTACACTACTGGAATCAGAGAATTTGCCGTCTGCCTGGTCTTTGCCGTCAGCTACCAAAAAATAGATGGCAAAGATCTGACAGATGGCAAAGAAGTGCTTTGCCATGAGTCGCTTCTTTGCCGTCAGCTATCGGACGGCAAAGATGGCCCAGGCAGACGGCAAAGAAAATCGCAGTTGTAGCCATTAAATTTGCCATCGGCCGTGTCTTTGCCGTCCGCCAAAAGCCCCTTTGCCGTCTGCCTTGAAGCACGGCGGACGGCAAAGAAATCAACCCCCGGCTGCCCACTAACGCTCCAACCGCCGTGTCTTTGCCGTCCGCCTAAATCCCCTTTGCCGTCTGCCTTGGAGCTCGGCGGACGGCAAAGAAATCAACCCCCGGCTGCCCTAACGCTCCAACCCCACCTCGTTGTTTAAAAAAACACCCCTGCTCATCGCCCTCCTCCCGCAAGCTCCCTCCCTTGCGCCCACCGTCCGTGGCCTCCCAGCCCTCCCCACCGGCCGGCGCCTCCCCCACCGGCCGGCGCCTCCCCGCCCTCCACACCGGCCGGCGCCTCCCCGCCCTCCCCACCGTCGCCACCTCCTCCCCCACCGGCCGGCGCCTCCCCGCCCTCCCCCACCGGCCGGGCCTCCCCGCCCTCCCCACCGTCGCCACCCCCCCTCCCCATCGGCTCCCCTCCTCATCGGCTCCCCCCCTGCAGACCGAACCTCTCCCCTGATCCGGCCACCCCGTCAGGAGCACGAGCAGCCCCCCTGACGCTCCTCCTCGCCCCGGACGCCCTGGAGCCTCGTCGCCACCCCCCTCCGTCGCCTGCACCCTCCTCCGCCGCCTAGCCGGAGCAGCCAGCAAAAATGGTGAGATTATTTCCTTGTAAAAACGGTGAGATTATTCTGTATAGGAGAAAATGAAAAAAATGAGTTCGTACTGCTACACAAAGAAAATATTCTCATGCAAATATCTATTCTCTTTGAATAAATGATACAAAATAAAGGAGGTGACACCTTCGAATATGTAGAATGGCACAATGTTGTTATAGAAATTATGCAAATACAAGGTTACGAATGAGTCGAAGAGATCATCTTCGTTCTTAATCACACTAAGAGCATGAACAGTCGGATCCTTCAAATCCTCCTTAAACGTATGAGTAGACCATCTAATCATTGTCCGGTCATAAAAAATCAACCAAGACGGGCCTCTCAAACCGTTCTCCAACGTCCGGGTTGACGGACACCCCCCATTTTCATTCAAATATGGGGCGGATATAGGGGAGCCCGGGCACGCCCGTCACGTCGGACTGACAGCTTGGCCCCATGCGGACTCGTCGGGAAACTCGACGGTCCAACAGGCGCCTCGACCTTCAGCGCAGTGTCAACGCCGCGTGGCGCCGCTTCGGAGTCGGGGCCGGCTATTTAAGTCGTCCGACGCCCCCCAGCCTAGCACATCTGCCTCCTCCCTCTCTCCGTCACCACCCGAGCACTTCCCTCTTCGAGCCCGTCAGCCATGCCACCACGCCGCTGGCATTACACGGTCCAACACTTTCTCTTCCTCCTAGAGCTGGTCCGAATCCGAAGGGTTACGGGGCTACCTATGGAATTGGAGGTGGATTTTAAGGAGGGGGAGGAGATGGGGGAGGAACCCAAGGAAGAGACACACACGTCGGAGGAGGAGGCGGCGCCCCAGGTTACAAGGTTAAAACTCATAGGGAAAACTATTTGGCGAGTATTGGGAGCTCATCAGCGGCTGAGATTCAGAATAAAGCATGGGTACCCCGGTGGAGTATCAATGTGTCGTCGAAGCTAAAAAAATTGTCTGGAGATTGTGCAAGGAGACAGTTCCAACTTCAGATATGCTACGCCATCGTCATATGTCATCCAGCCCAGCTTGTTCTTTCTGTTTGGCAGAGGACAGCTGGAAACATGCATTAATCAACTGCACTACTGCCAGGTGCTTTTGGTCTTTGTCGTTTGAGGACACGGTGGAGCTCATGTGTGAAAATCTGAATTTCAATGCTAAAGCTTGGGTCTTTACAATGCATGAGAAGTTGTCACAAGAGGAGTTTGCGCGCATGATAGTAACTCTTTGGGCTATCTGGAAATCAAGGCGTAAAGCGATTCATGAAGGTATATATGAAAGCCCCATGCAGATCCATAATAGGTAACCCCGACCCCCGACCCCCGACAACACTCACCCTCGACCCCCGACCCCCTACCCCGACCCCCGACGCCACTGACCCCCGATCCCCGACACCCGACGCCACTGACCCTCGACCCTCGACCCCCGACCCCCGACAACACTCACCCTCGACCCCCGACACCCTACCCCGACCCCCGACGCCACTGACCCCCGACCCCCGACAACACTCACCCTCGACCCCCGACCCCCTACCCCGACCCCCGACGCCACTGACCCCCAACCCCCGAGCCCCGACACCTCTTCGGCCTCTTGTTGACCGAAAAGACCCCAATCCCCGACGCCAGTGACCTTCGACCCCCGATGACACTGACCCACATAGTTATGAGTTAGGTCATATAGTTATGTTAATTATAAAAACATCGTATTTGTGTTGATCGGGTGAATTTCAATGTGCAGTTGTTCGACGACCTCCACGTGCGTTGGACTAGCTCCGCCCTTGCGTTTGTTGGTGAGCACAAATGACTTCTCCTCCTACCCCCTTAATTTATGTTGTACTAATTTCATTTACTCTTTGTCATGACAGGTGTTGAAAGATGGTGGGAAAGGGTCGAAAGCACGCCGCAGCTGCTTCTTCGTCGGCGGGTGATGGGATGGGATGGGTACTTCCATTCCTGCCTCGCCTCTTCGCAGAGTGTTGCTCTCTACTATGCAAGGAGCGCCCCCCGTGAGAGGAGGTCGACCACCCGCGAAGCCGAGAGGCACTAAAGGTACACGTTGTATTCATGTTGGTATTTATGTTGTACTCATGTTGTATGCATATTGGTATTTATATACATTTTATTACTCATGTTGGTATTTATGTTGTACTAAAGGTACACGTGGCCGCGGGAGAGGTAGGGCTACACGGTCTCCGCCACCACCCCAAGCTGATTCACCTGAGCACAGGAGGACTTCTAGGGTGGATTCGTCTGAGGTGGAGGCTACACGGTCTCCGGTTCACGAGCCTCAGGTCGACGAGCCTTTGACCCACGAGACTCGTGTCCCAGAGGCTTCCTTCCAGATGACTGCGGAGCACAGCAGGGATGAGGGTACGTCCCAAGAGACCCAGTGGGATACCTGGCCAGAGCCAACTGGCCATGCTGGTAGCGACGAGGAGCTGGGTGAGGGGGATACCGTCTACCAGCTGGTAGTTTGGGGCTCCCGCTCGTGCCAGCGACCCCCGAGCAGAGGTGCTCGATTAGGCCAAATGGGGACAAGTAAGTTAATTTACTCTTATTTAACCTTTTGCCTTCGCGTTTCCTCAAATATCTAATGTTTTGGCTTTAATTTGTCATCCTGTAGGGGTTGGATTGTTGCCAAGGTTGTCCGCAAGCCCAACAGCGTCCTCGGTGTTCTTTGCCGTCAAAACTTCCCAGGGTTTGTTACGTTGCCCGGTCGGGAGCGAGAGGTAGGGATGACCTGGGAGCACTACGTGGGTGCCCCGGCCCCGCCGGAGGTGGAGATCGACGGTGTTTTGTGTGACACGAGGGCGGACATGGTGATCCGAAAGTTCTGGGTAATTTCTCTTTCACACAATTATAAATTAACCATAGCTATTTATTGTACTAATCGGTGTTGTCTCGTTTGCAGACCTTCTACAGGTGTGAGGAGGGATACGAGGACGACGCGGCAAAGGTTATCGAAACCGAATGTCGCCGCCTACTTCAAAACTTTCGGCACGAGACTCGGGTGCAGGCTGTTCGAGACTACTATGCCACGCGGCGTATTAGGATTGATAAGGCGAAGTGCCGTGATGCTAAGATGGAGAAGGAGCATTACATGAAGGTAATTACATATTATTAAGGCTTTGTAGTTAGTTTCCTTGATTTGGTTCTTACGCACTCAAATTTCTCTTTATTAACTTAGGTGCCCCCGAGATGGTGTGTGGATAAGATGGATTGTTGGGAGGCCTTGGTGGACCAGTGGTGCTCCGAAACGTGGGAGACCAGCCACAACAACGCCAAGGAGAGGCGTGGCAAAATGGTTGGCGTGCCACACCATCAAGGGAGCGTCAACTTAATCCAATTTGGCGAGAACTGGGTATGTGGTTTGCTTCATGCCTCATGCAATTCATTCTTAATGCTATCTTGAGCCCTTTACCAATACAATTTTCTGCTCTCTCTCTTTTAGGCGCGTCACAATAAGACGGAGGCGCCACAGATGTACGACCTGTATGCGATGGCCCATACTGCCTCGTACAAGAAGGTCAAGGCATTCTCTGAGTCTGACCTCGAGCATCCCGAAAACTTCACCAACATCTCCTCCCACGACAAGCTCGTGAAGTACAGAGATCACGGGAAGGCGAGGAAAGGGGAGGACTTTAACCCGAGCGAGGGGCCTATTGATCCAGAGCTGGTGATGATAGCTGGCAACGGGAGGCCCCATGGCTCGATCGCCATTGGAGACGGCCTTATACGTTGTCCTAGCACTCTCCGGCAGATAAAGGCACGCCAAACGAGCTCTTGTCCGGAGATAACACGTCGTCCACGGCCAGTCGAGCTCGCCATCGAGGTTAGTTTAATGGACTCAACTATCTTTCCGCATTATGTTGTGCGTTGGAACCAATATGATTACATTGCTAACAATGAGTTGTGTTGCAGGCTGCTATTCAGAAAGAGAGAGCGGCAATGCAGGCGGCTATGGCGGAGAAGGATAAGGAAATTAGGGAGCTGGAGGAGAGGACGACTGCATTGGTGGAGGCGGAGAGGGCACGGAATGAAGCGTCTACCAGGGCCATATACGAGCTCTTCGTGGTAAGTTTCTTCTTCATGTTATTTCAAATCTTGCATTTGAATGTCCGTTTCATTAATAAATAAAAAGTTTGACTTGTCGAAACCAAATGTACAGTCTATGTGCGAGAAGAACGGCCAAGTCCCTCCGCCGATGCCAGTCATTAACGTGGCGGGGACGGTGAGTTTCATTTCAGTGGAGTGATCTTAAGAGTGTCCTCATGCTAACTACACATTGCAAATGATGTTTGGTGCAGAATATGTCCCGAAACGCATCGCACGACCCTTCTACAGTCGAGCCTTCTCCAGGGCAGCCTTCTCCAGGTGAAACAAGCCAGAGCCACCGTGCTTCACCCTAACTTAGGTATGTTATTTCTAGTGTTTTAATAAAAAATAGCTAGACTTCCATCTAATGACATAATTAGCTTAGTTAGCTCCAAAATAGCTAGACTTCCATCTAATGACATAATTAGCTTAGTTAGCTCCAAAATGGCCTATTTAATAAAAAATGACCTATACTTAGCTAATTATCCTCGAAATGACATAATTAGCTCCAAAAAGGCATTCTTAGCCAATTTAGCCCGAAGAAGGGGACAAGAAGAGAAAAAGAGGAAAAATGAAAGGAGGGAAGAGGAAAAATGAGGAGAAGAAGGAGGAGAGGGAGGAGGAGAAGAAGAAGTTGAAGAAGGAGAAGAAGGAGGAGAAGTAGAAGGAGCTCCTCCTACTCCTTCTTCTTCCTCCTTCTCCTTCTCCTTCTTCTTCTCCTTCTCCTTCTTCTTTTCTTCTTCTTCTCCTCTTCCTTCTTCTTTTCTTCTTCTTCTCCTCTTCCTTCTTCTCCTCCTCCTCCACCTCCTCCTCCTTATTTTACTTCTTCTTCTCTATCTCTTCTTCTACGTAGCTTAGACTCATCCAAGAAAGGCTAAATTGGCTAATTATCCTACGAAATGACATAATTAGCTTAGTTAGCTCCAAAATGGCCTATTTAATAAAAAATGACCTATACTTAGCTAATTATCCTCGAAATGACATAATTAGCTCCAAAAAGGCATTCTTAGCCAATTTAGCCCGAAGAAGGGGACAAGAAGAGAAAAAGAGGAAAATGAAAGGAAGGAAGAGGAAAAATGAGGAGAAGAAGAAGGAGGAGAGGGAGGAGGAGAAGAAGAAGGAGAAGAAGGAGGAGAAGGAGAAGGAGCTCCTCCTACTCCTTCTTCTTCCTCCTTCTCCTTCTCCTTCTTCTTCTCCTTCTCCTTCTTCTTTTCTTCTTCTTCTCCTCTTCCTTCTTCTTCTCCTCCTCCTCCTCCTCCTCCTCCTTATTTTACTTCTTCTTCTCTGTCTCTTCTTCTACGTAGCTTAGACTTATCCAAGAAAGGCTAAATTGGCTAATTATCCTACGAAATGACATAATTAGCTTAGTTAGCTCCAAAATGGCCTATTTAATAAAAAATGACCTATACTTAGCTAATTATCCTCGAAATGACATAATTAGCTCCAAAAAGGCATTCTTAGCCAATTTAGCCCGAAGAAGGGGACAAGAAGAGAAAAAGAGGAAAATGAAAGGAAGGAAGAGGAAAAAGGAGAAGAAGAAGGAGGAGAGGGAGGAGGAGAAGAAGAAGGAGAAGAAGGAGGAGAAGGAGAAGGAGCTCCTCCGTCCCCTTCTTCTTCCTTCTTCTTCCTCCTTCTCCTTCTCCTTCTTCGTCTCCTTCTCCTTCTTCTTTTCTTCTTCTTCTCCTCTTCCTTCTTCTTCTCCTCCTCCTCCTCCTCCTCCTTATTTTACTTCTTCTTCTCTATCTCTTCTTCTACGTAGATTAGACTCATCGAAGAAAGGCTAAATTGGCCAATTCTCCTACGAAATGACATAATTAGCTTAGTTAGCTCCAAAATGGCCTATTTAATAAAAAATGACCTATACTTAGCTAATTATCCTCGAAATGACATAATTAGCTCCAAAAAGGCATTTTTAGCCAATTTAGCCCGAAGAAGGGGACAAGAAGAGAAAAAGAGGAAAAATGAAAGGAAGGAAGAGGAAAAATGAGGAGAAGAAGGAGGAGAGGGAGGAGGAGAAGAAGAAGGAGAAGAAGGAGGAGAAGGACAAGGAGCTCCTCCTTCCCCTTCTTCTTCCTCCTTCTTCCTCCTTCTCCTTCTCCTTCTTCTTCTCCTTCTCCTTCTTCTTTTCTTCTTCTTCTCCTCTTCCTTCTTCTTCTCCTCCTCCTGCTCCTCCTCCTCCTTATTTTACTTCTTCTTCTCTATCTCTTCTTCTACGTAGCTTAGACTTATCCAAGAAAGGCTAAATTGGCTAATTATCCTACGAAATGACATAATTAGCTTAGTTAGCTCCAAAATGGCCTACTTAATAAAAAATGACCTATACTTAGCTAATTATCCTCGAAATGACATAATTAGCTCCAAAAAGGCATTCTTAGCCAATTTAGCCCGAAGAAGGGGACAAGAAGAGAAAAAGAGGAAAATGAAAGGAAGGAAGAGGAAAAAGGAGAAGAAGAAGGAGGAGAGGGAGGAGGAGAAGAAGAAGGAGAAGAAGGAGGAGAAGGAGAAGGAGGAAGCCCCTTCTTCTTCCTCCTTCTTCCTCCTTCTCCTTCTCCTTCTTCTTCTCCTTCTCCTTCTTCTTTTCTTCTTCTTCTCTTCTTCCTTCTTCTTCTCCTCCTCCTCCTCCTCCTCCTCCTTATTTTACTTCTTCTTCTCTATCTCTTCTTCTACGAAGCTTAGACTTATCCAAGAAAGGCTAAATTGGCTAATTATCGTACGAAATGACATACTTAGCTTAGTTAGCTCCAAAATGGCCTATTTAATAAAAAATGACCTATACTTAGCTAATTATCCTCGAAAGGACATAATTAGCTCCAAAAAGGCATTCTTAGCCAATTTAGCCCGAAGAAGGGGACAAGAAGAGAAAAAGAGGAAAATGAAAGGAAGGAAGAGGAAAAAGGAGAAGAAGAAGGAGGAGAGGGAGGAGGAGAAGAAGCAGGAGAAGAAGGAGGAGAAGGAGAAGGAGCTCTTCCTTCCCCTTCTTCTTCCTCCTTCTTCCTCCTTCTCCTTCTCCTTCTTCTTCTCCTTCTCCTTCTTCTTTTCTTCTTCTTCTCCTCTTCCTTCTTCTTCTCCTCCACCTCCTCCTCCTCCTTATTTTACTTCTTCTACTCTATCTCTTCTTCTACGTAGCTTAGACTTATCCAAGAAAGGCTAAATTGGCTAATTATCGTACGAAATGACATAATTAGCTTAGTTAGCTCCAAAATGGCCTATTTAATAAAAAATGACCTATACTTAGCTAATTATCCTCGAAATGACATAATTAGCTCCAAAAAGGCATTCTTAGCCAATTTAGCCCGAAGAAGGGGACAAGAAGAGAAAAAGAGGAAAATGAAAGGAAGGAAGAGGAAAAAGGAGAAGAAGAAGGAGGAGAGGGAGGAGGTGAAGAAGCAGGAGAAGAAGGAGGAGAAGGGGAAGGAGCTCCTCCTTCCCCTTCTTCTTCTCCTTCTCCTTCTTCTGTTCTTCTTCTTCTCCTCTTCCTTCTTCTCCTCCTCCTCCTCCTCCTCCTCCTCCTTATTTTACTTCTTCTTCTCTATCTCTTCTTCTATGTAGCTTAGACTCATCCAAGAAAGGCTAATTTGGCTAATTATCCTACGAAATGACATAATTAGCTTAGTTAGCTCCAAAATGGCCTATTTAATAAAAAATGACCTATACTTAGCTAATTATCCTCGAAATGACATAATTAGCTCCAAAAAGGCACTCTTAGCCAATTTAGCCCGAAGAAGGGGACAAGAAGAGAAAAGGAGGAAAATGAAAGGAAGGAAGAGGAAAAATGAGGAGAAGAAGAAGGAGGAGAGGGAGGAGTATAAGAAGAAGGAGAAGAAGGAGAAGAAGGAGGAGAGGGAGAAGGAGCTCCTCCTACTCCTTCTTCTTCCTCCTTCTCCTTCTACTTCTTCTTCTCCTTCTCCTTCTTCTTTTCTTCTTCTTCTCCTCTTCCTTCTTCTTCTCCTCCTCCTCCTCCTCCTCCTCCTCCTTATTTTACTTCTTATTCTCTATCTCTTCTTCTACGTAGCTTAGACTCATCCAAGAAAGGCTAAATTGGCCAATTGTCCTACGAAATGACATAATTAGCTTAGTTAGCTCCAAAATGTCCTATTTAATAAAAAATGACCTATACTTAGCTAATTATCCTCGAAATGACATAATTAGCTCCAAAAAGGCATTCTTAGCCAATTTAGCCCGAAGAAGGGGACAAGAAGAGAAAAAGAGGAAAAATGAAAGGAAGGAAGAGGAAAAATGAGGAGAAGGAGGAGAGGGAGGAGGAGAAGAAGAAGGAGAAGAAGGAGGAGAAGGAGAAGGAGCTCCTCCTACTCCTTCTTCTTCCTCCTTCTTCTTCTCCTTCTTCTTCTCCTTCTCCTTCTTCTTTTCTTCTTCTTCTCCTCTTCCTTCTTCTTCTCCTCCTCCTCCTCCTCCTCCTCCTTATTTTACTTCTTATTCTCTATCTCTTCTTCTACGTAGCTTAGACTTATCCAAGAAAGGTTAAATTGGCTAATTATTCTACGAAATGACATAATTAGCTTAGTTAGCTCCAAAATGGCCTACTTAATAAAAAATGACCTATACTTAGGTAATTATCCTCGAAATGACATAATTAGCTCCAAAAAGGCATTCTTAGCCAATTTAGCCCGAAGAAGGGGACAAGAAGAGAAAAAGAGGAAAATGAAAGGAAGGAAGAGGAAAAAGGAGAAGAAGAAGGAGGAGAGGGAGGAGGAGAAGAAGAAGGAGAAGAAGGAGGAGAAGGAGAAGGAGCTCCTCCTTCCCCTTCTTCTTCCTCCTTCTTACTCCTTCTCCTTCTCCTTCTTCTTCTCCTGCTCCTTCTTTTCTTCTTCTTCTCTTCTTCCTTCTTCTTCTCCTTCTCCTCCTCCTCCTCCTTATTTTAGTTCTTCTTCTCTATCTCTTCTTCTACGTAGCTTAGACTTATCCAAGAAAGGCTAAATTGGCTAATTATCGTACAAAATGACATAATTAGCTTAGTTAGCTCCAAAATGGCCTATTTAATAAAAAATGACCTATACTTAGCTAATTATCCTCGAAATGACATAATTAGCTCCAAAAAGGCATTCTTAGCCAATTTAGCCCGAAGAAGGGGACAAGAAGAGAAAAAGAGGAAAATGAAAGGAAGGAAGAGGAAAAAGTAGAAGAAGAAGGAGGAGAGGGAGGAGGAGAAGAAGCAGGAGAAGAAGGAGGAGAAGGAGAAGGAGCTCCTCCTTCCCCTTCTTCTTCCTCCTTCTTCCTCCTTCTCCTTCTCCTTCTTCTTCTCCTTCTCCTTCTTCTTTTCTTCTTCTTCTCCTCTTCCTTCTTCTTCTCCTCCTCCTCCTCCTCCTCCTTATTTTACTTCTTCTTCTCTATCTCTTCTTCTACGTAGCTTAGACTTATCCAAGAAAGGCTAAATTGGCTAATTATCCTACGAAATGACATAATTAGCTTAGTTAGCTCCAAAATGGCCTATTTAATAAAAAATTACCTATACTTAGCTAATTATCCTCGAAATGACATAATTTGCTCCAAAAAGGCATTCTTAGCCAATTTAGCCCGAAGAAGGGGACAAGAAGAGAAAAAGAGGAAAATGAAAGGAAGGAAGAGGAAAAAGGAGAAGAAGGAGGAGGAGAGGGAGGAGGAGAAGAAGCAGGAGAAGAAGGAGGAGAAGGAGAAGGAGCTCCTCCTTCCCCTTCTTCTTCCTCCTTCTTCCTCCTTCTCCTTCTCCTTCTTCTTCTCCTTCTCCTTCTTCTTTTCTTCTTCTTCTCCTCTTCCTTCTTCTTCATCTCCTCCTCCTCCTCCTCCTCCTTATTTTACTTCTTCTTCTCTATCTCTTCTTCTACGTAGCTTAGACTTATCCAAGAAAGGCTAAATTGGCTAATTATCCTACGAAATGACATAATTAGCTTAGTTAGCTCCAAAATGGCCTATTTAATAAAAAATGACCTATACTTAGCTAATTATCCTCGAAATGACATAATTAGCTCCAAAAAGGCATTCTTAGCCAATTTAGCCCGAAGAAGGGGACAAGAAGAGAAAAAGAGGAAAATGAAAGGAAGGAAGAGGAAAAAGGAGAAGAAGAAGGAGGAGAGGGAGGAGGAGAAAAAGAAGGAGCAGAAGGAGGAGAAGGAGAAGGAGCTCCTCCTTCCCCTTCTTCTTCCTCCTTCTTCCTCCTTCTCCTTCTCCTTCTTCTTCTCCTTCTCCTTCTTCTTTTCTTCTTCTTCTCCTCTTCCTTCTTATCCTCCTCCTCCTCCTCCTCCTCCTCCTTATTTTACTTCTTCTTCTCTATCTCTTCTTCTACGTAGCTTAGACTCATCCAAGAAAGGCTAAATTGGCTAATTATCCTACGAAATGACATAATTAGGTTAGTTAGCTCCAAAAGGGCCTATTTAATAAAAAATGACCTATACTTAGCTAATTATCCTCGAAATGACATAATTAGCTCCAAAAAGGCATTCTTAGCCAATTTAGCCCGAAGAAGGGGACAAGAAGAGAAAAAGAGGAAAATGAAAGGAAGGAAGAGGAAAAATGAGGAGAAGAAGAAGGAGGAGAGGGAGGAGGAGAAGAAGAAGGAGAAGAAGGAGGAGAAGGAGAAGGAGCTCCTCCTACTCCTTCTTCTTCCTCCTTCTCCTTCTCCTTCTTCTTTTCTTCTTCTTCTCCTCTTCCTTCTTCTTCTCCTCCTCCTCCTCCTCCTCCTCCTTATTTTACTTCTTATTCTCTATCTCTTCTTCTACGTAGCTTAGACTCATCCAAGAAAGGCTAAATTGGCCAATTGTCCTACGAAATGACATAATTAGCTTAGTTAGCTCCAAAATGGCCTATTTAATAAAAAATGACCTATACTTAGCTAATTATCCTCGAAATGACATAATTAGCTCCAAAAAGGCATTCTTAGCCAATTTAGCCCGAAGAAGGGGACAAGAAGAGAAAAAGAGGAAAAATGAAAGGAAGGAAGAGGAAAAATGAGGAGAAGGAGGAGAGGGAGGAGGAGAAGAAGAAGGAGAAGAAGGAGGAGAAGGAGAAGGAGCTCCTCCTTCCCCTTCTTCTTCCTCCTTCTTCCTCCTTCTCCTTCTCCTTCTTCTTCTCCTTCTCCTTCTTCTTTTCTTCTTCTTCTCCTCTTCCTTCTTTTTCTCCTCCTCCTCCTCCTCCTTATTTTACTTCTTCTTCTCTATCTCTTCTTCTACGTAGCTTAGACTTATCCAAGAAAGGCTAAATTGGCTAATTATCCTACGAAATGACATAATTAGCATAGTTAGCTCCAAAATGGCCTACTTAATAAAAAATGACCTATACTTAGCTAATTATCCTCGAAATGACATAATTAGCTCCAAAAAGGCATTCTTAGCCAATTTAGACCGAAGAAGGGGACAAGAAGAGAAAAAGAGGAAAATGAAAGGAAGGAAGAGGAAAAATGAGAAGAAGAAGGAGGAGAGGGAGGAGGAGAAGAAGAAGGAGAAGAAGGAGGAGAAGGAGAAGGAGCTCCTCCTTCCCCTTCTTCTTCCTCCTTCTTCCTCCTTCTCCTTCTCCTTCTTCTTCTCCTTCTCCTTCTGCTTTTCTTCTTCTTCTCTTCTTCCTTCTTCTTCTCCTCCTCCTCCTCCTCCTCCTCCTTATTTTACTTCTTCTTCTCTATCTCTTCTTCTACGTAGCTTAGACTTATCCAAGAAAGGCTAAATTGGCTAATTATCGTACGAAATGACATAATTAGCTTAGTTAGCTCCAAAATGGCCTATTTAATAAAAAATGACCTATACTTAGCTAATTATCCTCGAAATGACATAATTAGCTCCAAAAAGGCATTCTTAGCCAATTTAGCCCGAAGAAGGGGACAAGAAGAGAAAAAGAGGAAAATGAAAGGAAGGAAGAGGAAAAAGGAGAAGAAGAAGGAGGAGAGGGCAGAGGAGAAGAAGTAGGAGAAGAAGGAGGAGAAGGAGAAGGAGCTCCTCCTTCCCCTTCTTCTTCCTCCTTCTTCCTCCTTCTCCTTCTCCTTCTTCTTCTCCTTCTCCTTCTTCTTTTCTTCTTCTTCTCCTGTTCCTTCTTCTTCTCCTCCTCCTCCTCCTCCTTATTTTACTTCTTCTTCTCTATCTCTTCTTCTACGTAGCTTAGACTTATCCAAGAAAGGCTAAATTGGCTAATTATCCTACGAAATGACATAATTAACTTAGTTAGCTCCAAAATGGCCTATTTAATAAAAAATGACCTATACTTAGCTAATTATCCTCGAAATGACATAATTAGCTACAAAAAGGCATTCTTAGCCAATTTAGCCCGAAGAAGGGGACAAGAAGAGAAAAAGAGGAAAATGAAAGGAAGGAAGAGGAAAAAGGAGAAGAAGAAGGAGGAGAGGGAGGAGGAGAAGAAGAAGGGGACAAAACGATAAGAAGAAGATGGAGAAGAAGGAGAAGAAGAAGGAGAAGAAGGAGAAGAAGAAGGAGAAGAAGGAGAAGAAGGAGAAGGAGCTCCCGCTCCTTCTCCTTCTTCTTCTCCTCTTCCTTCTCCTTCTCCTCCTCCTCCTCCTCCTCCTCCTTTTTCTTCTTCTTCTCCTCTTCCTTCTCCTTCTCCTCCTCCTCCTCCTTCTTTTACTTTTTCTTCTCTTTCTCTTCTCCTATAGTTAGCTAGGATTCCACCTAAATGACATAATTAGCTTAGTTAGCTCCTAAATGGTCTATACTTAGCTAATTTCTCTCCGAAATAACCTATATATACACTACTTCATCTAGTATTATTTTTCTAGCTTTCTTATTTGTCATTTTGCAGATTACCTTCACTTCACGGGAAGCTTGGTTGATGGAATGCTTGAAGATGATTTCTTGTACCATGGGTTGTATTGAAACTATTGTATTATATGAATATATGAAACTTTGTATGCACGTGGATGAAACTGGTGTAATATATGGTTTGGTACGGATGTAACTTCCATAATATGTATGCACTATGGATGAGAGTTATTTTAATATGGTTATGAGTATGGAAAGAAATTTATTTATGTCAAATATATATATATATATATCCTGATTATTGTTAAAAATGCTGGATACAACAAAAAATAAATAAAAAAGGGGCTGGTTCCCCTCTTTGCCGTCTGCCCCCACATGGCAAAGGGGTGGAGGCACATGGCAAAGGGGGAATCTGCCCCCTCTCTCTCCCCTCTTTGCCGTCTGCCCCACATGGCAAAGGGGGGAGGCAGACGGCAAAGAGAGAATCTGCCCCCTCTCTCTCCCCTCTTTGCCGTCAGCCCCCACATGGCAAAGGGGGGGAGGCAGACGGCAAAGAGAGAATCTGCCCCCTCTCTCTCTCCTCTTTGCCGTCTGCCCCACATGGCAAAGGGGGGGAGGCAGACGGCAAAGAGAGGAGGCCTGCCGTTAACACTTAACGGGGACGTTGCAATATATGTCGTCCCACTTATTTTGCCGTCTGCCCCCTCATGGCAAAGATTCTTTGCCGTCCGCTTTGTGAAAGCACATGGCAAAGAGCCTCTTCACCGGATTTTTTGTTACCGTCTACTTTTCCATGAGGGGGCAGACGGCAAAGCCTTTGCCGTCAGTGGTTTCCCCCTTTGCCGTCCGCCTTGGCAGACGGCAAATTTCTGAATTTCAGTAGTGCTAGTTTAATGTTATGGTTAGACTTTGTCTTAATTCTTCCTTCGTAGTTGCGTATGCTTGCGAGAGGGGTTAATCATAAGTGGGATGCTTGTCCAAGTAAGGGCATTACCCAAGTGTCGGTCAACCCACATATCAAACTATCAAAGTAACGAACGTGAATCATATGAACATGATGGAAACTAGCATGACAGAAATTCCCGTGTGTTCTCGGGGGCGTTTTTCCTCCTATAAGACTTTGCCCAGGCTTGTCCCTTGCTACAAAAGGGATTGGGCCACTTTGCTGCACCGTTTCTACTTTTGTTACTTGTTGCTTGCTATGAATCATCTCACCACACAATCACTTGTTACCGACAATTTCAGTGCGTGCAGATTTTACCTTGGTGAAAACCACTTGTCACATCCTTCTGCTCCTCGTTGGGTTCGACACTCTTACTTATCGAAAGGACTACGATTGATCCCCTATACTTGTGGGTCATCACACTCCCGCTTGGAGGAGACTACATTCACATACATCTCGCATACCCCTGCTGGGTATGAGAGTGCGAACTACACTGTTGTATGCACTCCTTATGTGCACCATCATTATGGCCCGCGGGATGTAGTTCAGTACACTGAGGCTCTGAATCGTACTGTCTGGGATCTAGTTGTCGAGTTGCACGCCACTCGTACTCTCCTTAACGATGCTCTGACCCACTTAGCGCCAACAGTCAACATGAGGCTTCATCCTAAGTACATCCTTTACCCGCGCAGGACAGAGTTGCCAACAGGTCTTAATTGGCGTGTTGTTAGAGGTTATAGTCCCCCCACATGGATCTCTGCTCCCCGCTTGGGACCAGTATCTGCATCAGAGTGTTCACAGATTACAAAATCCCTCCCCTAAGTGTGCCATGCATGCTCATCGGTAGTTACATGGCTTCAGTGGTTGTCACCAACGTTCATGTAGCATATCCTTATGTCTCGTTGTTGTATATCTCTACCATGTGCCTGCATGCTGCCTAGTTGTCTAAGTTTTTACCTTTCCTAACTTGTACCGTTGGTTTGTAATATACCTATGTATGGATATGTATGTCATGTTTGACTACTATGGTGTATCTATTGCACTTATTCCTTTGTGCATGTTACCTCATGAATGATTCATTATCTTTGCTTTTACCCAATGCTAAATCACCGCTGTTAAAATTCTGATAGAATGGTTAGGCCAGCTGGTCATGGCCATGGTGCCGTCCATCCACCACCGCCCGAATATATGGCTCGGTTGATGCAATAGTTTGAGCTGAACCACCACTTTATGCAAGGGCTTATGGATCAGTTTCTCAGGCCGAACATGAATCAGCAGACAACCCCAATAACTATACACGACATTATGCACCTCAACCCTGTTGTCTACCGCGTATCAACTCAGCTCCTTGACGCCGATGACTGGCTCCCTGACATCACTTATGAGTTGGAGTCTGCCAACGCCCCACTGGCCAGCTATGTCACCTTTTCGGCCTAATTCATGAAGGATCCCACTGCTCAATGGTGGGACAGTCACATCCATTCACAGCATGTTGGAACCATCATTACCTAGCCGAAGTTCCAAGCTGCTTTCTATGCCCGCTACATTCCCCATGGACTTATGGAGAGGAAGAAGTGAGAGTTCCGCAACCTCACTCAGGGCAACAAGACTGTGATGCTTATCAGCGGGAGTTTATAGACTTGTCCCGCTATGCTGAAGAGCATATCTCTACTGATGCTTGCAGACAGGAGAAGTTCCATGAAGGACTTCACCCCGATATCAAGCTCGCGCTCCTTGTCTAGGACTTTGCTGATTTCGCCACCTTAGTGAACAACTCCATTCAAGTTGAAACTCGTCTGCGGGAATATAAGGATGGCAGCAAGCGCAACCGTGATGTGGGTTCATCTTTGGTCTCATCATGAGAGAAGTGGAAGATCTGGATTCCCCACAACATGTACCAGGCACTTGCTCCTCCTCCAAGGCTATCCTATGCTGCACCTCGTTTGCCTCCTCCACCTAGGCAGCCGAGACTTCCAGCTCCACCACCCTGAGCTCCTGATCCCCTTCTCATCCTGAGGACGGGTTGTGCTTCAAGTGTGGACGTTCAGGTCATCGCGTCACGGATTACAGGCAGAAGCAGAATCAGCTTGCACTGCCACCGGTTGGTGGTGGTAACAATCACCCCCACAACAACAATGCCAGGCATTCTTATGTTCATGGTCAGGCTAAAAATGTTGAACTTAATGAAGCTCAAGACTATCCTACTACTGTGATGGGTTCTCTTCTTGTTAACTCGGTACAAGCTTCTATTTTATTTGATTCAAGAGCATCACATTCATTCATGTCGGAACATTTTTCATACATGCATGACCTTAAGTATGAAGATATGAACATTCCAATAGTGGTAAACACCCCCGTGGGCCAATGTCGGACCTCCATGGTTAGCCACAATGTCCCCATTGAAAATAAAGGGTTGGAATTCCATGTTTCTCCCATTATGTTGAAGTCTTCCAATATTGACCTCATCGTGGGAATGGATTGGTTGAAAACACATACTCTTCAATAATTTGTGCCACAAAAAACGTGCACCTCCTAAATCCTTCAAATGAGATAGTAAGCTACAATGCTCATATTGTTCTAGATGCCGAAGCCCCGATTTATGCCTTGAATGCATTGGATGCATCACCTCTTGAGGGATTGAAAGCATTCCAATTGTCTGTTGCTTCCAAGATGTCTTTCCATAAGAACTCCCATGAATTCCCCCTATGAGAGTTGTTGAGTTTGTCATCGACTTAGTACCAGGTACCACCCCAATCGCAAAACGACCATATAAGATGCTTCCTCGTGAATTCCTTGAGCTTAAGGAGGAAATTGACAATTTGCTTCATCAAGGTTTCATTCATCCAAGTTTCTCTGTCTGGGAAGCACCTTCTCTCTTTGTCAAGAAGAAGGATGGTACGAATCATTTGGTCCAAGATTATCGACCCATCAATGAAGCTACAATTCAGAACAAATATCCACTTCCTCGGATCAATGATTTGTATGATTAACTTGCTCGTTCCTCGATATTCTCTAAACTCGACTTGAGTTTGGGTTACCATCAGATCTATGTTCATGAAGAAGATATTTGTGGGGACCCCGACTTACGATTCGAGATTGCCGAATGAACGTGCTCAGTGATCCCAGAGATCAATGCTCACCGAACACACAGATACCGAATAAAAGAGTCTTACATCCAAGTACTGAATTATTACATCACATGACCGAAGGGTCAAGTTCACAAGGTTGGGCATAAGGCCAAATCATACTGATACAACTAATAGCGGAAATCATAGGGGCTAAGCGGGTGCCCATGCCATCAAGCCTACACCGAGAGGCATTCTGACTCGAAAGCGTCCTAGTTCGCAGGGGCGTCTCCGAAGACGTACTCATCTCCAGCTCCGGTCCTTCCATGTCCGGTCAATAATATAACCAGTGGCGAGCCAATGAGTACTTTGGAATGTACTCGCAAACAACCCATGATATGAACAATGAAAGTGAAGGATAACAATAACATGCATCTTGGGTGGAATTCATCGTGGTGGAATGATCATGAATATGCATCAAGTTAAAGAATTACTCTTGAAGAACAGGTTACAAATATCAACATATCTGTCGAGGGCTGAACCATCCGGGTTCACCCTATATGCCAAGTCATCGAACTTGGTCATATCAATACTTTCATAATAACTCCTTTTTCATCACAACTCATACACACTTGGTTTATGCGGAAACGACTGGACATAGTTTAAGTAGGATTACCCAACTGTCCTAACCGTGGACACGGCTATTCGAATAGTTTTACACTGTGCAGAGGTAGTACGCTCGACCCATGAGATCTGGGAAACTTCCGTGTCATCCACGACTCGCGGTATATAACATACCCGAGGTAAGTACCCGATCAATGTCTTTCCCCTGACGATACTAGACAAAGAGGTCCACTCGATTGGTACCGAGCCCACATGTTGTACGTCTTACGAGCACCGTCTCTGGATAGTAACAACCATGCGGGGACCAACGGTGTGCCTGGAACTTATAAAAATGGCATAGTCGTCCTACCTGGCACGACCCCATCATGAGAGTGACCACATATCACTCCCGCCACTAGTAATGTGGCTCTTTGCTAGTACCGACCAGAGTAATCAACACAGCCCCGTCCCATAAAGGGGTAACGTGGTCGTATAGGTAAGGTTGGGACGATCGACACATCATAAATCTATTCCCATTTCGGAAACCATACTCACACAATACCCGGTGCACCACTTCACCAAAAGTGGCCACCTGACTCATCATCACCCTCGGGCATTAGTGGCACCCGACGGGGTTTTCATAAACCTTTGATTTATGTCATCATAATGCTCATGCTAATACTATTCTAATATTACTTGTCAACATGATACTTGCATGACCCTCATAGGTGGTAGGATCAAGCTTTATGCATGTGCTTAGGAGGAGCCATCGGTAACATCACATCAATGATTTACCGGCACTTGTGATCATATGCAACAGAAATATTTACTATCTTAACATGCAATATAACATGTGCTCAGTCATGGTCAAAGGGCTGCTTGCCTTGGTCAGCTAGGTATCCGGGGTCTTCGAGGTCTTCCGCTCCGATTCCCTCATCACACGGATTTTCTATCATCGTCAAAAGAATAAATAAGAAATAGCTCACTCATAAACAGATCACAAAGTTATTTAAAAAATGTCCTTTATAACTGATAAATCTAAGTGGCTATTTTGAAAAATGTTTGCCTCTGATTCCAATGAAGAAACATTTTTAAAATCAACCAAACAGAAGCAAAACTATTCCAATTTAGTCCTTTTTATTATTGTAAAACAGAATAGTTGTTGAACAATTCATCCCAAGGTCTTATTAAATACTACATATTTTTAGAAGAATATCAGTGGAAAAATTATATTTTTACACTGGTTAAATATTTTTATAAAAATCTTTGAAATCAGATTTTAAAAACAAAAGAAAAATGGGCTAAGTCCCTGGCCTGGCTCGGCCTAGAACTAGGCCGGCCCAAGGCCAGCCGACAGCCTGCCCAGGCGCGCGCGCCTTTGAACCTGACGTGCGGGGCCCTGCAGTCAGTGGCTGATGTCAGCGAGGGGGAGAGGGTTGGGCCACCGACAGGTGGGGCACACCTGTCGGGGTCGTCTCCTACATGTTGCCAGAGAGGATGAGGAGCACGCTCGCGAGGCTGCCGACGTTCTCAAGCCCCAACGAGGACAGAAACGAGTTTGGCTCATCGCCGCCTACCTACTCGTGGTCAGAACAATGACGGAGAGGCACGGGTTCGTCGGCGACGAGGAGGCCGCGGCGGAGGAGTTTCGGGAGGTGGTCGAGAGGGTAGCTAGGGGCACGGAAATGCTCAGGGAAGTTGGGGGAAAGCTTCCTGGGGTCGAGGGGGTTAGTTTTGTGGGTCGAGGGTCGCAGGAGCCGTCGTGTAGCCGGTGATCGACCGGAGCTCCGAGGCGGAGGGGCCTCGGTCGATCTCGAGCACCGGGGCTCTGCTGGCTTGCTGGGTGGCTAGGGAGGTGCTAGTGGTCGAGGCGAAGCTGTTTGAGGGGTGCAGGAGCGAGGGGGAGGGCTATTTATAGGCCCGCGACGGTGAGCCGATTCGGGAGCGTCGGTGACTCACCATAGCGCGCATGGGGGTGCAAAGAGGGGCTGGGGTCCAAACCACGGTCTCAGGACGTGGTTTTGGACTACTAGAACCATCTACAACAGAGGGGGAGAGAGAGGAGTCGAGCATCAATGGCCGCGCAACCTTGGCCGGTTCTGGTGCGCGCGGACACGCGTCGCACGAGCTCTAGCGCGGGAGAGGAGGGGCCCTGATGGTTGCTCGATGCAGAGGGTTGTCGGGGAAGAGGTTGGACACCGCGGGGGAGGCTGGAACAGGCCGAGGGCGTCGCCCCAACCTTGGTGGCTTCCTGTAGCGCGCCCAGACGCGGTATTGGCATGCCACGACATGCTGGTGCGCTCTGAGGCACTTTGGACGTGTCTAGCATGTCCTCGCACTGGCTGGGGGTGAGGCTAGCCGTTGGGGTCCTGTCGGAGCTTCGTCTGGTCAAGGGAGACATAGCTAAACCCAAACCCTTAACAGGTTTTTCAAACTAGCCACCTAATCTAAGAGTTTGAAGCAAAGGGTTTGGGTTTAGCTATGGGTTAAAGGGGCTTTTACCCATCTGTCAGAAGGTGTTCGATAGTGGTTTGGGGCAGTTGCACCCCACCACTGGTGCTACAACTTAACAGGTTTGGGTTTGGTGCTAAAACATGGGGTTTCACCAAGTTTGAGCACCATTGAACAAGTTTAGCTTTGTAAACTTGAAAACACCACCATTTGACCAGATTTGTCCCTTCCAAAGAGAGTGTGGGCAAACTAAGTCCCACAAATCGTATTTTTGGTGTGGGGCCCTCATTTGAGGTGTTAGGCACGCCTGCAAAGTTTTAGCATCATAGGACAAACTTTGCTGTGTAGAGTTGCTCTAACTCCAATCTGGACACAAGGGGTTTAGGGTCATTTGGAGTTTTAATCACCTTGGATCAAGGTGAAACTTTATGTGGACACCAAATATGGCTTAGGGATACCACTGGAATTTTCTAGGATTTAATTGAGAATACTTCCTTTGGAAATATTTCAAAAGGTCAAAACAGACAGAAATGGTTTTCAGGGTTTTAGTCAAATAAATATAATATAAATAGGGTTTAAAAATCATATGTATGGAAAATATATGTCCTTCTGATCATCTCCAAATATAATCAGATTTTTCTAAGGCATGAAAGTATTTTTCCAAGTAGGAATACCAATTCTGGCCTTGGAAATGGACATGCAATTTAATTAGGAAAATAATTCTAAAAATAATTATTTTGTGGTTTTGAAGCACTAAAATGAAGTTAAAATCAGATCACCAACTTTGGGTAGAAACACTCCTTTCCATCAAGGGCATGTAGTGCAACTCAAAGTATGGTTTTACCTTGATCAGAAACAAGTAAAGGCTTTTGGAAATAATTTAATATTGTGAAATGGGGTTTTTATCATCACATGATCAAACACACAAGAAAACAATGACAATCATGGCACTCACATCATTAGTTTTGAAAAAGTTTTAACAAGCTCAGATTTTTGCATTACAGAGAAGTGGTAGTAAAAACAGGGCGTGACAATATTCCCAAGACCGCATTCAGGAGTTCATATGTGTACACCATCATGTCTTTTAGTTTAACCAATGCTCCAACAACCTTCTCTCGATTGATGAATTATATCTTCATGGGCTACCTCGACAAATTCGTCGTGGTTTATCTATATGATATCCTGGTGTATTCCAGGAATAAAGAAGAACATGCTCAACATCTTCGTTTAGTAATGGAGAAGCTTCGAGAACATCAACTATATGCCAAATACTCCAAGTGTGAGTTCTGGTTGCCCGAAGTGACCTACCTTGGTCATGTAATCTCCAAGGATGGTATTGCAGTCAACCTTGAAAGAGTTCAGGCTATTCTTGACTGGACTCCCTCGAAGAATGTCAAGCAAGTCAGAAGTTTTCTCGTACTCACCAGCTATTGTCATTGTTTTGTCGACAACTTCTCGAAGATTGCAAAACCCTTGACCAATGTGCTTCACAAATGCATTAAATATGAGTGGACATAAAAATGTGAGGAAAGTTTCTAGGCACTCAAGGACAATATGACATTTGCTCCAATGCTTGCTCCTCACGATACTCTTAAGGACTTTGTCATTTATTGTGACGCTTCTCGTCGGGAATTAAACTGTGTCCTAATGCAGGAGCGCAAGGTAATTTCTTATGGCTCACGACAGTTGCATCCTCATGAAGAGAACTATCTAGTTCATGACCTCAAACTTGTTGCGGTTATTGATTTTGTGTTGTTATGGAGACATTACCTTCTCGGTAATTGATACATCTCCAACGTATCGATAATTTATGAAGTATTCATGCCATGTTTGCCTATGTTTACAATACTTTTATATGGTTTTTCTGCACTTCATATGATTTATTTAGAACTAACCACGACTGACGTTGTTTTCAGTAGAACTACCGTGGTGTTGTTTTTGTGCAGAAATAAAAGTTCTCACAATTGGACAGAGTTTTTTGATGATTTCTTGGAAGAAAAGAGAAATATTGGAGCAAAGCATCACCAGAGGGGGCCCCTGGTGCCCACTAAACACCAGGGCGTGCCAGCCCCTCTGGTCACTGTGGTGTCTAGTGGGCCACTTGTGGCCCATCTTGGCGTGATTCCAAAGTCCAAAAATCCTACTGAAAACAATAGCGAAAACAGGAGAGAAACAAAGACAGGGATCCAATCTCGGAGGGGCTCTCACCCCTCTAGGATTTATCGAGGCCAAGGATCAGAGGGGATAACCTCTCGCCATCTGGGGAAAGGCCATGGAGGAGGAGGACTAAGGGGGAGACTCCCTCCCCCTCTCTTCCGGTGGCGCCGGAGTGCCACCGGGGGAACCATCGTCGTGGTGATCATCTTCATCAACATCACTGTCTTCATCGCCTCGTCATGTATTTTCAGCGGTCCACTCTCCCGCACCATGATGTAATCCCCTACTTGAACATGTTGTTTCATGCCACATAGTATTAATCAATGATTGATTTCTATCCTATGATGTTAGAGTAGATCGATGTTGTCCTTTGGGTTGATTTATGATCTTGATCGGTTTGAGTGTATATTTTATTTTTGGTGCTATACTAAGGTGCTTTCCGTGAGTCGCACACGTGAACTATCCACACTGGAGGTTGTTGCAATATGTTCATGAATCTCTTATAGTGGGTGGAGAGAGTTACAGAAACTTACACTCGAGTAAGAGAGTTGTGCGCGTATGGGAGTAAAGAGGACTTGATACTTAAGGCTATGGTTGGATTTTACCTTAATGATTTCTAGTAGTTGTGGATACTTGCTAGAAGTCCAATCATAAGTTCATATGATCCAAGTACGGAAAGTATGTTAGCTCATGCCTCTCCCTCATATAAAATTGCAAGAATGATTACCGATCTTGTCATCAATTGCTTAGGATGATTCTGCACACCATACCATCATTATTCCACACTCACTATTTGTAATATATTGTAAAATATTCTAACTCTATTTAATGCAGGAATTATTTTCATATTTTAGTTCTCCAATATCATGCAAAGCTATGCTCTTTATATCCAGAACGCAATTGTATTTCTCGTTACTAGATAGAAGCAAAGACTTGTTGTATGTAGAGTCATATCGGTGGCAGATAGGACTTGAGAGAATATTAACCTTACCTCTAGCTCCTTGTGGGTTCAACACTCCATACTTAACTTACCACTTCCATCTTTGGAAAGTGCTATGGTGATTCCTTGCACGTGGGGATTATCAAGCTCTTTTCTGGCGCCGTTGCCGGGGAGCAATAGCGTGGGGTTTATATTTTCGTGTATGCTTGTTCGCTTCTATCACTAAGTAGATTTTGTTTTTGTTTTTTTTATGTTTTATTGTTTATTTTATTTAGTTTTGGGTGAAATAAACAAAAAAATTGAAAAACTAAAAACACAAAAAAATTACTTGCCTTTTATAAGAGAAGCGATTGGAAAGTTATGCATTGGAGAAGTGAGGGTCGACCTTGAACACATGTGTTCATGTTCATGGAAACAATGTAAACAAATTCATGGAAGTTTCTCGTAAAATAATTATCTCCTTTTAAATACCACTTTACCATAAAAACAATGTTTATGATGCTCTTTTTCATGTTTCGTCTACTATCTTTATGTCAGCATCCTTCAAATCACCATGCCTAGATAAAAGGCATTAAACAAAAGCGCTTGTTGGGAGAGAACCCAATATTTACCCTTTCTGTTTTTGAGTTTTCACATGATTAAGATACTGTATTATTCATGTTTTATAGCTTTTATTTCTATAAAGTGCCAAGTAAAGCCTTTGGGATAGTCTGTATACTTGCTTGTTTGAATCTCTGCAAAAACAAAAACTTTTACATCTAGTGAAGAATTTCTCGGATTTTACTGGAGTTCAAAAAATGATACAATTTTTACAAACTTTTGGTATGAAAATCATATACATTTTCCTAATTTTCAGGTTTTTATAGTCGGGGAAGTATGGTTTTAATACATATCTTCACAGACTGTTCTATTTTTGACAGATTTTGTTTTGCATTCATAGTTTGCTTGTTTTAGTGTTTCCATAGCTCATATTTAGTGATATAAATTATGAGAATGATATAATACAGTAGTAATCATGTGAGAACAAATATTAATGTTGACTTGACAGTAACTAAGAGAATGATCAATATTTATCATACTAACCCATCTCACGAAGTTCCGTTAAGTTTTGTGTGATTGAAGTTTTCAAGCTTTGGGTGGCACACCAATATGAGGAGTATAGGGAACACCAAGAACTTAAGCTTGGGTATGCCCAAGGCACCCCCAAGGTAATATCCAAGGAATACTAAAGCGTCTAATCTTGGGGATCCCCCGGTAGGCATCTCCTCTTTCATCTCCAACATTATGGGTATATCTTACTTAGAGCTATATTTTTATTCATCGCTTGATATGCGTTTTACTTGGAGCGCCATTTTATTTTATTGTTCTATGTTAGATGTTATTTATTATCTTATTTTTCAATAAAAATTTCCAATAATTGACTTTAGAATGCTTGAATTGCATTTGTGATGTGTGTTGCACAAAAAGAGAACCTTTTGTCGTAGTATTTGAATTATCTTACTGGAACATGGAAAATTTCTGAAATTATTACATAGTATTGTCATACTCCCTCTGTAAACTAATACAAGAGCATTTAGATTACTATTTTAGTTAACTAAACACTCTTATATTAGTTTACAGAGGGAGTACAAATTATTTATCATTTCCTGAATTTTCAGAATTGATGGAGATATATAAGTACACGTTTTATATAGATTACTACTCACTTTTCTATTTGGACAGGTTGTTATCATAGTTCTTTATATACTTATCCTATAGTTTCCATGGCTTATATTGGTAGATATAAATTGTGGAAATGATAGTATACAGTACCTAATGTTTTAAAATTATTATGAAACTTGTCTTGGCAATACATAAGGAGTTGATTTACTTTTATGTGTACCAACCTATCTCATGAATTCTTTTCAAGTTTTGTGTGGAAGAAGTTATTGAGAATTAGGTGAAACCATGATGTGAGAGGAATTAAGGAAACACAAAAGCTCAAGTTTGGAAATGCCCAAGGCACCCCAAGTAAATATTTCAAGAAGTATCAAGCATCTAAGCTTGGGGATGCTACGCATCTCACCTCTCTTCATCAACAACGTCGGTTGGCCTATGTTGAGCCTAATTTTTTATTTGTACACATGATATGTGCTATTTTTGGAATGCATTTTTGTTTAGTTTTTAGTTTGAATAAAATTATCAGATCTGAGAATCTTTATTGAGAGAGAGTCCTCACATATCTACTTGATTGTTGAACTACTCAATGATCTTCACTTATATCTTTTGAGAGTAGTTTGATCGTCTGCTCTTGTGCTTCGCTTATATCCTATGAGTAAATTGTTGAATGAATTGAATACCATGAAGTTGAAATTATATTTTCATGTCATGCCTAGCTTCACATTGGGTTTATAAAGTGAAATCTTTTGAAGCTTGACAATCACAATATTGGTCATACAAGCAATTCATGAATGATTGGTATAAGGAAGAGGACTTTCACATATAAATATATTATCTTGGACATCTCCTATGATTGTGAATACGCGTTAATTATTTTCAAACTTGAGAAAATTAGTTGAAGTTGGACAAGGAAGACAACGTAATCAGTTATGATTGTGTATATTTGCATAGAAGTTATATTGCTATGGATACTCCAACATGTGGTGTTTGCTTAGTATATTTTGCTAGCCAAAATTTCGTACTAAGTAGAGATACTACTTGTGCATCCAAAAACCCTTAAACCCAGTTTCTTGCCATGAGTGTTCACCATACCTACCTATGGATTGAATAAGATCCTTCAAGTAAGTTGTCATCGGTGCAAAAAGGCTATAAAATGGCTTCTAAATGTGTTGGATCATTTAGTGTGAGAGAAAAATGAGCGTTGTACAAACTTGTGATGGCAAAGTAATAAAAGCGACGGACTGCATAATAAAGGTTGCTATCATAAGGGGCAATATAACATGACATTTTTTGCATTAAGGGGTTGTGCATACAAAACCAAAAATCACATGACAACCTCTGCTTCCCTCTACGAAGGGCCAATCTTTTACCTTACAGTATTTACTTTTATGCAAGAGTCAATAGTATGCATTCTCATTTCAACCTTAATAATTCTCTAGTTGGCAAGCATCATGTGGTGTGGAAAGATCTAGGCACATATGGTCGGTAAAATATATTTGATCATGACTTATTATTGTTGACAATTATCTCTATGATAAATGAGTTGGGAGGCGAAACGTGAAGCCCCTATCTTTCTCTGTGTTTGACGAATGCCATTTGTTCTAAAAATATGCTTTGAGTACTAGCAATCATAGAAGGCTATATGATGATTATGTATGTGGGGATCTTACTTTGACTTTGTTGAGAATAAGTTGAATTGCAATTGTTTGGTGACTAAGAACATAGGTCGCTAAGTTTCAAGAGAGTTCATTGTTTGAACCATAACATGTGAATTGGTTGCTACCTTATCATGATGAGTTTTACAAGAAAGAGTTGATGTTATGATGCTAGGAAAAGTGATTGAGATTATAAATGATCAAACTTATGCACTATGCTAGCATTCACACTTCATAAATTAATTCTCTTATCATTTACCTACTCGAGGACGAACATGAATTAAGCTTGGGGATGCTGACACGTCTCCAATGTATCGATGAATTATGAAGTATTCATGCCATGTTTTCCTATGCTTACAATACTTTTATATGGTTTTGCTGCACATTATATTATTTATTAAGAACTAACCCAGACTGACGTTGTTTTCAGCAGAACTACCATGGCGTTGTTTTTTGTGCAGAAATATAAGTTCTTGGAATTGGACGAAACTTTTTCATGATTTTTTTGGAAGAAAATAAAATGTTGGAGCAAAGAACCACTACACGGGGCCCCTGATGCCCACTAGACACGAGGGCGCGCCAGCCCCCTGGCTCACCGTGGTGTCTAGTGGGCCACTCGTGGCCCATCTTGGCGTGATTCCAACGCCCCAAAATCATATATATATATATATATATATATATATATATATAGAAACCTCCAGAAATTACTCTAGATCAGAAGTTCCTCCGCCGTAGCTCTCAATATCGATAAAAAAACCAATCTGGAGAGAAAACAATAGTGAAAACCCGAGAGAAACAAAGAGAGGGATCCAATCTGGGAGGGGCTCTCGCCCCTCCGGGAGCCATGGAGGCCAAGGACCATAGGGTAGAACCTCTCCCCATCTTGGGAGAGGCCATGGAGGGCGAGGCCTAAGGGGGGCACAGTCTCCCCTCTCTTCGAGTGGCGCTGGAGTGCCTCCGGGGGAACCATCGCCGTGGTGATCGTCTTCATCGCCTTCCTCATGTATTTTCAGCGGTCCACTCTCCTGCACCCTGGAAGGTGTTGTCCTTTGGGTTGATTTATGATCTTCATCGGTTTGAGTGTATATTTTATTTTGGTGATGTCCTAAGTTGCTTTCCGTGAGGCACACATGTGAAAGATCCACACTGGAAGGTGTTGCAATATGTTCATGAATCTCTTATAGTGGATGGCGAGAGTAACAGAAACTTACACCCGAGTAAGAGAGTTGTGCGCGTATGGGAGTAACGAGGACTTCATACTTAAGGCTATGGTTGGCTTTTTACCTTAATGATTTCTAGTAGCTGCGGATGCTTGCTAAAAGTCCAATCATAAGTTCATATGATCCAAGTACGGAAAGTATGTTAGCTCAAGCCCCTCCCTCATATAAAATTGCAAGAATGATTCCGCACACCATACCATCATTATTCCATACTCGCTATTTGTAATATATTGTAAAATATTCTAACTCTATTTAATGTAACAACTATTTCCATATTTTATTTCTCCAACATCATGCAAAGCTATCCCCTTTATACCCATAATGCAATTATATTTCTCGTTACTAGATAGAAGCAAACACTTTGTGTACGTAGAGTTGTATCGGTGGCAGATATGACTTGAGAGAATATTGACCTTACCTCTAGCTCCTTGTGGGTTCAACACTCCATACTTACCACTTCCATCTTTTGAAAGTGCTACGATGTTTCCTTGCACTTGGGTATTATCAATAATCATTATGAGATCTACAACGACCACCAAAGTCTGAAGTATATGTTAACTCAGCGAGATCTGAATCTCCGTGAGTAGCGATGTATGGAAGCAATTACTAACTATGACTACGGTATTTCTTATACCCCTGGCAAGGGAAATGTCATGGTTGATGCCTTCAGTCGGAAAGCTTACTGCTACAACCACATGGATCAGAAGGCTAACCCCCGTCTTCATGAAGAGCTTTGCTAATTGAGCCTTCAATTAGTTCCACAAGGTTCTCTGAATAACCTTGTCTTGGAGCCAACTCTTCTCGGAGCTATTAAGTCCGCTGAGGCCAAAGATGTTCATGTTGATCTCCTGAAAAGGGATCTTAACTTAGGGAAATGCAGGGATTTCTCGCTTGCTGAAGATGGAACCTTGTACTTCAAGGATCACACTGTGGTACCTCGATTGGAGCTAATGATTGATAAGGTGATGAAAGAAGCACATGACACACCCCTGTCTATTCACCCAGAAAGTACCAAGATGTACTTAGACATTTGTCAGAACTACTCGTGGTCCAAGATGAAGCAAGACATTCTGAGACGTCTCCAACATATCTATAATTTTTTATGATTCCATCCTGATATATTATCATTCTGTAATACTTTTGGGATATTTATTTACCAATTTATATTATTTTGAGCACTAATCTATTGACCCGGTGCCCAACGCGAGTTGCTGTTTTCTGCATGTTTTTCACTTTTTAGGTTTTCAATGCCAAACGAAGTCCAATTGACCTGAAACTTTTTGGTATTTTTTTTCTGGACCAATAGAAGACCGACGAATATCAGAAGAAGGTTGGAGGCCACACAAGGGGCCCACAAGCCAACAGGGTGCTCCCTGGGGGGCGATGGTATGTGCCTCCCTCGTGGCCCTCCTGACTCCGTTCTCTGGCCTATAAATTTTCATCTATTCCAGAAACCCTAAAAGAAGCTACAAAACTCTTTTTATGTTCCCGCAAGTCTCTGTTACGATGGGAGGCCATCTGGAGCTCCCTTCCGGCACCCTGCTGGAGGGGGGTCAATCACGGAGGGCCTCTTCATTAACCTTTGTGCCCTCACAATGATGAGTGAGTAGTTCACCATAGACCTACAGCCCATTGCCAGTACCTAGATGGCAATCTCTCTCTTGATCTTCAATACAATGGTCATCACATCTTCGCTTTGATCCACATGATGTAATTCACTTTTGTTTGGTGCGTTTGTTGGGATCCGATGAATTGTGGGTTTATGTTCAGATTATTCATGATAAATATTTGAGTCTTATCTGAAATCTTGTATGATTCTTATGTGCATGATTATGATAGCTTCGCAATTCTCTCGAATCTATTGAAATAGTTTGGCCAACTTGATTGATATTTCTTCGGTGGGAGAGGTGTGTTGTAGTAGGTTCAACATTGCAAATTTCTATATCCCAGTGATAGAAGGGGACAAGATGCACTTTGTGTTGCTGCTACTAAGGATAAAACGATGGGGTTTACTCACGTTGCTTGAGTTTACTTTGTCTACATCATGTCATCTTTCTCTAAGCATTACTTTGTTTTACTTAATACTCTAGTTGCATGCTCGATAGCATCATTGAGTGGAGTAATAGTAATAGGTGCAGGAAGGAGTCGGCCTATTTTTATGGACGTGATGCACATATACACATGATCATTGCCGTGAAAATCCCATAACTATCCGCTTCTCTATCAATTGCCCAACAGTAATTTGTTTAACCATCGTATGCTATTTTCCACGAGAGATGCCATTAGGGAAAAGTATGGCCCCCGGGTCTATTCAGAACATATTTAAAAACCTTCAATACATTTCTGCCATTTATTTTTTTTCTTTTTTATTTTTCAATTTACAATTATCTACAACTATCTACACACCTTACTTGCTAGCAAATAACGGGACCAAGGGGATTGACATCCCTCTTCACCGTGTTGGGTGCAAGTTGTTTCTTCTTTTGTGTGTAGCCGCTGAAGACAATTGTGGTTGATATTCCTATTGGTTCGATAAACCTTGGTTTCATCAGTGAGGGAAATACTTACCAATATTGTGCTGCGATAACCCGTTTATCTTCAGGAAAACCCAATGCACATCACAAGTATCACGAAGGATTTGTCGCCCCGTTGTCAGGGAATATCATCACTAACTACCAAGTAACTCCACATAAATTTTCAGTCACATGTTCCTCTTTATATTTGATGGTATATTTAGTTTGTCTCATAAAAAAAATAAAAAAATATTTACCTTTGCTTGCTTAGCTTGTCACTAGTTTGCATCTTTGCTCTCTAGTTTACTTGCCTAGCTATGCTATCTTTATCTTTGCCACACCAAAACAAAAAGTAAAATGCAAAGATTAAGATAAATGGATCCTCATCCACTAGCTAATCTTTTCAAAATACCATTTTACATTGAAACAATTTCTAGTGAGAGTGCGCTAGATTATCTTTATGAGGTCTTGCTTGAAAATCATGAATCCAAAAATTGTGAAATTTATGAAGTGATTCATGATAGTTCCTTGAATGAAAAACATGATTGCTATATTGTTGAATTTCAATATGACCCTACATGTAATCATTATGAGAGAGGCAAATATGGTTATAGAAATTTTCATGTTACTCACTTACCTCTCTTGATATTCAAATTGTTAGTGCTTCATTCTTCCTACTTGCTTATGCTAGACACTTTTCTTGTCTTGATAAATTGTTTGCTTATAAAATTCCTATGCATAGGAAGTATTTTAGACTTAAATGTTGTTGTCACATGTTTTATGATGCTCACTTGATGATTCAATTCTAAACTTTTATGTGAGCATCATTGAAACTTCAAGCCTATCTTAATGTCTACAAAGAGCTTGTTGGGAGACAACACAATAGTTATCATTTATTTCTCTTTGTTTGTGATTGACAACCCTCTTGCCCCCATTGGGTGCAAGTTGTTTGTTCTTTTGTGTGCAGCCGCTGAAGACGATTGTGGTTGATATTCCTATTGGCTCGATAAACCTTGGTTTCATTACTGAGGGAAATACTTACCCATATTGTGATGTGATAACCCGTTCCTCTTCACAGAAAACCCAACGCAGATCACAAGTATCACATAGCTCGATATATTGAAGAACGTGATGTTTGTCATCACGTCAAAGCAGAACATGAGAGGCCGACTGGACTTCTGCAACCATTCCCTATTCCTGAATGGATATGGGATAAGGTTCAGATGGACTTCGTTACTGGTTTTCCCAAGTCACAGAAAGGTAAAGATGCTATTTTTGTCGTCATCGACCAATTCTTGAAAGTTGTACACCTTTTGCTAGTCAAGCATACAATTACTGCTAGTCAATTAGCAAACTTGTATACCTCAACGATTGTGTCACTCCATAGCATTACAAAGGAAATCAGTTTAGACTATGGCAGTATTTTCACCTCCTAGTTCTGGAATAGTTTCCAAGAGGCAATCTGAACTCATATAACTTGGAGCACTTCTTATCATCCCCAATCCCAAGGCCAGGTTAATGGGTTAACCAAGTGCTTGAGGATATGTTGCAGGCTTGTTTTATCTCTTTCAGCAAGAAATGGGAAGAATCTCTTCCTTATGTTGATTTTTCTTATAATAGTAGCTATCAAGCCAGCTTGAAGATGGCAGCCCTTTGAAGTGTTATATGGACGTAAGTGCCAAACCCCTCTCAACTGGTCAAAAACTGGGGAACAAGCACTCATTAGTCCATACATTATCCAAAAAGCTGAAGAGCAAGTCCGCATTCTCCGGGATAATCTCAAGGAGGCCCAGTCCCGCCAGTAGACCAATTATGACAAGAAACACTACGGTTCCACCTATCAAACCGTGATAAAACTTATTTGCATGTCACTCCTTTTGAGAGGTACTCATCGGTTCGGAATCAATTGCAAGCTACCTCCTCACTATGTTGCTCCTTTCCATATTGTTGAGAGACGTGGATATGTGGCTTACAAATTTGAGTTGCCACGAAAATTCTCTCATGTCCATGATATCTTCCATGTGTCTCAACTACCATTATTCAAGGACCCACTCCGTGAATTGGATCCTGAGTTGATCGGAGTTCAAGATGATCTCTCTTACAAAGAGCATCCGATCCGCATTCTTGAAGAAACTGAACGTTGGACCCATGAGAAGGTTACCAAGTTCTTCAAAGTAGAGTGGTCCAATCATTCTGAAGATGAAGCCACTTGGGAATGCGAGGATAACCTTCGGGCATAATACCTCGACCTTCTCCCTTATACCTCTTAATTCTCGGGACGAGAATTTCTTTTAGTGGGGGAGAGTTGTAACACCCCGTGATTATCAGCTTAGTGATGCATGTAATTAAGCTACAATAAACCATGAGGTTAAGCTAATGCTTTTGCTAATAAATGTTTGATCATAAACAGAATCATACCTCATTTCAAATTCCTATTTAAATTAAAGATCATTTAATAAGTGGTTTAAATTTATTTTTGCAAACCTGAAAACTAAAATCATGGTTGGGTTGCAAATATTCCCTAAATATTTATAAACTGGAAACCAGCTTTTCATAAAGTATTTTAGTGCCTCAAAACAATTATAGCATAGGCCAAAACAATTATTTAAGTGTCATTTGAATTATGAAAATTCGCAAACTCTTCAATTGGTCGCCAAAATTTCTGTGGCTCTGCCTAATATTTTAATACTAGTATTTGCCTAAGTGTCTTATTTTACAAAAGTCATTTTGGTCGAGGAAATAAAGCAAACAGAAATAACACAACTAGAACAGAAAGAAATCTAAATAAATCAAAGGAAAAGCCCCCTTCCTATTTTCCCCTAGGCCCCTTCCCTAGCCGGCCCAGCCCAACCCACCTAGACCCCCCCTTCACCCTCCTCTTTTTCACAAGGGAGGATGTGGGCGAGCCGATGCTTGCCAGCGGCCGTGGCAGCATCGTGGCGTCAATCCGGTGGCTCCCCGTCGCCTACAAGGTGTCCCGTGACGCCCCGAACGCTAACCCTACCCCAGACCCCCCTCTCCCACCCCCTCGCTCGCTCTTGCCTCTGCCTTCCGTCACCATTGCCATGACCCCAACATAGCCATGGCCATTGAGCCCCCTCGCCTCACGACGCTGTCTAGAAGCTCCGCCGTCGACCACCGCATCCACGCCAACCTCGAACGCGAGCTCGCCCCTCTGCATCACCCCTGCGCCTTTGTCTTCCTCCTCGGAACGCGTGGGAGCACCGCTGGGTCGACCCGCTACCCCGCGCCTCCCTCACGCCCAATTAGCTCGCATACATGCTCGTGGTGAGCCTCTCCTTCTTTTCACCCGCTCCGCGTGCTCGATTTCGACACCCAGTGCCTGGATCATTGTCAACCGAATCGTTCTGCCGTGAGAGCTCGTCGCCAACGAGGCTCCGTGACCAAATGGCCCTGGTCTCATGCCCTTCTCCTTCGTCGTGGCGCATAAGACCTCCCTAGCCCTTCCGTTTTGCCGTTAGCATGTCGTAGCACAGTCCCCGTCGGAGCCCGAACCCCGACTGTCGCTGACCTTGACACTGCTACGTCTCCAACGTATCTATAATTTTTGATGGTTTCATGCTATTATCTTGTCAAACTTTGGATGTTTTGCATGCCTTTTATTTATTTTTTGGGACTAACTTATTAACTCAGTGCCAAGTGCCAGTTCCTGTTTTTCCATGTTTTTAACCCCTTTCAGAGGAGATTTTGAAATGGAGTCCAAACGGAAGAAAATCCCCAAAAAGATTTTTTCTGGAACGGAAGAAGATCGGAGGACTTGGGAGCCAACCCAGAAGAGCCCTAGGGGCCCCACAAGCCCCCACCCCGCGGCCAGGGGGGCCGCGCCATCCAGGCTTGTGGGGTCCTTGGAGGTCCCCTGACCGAGATCTTGCGCCTATAAATTCCCAAATATTCCCAAAAAAATCAGGAGACGATCGCAATTACTTTTCCGCCGCCGCAAGCTTTTGACTCCGCAAGATCCCATCTGGGGCATGTCCTGGTGCCCTACCGGAGGGGAGATTCGGACACGGAGGGCTTCTTCATCAACACCATCACCTCTCCGATGATGCGTGAGTAGTTCACCAAAGACCTACGGGTCCATAGCTAGTAACTAGATGGCTTCTTCTCTCTCTTGGATCTTCAATACAAAGTTCTCCATGATCTTCATGGAGATTGCTACTGCGACAACAGACCTTCCCCGGCAACGGCGCCAGAAACCCTTCTGCTACTGCGACAATAGACCTTCCCTGGCAACGGCGCGAGGAATCCTGCTGCTACGGGCTACGCCTATATGGACTTCCTTGGCAAATATGCAAAGGATTTCCCCGCGGCCTTGGAGCCCTGCGTTGGTGTTCCCTTGAAGAGGAAAGGGTGATGTAGCACAGCGGCGGTAAGTAATTCCCTCAGTTTGAGAACCAAGGTATCGATCCAGTAGAAGGATCGCGTCAAGTCACAAGTACCTGCACAAACACAAAGAGCTTGCACCCAATGCTATGAAGGGGTTGTCAATCCATTATAGATTGTTTGAAAAGTGAGAACTGAAAGCAAAAAGGAAACAAAGCAAAGTAAAAGTGAAAGTGGAGACGATAGTTGTGAATAGACCCGGGGGCCGTAGTGTTCACTAGTGGCTTCTCTCATGAAATCAAGTAGACGGTGGGTGAACGAATTATTGTCGAGCAATTGATAGAACCGCACAAAGTCATGACGTTATCTAAGGCAATAATTATATCTATAGGCATCACGTCCAAAATAAGTAGACTGATACTTTCTGCATCTACTACTATTACTCCACACGTTGACCACTATCCAGCATGCATCTAGTGTATTAAGTTCATAAGAATAGAGTAACGCCTTAAGCAAGATAACATGATGTAGATGGACAATCTCAAATCTATGATGAAAGCCCATCTTGTTACCCTTGATGGCAACAACATAATGTGTGCCATGCTGCCCCTTCTGTCACTGGGAAAGCTCACCGCACGGTATGAACCCAAAACCAAGCACTTCTCCCATTGCAAGAGTCATAGATCTAGTTGGCCAAACAAAACACAAGACTCGGAGAGACTTACAAGGATATCAAATCATGCATATAATAAATTAGCAAAGACTCAAATGTAATTCACAGATAATCTGATCACAAATCCACAATTCATCGGATCTCGACAAACACACCACCAAAGAGGATTACATCGGATAGATCTCCATGAAGATCATGGAGAACTTTGTATTGAAGATCCAAGAGAGAGAACAAGCCATCTAGCTACTAACTCCGGACCCGTAGGTCTGAAGTGGACTACTCACGAGTCATTGAAGAGGCGATGATGTTGATGTAGAAGCCCTCCAACTCCAAAGTCCCCTCCGACAGGGCACCGGGAAGGGTCTCCAGATGAGATCTCGCGGAAACGGAAGCTTGCAGCGGCGGAAAAGTGTTTTCGTGGATGCCCTGATTTTTTTTGGGATTTTAGGGAATTTATTGGCCAAAGAGCTAGGGCAGGGGAGCGCCAGGGAGGCCACAAGCCTGGTTGCCGCGGCCCCCCTGGCCGCGGCAACAGGGCTTGTGGGCTCCCTATGGGCCCCCTGCCTTGGCCTTCAAGTCCCCCGATCTTCTTCTGTTCTGGAAAAAATTATTTCGGGCATTTTATTCCGTATAGTCATCTTTGGTGCTCAAACCATAAGTAGCCCTCATCATAGATTCATAAGGCAATCTTATTTTATTTCTAGGAAAATGCTCCATGCCCTTCTTTAGAGGAAATTGAAATCTAATATTCCCTTCCTTCATATCGATGATAGCACCAATAGTCCTTAGGAAAGGTCTACCAAGAATAATGGGACATGAAGGATTGCAATCTATGTCAAGTACAATGAAATCCACGGGTACATAGTTCTTATTTGCAACAATAAGAACATCATTGATCCTTCCCATGGGTTTCTTGATAGTAGAATCCGCAAGATGCAGACTAAGAGAACACTCTTCAATCTCATGAAAACCAAGAATATCACATAAAGACTTTGGAATCGCGGAAACACTAGCACCCAAATCACACAAAGCATTGCATTCATAGTTTTTTATCTTGATTTTGGTAGTAGGTTCCCACTCATCATGAAGTTTTCTAGGTATAGAGACTTCTAGTCCGAGTTTCTCTTCAAGAGATTTCATCGTAACATCTACGATATGTGCAGTAAAGGCTTTGCTTTGGCTATAAGCATGTGGAGAGTTTGCAATGGATTGCATCAAGGAAATGCATTCAAACAAGGAGCAACTATCATAATTGAATTCCTTGAAATCCAAAGTGGGAGTTTCATGACTACCCAAAATTTTGATTTCTTCTACTCCACTATCCACACCTTTATCATCAAGATACGTGGACTCCGAATCATTGGGGCGTTTTTCAACCAAAGTGGATTCATATCCAGCCCCTTCATCAATGGGTTTGACACGCGAAAACAAAGATTCAAGAGGAGTCACACCAAGCACTTTAAGATCTTCGTGATTTGCATCACTAGAACGCACCCTTTTAAACCATTCATGCCTAGCGCGAATTTGGGTGGTTCTTTCTTTGCTCTCATTCATGGAGACACGCATAGCTTTTAAAGTTTCATCCAAGTTGACCTTGGGAGGAGCACATCTAACTTTAAGAGCATCAATATCACAAGACATCCTATCAACGCTCTTAGCCAAATTGTCTATTTTGAGTAGTTTTTCCTCTATGGACGCATTGAAAATCTTTTGAGAGTTGATGAACTCTTTGATACTACTCTCTAAATCAGAGGGTAATTTGTTGTGATTTCCATAAGTGTTGTTGTAGGAATTTCCATAATTGTTAGAGGAGTTACTAAGAAAAGGCCTAGGAACATAGTTTCCTCTAAAAGCATTGTTGTTGCCAAAATTGTTCCTACCAACAAAATTAACGTCCAAACTAGCGTTGCTACTCTTAATCAAGGAAGATAGTGGCATGTTATTAGTATCTAAAGGAGCATTTCTACTAGCAACCAAATTCATCAACTCGTCCATCTTAGCACTAAGCGAGTTAATTTCTTCTATAGCGTGTACCTTTTTGCTAGCAGGTGACTTTTCAGTGTGCCATTGAGAGTAGTTGGTCATGATATTGTGTAGGACTTTTTGTAGCGTATCCTAACGTGATTTCTATGAACGTTCCACCTGAGGCGGAGTCCAAGATGTTGCGAGAAGCAAAATTCTAACCAGCGTAAAAGATTTGTATAATCATCCACAAACTGAAGCCATGAGCGGGAAAATTTCTAATCATTAACTTCATCCTCTCCCAAGATTGTGCAACGTGTTCATGATCAAGTTGCTTGAAATTCATGATATCGTTACATAGAGAGATAATCTTAGCCGGCGGAAAATACTTGGATATGTAAGCATCTTTACACTTATCCCAAGAATCGATACAATTTTTAGGCAAAGAAGAAAACTAAGTTTTCACACGATCTCGTAACGAGAAAGGAAAAAGCTTCAACTTAACAACATCATTATCCACATCTCTTTTCTTTTGCATATCACAAAGCTCAATGAAGGTATTGAGATGGGATGCGGCATCTTCACTAGGAAGGCCAGAGAATTGCTCTTTCATAACAAGATTCAGCAAGCCAGCGTTGATTTCATAAGATTCCGCACTAGTGGCGGGAGCAATCGGAGTACTGATAAAATCATTATTATTAGTACTCTAGAAGTCGCAAAGTTTGGTGTTTTCAGCCATGATGACTTCAACAAACTAACAAGAACACAAGCAAGCAAGAAAACTGGCAAAGTAAAACGGCAAAAGGCAAAAGAAAAAACAGCAAAGGAGAAAGGCAAAAAGGCAAAAGAAAACGGCAAGGGCGAAAGGCAAATGAAAACGGCAAATGTGAAGTGGGGGAGAGGAAAACGAGAGGCAACTGGCAAAAAGGTAAATGCAAGAGATGAGTTTGTGACACCTACTTGGATAGATCTTGAATTGATCTCTCCTCCCCGGCAACGGCGCCAGAAATCCTTCTGCTACTACGACAACATACCTTCCCCGGCAACGGCGCCAGAAATCCTTCTACTACTGCGACAACAGACCTTCCCTGGCAACGACACCACGATTCCTGCTGTTACGGGCTACGCCTATAGGGACTTCCTTAGCAAATATGCAAAGGATTTCCCCGTGACCTTGGAGCCTTGCGTTGGTGTTCCCTTGAAGAGGAAACAGTGATGTAGCACAGCGGCGATAAGTATTTCCCTCAGTTTGAGAACCAAGGTATCAATCCAGTAGGAGGATCGCGTCAAGTCACAAGTACCTACACAAACACAAAGAGCTTGCACCCAACGCTATGAAGGGGTTGTCAATCCCTTATAGATTGTTTGCAAAGTGAGAACTGAAAGCAAAAAGGAAACAAAGCAAAGTAAAAGTGAAAGTGGAGACGATAGTTGTGAATAGACCCGGGGGGCGTAGCGTTCACTAGTAGCTTCTCTCATGAAAGCAAGTAGATGATGGGTCAACGAATTACTGTCGAGTAATTGTTAGAACCGAGCAAAGTCATGACGTTATCTAAGGCAATGATTATATATATAGGCATCACGTCCAAAACAAGTAGACCGATACTTTCTGCATCTACTACTATTACTCCACACGTCGACCGCTATCCAGCATGCATCTAGTGTATTAAGTTCATAAGAACAGAGTAACGCCTTAAGCAAGATGACATGATGTAGATGGACAATCTCAAATCTATGATGAAAGCCCATCTTGTTACCCTTGATGGCAACAACAAGATGCGTGCCTTGCTGCCCCTTCTGTCATTGGGAAAGGTCATCGCACGGTATGAACCCAAAACCAAGCACTTCTCCCATTGCAAGAATCATAGATCTAGTTGGCCAAACAAAACCCAAGACTCGGAGAGACTTACAAGGATATCAAATCATGCATATAAGAAATCAGCAAAGACTCAAACATAATTCATAGATAATATGATCACAAATCCACAATTCATGGGATCTCGACAAACACACCGCCAAAGAGGATTACATCGGATAGATCTCCATGAAGATCATGGAGAACTTTGTATTGAAGATCCAAGAGAGAGAAGAAGCCATCTAGCTACTAACTACGGACCTGTAGGTCTTAAGTGGACTACTCACGAGTCATTGGAGAGGCGATGATGTTGATGTAGAAGCCCTCCAACTCCAAAGTCCCCTCCGGCAGGGCACCGGGAAGGGTCTCCACATGAGATCTCACGAAAACGGAAAAGTGTTTTCGTGGATGCCCTGATTTTTTCTGGGATTTTAGGGAATTTATAGGCCAAAGAGCTAGGGCAGGGGAGCGCCAGCGAGGCCACAAGCCTGGTTGTCGCGACCCCCCTGGCCGCGGCAACAGGGCTTGTGGGCTCCCTATGGGCCCCCTGCCTTGGCCCTCAAGTCCCCCGATCTTCTTCTGTTCTGGAAACTTTTATTTCGTGCATTTTATTCCGTTTCGACTCCGTTCCAAAATCAGATCTTAAAAGAGTCAAAAACATAGATAAAATAGGTACTGGCACTTGGCACTGAATTAATAAGTTAGCCCCAAAAAATATAAAAAAGGTATATAATACATCCAAAGTTGACAAGATAACAGCGTGAAACCATCAAAAAATATAGATACGTTTCAGACTATCAGAGATCTATCCAATGTAATCTTCTTTTGCGGTGTGTTTGTCGAGATCTGATGAATTGTCAATTTATGATCAGATTATCTATGAATGAGTTTCTTCTGATCTCTCTTATGCATGATTTCTTATCCTTGTAATTCTATTCGAGTTGTGGGTTTTGTTTGGCCAACTAGATCTATGATTTTTGCAATGGGAGAAGTCCTTGGTTTTGGGTTCATACCGTGCGGTGACCTCACCCAGTGACAGAAGGGGTAGCGAGGCACGTATCGTGTTGTTGTCATCAAGGGTAAAAAATGGGGTTTTCATCATTGGTTTGAGATTATCCCTCTGCATCATGTCATCTTGCTTAAAGCGTTACTCTGTTCTTCATGAACTCAATACACTAGATGCATGCTGGATAGCGATCGATGTGTGGAGTAATAGTAGTAGATACAGAAAGTATCGGTCTACTTGTCTCGGACGTGATGCCTATATGCTAGATCATTGCCTTAGATATCGTCATGACTTTGCGCGGTTCTATCAATTGCTCGGCAGTAATTTGTTCACCCACCGTGATATTTGCTATTATGAGAGAATCCTCTAGTGAACACTATGGCCCTCGGGGTCTACTCCACGCCATATTTTCAGCCTTACACTTTTTACTTCGTTGCACTTTCCGCCTTCAGATCTCACTTTGCAAACAATCTTGAAGGGATTGACAACCCCTTTGAAGCGTTGGGTGCAAGCTTGTTTGTGTTTGCGCAGGTACTTTGGACTTGATGAGGCCCTCCTTCTGGATCGATACCTTGGTTCTCAAACTGAGGGAAATACTTACTGCTCCTCTGCTACATCACGCTTTCCTCTTCAAGGGAAAAACCGACGCAAACCACAAAGTAACAAGAAGAACTCCTACGCGACAGGGAAGGACTTTTGTTGCTGCAGCAGAAGAATTTCTGGCGCCGTTGCTGGGTAGGAAGATCAAGTCAAGAACTCATCCAAGTAGGTATAACAAACTCATCTCTTGCATTTACTTTGTTTGCCAGTTGCCTCTCGTTTTACTCTCCCCCACTTCACCAATTTGCCTTTTTCGCTCGCCTTTTCGTTCGCCCTTTTTCTCGCCCGCTTTTTGTTTGCTCGTGTGCTTGCTTGCTTGCTGAAGTCACCATGCACGAAAACACCAAGCTTTGTGACTTCTCGAATACTAATAATAATGATTTTATTAGTACTCCGATTGCACCCGCCACTAGTGCGGAGTCATACGAAATCAATGCCGCTTTGCTGAATCTTGTTATGAAAGAGCAATTTTCTGGGCTTCCTAGTGAAGATGCTGCATCCCATCTCAATACCTTCATTGAGCTTTGCGATATGCAAAAGAAAAAACATGTGGATAATGACGTGATTAAATTGAAGCTTTTTCCTTTCTTGTTGCAAGATCGCGCAAAAACATGGTTTTCTTCTTTGCCCAAAAATAGTATCGATTCTTGGGATAAGTGCAAAGATGCTTATATATCCAAGTATTTTCTGCCGGCTAAGAACATCTCTCTCCGTAATGATATCATGAATTTCAAGCAACTTGATCATGAACAAGTTGCACAAGCTTGGGAGAGAATGAAATTAATGATTAGAAATTGTCACGCTCATGGCTTGAGTCTTTGGATGATTATTCAAATCTTTTATGCTGGCTTGAATTTCGCTTCTTGAAATATCTTGGACTCCGCCTCAGGAGGAACGTTCATGGAAATCACGTTAGGAGAAGCCACAAAGCTCTTAGACAACATCATGACGAACTACTCTTAGTGGCACACTGAAAGGTCACCTACTAGTAAGAAGGTACACGCTATAGAAGAAATTAACTCGTTGAGTGCTAAGATGGATGAGTTAATGAATTTGGTTGCTAGTAGAAGTGCTCCTTTGGATCCTAATGCTATGCCTTTGTCTTCTTTGATTGAGAGTAGCAACGCTAGCTTGGACGTTAATTTTGTTGGTAGGAATAAGTTGGCAACAACAACGCTTTTAGAGGAAACTATGTTCCTAGGCCTTTTCCTAGTAATTCCTTTAATAACTTTGGCAACTCCTGCAACAATACCCATGGAAATTACAATATATTACCCTCTGGTCTAGAGAGTAATATCATAGAGTTCATCAACTCTCAAAAGATTTTCAATGCGTCCATAGAGGAAAAACTACTCAAAATTGACGATTTGGCTAAGAGCGTTGATAGGATTTCTTGTGATGTTGATGCTTTGAAAGTTATATGTGCTCCTCCCAAATTCAACATGGATGAAACTTTGAAAGCTATGCGTGTTTCCATGATTGAGAGCCAGAAAGAACTGCCCAAATTCGTGCTAGACATGAATGGCTTAAAAAGGCGTGTTCTCGTGATAAGAATCACGAAGATCTTAAAGTGCTTGGTGTGACTCCCATTGAATCTTTGTTTTCTTGTGTCAAACCTAATGATTGTGGGGCTGGATATGAATCCACTTTGGTTGAAAAGTGCCCCAACGATTCGGAGTCCATCTATCTTGATGCTAAAAGCATTAAAAGCGGAGTAGAAGACGTCAAAACTTAGAGTAGTAATGAAATTACTACTGTGGATTTCAAGGAATTCAATTATGATAGTTGCTCCTTGATTGAATGCATTTCTTTGATGCAATCCATGTTGAACTCTCCACACGCTTATAGCCAAAAAAAGCCTTTACCGACCATATCGTCGAAGCTATGATAAAAGCTCTTGAAGAGAAACTTGAATTGGAAGTCTCTATCCCTAGAAAGCTTCATGATGAGTGGGAACCTACCATCAAAATCAAAATCAAAAACTATGAGTGCAATGCTTTGTGTGATTTGGATTCTAGTGTTTTTGCGATTCCAAAGTCTTTATGTGATATTCTGGGTTTTAATGAGATTGAAGAGTGTTCTCTTAATTTTCATCTTGCTGATTCTACTATCAATAAACCCATGGGAAGGATCAATGATGTTCTTATTTTGCAAATAGGAACTATGTACCTGTGTATTTCATTGTGCTTGACATTGATTGCAATCCTACTTCCCCTATTATTTCTTGGTAGACCTTTCCTAAGGACTATTGGTGCTATCATCGATATGAAGGAAGGGAATATTATATTTCAGTTTCCTTTAAGGAAGGGCATGGAACACTTTCCTAGAAATAAAATGAGATTGCCTTATGAATCCATGATGAGGGCTACTTATGGTTTGAGCACCAAAGACGATGATACGTGATTCTATCGCTCTTATGCCTAGCTAAGGGCGTTAAACAATAGCGCTTGTTGGGAGGCAACCCAATGAATTTATCTTTTTATTTCTGTTTTGTTGCGTCCATACTTTCATAATTCTGTTGTGATTGTGTTTTTTGTGTTTCTTTTTGTGTTTGAGCCAAGCAAAACCTTTATGACTAGTCTTGGTAATGGTTGTTTGATCCTGCTGGAAAAAGACAGAAACTTTTTGCTCACGAGATGATTTTTAGATTTTATTCAGAAAGAGCTTTTGAGTTGATTCTATTTGCTGCTGATTGATATGCCTTTTCCCCAGACCGTCGTATGTTTTCAGATTTTTTTAGGTACCAGAAGCATACGAAGTATACAGATTGCTACACACTGGTCTGTTTTTGACAGATTCTGTTTTTGTTGAGTTGGTTGCTTGTTTTGATGAAACTATGGTTAGTATTGGGGGGTACTAGCCATGGAGAAGTGATAATACAGTATCCCATCATCAATATAGATGGAATTCAAGTTTGCTGCAGTACCAAAAGAAGTGGTAGTTTGTTTTCTTGTACTAATGTTATCACAAGTTTCTGTTTAAGTTTTGTGTTGTGAAGTTTTCAAGTTTTGGGTGACGTTCTCATGGACAAAGAGATAAGGAGTGGAAAGAGCTCAAGTTTGGGGATTCCCAAGGCACCCCAAGCCAAATTCAAGGACACTAAAAAAGCCTAAGCTTGGGGATGCCCCGGGAAGGCATCCCCTCTTTCGTCTTCAATCCATCGGTAACATTACTTCGAGCTATATTTTTATTCACCACATGATATGTGTTTTTCTTGGAGAGTCTTGTATCTTAGGAGCCTTTTCTTTTTGTTGTGTCACAATCATCCTTGTTGCACACCTTTTTGAGAGAGAGAGACATGCACTGATCATGATTTTGCTAGAATGCTCATAGTGCTTCACTTATATCTTTTGAGCTAGATACTTTTGCTCTAGTGCTTCACTTATATCTTTTGAGCTAGATACTTTTGCTCTTGTGCTTCACTTATATCTTTAGAGCACGGCTGTGCATTATTTGGTAGTTGGCTTATGCTATTAAAGTAGTCCCAAATGTGCTAGGTACCCAAAGAGGATGCAAAAACATCCATCTTCATGTTCATTGAATAGAAAGAGAAGTTTTGATTCCTCTCAAATAGTTTTGAGACGTGGATTCGGTAATATTGAGAGTTATGTTAGTAGAGTGTTGTGAATCTATAGATACTTGTGTTGGAGTTAGTGATTCTCGTCGCATGCACGTATGGTGAACCACTATGTTAGGAAGTCGGAGCATAATTGATCTATTGATTGTCATCCTTTGTGTTGAGGTCGGGATCGCGCGATGGTTTACACCTACCAACCCTTCCCCTCGGAGTATGCCTTTAGCACTTTGTTTCGATTAATAATAAAAACTTTCGCAATAAGTATATGAGTTCTTCATGACTAATGTGAGCCCATGGTATAGATGCACTTTCACCTTCCACCATTGCAAGCCTCTCTAGTGCCGCGCAATTCTCGCCCGTGCACAAACCCACCAAATTCCTTCCTCAAAACAGCCACCATACCTACCTACTATGGCATTTTCATAGCCATTCCGAGATATATTGCCATGCAACTCCCACCGTTCCGTCTCATGACTTGTGTCGTCACTCTCATATTGCCATTGCATGATCATACTAGATCATTGCACATCCCGGTACACTGCCGGAGGCATCTCCTATGGAGTCATCATTATTGTGATCTTTGAGCTTTGAGTAACTAAAAAGTGTGATGATCATCATTATTATAGCATTGTCCCATGTGAGGAAAAAAAAGACGCCAAAGAGCCCAAAAAAAAGAGAAAAGAAAAAAAAGAGGACTAAGAGCCCAAATAAAAAAAGGAAATGAGATAAAAAGAGAGAAGGGACAATGCTACTATCTTTTTCCACACTTGTGCTTCATGTTAGCACCATGTTCTACATGATTGAGAGCTTCTTACTTTGTCACTACCATATTCTAGTGGGAATCTTCGTTTTATAACTTGGCTTGTATATTCCAATGATGGTCTTCCTCAAAATTGCCCTAGGTCTTCGTGAGCAAGCAAGTTGGATGCACACCCACTAGTTTTCCTCTTGAGCTTTCACATACTTATAGCTATAGTGCATCTCTTGTATGGCAATCCCTACTCATTCACATTGATATCAATTAATGGGCATCTTCATAGCCTATTGATACGCCGAGTCAGTGTGACCATCTCCTCCTTTTTGTCTCACAACCACCACCACACTCCATTCCACCTATAGTGGTATATCCATGGCTCGCGCACATGTATTGCGTGATAGTTATAAAAAGTTTGAGAAAGTAAGAGTACGAAAACAATTACTTGGCCAATTCCGGGGTTGTGCATGATTTACATTAGTTGTGTGAGGATGATGGAGCATAGCCAGACTATATGATTTTGTAGGGATAACTTTCTTTGGCCTTGTTATTTTGGAAGTTCATGATTACTTTGCTAGTTTGCTTGAAGTATTATTGTTTTCATGTCAATAGCAAACTATTGTTTTGAATCTTACGGATCTGAACATTCATGCCACGTGAAAGAGGTTGCACAGGAAAACTATGCTAGGTAGCATTCCACATCAAAAATTCTTTCTTTATCACTTCCCTACTCGAGGACGAGCAGGAGTTAAGCTTGGGGATGCTTGATACGTCTCCAACGTATCTATATTTTTGATGGTTTCATGTTATTATCTTGTCAAACTTTGGATGTTTTGCATGCCTTTTATTTATTTTTTGGGACAAACTTATTAACTCAGTGCCAAGTGCCAATTCCTGTTTTTCCATGTTTTTAACCCCTTTCAGAGGAGATTTTGAAACGGAGTCCAAACGGAAGAAAATCCCTGAAAAGATATTTTCAGGAACGGAAGAAGATCGGAGGACTTGGGAGCCAAGCCAGAAGAGCCCCAGGGGCCCCACAAGCCCCCACCCAGCGGCCCGGGGGGGCGCGCCATCCAGGCTTGTGGGCCCCGTGGAGGTCCCCTGACCTAGATCTTGCGCCTATAAATTCCCAAATATTCCCAAAAAATCAGGAGGCGGTCGCAATTACTTTTCCGTCGCCGCAAACTTCTGTCTCCGCAAGATCCCATATGGGGCACGTCCTGGTGCCCTGCCGGAGGGGAGATTCGGACATGGAGGGCTTCTTCATCAACACCATGACCTCTCCGATGATGCGTGACTAGTTCACCATAGACCTACGGGTCCATAGCTAGTAACTAGATGGCTTCTTCTCTCTCTTGGATCTTCAATACAAAGTTCTCCATGATCTTCATGGAGATCTATCCGATGTAATCTTCTTTTGCGGTGTGTTTGTCGAGATCCGATGAATTGTGGATTTATGATCAGATTATCTATGAGTCTTATTTTTGTTTCTTCTGATCTCTCTTATGCATGATTTCATATCCTTCTAATTCTCTTCGAGTTTTGGGTTTTGTTTTGCCAACTAGATCTATGATTCTTGCAATGGGAGAAGTGCTTGGTTTTGGGTTCATACCGTGTGGTGACCTCACCCAGTGACAGAAGGGGTAGCGAGGCACGTATCGTGTTGTTGCCATCAAGGATAAAAAGATGGGGTTTTCATCATTGGTTTGAGATTATCCCTCTACATCATGTCATCTTGCTTAAGGCGTTACTCTGTTCTTCATGAACTCAATACACTAGATGCATGCTAGATAGATGTCGATGTGTGGAGTAATAGTAGTAGATACAGAAAGTATCGGTCTACTTGTCTCGGACGTGATGCCTATATGCTAGATCATTGCCTTAGATATCGTCATGAATTTCCGCGGTTCTATCAATTGCTCGACAGTAATTTGTTCACCCACCGTGATATTTTCTATGATGAGAGAAGCCTCTAGTGAACACTATGGCCCCCAGGGTCTACTCCACGCCATATTTTCAGCCTTACATTTTTTACTTCCCTGCACTTTCCGCCTTCATATCTCACTTTGTAAACAATCTTGAAGGGATTGACAACCCCTTTGAAGCGTTGGGTACAAGCTTGTTTGTGTTTGCGCAGGTACTTTGGATTTGACGAGGCCCTCCTTCTGGATCGATGCCTTGGTTCTCACACTAAGGGAAATACTTACTGCTCCTGTGCTGCATCACCCTTTCCTCTTCAAGGGAAAAACCGACGCAAACCAGAGAAGTAACAAGAAGAATTCCTACGCGAAGGGGAAGGACTTTTGTTGCCGCAGCAGACACCGGCGACAATTCTGGCCACTGTAGCCTGCTCCGTCACCACGGTTCAACTCAGCGGCGAGCCCCCGTTCCAACGCGTCCTAGCGTGCGCCAAACAACCCCCGGTAGTGCAAACGTGACTCCATCCTGAGCGTCACCATCGTGTTTTCGGTCGCCGTCGGCAAACCGCCGGCCACTGCTTACGTGGCCATGCTGGGGCCACTCCTAGGCTTTATGCCGGTGCATCCTCGACACGAGTTGATCAAGTTGACCGTGGTCAACTCAGTGACTCGGCAGCCCGAGTCACTGACTCGTGGACCCGAGTCGTCAACTTTATTAGTGAATTAATTAAAGTAATTAAAATAATTAGATTAACCTAATTAGCCAATGACATGTGGGTCCCCTCCTAATTAATCCATTTTAGGTTAATTTAAATAGTAGTTAACCCCTTTGTCTATGATAGCTGGGTCCCACTGGTGAGTTTGAGTAGTCAAACTGACTATTGACTCTTGATGTGAGGATGATATCATGATGTTGCAATAAATGTTTTTTAATTAAAACAAATCTGTTAGGTTGAGAGTATTATTAAAACTTTGAAAAATCATATAAAACAATCTACAAGTGAGATGAAAATATTTTATATCAAAGTTGCTCGGAATTTTTTTTTTAAATCTGAATATGTTGTCCATTCATGTATCACATGCCTCTAGGATGACGAACATGTATATTTTTCTTTAGGGTCATTTGTCCGGTAATAGCCAAAGACCCGGGAAATATCATCAGATAATTTCTTGCCTCGTCTGTAACGTGTTGTACTGCGTTAGCTCATCCCTAGCACTACATATTGCCTTGTAATGCATTGTGGTGTATTTGCTTGCGTTTTATTTATTGTTTCTTCCCTTTTATCTCTGGTAGACACCAAAACTAACGTTGTTGTCTGGTATGACTACGCCACTGACGATCAGCCTTTTGAAGTAGAGCAACAAGGCAAGCAACCCCCCCTTGATCATTCTGATATCACCCATTCTTTCTCCCTCCTTCTTGCATTAGAATTTTCTATTGTTGTAGATAGCTCCTAATTCTGATGCTTATCCTTTTTTTGTTAAACTGCTATTGTACCTACTCTTGCAATAAATGCTTAGTATAGGTTGATTAGTGATTCCCAAATGACCCCACTTAGTCCTTGTTGCTTCTGCTTCATCATAGACGACTCGACGACATGAAGACTCAATCAACTCGATCGACAAGCCATGCCCGTCACGTTCACCTCACACCCCCTAGTTATACGACTCTAAAGTGGTACTATTGAGTACCGAGGGTGATACTTCGTAACGTAGTCATGATAATAACTTTGTAGTGTAGCTAGTCGATCGTGGATCTCGGAGGATGATTCCTCCTTCACCACTCCCGACAACGACTCTTTCTTGCAACTCCTCAAGCGTGAACCATTGATGGTGATTCCTCTCTGGTCACCTTGAAGATTACATCATGTGGGATCCATCGAGGTCGAGTGCTTGGGTTTCCCCCTTGATGTTTTGGACACACGAAAATTGACTTTTCTACTGAAACATGTTGAGGTCAGGATGACTGATGACCCACAAGTATAGGGGATCAATCGTAGTCCTTTCGATAAGTAAGAGTGTCGAACCCAACGAGGAGCAGAAGGATCTGACAAGTGGTTTTCAGCAAGGTAAAATCTGCAAGCACTGAAATTGCCGGTAACAAGTGATTGTGTGGTGAGATGATTCGTAGCGAGCAACAAGTAACAAAAGTAGCAACGGTGCAGCAAAGTGGCCCAATCCCTTTTGTAGCAAGGGACAAGCCTGGACAAAGTCTTATAGGAGGAAAAACGCTCCCGAGGACACACGGCAATTTCTTTCATGCTAGTTTTCATCATGTTCATATGATTCACGTTCGTTACTTTGTGGGTGGACCAGCGCTTGGGTACTTCCCTTACTTGGACAAGCATCCCACTTATGATTAACCCCTCTCGCAAGCATCCGCAACTACGAAAGAAGAATTAAGACAAAGTCTAACCATAGCATTAAACTAGTGGATCCAAATCAGCCCCTTACGAAGCAACGCATAAACTAGGGTTTAAGATTATGTCACTCTAGCAACCCATCATCTACTTACTACTTCCCAATGCCTTCCTCTAGGCCCAAATAATGGTGAAGTGTTATGTAGTTGACGTTCACATAATACCACTAGAGGAAAAACAGCATACAACATATCAAATTACCGAACGAATACCAAATTCACATGACTACTATTAGCATGACTTATCCCATGTCCTCAGGAACAAAAGTAACTACTCACAAAGCATAATCATATTCATGACCAGAGAGGTAATGAGTAGCATCAAGGATCTGAACATAAACTCTTCCACCAAGTAATCCAACTAGCATCAACTACAAAGAGTAATCAACACTACTAGCAACCTTACAAGTACCAATCGGAGTCGCGAGACGGAGATTGGTTACAAGTGATGAACTAGGGTTTGGAGATGAGATGGTGCTGATGAAGATGTTGATGGTGATGAGTCCCCTCCGATGAGAGGAGTGTTGGTGATGACGATGGCGACGATTTCCCCCTCCGGGAGGGATGTTTCCCCGGCAAGATCGTCGTGCCGGAGCTCTAGATTGGTTTTGCTCAAGTTCCGCCTCGTGGCGGCAGCGAATCCACGAAAAAGCCTCGTCCTGATTTTTTTCCGGACGAAACCCTTCATATAGCATAAGAGGGGGGCCAAAGGGCCAGCTGGGTGCCCACAAGCCCCCTAGGCGCGGCCAGGGGGTGGCCGTGCCTAGCAGGCTTGTGGCCACCTGCTGGCGCCCCTCTGGCACTTCTTCGGCCCAGTATTTTTTATAATTCCAGAAAAAAATCATCGTTGATTTTTACAGCGTTTGGAGTTGCGCAGAATAGGTATCTCAAACTTGCTCCACTTTCAGGCCAGAATTCCAGCTGTCGGCATTCTCCCTCTTCATGTAAATCTTGCAAAATAAGAGAGAAAAGGCATAAGTATTGTACCGTGAAGTGAAATAACAACACAAGAAGCGATAAATATCAACATGAAAACATGATGCAAAATGGACGTATCAACTCCCCCAAGCTTAGACCTCGCTTGTCCTCAAGCGAAAGCCTAGCTCAATAAATATGTCCACATGTTTAGGGAGAGAGGTGTCGACAAAACAAGATACGAACATGCAGGTATCATGATCATGATCAGAATAGCAATTCCAACATATAATCTCTCATGCTAAAGTGATAATTCCTTCGCAAAGTAAAGTATGGATCAAGAACCTTACCGAGAAGTAACAACCGATAGCCTTTAGTCACTGAAGCAATTGCAATTTATCACAACATCAGAAAGAGTCAAATAAGAGCATGTAAAGCAAATCCACATACTCAATCATCGTTTCGTTCTCTACAATTGCTACAACTCACATGGTACTCATGAGATCAAAGTTTCAGCTGGACACAGAGAAAGATATGGGCTTATAGTTTTGCCTCCCAACTCCTTACCTCAAGGGTAATGTCAACAATAATAGTTCATGAATACTTACTTCCAAGTTGACATATGAATATAGATCTTTCCCAAGCATATGACGTTAGCCAAGACAAAGGCGAAACAAGGAACTGGTGAAGATTACCATGACTCTTTCAAGGGCAAAAAGTAAAGGTACAAGATAGGCCCTCCGCAGAGGGAAGCAGAGGTTGTCATGAGCTTTTGAGGTTTGGATGGGTGTCCTCTTAGTGCGGAGGAACGTCACTTTATATTGCCTACTGTGATAAAGAACTTTATTATGCAGTATGTCGCTTTTATGTCTTCCTCATCATAGGTTCGTACAAAGCTTATTTTTCACACACTAATAAATCATACATATTAGGGAGCAATTTTTATTGCTTGACCGATGACAACTTACTTGAGGGATCTTATTCAATCCATATGTAGGTATGGTGGACTCTCATGGCAAAACTGGGTTGAAGGTTTATGGATGCACAAGTAGTATCTCTACTTAGTGCGGGAGTTTTGGCTACTATGAAGTGGAAGCAATCGTCACATGCAAAGGGATCTCTAATCATATAACATTGTTCGGAACCAAGCAAACACAATTCATTATGTTGTCTTCCTTGTCCAACATCTGTTTCTAGGCATGTAATAGTTTAGCGAGTATTCACAATCATAGATGGTGTCAAAGATGATGTATTTATATGTGAACCTCTCCTTCTTTATCACTTCCTATTAATTGCAACAATGACCAAGGTATACGTTTGTCTACCTTCAACAAGTTTCAATCATCATTATTTTTATATGTGGAGCCATCACTTTCCATAAGATTATTACAAGATCTTTCATGCTTTTGTTCTTTTCTCAATCTTTTGATCATGGCAAGAGGCAAAGCCCTTCAACTTAGACACTCTTTATTATGTGGCTCACGAGCTCTAATACATCGGGGGTGACACAAAGCAAAACTCAAGACTAAAACAATAAGACTTTTAATCTACTAGAGAAAGAGAAAACTAAAAAGGAACAAACTAAAACAAAGGTAAAGGCAAAAGATGTGATGGTGATAGGATACCGGGGCAACTCCCCCAAGCTTGGAACAAGCCAAGGGGATTGCCCATACCCATGGTCAGTTGTCTTCCTTTGGTGGTGATGGTGGTGGAGTTGTTGCAATCTTTGATTCCAAGAGGGCTATCAATCTTTGATTTATACCTTGCAGATCTGTGATATGTTTCTCCGGCAAAACAACTTCACGAGTGAGATAAGTATTGCGAGCACGAGTTGTTTCACAAAACCTCAAGAGTTCAATCAAGGATGGAGACAGTAGGTGGAGGTAGGTTTGGAGGAAATCCACTTCTTCAACTTCTTCCTTGTTGAGCACAAATTGCACTTCGTCCCATGCCTGATTCTTCTCCTTAGTTTTGCTCTTGGTTTCTTTAGGTAGCCTTTCCTTAGCCTCCATGACCTCCATCCTTTTTAGATCAGCACTTACTTCTCCATAAACTTGAGGGAGATTGTTCTCCCCCATAGATTCTTGAGATGACATCCTGCTCTAAATCTACGACAAAAAACAGGCTAGAAACAAAAACAGAGGAAACCTGCGTGATACAAAGATCAGACCCTTCGGGAGAATATATAATGATTTTTTCCAAACCAGAAGGAGTACTTCACACGAAAACAGAGTCCGGGAGGCACACGAGGTGGCCACAAGCCCCCCACGCGCGGCCAGGGGTGGGCCCGCGCCTGGCAGGCTTGTCGCCTCCTCGCGCGCTTTCAGGAATACTTCCAATTTTATTTTTTTTTCAAATATTCCAAAATGGAGAAAAATTCCTACTGGAAAATTTTTGGAGTCTGTTTTCTTACCGAATCACATACCTCTTCGTTTTCGGAGTCTAAACAGGCTGATAAATATCCCTTAGGTATTCTTCCGGAGTTATGGTATTGATAATATTGCTTTCAACAGTTATGGGAGTACCTGAGATATAATGCTTGATTCTCTGCCCATTTACAACTCTCGGACAATTACCTTCCATGTTGTTGATCTTAATAGCACCAGAACGATATACTTCCTCAGCAATATAGGGACCTTCCCATTTAGAGAGAAGCTTGCCTGCAAAAAATCTTAAACGAGAATTATATAGCAAGACATAATCACCTACATTGAACTCATGCTTTTGTATCCTTTTATCATGCCACCTCTTAACCTTTTCTTTGAACAACTTGGCATTATCATATGCTTGAGTTCTCCATTCATCAAGTGAGCTAATGTCAAATAACCTCTTCTCACCAGCGACTTTGAAATCAAAGTTGAGCTCTTTGATTGCCCAATAAGCTTTATGCTCTAGCTCAAGAGGTAAATGACATGCTTTACCGTACACCATTTTGTACGGAGACATGCCCATGGGATTCTTATAGGCAGTTCTATAAGCCCGCAGTGCATCATCGAGCTTCTTAGACCAATTCTTTCTAGACCTGTTGACAGTATTTTGCAGAATCAGTTTAATCTCTCTGTTGCTTAGCTCTACTTGACCACTGGACTGAGGGTGATAGGGAGACGCAATTCTATGGTTAACATCGTACTTAGCAAGCGTTTTATGGAAAGCACCATGAATGTAGTGTGAACCACCGTCGGTCATTAGATATCTAAGGACTCCAAATCTAGGGAAAATAACTTCTTTAAGCATTCTGATAGAGGTGTTGTGATCAGCACTACTAGTGGGGATAGCTTCTACCCACTTAGTGATGTAATCTACATCAACTAGGATATGAGTATACCCGTTGGATTTTGGAAAAGGTCCCATATAATCAAATCCCCAGACATCAAATGGTTCAATGACAAGTGAATAGTTCATAGGCATTTCCTGACGTTTACCGATATTACCTATTCTTTGGCATTCGTCACAAGACAAGACAAACTTACGGGCATCCTTGAAGAGAGTGGGCCAATAGAAACCTGATTGCAATACCTTGTGTGCAGTTCTATCTCCCGCTTGGTGTCCTCCGTAGGCCTCGGAGTGACACTTCAGTAGGATCTGTCCGTGTTCATGTTCAGGTACACAACGTCTAATAACACCATCTACTCCTTCTTTATAAAGGTGAGGATCATCCCAAAAGTAATGTCTCAGGTCAAAGAAGAATTTCTTCTTTTGTTGGTATGTGAAACTAGGTGGTATATATTTGGCAATGATGTAGTTGGCATAATCAGCACACCACGGTGCACTACATGAAGCATTGATGACATTTAGTTGCTCATCGGGAAAGCTATCGTCAATAGGTTGTGGGTCATCAAGAACGTTCTCCAGCCTAGACAAGTTATCTTCTACAAGGTTATCAGCACCCTTCGTGTCGACAACGTGCAAATCAAATTCTTGTAGCAAGAGAACCCATCTGATAAGTCTAGGCTTAGCGTCCTTCTTCTCCATGAGGTACTTAATAGCAGCATGATCAGTGTGAATAGTGACTTTGGAATCAACTATGTAAGACCTGAACTTTTCACATGCAAACACAACTGCTAAAAATTCTTTTTCAGTAGTAGCATAGTTTCTTTGGGGACTGTCTAGAGTTCTACTAGCATAGTGAAGAACATTCAACTTCTTATCAACTCTTTGCCCTAGGACAGCACCAACAGCATAATCGCTAGCATCACACATGATTTCAAAAGGTAAGTTCCAATCAGGTGGTTGAACAATAGGTGCAGTTATCAAAGCCTTCTTAAGTATTTCGAAGGCTTCCTCACAATCATCATCAAAAACAAAATGAATATCCTTTTGCAAGAGATTGGTAAGAGGCCTAGAAATCTTAGAGAAGTCTTTAATTAACCTCCTATAGAAACCAGCATGACCAAGGAAACTTCTTATACCTTTGATATTTGTGGGGTATTGCATTTTCTCGATTGCATCAACCTTAGCTTTATCGACTTCAATACCTCTTTCAGAAATTTTATGTCCTAAGACGATGCCTTCCTTAACCATAAAGTGTCACTTTTCCCAATTCAAGACAAGATTGGTGTCTTTACATCTCTGCAAGACTCGATCAAGGTTGTTGAGGCAATCATCAAACGAAGACCCGTAAGCGGAGAAGTCATCCATGAAAACCTCAACAATGTTTTCACAAAAATCAGAGAATATAGCCATCATACATCTTTGAAAGGTGGCAGGTGCATTACACAAGCCAAAAGGCATACGTCTATAAGCAAAGGTACTGAAAGGGCATGTGAAAGTGGTTTTCTCCTGATCAGATTGTGCAACTGTTATTTGGGAGAAACCAGAATAACCGTCTAGAAAGCAGAAGTGTGTGTGTTTAGACAGTCTTTCTAGCATTTGGTCGATAAAAGGCAAAGGGTAATGATCTTTCCTAGTTGCTTTATTCAATTTCCTAAAGTCGATCACCATCCTATAGCCAGTAATAATCCTCTGTGGGATCAATTCATCCTTATCATTAGGGACAACGGTAATGCCTCCCTTCTTAGGGACGCAATGCACGGACTCACCCAATCGCTATGAGCAACAGGATAAATAATACCTGCCTCCACGAGCTTTAGTATTTCTTTTCTTACTACTTCTTTCATCTTAGGATTCAATCTCCTTTGATGATCAACAACCGGTTTGAAATCAGGATCGTTTTTAATCTTGTGCTGGCATAGAGTGGGACTAATGCCCTTAAGATCATCAAGAGTATATCCAATAGCAGCACGGTGCTTCCTTAGAGTTTTTAGTAACCTCTTTTCTTCATGCTCTGAGAGGCTAGCACTAATAATAACATGATATATGTAACATCCCAATTTTCCTAATTGGGAATGTTTTACATTGTAGCTAAGCATCTATGCATATCGATTTACATAAAGTTTGCATTTGAATTTCTTTCGACTTTTGCCTTTTGCATTTCTATTTTTCCTCACACGAGAAGTGCCGGGAAATAATCTCTTGCATGCAAGAGAGAGAGCGGAGGAAAATGACCCTCCAAAAATGTGAGGCATCTCTGAAATATTTGGAGCCAAGAAAGCCAAGGTTTTATCGCGAAAATATTTGCAAAAAGAAAATAAAGCATTTAGGGGATTTTCTGAAGAAAAAAAATTAAAAAGTTTTTATTTTTGCCTTGGAAAAATGTTAATCGAGTAGAGGATATTTTTCTGATTTTTTTGGTATATAGTACCCTATATTAATTATTTTTGTTCGTTGCCTTTTTATTTGTTTTAGTTTCTGTTTCTGAAAAAGACTAAAACAAGAAACGTTTTTTTAAGGAAACCGCCGCGGGCGGCATTTAAGGGATTGGGCCAGATCCCTTAAGGCCCGGGACCGAGATCCTTTCGGATCGGCCGACCGCCCCGAGCCCCCCAGCTCCCCTCTCCCTGCCAGCGGGCCCCACCGCCCGAACCGCCACCCCGAGTCGGTCACCTCCTTCCTCTGGTCCCTCTCTTTCCTTCCCTGGAGCCGAGCTCCTTCCTTACCTCACCGGAGCCGATCCCCTCTCCTCGATCTCCCTGCCCCTTCCCTCCCGAGGCCCCCTCTCCCCCTATAAATACCCCCACCGCACGCCGCACCCCGTTCCCCACCTCGCCACGCCGTTCCGCCGCCCCAAGCCGCCCCTGCTGCACCCGGCGGAGCCCCGAGCTCGGCCTAGACTCCGGCCGCTCCACTGCACCGCCCCGACATCCCCGACCTCTCCTCGCGCCACCAACGCGCCCGCTGTCCTCGTCCACATCGGCTGGAGCTTCCGCCGCCGCCGGAGACCCCCCTGGAACGCCTCCCACGTCCACACCCGAGCCGCTGCCGCCGTCAAGCCCTCGCCGGAGACTCCCACGCCGGTGAGCACCCCATCCCCTCCCCGTAACCGTCCGATATTAGATGTACGCTGTAGATTAGAAAACGAGGTACCCCTTCGGTTTTTTAAGTAAAAACCCGAACGGTTTTCTGCCCCACTTACTTTTAGCCGCAGATTTTCTTAAGTTTCGTCTGTTTGCTCATTATACCCGCAGCACACACCCCCGCAGCCAATCAGGGACTGCCACGTATTCGGTTAGAATCTGTTTTCTTTTTCTGTTTAGTTCCAAAAACAGCAAAGTTTCTGTTTTGTTTTGGCCATAACTTTTGATCCCGAAGTCCAATGATGTTGATTCTTTTTCCAGTAGCTCACAAATTTCCTGTAGTTTTTAAAAACATATAATTTGTCTATGTTTGATATTTTCAAATTTGAATTAGATCAGATTTAGTTTAAACCTTGTTTTGCTTATTCCAGGAGTTTAAAAAATGATTTTGAGTTGATTCTTTTTGCTACTGCTTCCTAGTGATTATATCTTACTGTGGTAGAAGTTTCAAAGTTTTTTAAATATTTTTAATTGGGTTTTTAAAAGAAACAAGTTTCTGCCTTAGTGACGTATAGTGAATTCTTTCACTTAGGCCATAGCAACTTTTTACTTGTGATGTTATTTTCACTTGTTGTTTGATTGTAGTGCTTATGGTGTGTATTTGTTTGTATCAGTAGATCACCCGGAGTGCAAAGCTTGTTACTTAGAAGCGCTCGATCAAGACAACTATCATCAAGGCAAGTCATTTTGATCATACTATCCCCTATGTTTTTCGATGCATGGTAGTTTCACCTTTCTTTGCCCAATTGCATGCTGCTTAGGTACTTGGAAATTTTAGTATAGGTTGTAGTATCATGTGGTAGGCACACAACAACCCCGATACTTGGCCCCGGGACGACAATTTCATATTGCTATGCTTGAGTAGACGGGATTTCGCTTGAGTGCATAACACGAGTGATGCGATGTTGATTAAATAATCAAGACCGGTTAAGACAAGATTTTCAAGACCTCGGATGCAATGCAACTCTGGGTGAAGGACGGTTGATCGGCTCCCTGGAGAAACCAGTGGATGACCCGGGATGCTGGAGACGGCCATGACATCTTGCGGAAAGCTTCACCCAGGCTCGAAGAGACGGACGGAGACTTCAAGACCCAAGGCTTACCTGCACAGCCACAAGTCATTATGGGCTCTGGCTTGGTTGGACAACGCGGCGACTCTGGACAGGCGGTGCTAGCAGATGTAGAAGAATGGTAGGAATGGATGGGCACCGACAGGGATTCAGAGGGACCCGTTGAAAGACCATGTTTTGATCATCCGGTCTTCAAACACCCTGAAGTGCGAGGACATACACGGAGGCGATCAAATCTTGTGGGGAACGTGTGCAAAACTCTGCAGAGTGCCCAACCTAATCGATTAGCCGTGTCCACGGTCATGGACAACTTGAGCCGAAGGCATTGAAATTCCCCTGAACTCTCGACACAACTTAATAATGATGTGGGTATTAACAACAACTCGGGTACGAGAATTGGTTGGCGGAACCATCTCGTTAACAACAAACAATGTAGTAATATTTTGCTTCCAGCCCCTCTTGTTGTAGGTTAAAAATGGCTTTATGCAAAACTTATAGCCCCACCTGCCAAATATGCATGTAGAGATAGTTGACTACTATTTTTACCCCTCTCTTTGATGACTTGTCGGCATATTCCATATGCTGACCTACACGGCTGCAATGTATCATGTTGCATAATACTTTTCCGACCAGGACTGAGGCTACGATCTACGCTCAGTGACATGCCCTGGAGTCGGATGGACTCGTCTACCTGATGCTTCCGCTAGTCTTCGTTAGTTATCTCATGAGATGGCCTTCAGCCACTTTATTGTAATCCATTATTGTAATAAAGTACTCGTTATGAGATTTCGATTAATAAAGCTGTGTGATTAAACTCTTGATATATACATTTATGTACTGAGTGTGTACCAGCATGATCTTGGGATGGTACGGAAACACCAGAGGCTTGACTCGTCTTGAGTCGGGTCGCTGCAATATATATCTTTTTCATCAAGATAAGCATACTTAAGAGTATCTGGCAACTGTTTAAGCTCGAACACAGGATCACCCTTTGGTGGGGGTGGATCCCCAAGCAGTTCAACAGGCAAATTATTCTTAAGGATAGGATATTGTTCTAAGACAACTCTATCTATCTCATCCCTTTCATCCATATGCATATCATTTTCATGCTCAAGCAAGTATTGCTCTAAGGGATCAGTAGGAGGCACGGCAATAGAAGCTAAGGCAATAGTTTCATCCCTACTAGGCAACTCCTTTTCATGAGTTTGTCTACCAAACTTGGAGAAATTTAACTCATGTGACACACCTTCAAAGCCAACAGTGACAGTTTGGTTCTCACAGTCAATATGAGGATTGACGGTATTCAGGAAGGGTCTGCCAATTATGATGGGACTAAAGCTATCTTGAGCGGTAGCAAGAACGAGGAAATCAGCAGGATACTTCGTTTTACCACACAAGACTTCAACATCCCTAACAATTCCCACAGGGCAGATAGTATCTCTATTGGCAAGCTGAATAGTGACATCAATAGGCTCTATCTCAATAGGTGCAATCTCGTCTTTGATTTCATCATATAAGGATTGAGGTATTGCACTAACACTAGCACCCACGTCACATAAACCATGATAACAATGATCTCCTATCTTAACAGAAACAACAGGCGTGGCAACAACAGGCCTATGTTTGTCTCTAGCGTGAGATTTACCAATTCTAGCAGCATATTCACAGAAGTGAATATTATGTCCCTCAACATCATCGAACAGAAGATCTTTGACGATAGCTGATATGACTCCAACGTATCTATAATTTTTTTATGGTTTCATGCTATTATTTTGTCAAACTTTGGATGTTTTGCATGCCTTTTATATATTTTTTGGGACAAACTTATTAACTCAGTGCCAAGTGACAGTTCCTGTTTTTTCCATGTTTTTGACCCCTTTCAGAGGAGATTTTGAAACAGAGTCCAAACGGAAGAAAATCCTCGAAAAGATTTTTTCCGTAACAGAAGAAGATCGGGAAGCTTGAGAGCCAAGGCAGGGGGGCCCAGGGGCCCCACAAGCCCCCACCCCGCAGCCATGGGGGAGGCCGCGGCCCACAGTCTTGTGGGCCCCCTAGACGCCCTCTGCCCTAGGGGTTGCGCCTATATATTCCCTAAAAATCCCAAAAAAAATCAAGAGATCATCGAAAGTACTTTTCCGCCACCGCAAGCTTCTGTCTCTGCAAGATCCCATCTAGGGCACGTTATGGTGCCCTGCCGGAGGGGGGATTCAGACATCGAGGGCTTCTTCATCAACACCATGACCTCTCCGATGATGCGTGAGTAGTTCACCATAGACCTACGGGTCCATAGCTAGTAACTAGATGGCTTCTTCTCTCTCTCGGATCTTCAATACAAAGTTCTCCATGATCTTCATGGAGATCTATCCGATGTAATCTTATTTTGCGGTGTGTTTGTCGAGATCCGATGAATTGTGGATTTACGATCAGATTATCTATGAATATTATTTGAGTTTCTTCTGATCTCTCTTATGCATGATTTCATATCCTTGTAATTCTCTTCGAGTTGTGGCGTTTGTTTGGCCAACTAGATCTATGATTCTTGCAATGGGAGAAGTGCTTGGTTTTGGGTTCATACCGTGCAGTGACCTCACCCAGTGACAGAAGGGGTAGCGAGGCACGCATCGTGTTGTTGCCATTGCTACTGCAACAAAAGACCTTCCAACGGCGCCAGAAACAAGTGTGCTGACGGGACACTATTCTTGTCTTGATACTCCTCTGCAACGACACCAGGAATCCTTCTACTACGGCTACACCTTTAGGGACTTCCTAGGAAAATATGGAAAGGATTCCTCCGTGCCCTTGGAGCCTTGCATTGGTGTTCCCTCGAAGCGGAAAGGGTGATGTAGCATAGCAGTGGTAAGTATTTCCCTCAGTTTTGAGAACCAAGGTATCGATCCAGTGAAGAAATATCACATGTACCTGCACAAACACAAAGAGCTTGCTCCCAACGCTATGAAGGGGTTGTCAATCCCTTATAGATTCATTTTCCAAGTGAGAACTGAAAGCAACAAAGTAACAAAGCAAAGTAAAAGCGAAAGTGGAAACGATAGGTGTGAATAGACCCGGGGGCCGTAGTGTTCACTAGTGGCTTCTCTCATGAAAGCAAGTAGACGGTGGGTGAACGAATTACTGTCGAGCAATTGATAGAACCGCGCAAGGTCGTGACGTTATCTATGGCAATGATTATATCTATAGGCATCACGTCCAAAACAAGTAAACCGATACTTTCTGCATCTACTACTATTACTCCACACGTCGACCGCTATCCAGCATGCATCTAGTGTATTAAGTTCATGAGAACAGAGTAACGCCTTAAGCAAGATGACATGATGTAGATGGACAATCTCATATCTACGATAAAAGCCCATCTTGTTACCCTTGATGGCAACAACACGATGCGTGCCTTGGTGCCCTTTCTGTCACTGGGAAAGGTCACCACACGGTATGAACCCAAAACCAAGCACTTCTCCCATTGCAAGAATCATAGATCTAGTTGGCCAAACAAAACCCAAGACTCGGAGAGACTTACAAGGATATCAAATCATGCATATAAGAAATCAGCAAAGACTCAAATATATATCATAGATAATCTGATCACAAATCCACAATTCATCGGATCTCGACAAACACACCGCCAAAGAGGATTACATCGGATAGATCTCCATGAAGATCATGGAGAACTTTGTATTGAAGATCCAAGAGAGAGAAGAAGCCATCTAGCTACTAACTACGGACCCGTAGGTCTGAAGTGAACTACTCACGAGTAATTGGAGGGGCGATGATGTTGATGAAGAAGCCCTACAACACCAAAGTCCCCTCCGCGGGGCACCGGGAAGGGTCTCCAGATGAGATCTCGCGGAAACGGAAGATTGCGGCGACGGAAAAGTGTTTTTGTGGATGCCCTGATTTTTTCTGGATTTTTAGGGAATTTATAGGCCAAAGACCTAGGGCAGGGGAGCGCCAGGGGAGCCACAAGCTTGGTTGCCGCGGCATCCCCCCTAGCCGCGGCAACATGGCTTGTGGGCCCCCTGTGGGCCCACTTGCTTGGCCCCCAAGCCTCCCTATCTTCTTACGTTCGGGAAAAATTCATTTCAGGGATTTTATTCCATTTGGACTCCGTTCCAAAATCAGATCTGAAAAGAGTCAAAAACACAGAAAAAACGGGAACTGGCACTTGGCACTAAGTTAATAAGTTATTCCCAAAAAAGATATAAAAGGTAAACAAAACATCCAAAGTTGACAAGATAACAGCGTGAAACCATCAAAAATTATAGATACGTTTGAGACTTATCAAGCATCCCCAAGCTTAACTCCTGCTCATCCTCGAGTAGGGAAGTGATAAAGAATGAGTTTTTGATGCTTTCATGCTACCTAGCATAGATGTCCTTTGTAACTCCTCTTATGTGACGTGAATGTTCAGATCCATTATATTCAAAACAATAGTTTGCTATTGACGTGGAAACAATAATACTTCAAACAAACTAGCAAGGTAATCATGAACTTTCAAAATAACAAGGCCAAAAGAAAGTTATCCCTACAAAATCATATAGTCTGGCTATGCTCTATCATCATTGCACAACGAATTTAAATCATGCACAACCCCGGTATTGGCCAAGTAATTGTTTTCACAACTTTACTTTCTCAAACTTTTTGAACTCTCAAGCAATACATGAGTGTGAGCCATGGTTTTAGCACTATAAGTGGTGTGGAGTGTGGTGGAGGTTGCAAGACAAACAAGGAGAGGAGGGTCACATTAACTAGGCATATCAATGACCTGTGTTGATGCTCATCAATAGATATCAATGTGAATGAGTAGGGATTGCCATACAAATGATGCACTAGAGCTAAGAGTATGTGAAAGCTCTTAAAGAAAACTAGTGGGTCTGCATCCAACTTGCTTGCTCACGAAGACCTAAGGCAATTTTGAGGAAGCATATCATTGGAATATACAAGCTAAGTTATATAATGAAAATTTCCCACTAGCTATATGGTGGTGACAAAACGATAGACTCTCAATCATGAAGATCATGGTGCTTAATATGCACAAGTGTGGAAAGGTGGTAGCATTGTCCCTTCTCTCTTTTTCTCTCTTTTTTGGATGGGCTCTTTGGCCTCTCTTTTTTTGGTGGGCATCTTTGGCCTATTTTATTTCCTCACATGGTACAATGCTCCATCAATGATGATCATCACACTTACAACTCAAAACTTACAGCAACGATGACTCTATATGGAATGCCTTCGGTAGTTTACCGTGACAATGATCTAGCATGTCATAGACATTAATGGAAACATCATGCTATCTATCTTACGATCATGCAATGGCAATGTAGACGTGGTGTCACATGTCATGGTGGTAGTTGCATGGCAATATATCTCGGAATGACTTTGAAAAAGGCATAGTAGGTAGGTATGGTGGCTGTTTTGAGGGAGGCTAACGGTGGGTTTTGTGCACCGGCGAAAGTTGCACGGCACTAAAGAAGATAGTGATGGTGGAAGGTGAAAGTCCATCTAAACCATGGACTCAACATTAGTCATGAAGAACGCATATACTTGTTGCAAAAGTTTTAGTAGTAACCTAAACAAAGCATTCAACGCATACTCCTAGGGGAAGGGTTGGTAGGTATAAACCATCGCATGATCCCGACCGCCACACAAAGGATGAAAATCAATAGACTAATCATGCTCAGACTTCATCACATAGCGGTTCACCATATGTGCATGCTACGGGAATCACTAACTTCAACACAAGTATTTCTAGATCCACAACACCTTACTAATATAACTTCAATATTATCATAACCACAACTCAAAACTAGTTGAGATGAATCAAACTTCTATAACTATTCAATGCACATGAAGGTGGAAGTTTTCGAATCCCTATGGATAACTACCCCTTTTGAGACTACTTTGATAGCATAAATCAACTACCAAGCCACGCATCGTCGTGCTCTAAAAGATATAAGTGAAGCACATAGAGCAAAAGCAACTAGCTCAAAAGATATAAGTGCAGCGCATGTGAGCTGAATTGTCTACCAAAGGATATAAGTGAAGCTCGACAAAATCACGGTGAGCGCATGTCTCTCTCTCTAGGTATGCAGAAAGGATGATTGTGACACAACAAAAATAAAAGACTCCTATGATACAAGATGCTCCAACCAAACCACATAACATGTGGTGAATACAAATATAGCCCCAAGTAACATTACCGATGGATTGAAGACGACACAGGGGATGCCTTCCCGGGGCATCCCCAAGCTTAGGCTTTTACGGCATCCTTGAATCATCTTGGGGTGCCTTGGGCATCCCCAAGCTTGAGCTCTTGCCACTCTATATCTTTTTGTCCATAAGAACTTCACCCAAAACTTGAAAACTTCACAACACGAAACTTAAACAGAAACTCGTGATAACATTAGTATAAGAAAGCAAAACACCACTTCCTTAGGTACTGTAGCAAACTTAAATTTTACTTATGTTGATGTTGGGTTACTGTATTTTCAATCTTCCATGGCTAATACCCCGATACTATCCATAGTTTCATCAAAATAAGCAACCAACACAACAAAAACAGAATTTGTTAACAGCAGACCAGTCGGTAGCAATCTGTATACTTCATATACTTCTGGTACTTGAAAAATTCTAACAAATTACGACAGTCCGTAGAATTTGCGTAGAAATCATCATCAAAAAGAATCAACTCAAAAGCTCTTACGGAAAAAAATGAAAATTCTTTTCGTGAGCAGAAAGTTTCTGTCTTTTCCAGCATGACCAAACGATCATACCCAAGACTAATCATAACGGTTTTGCTTGGCAAAAACGCAAAAATAAACACAAAAAACACAATCATAACATAATTATGAAAGTGTGAAAAACACAAAACAGGAAAAAGGATAGATTCGTTGGGTTGCCTCCCAACAAGCACTATTGTTTAACGCCCTTAGCTAGGCATTGATATTTCAATGATGCTCACATAAAAGATACCAATCGGACACGAAGAGAGCATCATGAAACATGTGAAAATCACATATAAGTTTAACATACTTCCTATGCATAGGCATTTTATAGGAAAACAAATTATCAAGACAACCAATAGCTGCCATATGCAAGGAAGAAGAAAGAGACAATAGCAATCTCAACATAACGAGAGGTGATTTAGTGATATGAAAGTTTCTACCACCATATTTTCCTCTCTCGTAATAATTATATGTGGGATCATATTCGAATTCAACAATGTAACTATCACAAAGGATATTCTTTTCATGATCCACATGCATGCAAAGTTGATGCTCTTCAAAAATAGTGAGATTATCATCAAATATAGTCATGACTTCTCCAGTCCCACTTTCAATATTGTTGCAAATATCATACTCGTCATGAGGCTTAAACAAATTTTAAAGATCATAAGAAAGATCATCACCCAATCATGATTATTGCAACAAGTAGGGGACATAGCAAAACTAGCATCCTCAAGCTTAGGGTTTTGCATACTTTTAGCATGATTGCCACTAATAGAATTTGTAGTGAAAACATTGCAATCATGATTTTCATCCAAGGAGCCCTCGTGAATCATTTCATAAGTTTCTTCATCATGATTTTCAGATTCACGCATCTCAAGCAAAACTCCATAAATATAGTCAAGTGCCCTCAATTCACTAGCAATTGGTTACACATAAGTGGATCTCTTAAAGAGATTAGCAAGTGGATGAGGACCCATATCACTAGGTTTTCAGCAAGCGAAGATGCAAGCATATTGAAGGCACATAGCACACAAGCGAACAGAAAACAAGCAAAAGGAAAGGGCGAACAAAAAGGCAAATGAAAAAGGCAAAGGAGAAAGGCAAATGAAAACGGCAAATGTGAAGTGGGGGAGAGGAAAACGAGAGGCAACTGGCAAAAAAAGTAAATGCAAGAGATGAGTTTGTGAGACCTACTTGGATAGATCTCTCCTTCCCCGGCAACGGCGCCAGAAATACTTCTGCTACTGCAACAAAAGACCTTCCAACGGTGCCAGAAACAAGCGTGCTGACGGGAGACTATTCTTGTCTTGATACTCCTCAGCAACGACACCGGGAATCCTTCTGCTACAGCTACGCCTTTAGGGACTTCCTAGGCAAATATGCAAAGGATTCCCCCGTGGCCTTGGATCCTTGCGTTGGTGTTCCCTCGAAGCGGAAAGGGTGATGTAGCACAGCGGTGGTAAGTATTTCCCTCAGTTTTGAGAACCAAGGTATCGATCCAGTGAAGGAGTATCACAAGTACCTGCACAAACACAAAGAGCTTGCTCCCAACGCTATGAAGGGGTTGTCAATCCCTTAAAGATTTGTTTGCCAAGTGAGAACTGAAAGCAACAAAGTAACAAAGCAAAGTAAAAGCAAAAGTGGAAACGATAGGTGTGAATAGACCCAGGGGCCGTAGTGTTCACTAGTGGCTTCTCTCATGAAAACAAGTAGACGGTGGGTGAACGAATTAGTGTCGAGCAATTGATAGAACCGCGCAAAGTCGTGACGTTATCTATGGCAATGATTATATCTATAGGCATCACGTCCAAAACAAGTAGACTGATACTTTCTGCATCTACTACTATTACTCCACACGTCGACCGCTATCCAGCATGCATCCAATGTATTAAGTTCATGAGAACAGAGTAACGCCTTAAGCAAGATGACATGATGTAGATGGACAATCTCATATCTACGATAAAAGCCCATTTTGTAACCCTTGATGGCAACAACACGATGCGTGCCTTGCTGCACTTTCTGTCACTCGGAAAGTTCACCACACGGTATGAACCCAAAACCAAGCACTTCTCCCATTGCAAGAATCATAGATCTAGTTGGCCAAACAAAACCCAAGACTCGGAGATACTTACAAGGATACAAAATTATGCATATAAGAAATCAGCAAAGACTCAAATATATATCATAGATAATCTGATCACAAATCCACAATTCATCGGATCTCGACAAACACACCGCCAAAGAGGATTACATCGGATAGATGTCCATGAAGATCATGGAGAACTTTGTATTGAAGATCCAAGAGAGAGAAGAAGCCATCTAGTTACTAAGTACGGACCCATGGGTCTGAAGTGAACTACTCACGAGTGATGGGAGGGGCGATGATGTTGATGAAGAAGCCCTCCAACTCCAAAGTCCCCTCCGGCAGGGCACCGGGAAGGGTCTCCAGATGAGATCTCGCGAAAACGGAAGCTTGCGGCGGCGGAAAAGTGTTTTCGTGGACGCCCTGATTTTTTATGGATTTTTAGGGAATTTATAGGCCAAAGACCTAGGGCACGGGAGCGCCAGGGGGGCCACAAGCTTGGTTGCCACGGCCTCCCCTGGCCACGGCAACAGGGCTTGTGGGCCCCCTGTGGGCCCACTTGCTTGGCCCCCAAGCCTCCCGATCTTCTTCCGATCTGGAAAAATTCATTTCGGGGATTTTATTCCGTTTGGACTCCGTTCCAAAATCAGATCTGAAAAGTGTCGAAAACACAGAAAAAACAGGAACTCGCACTTGGCACTGAGTTAATAAGTTAGTCCCAAAAAAGATATAAAAGGTAAACAATACATCCAAAGTTGACAAGATAACAGCGTGAAACCATCAAAAATTATAGATACGTTTGAGACGTATCAGCCATCAAGTGTAAAAAGATGGGGTTTTCATCATTGGTTTGAGATTATCCCTCTACATCATGTCATCTTGCTTAAGGCGTTACTCTGTTCGTCATAACTCGATACACTAGATGCATGCTTGATAGCGGCTGATGTGTGGAGTAATAGTAGTAGATGCAGAATGTATCGGTATACTTGTCTCGGACGTGATGCCTATATGTATGATCAATTCCTTAGATATCATCATGACTTTGCGCAATTCTATCAATTGATCGACAGTAATTTGTTTACCCACCGTGATATTTTCTATTTTGAGAGAAGCCTCTAGGGAACACTATGACCCCCGGGTCTACTCCACACCATATTTTCAGCCTTACACTTTTATTTCGTTGCACTTTCCGCCTTCAGATCTCACTTTGCAAACAATCTTGAAGGGATTAACAACCCCTTTGAAGCATTGGGTGCAAGCTCGTTTTTGTTTGTGCAGGTACTCTGGACTTGACGAGACCCTCCTTCTGGATCGATACCTTGGTTCTCAAACTAAGGGAAATACTTACTGCTCCTGTGCTGCATCATCCTTTCCTCTTCAAGGGAAAAACTGACGCAAACAAGAGAAGTAGCAAGAAGAATTCCTAGCGTTGCTTGGGAAGGACTTTTGTTGCCGTAGCAGAAGAATTTCTGGCGCCGTTGCCGGGGAGGAAGATCAAGTCAAGAACTCATCCAAGTAGGTGTCGCAAACTCATCTCTTGCATTTACTTTGTTTGCCAGTTGCCTCTCGTTTTCCTCTCCCCAACTTCACCAATTTGCCTTTTTCGTTTGCCTTTTTTTGTTCGCGTTTTCGTTCGCCTTTTTCTCACTTGCTCTTTGTTCGCTTGTGCGCTTGCTTGCTTGCCGAAGTCACCATGAATGAAAAAACAAACTTTGTGACTTCTCGAATACTAATAATAATGATTTTATTAGTACTCTGATTGCTCCCGCCACTAGTGCGGAGTCATACGAAATCAATGCCGCTTTGCTGAATCTTGTTATGAAAGAGCAATTCTCTGGCCTTCCTAGTGAAGATGCCGCATTCCATCTCAATACCTTCATTGAGCTTTGTGATATGAAAAATAAGAAAGATGTGGATAATGACGTGATTAAATTGAAGCTTTTTTCCTTTCTCGTTGCGAGATCACGCAAAAACTTGGTTTTCTTCTTTGCCCAAAAATAGTATTGATTCTTGGGATAAGTGCAAAGATGCTTATATATCCAAGTATTTTCCAACGGCTAAGATCATCTCTCTCCGTAATGATATCATGAATTTCAAGCAACTTGATCATGAACATGTTGCACAATCTTGGGAGAGAATGAAATTGATGATTAGAAATTGTCCCGCTCATGGCTTGAGCCTTTGGATGATTATTCAAATCTTTTACGATGGCTTGAATTTCGCTTCTAGAAATATCTTGGACTCCGCCTCAGGTGGAACACTCATGGAAATCACGTTAGTGGAAGCCACAAAGCTCCTAGACAACATCATGACGAACTACTCTCAGTGGCACACTGAAAGGTCACCTACTGGTAAGAAGGTACACGCTACAGAAGAAATTAACTAGTTGAGTGCTAAGATGGACGAGTTAATGAATTTGGTTGCTAGTAGAAGTGCTCCTTTGGACCCTAATGATATGCCCTTGTCTTCTTTGATTGATAGTAGCAACGCTAGCTTGGACGTTAATTTTGTTGGTAGGAATAACTTTGGCAACAACAATGCTTTTAGAGGAAACTATGTTCCTAGGCCTTTTCCTGTTAACAACTCTCATAACTTTGGAACCTCCTACAACAATACCCATGGAAATTACAATAGATTACCATCTGATCTAGAGAGTAATATCAAAGAGTTGATCAACTCTCAAAAGATTTTAAATGCGTCCATAGAGGAAAAGCTACTCAAAATTGACGATTTGGCAAAGAGCGTTGATAGAATGTCTAGTGATGTTGATGCTTTGAAAGTTAGATGTGCTCCTCCCAAAATCAACATGGATGAAACTTTAAAAGCTATGCGTGTTTCCATGATTGAGAGCCAAGAAAGAACCGCCCAAATTCGTGCTAGACATGTGGGACAGCCCAATGCCGACGTTCCAAAAGATTCCCCCCTTCTATTCCGTTTTCGTCGTGTGTCTATTTTTATTTGTCGCATCATTATCACATCATGCGCATCATCTACATTGCATCAGCATCCCGTTGCCGCCAGTTTTCAAACTTGCATCCGTTGTTAGTTGTCGGTTCTCGTCGTGTCCGTTCTAAGCCCGACCACACACGCACGCGCCCGCGGCATCATCAAATCCTTGTTTTTTAAAGTGTGTTGAAAACCTTCTCTGATTGGGTTGGAATTTGACGTGCGGCCTTATTTTAGTATAGCTAGGCTGCTTGTCAAATTTCATCGCGATCGGAGTCCGTCTCGTACCCGAACGGTCGACCGTAGCGGCACCGTATTCGGTCTACCGTCGGACGTTTTATCGGTGTTTTAAAATACGTTGCCGGTTGCCATTTTCCCTCTCATCCCCGCCTAGCCCCTCTACACAGTGCACCGACCATACGCGTAGCCTAGTCCGGAAACCTCCCAAAACCCGAACCGGGTGCTCGTGACCGTTGGGTCCAGATCAACCCGGTTTTGCTGTAAATCGTCTTCGGTTTGTTCATTGGACTCCCTACCCTAATTATCTGGACCACCCGATCTAAATAGAAAGGTCCAGATGCCCCTATTACCTAACCCCTAGGCATATATAGACCAACCCTAGACCTAAAACTAGTCTAAGCCTACCAACACGGCCTTGTCCCATCCATTCCTTCCCCAATTCCGGCAGCGCCGCCGCCACCAGCTTCCTCGGGATCTCCTCCCGACCTACCAGCGCGAGCCATGAACTCCAATCCCCCCCCCCCCCCGCCGGGACAGATGCCATCGCCCGGGCCTGAGCGGCTGCCACCAACCGGTCCTCCGATCGAGGGCCTCGCAACCACAGTCGGTCGGTGCCGTTCCCGCTCGATCTGGATCGAGCCAGATCCGATGGAGCGAAGGAGCGTTGACCGCCGAGGCAGTCGGCCTCCCTGCATCCATGTGCCAGCGCCTAGGCCAGCGTCGGCACCACAATGCCCTCCATGGCCGGCCTCCTCCCGCCTGGGTCCGCGACCTCCTGCAACCCCCGAGGCCCAGTCTCCCCGAGACTACACTCCTCTCCAGATCGGCCGGCCCACCGCCTCCACCTTTCGGCCCAGCTAGGTGAGCGTCCCACCACCCTGTTACTCGCCCATGTGCGACATATAGCGTCCGGCCCGGTAGTATTCTTAGTTAGGAAATTATTTTTCGAATTACTTAAATTTCAGGAAATAGACGTATATATAAACGCCCGTAACTTTTTAACCGTAATTCGGATCGCGATGAATTAGATATGGTTTTTGTGTAGAATTGCGCGTAGATTAAGAATTTGCAACTTGCATAATTGTTTGACGTGGTTTGACGTGCCAAATGCATAGTTTTACGTGCTTTCCCAATAGGTTTTGCTCCGTATTATTTTCTCGTGCGTGACCGGATTGCTCGAATGTCGTAGATAAAATGTTCATGTTTTAGGAACCCCTTTTCCAGGTATTTTAGAGTAGTCATTGGTACTTTCGCGTGTAGGGATTTGCCAATAGTTTATTTTTCCGTGTTTAGGACATTATCTCGCATTTACGTGTGGCATTATTTTTGTGTTGCAACCCCACATGTGTTATATGTTTTTGGGAAAGTTAGTTCGCGCGATATTTTGCCATGTTGCCCTCTTGTCTATTTCATAGGAATTATTCCGTGCTTCGTTCGAAGGAGGTGTCAACTAGAGAGTTGCCCTTGGATGTTCACTCTAGCCCCTGGTATTTTTGGTTGCTATAGAAATCCATGTTTAGGTGTGGTTTGCTTGATCTTTACTTGCTAGGAAATAGTGTTGTTTTGGAGGAGCTGAAATATTTCTAAGTCTGAAATCTGTTATATTGTGTTGCTCTCTTTGCATGAGTTTATCTTGTGATCTGTAGATCTTTTGAGGTTGGTGCAATGGAGTTAGTTGTAGACCTTGGGATTCTCTAGCATGTTGTGAATTTTCATGCCATTTGGAGTCCTGTAGCTATTGGTTTTGCTGCTGTCAATATGCCTTCAGATCGAAAACTGCAGCTTCATAAGCTGCTATTTTCACTAAGTCTGAAACTGTGTGTGTGAGAAGCTATTTTGTGACTTCTTTTCCTAGTGATCCATGCTTCCATGCTAGGTGTTGTTGGTTGTATGTTGTAGTGCTTCTTGCCCTCTATCGTGTCATCCCTTGGTTGAGTACATTGGAGTTGCGTAGCTCGTAGTTGTGGGGTGTAGAAAATGCTATGTGGCTGATTTTGGCAGATTGTAGTGATTTCTTGTTTAGCCCGTAGTTTTTGATCCGTAGCTCCGTTTTGATCGTTTACTACATGAAACTTGCTTAGAATCTTGTGTAGTTTCATTTTATCTTGCTGTTTGTATGTTTTGAAGTGCTCGCGGCCATTGTTGCACACATATTGCATTCATGCCTTCATATCTTGCGATGCTTGTATCTTTTGATCTGTAGCTCCGTTGGAGATGTTCTCTATGTGTAAATTGCTTGTAACGACGCGTAGAATCACGTGAACCTATTTGTTTTGCTGTTTAACAACTAATTAAACACGTTAGTTCAGATCTGGACAGAATTGTAAATTAACATGTGAGGTCGTCTCGGAGGTGCTATATGTCATTTCTGACCTCATTTAAAATGCCTAGTTAGGTAGTTTAATTACGCTTCACCTCTTTCCATGTGAACCACATTTAATATTGCCATGTACCTGATCGGGATAGAACTAAATAACTCGTATGTGGAGTTCCGTCAATATGCAACTCGTTGCATATTGAACTCCACTTAATGTGTAGTGTCTGTTTGTGTGAATTGCCATGCCGTGACTTGCATGTATTCAATTGTTCATGCATCATATGTGTTGTGCATCGTGTGGTGAATATCATGTGTTGATTCTTGTTTCCGGTTTGCTTAGTCTCGATAGAGTTCCGCAAGCGTGTCGGATTGTGAGGACCCGTTCGACTACATCGGTTCGTCTGCTTCACGGAGTCGTTCTTCTTCCAAGCGGGATCTCAGGCAAGATGACCATTTCCCCAGATACCATTACTATCATTGCCATGCTAGTTTTATCGCTTCTATCGATTATGTCTCGTTGCCTACCACATGTTAAATATCAGCCTCTCAACATTCCCATGAAACCTTCAACCTGTTCACAACCTAGCAAACCACTGATTGGCTATGTTACTACTTGCTTAACCTTGTGTTAGCGTTGCTAGTTGCAGGTGCAGTTGCTTCCATGTGAAAGCATGGGTTCCTTGTTATATCACCATATTGATGCTATTTAATTTAATGCACCTATATACTTGGTAAAAGGTGGAAGGCTCGGCCTTTCTAGCCTGGTGTTTTGTTCCACCTTTGCCCCCTTAGTTTCGGCTATCGGTGTTATGTTCCATATTTGAGCGCTCCTAACACGATCGGGGTTGTTATGGGGACCCCCTTGATAATTCGTTTTAGATTAAAGCTGGTCTGGTAAGCCCCAACTTTGGTACTACATTTGCCTAATAACCCAATAAAATTGCATAGGGACTTTTCGGACCCCGAGGATAATTAATCAACCCCCGGGCTAGTGCTCCTCATGAGTGTTGGTCCCACCTGAGCGATGTCCGGCGCCCCCTGGTCACCCAGGGTTTTAGCGATCCCGACGTCTAGCTCATCTGTCGTGTCCTGAGAACGACATACGTGGATCCTATCAGGATCGTCGACACGTCGGGCGGCCTTGCTGGATTAGTTTTACCTTTGACGAGATATCTTGTGCATCGGGATTCCGGTGATGCTTTGGTTAATCTCAGAGTTGAGGTTTTCCACTAAGGATTCCGACGAGATCGCGAGCTTCGTGATCGAGGATTTCTATGCGGCTTGTGGTAATTTGTAATGGACTAGTTGGAGCACCCCTGCAGGGTTAAATCTTTTGGAAAGTCGTGCCCGCGGTTATGTGGCAACATGGAAACTTTGTTTAACACTGGTTCTAGATAACTTGAAGTTAACTTAATTAAAATATGCCAACTGTGTGCGTAACCGTGATTGTCTCTTTCGTGAGTTCCTTCTCCGATCAAGGACACGGTGGGGTTATGTCTAACGTAGGTAGGTGTTCAGGATCATTCATTTGATCATCAGTAGTTCACGTCCGTTATGTGTAGATCATCCCCCTCTTATTCTAGTACTCGTCAGTTAGCCACCTCATATATGCTTAGCCGCTGTTGCAACCTCACCACTTAACCATGCCTCACCCATTAAGCTTTGCTAGTCTTGATACCTTTGGAAATGAGATTGTTGAGTCCCCTATGGCTCACAGATTTCAGGTAAAGGTTACTTGACGTGAGAGCGTTAATTGTTCATTTGGAGTTGCTTCTTCTTTTTCTTCTTCATCGATATAGGATGGGTTCCAGGCCGGCAGCCTGGGATAGCAAGGATGGACGTCGTTCTTCTTTTCTCATTATTTTTGTCCGTAGTCGGACCCTGCTCTTCTTCATGATGATTATGTAACGTACTGCTATGACTCTGATGTAGCTTGTGGCGAGTGTAAGCCAATTCTCTCTCTCTCTCTATATATATATATATATCTTATTTTCAGTACATGTACTTGTAACGATATCCATTCTTGCGACACGAAGAGATCCGCTTCTAACCCTGACGAGGCCCTCGTGCCAAATTGAGGATAGGGTCGCATCTTGGGCGTGACAAGTTGGTATCAGAGCAGTACCGACCTAGGAGCCCCCTTGTTTGATCGAACATGGCCGAGTCGAGTCTAGTGAAAAACTACTTTGAGTCTAGTTATATATCAGAGAGTAGGATTCTTTTTTCTCCTCTTCTATGCTCTGGTGAGGAATCTTGACGTAATAATTTATTCTACTCCTCTTCTCACTCAAAAAAAAATTAGGATCACACGGATATTTTTGGAATCTATCTGATGCCGATGTGACGGAGTTCTGTCTTGGTGCCTCCTGTCTGACTTGATTTCTTCCGGGGAGTTGAGCTCCGGGGGATTCTCGAGCACATCGTTATCATTCAGATTTCTTAGTATCTCAGAACGAAGGATGTTCGTAATTGCTTCAATACTAGTAGTGGCGAGATAACCCCGATGTCCCCAGTACTGGTGCAGATTGTTCGGGAGTACTGCCATACTTTGTATCGTTGTGATCACGAGAGTCTGGTGTAGATGAAGGTCTGAGATTCTGGTTGTGTGTTGACGGATGTGATACAGGTGACGGGTTAGTATAGGAGTTGTGTGATATTACTCCTTGTATCCGTGTACCAGATTGCATGACCAGAAATTTCGGGAATTCTTAGGTGGGAATTCAAGTAGTTACTATAGGACAATCTTCCAACAAATGCATGATGTTAGGTTGCGGTTCGACATCTAGTGGATTCGTTTGTTGACGGTCGACTTACAGGGGTTCTCGTTGTGTCTTAAAGAGTCCTTGTAGCTTGCTACGACTCAGGGACGCTTCGTATGTCGGTTGCACAGCCTTGCACTTGATGGCTACTATAAGGATCGAGCCCGTGCGATCCTATCCACAAAAATATCGAACGGAAATCTTTCTCATGAGTTTGTTCTGGCTTGTTTCATAAGCCGCACCTTTTGTTTTTGTTGGAATATGGTAATTCAAGTTGCTTCGATATCAAATGGTGATTTCAGATCTTTCCTAATTAGTGTTCTCATATTCATATGAGAGTGTTGATCCTTTTGCTTAATCAATTCTCTTGTAAATTCTTGTCAACCGGAGTTGTCTTGTCAATCCTTTTCAACTGGTATGTTTCTCTCCAAGTAATTCTATCCTCTCCAATTTTGCAAGATCATCTCTCAATTCTTACTCCGTAGTTTGTCTCATCTGTCCCAAGTTGTCTTTGTTTTTCCCCGCCCTCCCGCCCTTTTCTTCAGTGATTCAATTTTCATCCAAGTGCATTTCATTTCATTATAGTTTCCGCTATCTGTTCTTTCTCTTTTATCCGCTGATTCATTGTGAAGATTCTCAAGAGCTTCGTGTTCATATTTAGTCAATCTTGTTATCTTTCCGGTGAATTCAATTCAGTCGTCAGTGTTCATCATATCCTTGCCATCCTTAAAGTTCTTTCCTGTGTTGGAGATTTTTATCAGCCTATCTTGTTTATTCATTCCTCCCTCTTTCTACCCGGAGTGTTGAAGATATCCCAGTAGTTTCTTGTTTTCAATCCTTTCAATTATTTCGAGGTGCTACCCTCATCTAGTTTTCTTTATACCGGGGCGATATCTCTCTTTCTAAGCAACCTTTTCAATGGTGGTTCTTTGAGTGGGCCCATAACCCACAGGTTCCCCCCCAGGATCTTATATAGCTCTTGTAATATTTCCCGGAGATCATTAGTTCTTTTCAATTGTAACGTAAGTATGAATTGCATCAGTCATATCCCTTCTCCAAGGTCTATTCGAATTAGTTCTCATATTTGGCTCAACCTTACATTTTTCATTATTCCGGAGTGTCATTAATTCTTGGTCGTGTTCTCCTCATCATTCTCAGCTTGGAAATCTTAAGGAGTGTTGTCTCCAATCTTGGTTCATTTTCTAGAAGATTCATCATTTCAGCTTGGTGTCGTCATCTTATTTGTTCCCAATCATGAGTGATTCATTTCGTGCTATCCGGTGCGTCTCTGAATTGTTTCATTCTCAATCCTCCGATGGCCATCATTTCAGAAGATTCTTCGTTCTCCGCTTTCAGCTTTCATTCTCAATTCTTCTCAATTTTTGTCTCTTCGTCCGTCTCTCAATTATTCCAGCGCATTGTTCAAAGTTTTATCCCAAGTGGCTTATGATCTCTTCATTCTCATGTATGTCCATTCATTCATGGTTGCCTCATTCATTTCAATTCTCACCGGTGTTTCTTGCAACATTTCTTCTAGTTTGTGCTCATATCTCTCCTCAATCATTTCTACAAGAATAAGTGGTACGCTAAATCCGTTGCTTGTCATCAATTTAATTTGATGAAGGATAAGCATAACATAAATCTTATTCTTGTTTCACCAAATGATTTCAATTCTTCTTCTGGAGTGGCTCACGATATCAATTTCTTTTTCTCAAGTGTTCTTCAAGATTCTTATTGGAGAACCTCAAGTTTTCTTCTCTTGCATTTCCAAGTGCATTTGTTCTTCCTTATCCTTTGAGGTGGTGTTATAACATTCTTGTAGTGTAGGAGTCTCGAAGAGATTTCCTTTCAAGAATGAGATAATTAAACCCACCAATTCTATGATCATGAGATATTTTCAACCCATGATTTCTTCATTGAGCTATCTTGGTTTGCATTTCACCTAAAGCTTTTCCTATGAATTGTGTTATCATGGTGCTTGTCATTAATCCAAGTTCTCAATGTATCCTCTTGGTGTAAGAAATTGTCCATATCTTGTTTCTCCCAATCAATCCTTGTTTCTGTTAGTGGCCGGTTGTCACTTCATTAGTTTAAAAAGGTTTCCATAAGCCCACTATTATCTTTTTTCTTTTTCGTTGTTGTTTTTCCAACAACTCCGTTCAATTCTTCTTGCAAGGATGCTTGCCCAGTTCATTTGCGATATAGTTGTCATTCTTTTCTTCATTCTCTTCTCCGTATGAGCTAGTTCCTATTCTATTGTTCCGGAGGCATTGTGATATTGCTCTTTTGGGTCAATCATGTTGTCCTATCAAGGTCATGGTGTTCCCTTGTTATATTTAGTTGTTGGTTGTGAATATTGTCTATTTCTCCCATCTTATCAATTTTTTTGTCCCATTTTCCTACCGAAGTGCTGCCGAAATTTTCCGTGAATTCTTGCTTCTTTCGCATATCATTCCACACCGCTTTGCAACCTTCAAGGATCCTTGGTTTCACTCGTTTTTCAAAGAAGCGATTAAGTTTTACCTCTTGCTTTCTCATCCTCTCGCCCTTTCATTCTTGGATCTCGGGGCGAGATCCTCTTGTAGTGTAAGAGAGTTGTGATAGCCCGATGTCGATGTTCCAGAAGATTCCCCCCTTCTATTCTGTTTTCGTCGTGTGTCTATTTTTATTTGTCGCATCATTATCGCATCATGCCCATCATCAGCATTGCATCGGCATCCCGTTGCCGCCAGTTTTGAAACTTGCATTCGTTGTTAGTTGTTGGTTCTCGCCGGGTCCGTTTTGAGCCCGACCACACACGCACGCGCCCGCGGCATCATCAAATCCTTGTTTTTAAAAATGTGTTGAAAACCTTCTCTGATTGGGTTGGAATTTGACATGCGGTCTTATTTTAGTATAGCTAGGCCGCCTGTCAAATTTCGTCGCGATCGGAGTCCGTCTGGTACCCGAACGGTCGACCGTAGCGGCACCGTATTCGGTCTATCGTCGGACGTTTTATCGGTGTTTTAAAATACATTGTCGGTTGCCATTTTCCCTCTCATCCCCGCCTAGCCCCTCTACACAGTGCATCGACCATAGGCGTAGCCTAGTGCGTAAACCTCTCGAAACCCGAACCGGGTGCTCGTGACCGTTGGGTCCAGATCAACCCGGTTTTGCTGTAAATCGTCTTCGGTTTGTTCATTGGACTCCCTACCCTAATTACCTGGACTACCCGATCTAAATTCAAAGGTCCAGATGCCCCTATTACCTAACCCCTAGGCATATATAGACCAACCCTAGACCTAAAACTAGTCTAAGCCTACCAACAGAGCCTTGTCCCATCCGTTCCTTCCCCAATTCCCGCAGCGCCGCCGCCACCAGCTTACTCGGGATCTCCTCCCGACCAACAAGCGTGAGCCATGCGCTCCAATCCCCCCCCCCCCGTGACAGATCCCATCGTCCGGGCCTAAGCGGCCGCCGCCAACCGGTCCTCCGATCGAGGGCCTCGCAACCACAGTCGGTCGGCGCCTTTCCCGCTCGATCTGGATTGAGCCAGATCCGATCGAGCGAAGGAGCGTTGACCGCCGAGGCAGTCGGCCTCCCTGCACCCCTGTGCCAGCGCCTAAGCCAGCGTCAGTGTCGCGGCGCCCTCCCTGGCCGGCCTCCTCCGCCTGGGCCGGCGACCTCCTGCAACCCCCGAGGCCAAGTCTCCCCCAAGGCCCAGTCTCCCCGAGCCTGCACTCCTCTCCAGATCGGTCGGCCCACCGACTCCTCCGTTCGGCCCAGGTAGGTGAGCTTCCGACCGCCCTGTTACTCGCCCATGTGCGACATATAGCGTCCGGCCGAGTAGTATTCTTAGTTAGGATTTTTTTTCGAATTAGTTAAATTTCAGGAAATAGACGTATATATAAACGCCCGTAACTTTTTAACCGTAATTCGGATCGCGATGAATTAGATATGGTTTTTGTGTAGAATTGTGCGTAGATTACGAATTTGCAACTTGCATAATTTTTTGACGTGGTTTGACATACCAAATGCATAGTTTTACGTGCAATCCCAATAGGTTTCGTTCCGTATTATTTTCTCGTGCGTGACCGGATTGCTCGAATGCCGTAGATAAAATGTTCATGTTTTAGGAACCCCTTTGCCATGTATTTTAGAGTAGTCATTGGTATTTTTGCGTGTAGGGATTTGCTGCTAGTTTATTTTCCGTGTTTAGGACATTATCTCGCATTTACGTGAGGCAATATTTTTGTGTTGCAACCCCACATGTGTTATTTGTTTTCGGGGTAGATAGGATTTTTCTGTGTATTTAGTTTTAGCTTTTGAGCAAGTTAGTTCGCGCGATATTTTGCCATGTTGCCCTCTTGTCTATTTCGTTGGAATTATTCCGTGCTTCGTTTGAAGGAGGTGTCAACTAGAGAGTTGCCCTTGGATGTTCACTCTAGCCCCTGGTATTTTTGGTTGCAATAGAAATCCATGTTTAGGTGTGGTTTGCTTGATCTTTACTTGCTAGGAAATAGTGCTGTTTTGGGGGAGCTGAAATATTTCTAAGTCTGAAATCTGTTATATTTTGTTGTTGTCTTTGCATGAGTTTATCTTGTGATCTGTATATCTTTTGAGGTTGGTGCAATGGAGTTAGTTGTAGACCTTGGCATTCTCTAGAATGCTGTGAATTTTCATGCCATTTAGAGTCTTGTAGCAATTGGTTTTTCTGATGTCAATATGCATTCAGATCGAAAACTACAGCTTCATAAATTGCTATTTTCACTAAGTCTGAAACTGTTCGTGAGAAGCCATTTTGTGACTTCTTTTCCTAGTGATCCATGCTTCCATGCTAGTTGTTGTTGGTTGTACGTTGTAGTTCTTCTTGCCCTCTATCGTTTCATGCCTTGGTTGAGTATATTGCTATTTTCACTAAGTCTGAAACTGTTCGTGATCCATGCAACTCATTAAACGCGTTAGTTCAGATCTGGACAGAATTGTAAATTAACATGTGAGGTCATCTCGGAGCTGATATATGTCATTTCCGACCTCATTTAAAATGCCTAGTAAGGTAGTTTAATTACACTTCACCTCTTGCCATGTTAAACACATTTAATATTGCCGTGTACCTAATCGGGATAGAACTAAATAACTCATATGTGGAGTTTCGTCAATATGCAACTCGTTGCATATTGAACTCCACTTAATGTGTAGTGTATGTTTGTGTGAATTCCCATGTCGTGACTTGCATGTATCCACCTGTTCATGCATCCTATGTGTTGTGCATCGTGTGTTGATTCTTGTTTCTGGTTTGCTTCATCTCGATAGAGTTCCGCAAGCGTGTCAGATTGTGAGGACCCGTTCGACTACATCGGTTCGTCTGCTTCACGGAGTCGTTCTTCTTCCAAGCGGGATCTCAGGCAAGATGACCATTTCCCCAAATACCATTACTATCATTGCCATGCTAGTTTTATCGCTTCTATCGATTATGTCTCGTTGCCTACCACATGTTAAATATCAGCCTCCCAACAATGCCATGAAACCTTCAACCTGTTCACAACTTAGCAAATCGCTGATTGGCTATGTTACTGCTTGCTTAACCTTGTGTTAGCGTTGCTAGTTGCAGGTGTAGTTGCTTCCATTTCAAAGCATGGGTTCCTTGTTATATCACCATATTAATGCTATTTAATTTAATGCACCTATATACTTGGTAAAAGGTGGAAGGCTCAGCCTTTCTAGCCTGGTGTTTTGTTCCAACTTTGCCCCCTTAGTTTTGGCCACCGGTGTTATGTTCCATATTTGAGCGCTCCTAACACGATCGGGGTTGTTATGGGGAACCCCTTGACAATTTGTTTTAGATTAAAGCTGGTCTGGCAAGGCCAAACTTTGGTACTACATTTGCCTAGTAACCCAATAGAATTGCATAGGGACTTTCCGGACCCCGAGGATAATTAATCAACCCCCGGGCCAGTGCTCCTCATGAGTGTTGGTCCCACCTGAGAGATGTCCGGCGCCCCCCTGGTCACCCAGGGTTTTAGCGATCCCGACGTCTAGATCATCCGTCGTGTCCTGAGAACGAGATACGCGGCTCCTGTTGGGATCGTCGACACGTCGGGCGGCCTTGCTGGATTAGTTTTACCTTTAAGGAGATATCTTGTGCATCGGGATTCCGGTGATGCTTTGGGTAATCTCAGAGTTGAGGTTTTCCACTAAGGAGTCCGACGAGATCGCGAGCTTCGTGATCGGGGATTTCTATGCGGCTTGTGGTAATTTGTGATGGACTAGTTGGAGCACCCCTGCAGGGTTAAATCTTTTGGAAAGTTGTGCCCGCGGTTATGTGGCAACGTGGAAACTTTGTTTAAACTGGTTCTAGATAACTTGAAGTTAACTTAATTAAAATTTGCCAACTGTGTGCGTAACTGTGATTGTCTCTTTCGTGAGTTCCTTCTCCGAACGAGGACACGGTGGGGTTATGTCTGACGTAGGTAGGTGTTCAGGATCATTCATTTGATCATCAATAGTTCACGTCCGTTATGCGTAGGTCATCCCCCTCTTATTCTTGTACTCGTAAGTTAGCCACCTCATATATTCTTAGCCGCTGCTGCAACCTCACCACTTAACCATGCCTCACCCATTAAGCTTTGCTAGTCTTGATACCTTTGGAAATGAGATTGCTGAGTCACGTGTGGCTCACAGATTACTACAACACCAGTTACAGGTACAGGTAAAGGTTACTTGATGTGAGCGCGTTGATTGTTCATTTGGAGTTGCTTCTTCTTCTTCTTCTTCGTCGATCTAGGATGGGTTCCAGGCTAGCAGCCTAGGATAGCAAGGATGGACGTCGTTCTTCTTTTCTCGTTTGTTTTTGTCCGTAGTCGGACCCTGCTCTTCTTCCTGATGATTATGTAATGTACTGTTGTGACTCCGATGTAGCTTGTGGCGAGTGTAAGCCAATTCTATATATATATATATGTTCTTTTCAGTACATGTACTTGTAACGATATCCATTCTTGCGACACGACGAGATGCGCTTCTATCCCTGACGAGGCCCTCGTGCCAAACTGAGGATAGGGTCGCATCTTGGGCGTGACAACATGAATGGCTTAAAAAGGTGTGTTCTCGTGATGAGAATCACGAATATCTTAAAGTGCTTGGTGTGACTCCATTGAATCTTTGTTTTCTTGTGTCAAACCTAATGATTATGGGGCTGGATATGAATCCACTTTGGTTGAAAAGTGCCCCAATGATTCAGAGTCCATCTACCTTGATGCTAAAAGCATTGAAAGTGGAGTATAAGATGTTAAAACTTTGAGTAGTAATGAAATTACTACCATGGATTTCAAGGAATTCAATTATGATAGTTGCTCCTTGATTGAATGCATTTCTTTGATGCAATCCATGTTAAACTCTCCACACGCTTATAGCCAAAACAAGGCCTTTACCGATCATATCGTGGAAGCTATGATAAAATCTCTTGAAGAGAAACTTGAATTGGAATTCTCTATCCCTAGAAAGCTTCATGATGAGTGGGAACCTACCATCAAAATCAAAATCAAAAACTATGAATGCAATGCTTTGTGTGATTTGGGTGCTAGTGTTTCTGCGATTCCAAAGTCTTTATGTGATGTTCTAGGTTTTAATGAGATTGAAGAGTGTTCTCTTAATTTGCATCTTGCTGATTCTACTGTCAAGAAACCCATGGTAAGGATCAATGATGTTCTCATTAGTGCAAATAGGAACTATGTACTCGTGGATTTCATTGTGCTTGACATTGATTGCAATCCTACATGCCTTATTATTCTTGGTAGACCTTTCCTAAGGACTATCAGTGCTATCATCGATATGAAGGAAGGGAATATTAGATTTCAATTTCTTTAAGGAAGGGCATGGAACACTTTCCTAGAAAGAACATAAGATTGCCTTATGAATCCATGATGAGGGCAACTTATGGTTTGAGCACCAAAGACGACGATACGTGATTCTATCGCTTTTATGCCTAGCTAAGGGCGTTAAACAATAGCACTTGTTGGGAGGCAACCCAATGCATTTATCTTTTTCTTTCTGTTTTGTTGCGTCCACACCATCACAATTCTGTTGTGATTGTGTTTTTTGTGTTTCTTTTTCTGTTTGAGCCAAGCAAAACCTTTATGACTAGTCTTGGTAATGGTTGTTTGATCATGCTGGAAAAAGACAGAAACATTGCGCTCACGAGATGATTCTTCATTTTTATTCCGAAAGATATTTTGAGTTGATTCTTTTTTCTTCTGGTTGATATGCCTTTTTTCCAGGCAGTCGTAATTTTTCAGAGTTTTTGAGGTACAAAAAGTATACGAAGTATACAGATTGCTACAGACTGGTCTGTTTTTGACAGATTCTGTTTTTGTTGAGTTGGTTGCTTGTTTTGATGAAACTATGGTTAGTATCGGGGGGTACTAGCCATGGAAAAGTGAGAATACAGTATCCCAACACCAATATAGATGGAATTCAAGTTTGCTACAGTACCACAAGAAGTGGTAGTTTGGTTTTTTGTACTAATGTTATCACGAGTTTCTGTTTAAGTTTTGTGTTGTGAAGTTTTCAAGTTTTGGGTGATGTTCTCATGGACGATGAGATAAGGAGTGGAAAGAGCTCAAGCTTGTGAATGCCCAATGCATCCCAAGCCAAACTCAAGGACACCAAAAAACCTAAGCTTGGGGATGCCCCGGGAAGGCATCCCCTCTTTCGTCTTCAATCCATCGGTAACATTACTTGGAGCTATATTTTTATTCACCACATGATATGTGTTTTGCTTGGAGCGTCTTGTATCGTAGGAGTCTTTTCTTTTTGTTGTGTCACAATCATCCTTGCTGCACACCTATTTAAGAGAGAGAGAGACATGCACTCATCATGATTTTGCTAGAATGCTCATAGTGCTTCACTTATATCTTTTGAGCTAGATACTTTTGCTCTATGTGCTTCACTTATATCTTTTATAGCACGGCGGTGCGTGACTTGGTAGTTGGCTTATGCTATGAAAGTAGTCCCAAATGTGATAGGTACTCCAAGAGGATGCAAAAAACCTCCATCTTCATGTGCAAGTAGTAGAAAGAGAAGTTTTGATTCCTCTCAATTAGTTTTGAGACGAGGATTTGGTAATATTGAGAGCTATGATACTAGGGTGTTGTGAATCTAGAAATACTTGTGTTGAAGTTAGTGATTCCCGTAGCATGCATGTATGGTGAACCGCTATGTTAGGAAGTCGGAGCATAATTGATCTATTAATTGTCATCCTTTGTGTTGAGGTCGGGATCGCGCGATGGTTAACACCTACCAACCCTTCCCCTAGGAGTATGTGTTTAGCACTTTGTTTCGATTACTAATAAAAACTTTTGCAACAAGTATGTGAGTTCTTCATGATTAATGTGAGTCCATGGTATATATGCACTTTCGCCTTCCACCATTGCTAGCCTCTCTAGTGCCGCGCAATTCTCGCCGGTACACAAACCCACCATATGCCTTCCTCAAAACAGCCACCATACCTACCTACTATGGCATTTTCATAGCCATTCCGAGATATATTGCCATGCAATTCTCACCGTTCCGTCTCATAACTTGTGCCGTCACTCTCATATTGCCATTGCATGATCGTAAGATAGCTAGCGAGATGTCCTAAGAGCCCAAATAAAAAAAGAGAAAAAGAGAGAAGGGACAATGCTACTATCTTTTTCACACTTGTGCTTCATAATAGCACCATGTTCTTCATGATTGAGATCTTCTTGCTTTGTCACTACCATATGCTAGTGGGAATCTTCATTATAAAACTTGGCTTGTATATTCCAATGATGGGCTTCCTCAAAATTGCCCTAGCTCTTCGTGAGCAAGCAAGTTGGATGCACAACCACTAGTTTTCCTTTTGAGCTTTCACATATTTATAGCTCTATTGCATCTCTTGTATGGCAATCCCTACTCATTCACATTGATATCTATTAATGGGCATCTCCATAGCCCTTTGATATGCCGAGTTAATGTGACCATCTCCTCCTTTTTGTCCCACAACCTCCACCACACTCTATTCCACTTATAGTGCTATATCCATGGCTCACGCTCATGTATTGCATGATAGTTATAAAAAGTTTGAGAAAGTAAGAGTGCGAAAACAATTACTTGGCCAATACCGGGGTTGTGCGTGATTTACATTAGTTGTGTGAGGATGATGGAGCATAGCCAGACTATCTAATTTTGTAGGGATAACTTTCCTTGGCCTTGATATTTTGATACTTCATGATTACCTTGCTAGTTTGCTTGAAGTATTATTGTTTTCATGTAAATAGAAAACTATTGCTTTGAATCTTACGGATCTGAACATTCAAGTCACGTGAAAGAACTTGCAAAGGACAACTATGCTAGGTAGCATTTCACATCAAAAATTCATTCTTTATCACTTCCCTACTCGAGGACGAGCCGGAGTTAAGCTTGGGGATGCTTGATACGTCTCCAACGTATCTATAATTTTTGATGGTTTCATGCTATTATCTTGTCAAACTTTGGATATTTTGCATTCCTTTTATATATTTTTTGGGACTAACTTATTAACTCAGTGCCAAGTGCCAGTTCCTGTTTTTTGCATGTTTTTAACCCCTTTCAGAGGAGATTTTGAAACGGAGTCCAAACGGAAGAAAATCCCCGAAAAGTATTTTTTCCGTAGCGGAAGAAGATCGGGAAGCTTGAGAGCCAAGGCAGGGAGGCCCTAGGGGCCCCACAAGCCCCCACCCCGCGGCTAGGGGGAGGCCGCGGCCCACAGGCTTGTGGGCCCCCTGGATGCCCTCTGCCCTAGGGGTTGCGCCTATATATTCCCTAAAAATCCCAAAAAAATCAGGAGATCATCGAAAGTAATTTTCCGCCGCCGCAAGCTTCTGTCTCCGCAAGATCCCATCTGGGGCATGTTCTGGTGCCCTGCTTGAGGGAGGATTCGAACACAGAGGGCTTCTTCATCAACACCATGACCTCTCCGATGATGCGTGAGTAGTTCACCATAGACCTACGGTTCCATAGCTAGTAACTAGATGGCTTCTTCTCTCTCTTGGATCTTCAATACAAAGTTCTCCATGATCTTCATGGAGATCTATCCGATGTAATCTTCTTTTGCGGTGTGTTTGTCGAGATCCGATGAATTGTGGATTGATGATCAGATTATCTATGAATCTTATTTGAGTTTCTTCCGATCTCTCTTATGCATGATTTCATATCCTTGTAATTCTCTTCGAGTTGTGGGTTTTGTTTGGCCAACTAGATCTATGATTCTTGCAATGGGAGAAGTGCTTGGTTTCGGGTTCATACCGTGTGGTGACCTCACCCAGTGACAGAAGGGGTAGCGAGGCACGCATCATGTTGTTGCCATCAAGGGTAAAAAGATGGGGGTTTCATCATTGGTTTGAGATTATCCCTCTAGACCATGTCATCTTGCTTAAGGCGTTACTCTGTTCGTCAAGAACTCAATACACTAGATGCATGCAGGATAGCGGTCGATGTGTGGAGTAATAGTAGTAGATGCCGAAAGTATCGGTCTACTTGTCTCGGACGTGATGCCTATATGTATGATCATTGCCTTAGATATCGTCATGACTTTGTGAAGTTCTATTAAACAGTAATTTGTTTACCCACCGTGATATTTGCTATTTTGAGAGAAGCCTCTAGCGAACACTATAGCCCCCGGGCCTACTCCACACCATATTTTCAGCCTTACACTTTTACTTCGTTGCACTTTCCGCCTTCAGATCTCACTTTGCAAACAATCTTGAAGGGATTGACAACCCCCTTTGAAGCGTTGGGTGCAAGCTCGTGTGTGTTTGCGCAGGTACTCTGGACTTGACGAGACCCTCCTTCTGGATTGATACCTTGGTTCTCAAACTGAGGGAAATACTTACTGCTCCTGTGCTGCATCACCCTTTCCTCTTCAAGGGAAAAACCGACGCAAACAAGAGAAGTAGCAAGAAGAATTCCTGGCGTTGCTTGGGAAGGACTTTTTTTGCTGTAGCAATAGCAATGCTAGGTTCAACTCTAATTTTCTCACAGGGTGTAGGTGTTCTAAGGTAGCCTCTACATATCACATTTGAAGCTTTAGAATGATCCTTCATCCTAACAGGGAAAGGTGGTTTCTCAATGTAAGCACTGGGAACAATAGGATCATTATAGGCAATGACTTTCTCTTCAACTGGATTGGGTTTAACTACATTAAATTCTAAAGGAGGATGATATTTAAACCACTTCTCTTTGGGAAGATTAATATGAGCAGCAAATGATTCACACAATGAAGCTACTATCTCAGAGTCAAGTCCATACTTAGTGCTAAAGTCACAAAAAGTATTTGTTTCAACAAAGGGTTTAACGCAATCAAACTTGAAATTCATACCTGACTCCTTACGTTCTTCAAGCTCCCAATCTTCAGAGTTGCATTTAATTCTCTCCAATAAATTCCATCTAAAGTCAATATCTCTCTTCATAAAAGAACCGGTACAAGAAGTGTCAAGCATGGTGCGATCATCATGAGAAAGCCGAGCATAGAAGCTCTGAATGATAATTTCTCTCAAGAGCTCGTGATTGGGGCATGAATATAACATTGATTTAAGCCTCCCCCAAGCTTGAGCGATGATTTCTCTATCATGAGGCCAAAAATTATAAATATAATTCCGATCACGATGTACTAAATTCATAGGATAAAACTTTTGATGAAATTCCAATTTCAACCGATTGTAGTCCCATGATCCAGTATCATCACATAACCTATACCATGTCAACGCCTTATCCTTCAAAGATAAAGGAAAGACCTTCTTGTTGAACTCATCCTCGAGCAAACCTGCAAGCTTAAATAAACCACAAACTTCATCTACATAGATTAGATGCAAGTCTGGATGTGATGTTCCTTCTCCTGTAAAATTATTAGCCAGCAGTTTCTCAAGCATACCCGAAGGAAATTCAAAGCAAATATTTTCAGTAGGTGCAGAAGGTTGAGGAGCAACTCTTTGTGCTTCCGTTCGAGGCGAAGATACCCCGAACAAGCCCCTCAAAGGATTAGTTTCCATAGTGACAAGTGACAATAAATTTCAGCACACTATATGAATGTTTCCTTACCAAGTTCCACTTACCAACGGCGCCAGAAAAGAGTCTTGATGACCCACAAGTATAGGGGATCAATCGTATTCCTTTCGATAAGTGAGAGTGTCGAACCCAACAAGGAGCAGAAGGATCTGACAAGTGGTTTTCAGCAAGGTAAAATCTGCAAGCACTGAAATTACCGGTAACAAGTGATTGTGTGGTGAGATGATTCGTAGCGAGCAACAAGTAACAAAAGTAGCAACGGTGCAGCAAAGTGGCCCAATCCCTTTTGTAGCATGGGCAAGCCTGGACAAAGTCTTATAGGAGGAAAAACGCTCCCGAGGACACACAGGAATTTCTGTCATGCTAGTTTTCATCATGTTCATATGATTCGTGTTCATTACTTTGATAGTTTGATATGTGGGTGGACCAGCGCTTGGGTACTGCCCTTACTTGGACAAGCATCCCACTTATGATTAACCCCTCTCACAAGCATCCGCAACTACGAAAGAAGAATTAAGACAAAGTCTAACCATAGCATTAAACTAGTGGATCCAAATCAGCCCCTTACGAAGCAACGCACAAACTAGGGTTTAAGCTTCTGTCACTCTAGAAACCCATCATCTACTTACTACTTTCCAATGCCTTACTCTAGGCCCAAATAATGGTGAAGTGTTATGTAGTCGACGTTCACATAACACCACTAGAGGAAAAATAACATACAACACATCAAAATATCGAACGAATACCAAATTCACATGACTACTATTAGCATGACTTATCCCATGTCCTCAGGAACAAAAGTAACTACTCACAAAGCATAATCATATTCATGACCAGGGAGGTAATGAGTAGCATCAAGGATCTGAACATAAACTCTTCCACCAAGTAATCCAACTAGCATCAACTACATAGAGTAATCAACACTACTAGCAACCTTACAAGTACCATTCGGAGTCGCGAGACGGAGATTGGTTACAAGTGATGAACTAGGGTTTGGAGATGAGATGGTGCTGATGAAGATGTTGAAGGTGATCAGTCCCCTCCGATGAGAGGAGTGTTGGTGATGACGATGGCGAAGATTTCCCCCTCCGGGAGGGAAGTTTCCCCGGCAGGACCGTCATGCCGGAGCTCTAGATTGGTTCTGCTCAAGGTCCACCTCGTGGCGGCGGCGAAACCACGAAAAAGTCTCTTCCTGATTTTTCTCGGAAGAAACCCTTCATATAGCAGAAGAGGGGGCCAGAAGGCTAATACGTCTCCACTGTAGCTACTTTTCCAAACTCTTTTGCCCTTGTTTTGGACTCTAATTTGCATGATTCGAATGGAACTAACCTGGACTGACGCTTTTTTCAGCAGAATTGCCTTGGTGTTATTTTTGTGCAGAAATCGAAGTTCTCCAAACGTCCTGAAAATTTACGGGGAGCAGTTTTGGAAAATATCAAAAATATCTACGCCAAGTTCCACCTCAGGGGGTGGGCCAGTGGGCCACAACCCCTCCTCCACCACCACCCCCCTGGTGGCGGTGGGCAGGCTTGTGGGGCCCACACGGCTCTGCCGCCCCCAATTCCAGGTCTATAAGTTGCCTTTCATCCCAGAAAAAATAAAAAGAGAAGTTTTCATCGCGTTTTCGATACGGAGGCGCCGCCACCACCTGTTCTTCATCTGGAGGGCAGATCTGGAGTCCGTCTTGGGCTCCGGAGAGGGGAAATCATCGCCATCGTCATCATCAACCTTCTTCCCTCTCCAATTCCATGAAGCTCTTCGTCGTTCGTGAGTAATCTATTCGGAGGCTCGCTGGATGGTGATGAGTAGGATGAGATCTATCATGTAATCGAGTTAGTTTTGATGGGGATTGATCCCTAGTATCCACTATGTTCTGAGATTGATGTTGCTACTATTTTGCCATGCTTAATGCTTGTCACTAGGGCCGGAGTGCCATGATTTCAGATCTGAAATTATTATGTTGTCACCAATATATGTGTGTTTTAGATCCGATCTTGCAAGTTGTAGTTACCTACTATGTGTTATGATCCGGCAACCCCGGAGTGACAATAACAGGAACCACTCCCGGTGATGACCATAGTTTGAGGAGTTCATGTGTTCACCAAGTGCTAATGCGTTGGTCCAGTTCTTTATTAAAAGGAGAACCTTAATATCCCGTAGTTTCTTTTTGGACCCCGCTGCCACGGGAGGGATGGACAATAGATGTCATGCAAGTTCTTTTCCCTAAGCACGTATGACGACACACGGAATGCGTGCCTAAATCACATTAACAAATGGGAGCTAGCCACATATCTCTCCGTGTTATAGCTGTTGCATGATGAATATCATCCAAACAAATCACCGACCCATTGCCTACGAGTTTGTCCTAATGCTGCTGCTACTACGGTTGCTACTGCTGTTACTTGTCTTGCTCTGCTGCTGCTACTACTGTTGCTACTGCTGTTACTTGTGTTGCTCTGCTGCTGCTGCCACTACTGTTGCTACTGCTATTACTTGTCTTGCTCTACTGCTATGTTGCTAGTACTGTTGCTTGCTACTATAGCTACTTGCTACTGCTGTCACTACTGTTGTTCCTTGCCGTCGCTATTGCTCGTTACACTGCTGTTACTCGTTACTTTGTTGTTACTACTGTGCTTGTAGATACTAATCTTTAAGGTGTGGCTGAATCTGACAAATTCAGCTGCTAATACTCAAGAGTATTCTCTCACCTCCTTTAGGCGGTCAACAAATTTGGGTCGAATACTCTACGCTCGAAAACTGCTGCGAACCCACGCGCTGGTGGGCCTTCAGCAACATTCTTCTAGTTTCGTTGTTGGGGAGTGCTAGTAGCATTCTTCTGGTGCCGTTGCAAGGGAAGGTTTGTTGTCATCAGCATTCGTCTAGCTATCGCGAGAGATTGCAATCAAGGGCCAGCTGGGTGCCCACAAGCCCCCTTGGCGCGGCCAGGGGGTGGTCGCGCCTAGCAGGCTTGTGGCCACCTGCTTGCACCCCTCTGACACTTCTTCGGCCCAGTATTTTTTATAAATCCAGAAAAAAATCATTGTTGATTTTTACGGCGTTAGGAGTTACGCAGAATAGGTATCTCAAACTTGCTCCACTTTCAGGCCAGAATTCCAGCTGCCGGCATTCTCCCTCTTCATCTAAACCTTGCAAAATAAGAGAGAAAAGGCATAATTATTATACCGTGAAGTGAAATAACATCCCAAGAAGCGATAAATATCAACATGAAAACATGATGCAAAATGGACGCATCAATGACCTGGAGGGTGTTGGTGTAATAGTGGCAAGGCATGGCCGGGCATTCTTCGCCCTCGCCACAAGTCCTCGCGATGGGGCGACGGGACCACATATCGTGGATCATTGATCGTCACCACAACTAACAAATCATTAATGGTTTTGTATATGTTATTTCAGTAAGCCTCTAGCATGTTTCGCACTAATCACCACACGGGAATAAATATGGGTACTCTATGATGTCAACCGTTCTTCCCCTTTGCAACGGCACCAGAAGAATGTTGTTAGCACTCTCCGGCAATCGAAACTAGGAGAATGTTGTTGACGCCCACCAGCGCGTGGGATCGTAACAGTTTTAGAGGGTAGAGTATTCGACCCAAATTTGTTGATTCACCAGACAGGAGGTGAGAGGATACTCTCAAGTATTAGCAGCTGAATTTATCAGATTCAACCACACCTGAAAGATTAGTATGTGCAAGCAAAGTAGTAACAACAATGTAGCGAGTAACGGAAGTGGCAAGGAACAGCGGTAGTAACAGTAGTAGCAAGTAGCAACAGTAGCAAGCAACGGTAGTAGCAATAGTAGCAGCAGAGCAAGACAAGTAACAGCAGTAGCAACAGTAAGACAAACTCGTAGGCAATGGGTCAGTGATTTGTTTGGATGATATTCATCATGCAACAGCTATAACACGGAGAGATATGTGGCTAGCTCCCGTTCGTCAATGTGATGTAGGCATGCATTCCGTGTGTCGTCATACATGCTTAGGGAAAAGAACTTGCATGACATCTATTGTCCATCCCTCCCGTGGCAGCGGGGTCCAAAAGGAAACTACGGGATATTAAGGTTCTCCTTGTAATAAAGAACCGAACCAACGCATTAGCACTTGGTGAACACAAGAACTACTCAAACGATGGTCATCACCGGGAGTGGTTCCGGTTATTATCACTCTGGGGTTGCTGGATCATAACACATAGTAGGTAACTACAACTTGCAAGATCGGATCTAAAACACACATATATTGGTGACAACATAATAATTTCAGATATGAAATCATGGCACTCGGGCCCTAGTGACAAGCATTAAGCATGGCAAAGTAGTAGCAACATCAATCTCACAACATAGTGGATACTAGGGATCAATCCCATCAAAACTAACTCGATTACATGATAGATCTCATCCTACTCATCACCGCCCAGCGAGCCTACGAATAGATTACTCACAAACAACGAAGAGCTTCATGGAATTGGAGAGGGAAGAAGGTTGATGATGACGATGGTGACGATGTCCCCTCTCCGGAGCCCAAGACGGACTCCAGATCTGCCCTCCAGATGAAGAACAGGTGGTGGCGGCGGCTCCGTATTGTAAATGCGACGAAAACTTCTCTCTTTATTTTTTCTGGGACGAAAGGGAACTAATAGACCTGAGGTTGGGGGCGGTAGAGCCGCGTGGGCCCCACAAGCCTGCCCACCGCCACCAGGGGTGGTGGCGGAGCCAGGGCTTGTGGCCCACTGGCCCACCCCCTCAGGTGGAACTGGCCCACCCCCTTTCTCGTGAATGACAGTGAATAAACACATGTCGAGGATAACACTCCTAGCATGGAAGATACCAATAGCCCCCTGTCACCACATGAGCGGTTCGGGCATGCAAAACAGATTATTTCTTGAAGGTTTAGAGAGTGGCACATGCAAATTTACTTGGAACGACAGGTAGATACCGCAAATAGGTAGGCATGGTGGACTCTCATGGAAAAACTTTTGGGTTTATGGAAGTGGATGCACAAGCAGTATTACACTTAGTACAAGTGAAGGCTAGCAAAAGACTAGGAAGCGACCAACTAGAGAGCGACAAGAGTCATCAAGATGCAATGAGTTTGACTAACATTGAATGCAAGCATGAACATGATATAAATCACCATGAACACGAACATCATAGAGGCTATGTTGATTTTGTTTCAACTACATGCATGAACATGCGCCAAGTCAAGCCACTTGAAACATTCAAAGGAGAATACCAGCCTATCATACTACATCATAGTCATCTCAAAATTTATGTTGGCATTCAAGACAAACCATTATAAGCACTCAGCTAAATAAGCATGGCATCAGAAACTATGATCTCTAAGTTGTCATTGCAAGCATGGTTCTCTCACAACAAAGCTAAATCTAGGTCGACAAGCTAGTCATATTTACAAAAACAAAATAGATAGAGTTCATACGAGCTTTTCAGTCTCAGTCACTTCATCATATATCATCATTGTTGCCTTTCATTTGCACGATCGAACGATGTGATCAATGATAAGCGCATTGGACTAAGCTGAATCTGCATGCAAACACAAAGGAGAAGACAAAGTAATACGGCTCTTTGAAAGCTAAACAGGTAAGCATGCAAGAACCAATAAACATTGTAACCAATATCTTCTACCTTAACCCAAAGAAAAAGAAAACTATTTACACGGGAAAACTCCCAACAAGCAAAAGAAGAAAGAAAAATCTTTTTGGGTTTTCTCAAAAGGACACAAAACAAGAGAACAAGAAAACGAAAATAAACTAGCATGGATAATATAGTGGCAAAGTGTAAACACCGGCTAACAAAGTGAAAGCATAAGCATGAATGTAAAGTCAGTGAGAACACGTACTCCCCCAAGCTTAGGCTTTTGGCCTAGCTTGGTCTACTCCCATGGATGGTCCTGGCGAAACCCAAAGTCATAATGGGTGTTATACGAGAGTGCTGCAGCCACTGCCTGAATAGCCGCCTCACGAAGTCGAGCAGCAGTCGCCTCCCTCTCATACTCCTCTGCCTCTCCTATGGTTATGTAGTATGTTTGTTTTACCTGAAAGTCAAAGAAAGCAGGAGCAGGAAGGGTAATATGGAAAACACGCTGCCGGTTAAATATCAAGCGGTATAGGAGGGATCCGTGATCTCTCTCAACGAACTGGTAGCGTGTTAGCGCGACACAATCAAGGTAGGCTGTACGGAGAGGAGGATCTTCTGGACGGATGGATACTCCAAGAAAATTTCCTAAGCGTGTAGCATAAACTCCACCAAAGAAATCCCCCTCACTGGCATTTTTATTCAGCCTCCTTGCTATTATAGCTCCCATATTGAAGCTCCTGTCACCTGTTACTGTGCTCTCAAGGATACTAAGGTCAGAAGCACATAGGTGACAATGTGCACCCTTGCCGTTAATGCACCTACCTATGAAGAGGGCAAGGTAGTGCAAGGCAGAGAAATGGATGCTTCCTATGGTGGCTTGCGTGATATCTCTGCTTTCTCCAACAGTTATACTGGAGACAAAGTCTCTGATTGAAGACTTAGAAGGATCATTAATACTACCCCTATCGGGTATCTTGCAAATCCTATTGAAATCCTCCAAATCCACGGTATAGGATTTATCGTACAAATCAAACAGTATGGATGAGTCACGGCCAACTAAAAATTTAAATCTACGCACGAAAGAGGCAGTGAGCATAGCATACTGTTCACATTAATCTGAGAGGAATTCTTCTAACCCGGCATTGCGGACAAGTGTATCAAACTCATCCTTGAAACCTGCTTCGATCATGAACTCATCGGAAGGCCATTCACATGGTTGTACCGGTGCGTCCCTTAGTTGAAAAGGTCCGGGCTCCCGAAAAGAAAGACGAGGACCCTTCTTACTTGAGGAACCACCATGAAACTTCCTCCTGAACATAATTTCCTTTTGCTGAAATTTTTGAAGTTCAAGAGAAAAGTGAAGGACGACCCACCACACCTTGTAGCAACTACTCCTACTAGTGCCTAGAGACTGTATCACGCGCTAAAACTACTTGGGACCAGCTAAAATCAACATTTCTAGCTCAAGAACATTGTCACCAAGGTAGCAAGAATTCGCGAAGGATAAAGCACTAGAGCAAAAACTAATTGGACCAATGGAGGAGTCACTTACCAAGGAGTAATTTCCCCAAAACGGTTCGGAGAATGGTGCTTTGAGCAAGGAGATCAAAAATCACAGCCAAATGAGCAAGAACACGGGTTTGAGCTGCGAAACAATTTTTTCTGGAGGTGGAAGAAGAGGCTGAGAGCTGGAGTGAGTGGAGGGGGTGCCTGTGGGCCCCACAATCTTGCACTCCGCCACCAGGGGGTAGGTGGCGGTGGCAGGGCTTGTGGCCCACTCGTCTGGCCCCCAGGCCAGCTCTCAAGCCCAGTAATTTTCAAAATTTCCAGAAAAAATCATACTAAATTTTCTGGACCATCGGAGAACTTTTATTTTCGAGGTATTTTTCTCTGGGACACTAAAAGAGAAAACAGGAAAAGCTAAAGTAATTCTATCATTTTTCTTCTAAGCAACAGAAAAGGAAAGCTCAAAACAGAGGTATGTGACTCCTTGATTCATCCGTTTCATGGTCATCGAAAGAAATCCGTCAATGGGGTTGATCAAATCCTTATGACAAAAACTTTCTTGAATCGCAAGAGAGAACGGAGAATTTTCAAATAGCCACTAAGTCACCTCAATGGGGATATGTATCTCCCCAACAAGCAAATCATACTTCATCTTGACACGAGGAATAGGGCATTCAAAGCTCCCAATAAGAACCGATGAAGTCTTTTCGATAGCATTGATGCAATGTACTTGATATCGTTTCTTCAGAAAGTGCACCGTGTGCTCATTACCGTTTACATGGAAAGTGACATTGCCTTTGTTGCAATCTATAACAGCCCCTGCAGTGTTTAAAAAGAGTCTTCCGAGGATGACAGCCATGGCAACGTCCTCGGGAATATCCAAGATAACAAAGTCTGTTAAGATAGTGGTGTTAGCAACCACAATAGGCACATCCTCGCAAATGCCGATAGGGAAAGCAGCTGATTTGTCGGCCATTTGCAGAGAAATTTCAGTGGGTGTGAACTTATCCAACTCAAGTCTACGATAAAGAGAGAGCGGCATAACACTAACACCGGTTCCAAGGTCACATAAGGCAGTTCTTACGTGGTTTCCTTTAATGGAGCAAGGTATAGTGGGCACTCTGGGATCACCAAGTTTCTTAGGAGTTCCACCTTTGAAAGTGTAATTGGCAAGCATGGTGGAGATCTCAAGATCTGGTATATTCCGTTTATTAGTCACGATATCTTTCATGTACTTGACATACGGAGACATCTTGAGCATATCAGTTAACCGCATCTGTAGAAAGATGGGTCTTATCATCTCAACGAAGTGCTCAAAATCCTCATCATCCTTTTTCTTGGATGGCTTAGGAGGAAAGGGCATAGGTCTCTGAACCCATGGCTCCCTTTCTTTACCATGCTTCCTAGCAGTGAAGTCATTCTTATCGTATTTCTTAGGTTGTGGGTTATCAGGATTAACCGTAGGTTAAATCTCCACATCCTTATCATTGCTAGGTTGAGCATTATTATGAACATCACTGTCCATATTGACACCAGGTTCACGTTCATCACCAGATTGTTTTTCTGCATCAGACACAGAAATATCATTAGGTTCTTCAGGTGTGACAGTATTTGGTGAACTGGCGTGCAGGTTTCTATCATCCTTCTTCTTCTCCTTCGGATGACTGGGTGTATCAGCATTGATTCCTTGAGAATCTTGATCAATTCTCTTAGGATGACCTTCAGGATACAAAGGTTCCTGAGTCATTTTGCCTCCTCTAGTAATGACTCTGACAGAGTTGTCATTTAATTCATTGAGCAGGTCATTCTGAGCTTTAAGTACTTTTTCTACCTGAGTAGTAATCATAGAAGCATGTTTACTCAGAAGCTTCAGATCATTGACATTTTTGTCTACACAAGCACTTAAATGGCTAAGCATACGAGTACTTTGTTCCAAATGTCTGCTAACATAATGATTGAAACTCTGTTGTTTGGCAACAAAGTTGTCAAATTCATCAAAGCATAGGCTAGCAGGTTTATCAAAAGGAATATCACTCTCATCAAACCTACGCAGATAATTCACTTCTACTACCTGTATCGGGTTATCGAGACCATGGATCTCTTCGATAGGTGGTAGATTTTTGACATCTTCAGATCTAATGCCTTTCTCTTGCATAGATTTCTTGGCTTCTTGCATATCTTCGGAACTGAGGAATAGATTACCTCTTTTCTTAGGAGTTGGCTTAGGAGGTGGTTTGGGAATAGTCCAAGCATTATCGTTGATCAAGATGTTATTCAGTAGAGTCTCAGCTTGTTATACAGTTCGTTCCCTAAAAACACAACCGGCACAACTATCTAGGTGGTCTCTAGAGGCATCGGTAAGTCCGTTATAGAGGATATCAAGTATCTCATTCTTCTTAAGAGGGTGATCAGGCAAAGCATTCGGTAACTGGACGAGCCTCTCCCAAGCTTGTGGAAGACTCTCTTCTTGGAGTTGAGCAAAGTTGTTTATTTCCCGCAAGGCAGCTTGCTTCTTATGGGCAGGGAAATATTTCCCACAGAAGTAATAGACCATCTCCTGGGGACTACGCACACATCCAGGAGCAAGAGAGGTGAACCAGACTTTAGCATCATCCTTTAGAGAGAAAGGAAACAGCTTAAGGATATAGTAGTGGCGGATCTTCTCCTCATTAGTGAAAAGGGTGGCTATATCGTGTAGTTTGGCAAGATGGGACACGACCGTCTCAGACTCATAACCGTGAAAAGGATAAGATTCGACTAGAGAGATTATCTCAGGATCGACAGAGAATTCATAATCCTTATCGGTGATAAAGATAGGTGAAGTGGCAAACTTTGGGTCATATTTCATCTTAGCTTCCCAAGATTTTTCCTTCCACTTGAGAAGTAATTTCTCAGCATCATAGGCATCCTTACACGCAAGAAAATCCTCAGTTATCTCTCGCTCCATAACGTAACCCTCAGGTATATCAGGCAATTCATATCTAGGAGAGCTAGATCTAGCAGGAGCAAAAGCAGGTTCTATCTCAATAGTATCGGCAGTTTCAGAAGCATCACGAGCATTGGCAGTAACTCTAGCAATATGAGCATCAAGGAATACCCCCTAGTGGAACATCATGCAAAGTAGTATCTCTAGCAGTATCAAGCATAGCATCATCAGGAAAAATAGCATCTCTAGCATCATCAGGCAAAGCAGTATCAAGCATAGCATCTCTAGCAGTATCAGGCATAACATGAGGCATAGTATCATCAGGCATAGTATCAAGCATAGCATCTCTAGCAGTAGTATCACAAGCATAATCAAGCACAAGCGACATATCAAGATTTCTAGCAGGAGGTGATGTCGTAAACTTACTCATAACTGAAGGTGAATCAAGTGCAGAGCTAGATGGCAATTCCTTACCTCCCCTCGTAGTTGAGGGCAAGACTTTGGTCTTCGGATCCTTCAGATTCTTCATAGTGATCGGCAGATATAAATCCCAAGTGACTCAGAGAATATAGCAATACCTCCCCGACAACGGTGCCAGAAAAATGCTAGATGTCAACTGTTCTTCCCCTTTGCAACGGCACCAGAAGAATGTTGTTAGCACTCTCCGACAATCGAAACTAGGAGAATGTTGTTGACGCCCACCAGGGCGTGGGATCGTAGCAGTTTTCGAGGGTAGAGTATTCGACCCAAATTTGTTGATTCGCCAGACAGGAGGTGAGAGGATACTCTCAAGTATTAGCAGCTGAATTTATCAGATTCAACAACACCTGAAAGATTAGTATCTGCAAGCAAAGTAGTAACAGCAAAGTAGCGAGTAACGGCAGTGGCAAGGAACAGCGGTAGTGACAACAGTAGCAAGTACCAACGGTAGCAAGCGATAGTACTAGCAATAGTAGCAACAAAGCAAGACAAGTAACAGCAGTAGCAACAGTAAGACAAACTCGTAGGCAATGGGTCCGTGATTTGTTTGGATGATATTCATCATGCAACAGCTATAACACAGAGGGATATGTGGCTAGCTCCCGTTCGTCAATGTGATGTAGGCATGCATTCCGTGTGTCGTCATACGTTCTTAGAGAAAAGAACTTGCATGACATCTATTGTCCATCCCTCCCGTGGCAGCGGGGTCCAAAAGGAAACTACGGGATATTAAGGTTCTCCTTTTAATAAAGAAACAGACCAACACATTAGCACTTGGTGAACACATGAACTCCTCAAACTATGGTCATCACCGGGAGTGGTTCCGGTTGTTGTCACTCTGGGGTTGCCGGATCATAACACATAGTAGGTAACTACTGTTGGAATTATGCCCTAGAGGCAATAATAAATATAGTTATTATTATAATTCATGTATCAAGATAATCGTTTATTATCCATGCTATAATTGTATTGAATGAAGACTCATTTACATGTGTGGATACATAGACAAAACACTGTCCCTAGCAAGCCTCTAGTTGGCTAGCCAGTTGATCAAAGATAGTCAGTGTCTTCTGATTATGAACAAGGTGTTGTTGCTTGATAACTGGATCACGTCATTAGGAGAATCACATGATGGACTAGACCCAAACTAATAGACGTAGCATGTTGATCGTGTCATTTTGTTGCTACTGTTTTCTGCGTGTCAAGTATTTGTTCCTATGACCATGAGATCATATAACTCACTAACACCGGAGGAATACTTTGTGTGTATCAAACGTCGCAACGTAACTCGGTGACTATAAAGATGCTCTACAGGTATCTCCGAAGGTGTTCGTTGAGTTAGTATGGATCAAGACTGGGATTTGTCACTCCGTGTGACGGAGAGGTATCTCGGGGCCCACTCGGTAATACAACATCACACACAAGCCTTGCAAGCAATGTGACTTAGTGTAATTTGTGGGATCGTGTATTACGGAACAGTAAAGAGACTTGCCGGTAAACGAGATTGAAATAGGTATGCGGATACTGACGATCGAATCTCGGGCAAGTAACATACCGAAGGACAAAGGGAATGACATACGGGATTATATGAATCCTTGGCACTGAGGTTCAAACGATAAGACCTTCGTAGAATATGTGGGATCCAATATGGGCATCCAGGTCCCGCTATTGGATATTGACCGAGGAGTCTCTCGGGTCATGTCTACATAGTTCTCGAACCCGTAGGGTCTGCACACTTAAGGTTCGACGTTGTTTTATGCGTATTTGAGTTATACGGTTGGTTGCCGAATGTTGTTCGGAGTCCCGGATGAGATCACGGATGTCACGAGGGTTTCCGGAATGGTCCGGAAACGAAGATTGATATATAGGATGACCTCATTTGATTACCGGAAGGTTTTCGGAGTTACCGGGAATGTACCGGGAATGACGAATGGGTTCCGGGAGTTCACCGGGGGGGCAACCCACCCCGGGGAAGCCCATAGGCCTTGAGGGTGGCGCACCAGCCCTTAGTGGGCTGGTGGGACAGCCCAAAAGGGCCCTATGCGCATTGGAAGAAAATTCAAAGAGAAATAAAAAAAAGGAGGAGGTGGGAAGGAAAGGAAGGACTCCCACCCACCAAACCAAGTCCAACTCGGTTTGGGGGTGGAGACCTCCCCCCCTTGGCTCGGCCGACCCATTGGGGGTTCTTGGACCCCAAGGCAAGCCTCCCCCCTCTCCCTCCTATATATAGTGGGGTTTTAGGGCTGATTTGAGACAACTTTTGCCACGGCAGCCCGACCACATATCTCCATGGTTTTACCTCTAGATCGCGTTTCTGCGGAGCTCGGGCGGAGCCCTGCTGAGACGAGATCATCACCAACCTCCGGAGCACCGTCACGCTGCCGGAAAACTCTTCTACCTCTCTGTATCTCTTGCTGGATCAAGAAGGCCGAGATCATCGTCGAGCTGTACGTGTGCTGAACGCGGAGGTGCCGTCCGTTCGGCACTAGATCGTGGGACTGATCGCGGGATAGTTCGCGGGGCGGATCGAGGGACGTGAGGACGTTCCACTACATCAACCGCGTTCACTTACGCTTCTGCTGTACGGTCTACAAGGGTACGTAGATCACACATCCCCTCTCGTAGATGGACATCACCATGATAGGTCTTCGTGCGCGTAGGAAATTTTTTGTTTCCCATGCGACGTTCCCCAACAGTGGCATCATGAGTTAGGTTCATGCGTAGATGTCTTCTCGAGTAGAACACAAAAGTTTTTGTGGGCGGAGATGTGCGTTTTGCTGCCCTCCTTAGTCTTTTCTTCATTCCGCGGTATTGTTGGATCGAAGCGGCTCGGACCGACATTACTCGTACGCTTATGAGAGACTGGTTTCATCGCTACGATTAACTCCGTTGCTCAAAGATGATTGGCGGGTGTCAGTTTCTCCAACTTTAGTTGAATCTGATTTGACCAAGGAGGTCCTTGGATGAGGTTAAATAGCAACTCATATATCTCCGTTGTGGTGTTTGCGTAAGTAAGATGCGATCCTACTAGATACCCATGGTCACCACGTAAAACATGCAACAACAAAATTAGAGGACGTCTAACTTGTTTTTGCAGGGTATGCTTGTGATGTGATATGGCCAACGATGTGATGTGATATATTGGATGTATGAGATGATCATGTTGTAATAGAAAATATCGACTTGCACGTCGATGGTACGGCAACCGGCAGGAGCCATAGGGTTGTCTTTATAACTAACGTTTGTGCTTGCAGATGCGTTTACTATTTTGCTAGGATGTAGCTTTAGTAGTAATAGCATGAGTAGCACGACAACCCCGATGGCGACACATTGATGGAGATCATGGTGTGGCGCTGGTGACAAGAAGATCGTGCCGGTGCTTTGGTGATGGAGATCAAGAAGCACGTGATGATGGCCATATCATGTCACTTATGAATTGCATGTGATGTTAATCCTTTTATGTACCTTATTTTGCTTAGAACGACGGTAGCATTATGAGGTGATCTCTCACTAAAATTCCAAGACGAAATTGTGTTCTCCCCGACTGTGCACCGTTGCTACAGTTCGTCGTTTCGAGACACCACGTGATGATCGGGTGTGATAGACTCAACGTTCACATACAACGGGTGCAAAACAGTTGCGCACGCGGAACACTCGGGTTAAGCTTGACGAGCCTAGCATGTGCAGACATGGCCTCGGAACACAAGAGACCGAAAGGTCGATCATGAACCATATAGATGATATGATTAGCATAGGGATGCTTACCACTGAAACTATACTCAACTCACGTGATGATCGGACATGAGATAGTGTAAGTGGATCATGAACCACTCAAATGACTAGAGAGATGTACTTTTTGAGTGGGAGTTTAGAGAGTAATTTGATTAAGTTAAACTCTAATTATCTTGAACATAGTCTAAGTCCACTTTGAATATATTTGTGTTGTAGATCATGGCTCACGCGATAGTCACCCTGAATTTTAATACGTTCCTAGAGAAAGCTAAGTTGAAAGATGATGGAAGCAACTTTGTAGACTGGGCTCGTAATCTTAAGCTAATCTTACAAGTTGGGAAGAAGGATTATGTCCTTAATGCTGCGCTAGGAGATGAACCACCCGCTACGGCTGATCAGGATGTCAAGAACGCTTGTTAGCACGTAAGGAGGACTACTCAATAGTTTAATGTGAAGGCTTGTATGGCTTAGAACCGGGACTTCAATGTCGCTTTGAGCGTCATGGAGCATTTGAGATGTTCCAGGAGTTGAAGTTTATCTTTCAGAAGAATGCCCGGATCGAGAGGTATGAGACCTCCGATAAATTCTATGCTTGCAAGATGGAGGAGAATTCGTCTGTCAGTGAACAAGTGCTCAAAATGTCTGGGTACTCAAACCGTCTAGCTGAGCTGGGGATTGAACTCCCGCAAGAAGCTATCACTGACAGAATCCTTCAATCACTGCCGCCAAGCTATAAAGGCTTTGTGTTGAACTACAACATGCAAGGGATGAACAAGTCTCCCGGCGAGTTGTTTGCGATGCTGAAAGTCGCAGAGTCTGAACTCCGTAAAGAACATCAAGTGTTGATGGTGAATAAGACCACTAGTTTCAAGAGAAACGACAAAGGCAAGAAGGGTAATTCAAAGAAGAGCGGCAAACCTGTTGCTAATCCAACGAAGAAACCCAAAGCTGGACCTAAGCCTGAAACAGAGTGTTACTATTGCAAGGGTACGGGTCACTGGAAGCGCAATTGCCCCAAGTATCTGGCTGATAAGAAGGCGGCCAAAGAAAAATCAGGTATATTTGATATACATGTTATTGATGTGTACTTAACCGACTCTCGTAGTAGTGCCTGGGTATTCGATACCGGTTCTGTTGCTCATATTTGCAACTCGAAACAGGAACTGCGGAATAGACGAAGGTTGGCGAAAGATGAAGTGACGATGCACGTAGGAAATGGTTCCAGGGTTGATGCAATCGCCGTCGGCACAGTTTCACTTCAGTTACCATCAGGATTAGTTATGAACTTAAATCATTGTTATTTAGTGCCTGCGTTGAGCATGAACATTATATCTGGATCTTGTTTATTGCGAGACGGTTACTCGTTTAAGTCAGAGAATAATGGTTGTTCTATTTCTATGAGTAACATCTTTTATGGTCATGCACCCAATGTGAGAGGATTGTTCATATTGAATCTTGATAGTGTTACACACGTACATAACATTGAGACCAAAAGAATTAGAGTTAACAATGATAGCGCCATATTTTTGTGGCACTCCCGCTTAGGTCATATTGGTGTAAAGCGCATGAAGAAACTCCATGCCGATGGACTTTTGGAGTCACTTGACTTTGATTCACTTGACACGTGCGAACCATGCCTCATGGGCAAGATGACTAAAACTCCGTTCTCCGGAACAATGGAGCGTGCAAGTGACTTGTTGGAAATCATACATACCGATGTGTGTGGTCCGATGAGCGTAGAGGCACGCGGCGGATATCGTTATTTTCTCACCTTCACTGACGATTTGAGTAGATATGGTTATGTCTACTTAATGAAGCACAAGTCTGAAACATTTGAAAAGTTCAAACAATTTCAGAGTGAAGTTGAAAATCATCGTAACAAGAAGATCAAGTTCCTACGGTCTGATCGTGGGGGTGAATATCTGAGTTTCGAGTTTGGTGCTCACTTAAGACAATGTGGAATTGTTTCACAATTGACACCGCCTGGAACACCACAGCGTAATGGTGTGTCCGAACGTCGTAATCGTACTTTATTAGAGATGGTGCGATCTATGATGTCTCTTGCCGATTTGCCATTATCATTTTGGGGTTATGCATTAGAAACAGCTGCATTCACTTTAAATAGGGCACCATCAAAATCCGTTGAGACGACACCATACGAACTGTGGTATGGCAAAAGGCCAAAGTTGTCGTTTCTTAAAGTTTGGGGATGTGATGCTTATGTCAAAAAGCTTCGGCCTGAGAAGCTGGAACCCAAAGCGGAAAAGTGCATCTTCATAGGTTACCCAAAAGAGACAGTTGGGTACACCTTCTATCTCAAATCCGAGGGCAAAGTGTTTGTTGCTAAAAACGGAGCTTTTCTCGAGAAGGAGTTTCTCTCGAGAGAATTGAGTGGGAGGAAGATAGAACTTGATGAGGTTGTCGAACCTCTCATCCCTCTGGATGGTGGCGCAGGGCAAGGGGAAACCTCTGTCGTTGCGACGCCGGTTGAGGAGGAAGTTAATGATGATGATCATGAAACTCCAGTTCAAGTTTTTGTCGAACCACGCAGGTCGACGAGACCACGTGCTGCTCCAGAGTGGTAAGGTAATCCCGTCTTGTCAATCATGTTGTTGGACAACAATGAACCTGCAAATTATGAAGAAGCAATGGTGGGCCCAGATTCCAACAAATGGCTAGAAGCCATGAAATCCGAGATAGGATCCATGTATGAGAACAAAGTGTGGACTTTGGAAGTGTTACCTGAGGGCCGCAAGGCTATTCAGAACAAATGGATCTTTAAGAGGACGGACGCTGACGGCAATGTGACCGTTTATAAAGCTCGACTTGTGGCAAAGGGTTTTTCACAAGTTCAAGGAGTTGACTACGATGAGACATTCTCACCCGTAGCGATGCTTAAGTCCGTCAGAATCATGTTAGAAATAGCTGCATTTTTCGATTATGAAATCTGGCAGATGGATGTGAAAACGGCGTTCCTTAACGGTTTCCTTAAGGAAGAGTTGTATATGATGCAACCCAAAGGTTTTGTCGATCCTAAGAATGCTAACAAGGTGTGCAAGCTCCAGCGATCCATTTATGGACTGGTGCAAGCATCTCGGAGTTGGAACAAGCGCTTTGATGAGGTGATCAAAGCATTTGGGTTTATACAAGTGGTTGGAGAATCTTGTATTTACAAGAAAGTGAGTGGGAGCTCTGTGGCGTTTCTAATATTATATGTGGATGACATATTGCTGATTGGAAACAACGTAGAGTTCTTGGAGAGCATAAAGGATTACTTGAATAAAAGTTTCTCTATGAAGGACCTAGGAGAAGTTGCTTACATTCTAGGCATTAAGATCTACAGGGATAGATCAAAACGCCTGATAGGACTTTCACAAATCACATACCTTGATAAAGTTTTGAAGAGGTTCAAAATGGAACAGTCCAAGAAAGGGTTCTTGCCAGTTTTACAAGGTACGAGATTGAGTAAGACTCAGTGCCCAACAACTGATGAAGATAGAGAGCATATGCGCTCCGTCCCCTATGCTTCAGCCATAGGTTCTATCATGTATGCAATGCTGTGCACTAGACCGGACGTTAGCGTGGCCATAAGTATGGCAGGTAGGTTCCAGAGTAATCCAGGAGTGGATCACTGACGGCGGTCCAGAATATCCTGAAGTACCTGAAAAGGACTAAGGAGATGTTTATCGTGTATGGAGGTCACGAAGAGCTCATCGTAAAAGGTTACGTCGATGCAAGCTTTGACACTGATCCGGACGACTCTAAGTCGCAAACCGTATACGTATTTATTCTTAATGGGGGTGCGGTAAGCTGGTGCAGTTCCAAGCAGAGCGTCGTAGCAGATTCTACATGTGAAGCGGAGTACATGGCTGTCTCGGAGGCGGCTAAGGAGGGTGTCTGGATGAAGCAGTTCATGACGGATCTTGGAGTAGTGCCAAGCGCACTGAATCCAATAACCTTGTTCTCTGACAACACGGGTGCCATTGTCCTAGCAAAGGAACCACGGTTTCACAAGAAGACCAGACACATCAAACGACGCTTCAACCTCATCCGTGACTACGACGAAGGGGAGGACGTAAATATATGCAAAGTGCACACGGATCTGAATGTAGCAGACCCGCTGACTAAACCTCTTCCACGGGCTAAACATGATCAACACCAGAACTGTATGGGTGTTAGATTTATTACAATGTAATTCGCATGATGATGTGAGGACTAGATTATTGACTCTAGTGCAAGTGGGAGACTGTTGGAATTATGCCCTAGAGGCAATAATAAATATAGTTATTATTATAATTCCTGTATCAAGATAATCGTTTATTATCCATGCTATAATTGTATTGAATGAAGACTCATTTACATGTGTGGATACATAGACAAAACACTGTCCCTAGCAAGCCTCTAGTTGGCTAGCCAGTTGATCAAAGATAGTCAGTGTCTTCTGATTATGAACAAGGTGTTGTTGCTTGATAACTGGATCACGTCATTAGGAGAATCACGTGATGGACTAGACCCAAACTAATAGACGTAGCATGTTGATCGTGTCATTTTGTTGCTACTGTTTTCTGCGTGTCAAGTATTTGTTCCTATGACCATGAGATCATATAACTCACTAACACCGGAGGAATACTTTGTGTGTATCAAACGTTGCAACGTAACTCGGTGACTATAAAGATGCTCTACAGGTATCTCCGAAGGTGTTCGTTGAGTTAGTATGGATCAAGACTGGGATTTGTCACTCCGTGTGACGGAGAGGTATCTCGGGGCCCACTCGGTAATACAACATCACACACAAGCCTTGCAAGCAATGTGACTTAGTGTAAGTTGCGGGATCTTGTATTACGGAACGAGTAAAGAGACTTGCCGGTAAACGAGATTGAAATAGGTATGCGGATACTGACGATCGAATCTCGGGCAAGTAACATACCGAAGGACAAAGGGAATGACATACGGGATTATATGAATCCTTGGCACTGAGGTTCGAACGATAAGATCTTCGTAGAATATGTGGGATCTAATATGGGCATCCAGGTCCCGCTATTGGATATTGACCGAGGAGTCTCTCGGGTCATGTCTACATAGTTCTCGAACCCGTAGGGTCTGCACACTTAAGGTTCGACGTTGTTTTATGCGTATTTGAGTTATATGGTTGGTTGCCGAATGTTGTTCGGAGTCCTGGATGAGATCACGGACGTCACGAGGGTTTCCGGAATGGTCCGGAAACGAAGATTGATATATAAGATGACCTCATTTGATTACCGGAAGGTTTTCGGAGTTACCGGGAATGTACCGGGAATGACGAATGGGTTCCGGGAGTTCACCGGGGGGGGGGGGCAACCCACCCCGGGGAAGCCCATAGGCCTTGAGGGTGGTGCACCAGCCCTTAGTGGGCTGGTGGGACAGCCCAAAAGGGCCCTATGCGCATTGGAAGAAAAATCAAAGAGAAAGAAAAAAAGGAGGAGGTGGGAAGGAAAGGAAGGACTCCCACCCACCAAACCAAGTCCAACTCGGTTTGGGGGTGGAGACCTTCCCCCCTTGGCTCGGCCGACCCATTGGGGGTTCTTGGACCCCAAGGCAAGGCTCCCCCCTCTCCCTCCTATATATAGTGGGGTTTTAGGGCTGATTTGAGACAACTTTTGCCACGGCAGCCCGACCACATATCTCCACGGTTTTACCTCTAGATCGCGTTTCTGCGGAGCTCGGGCGGAGCCCTGCTGAGACGAGATCATCACCAACCTCCGGAGCACCGTCACGCTGCCGGAGAACTCTTCTACCTCTCTGTATCTCTTGCTGGATCAAGAAGGCCGAGATCATCGTCGAGCTGAACGTGTGCTGAAAGCGGAGGTGCCGTCCGTTCGGCACTAGATCGTGGGACTGATCGCGGGATAGTTCGCGGGGCGGATCGAGGGACGTGAGGACGTTCCACTACATCAACCGCGTTCACTAACGCTTCTGCTGTACGGTCTACAAGGGTACGTAGATCACACATCACCTCTCGTAGATGGACATCACCATGATAGGTCTTCGTGCGCGTAGGAAATTTTTTGTTTCCCATGCGACGTTCCCCAACAACTACAACTTGCAAGATCTGATCTAAAACACACATATATTGGTGACAACATAATAAATTCAGATCTGAAATCATGGCACTCGGGCCCTAGTGACAAGCATTAAGCATGGCAAAGTAGCAGCAACATCAATCTCACAACATAGTGGATACTAGGGATCAATCCCCATCAAAACTAACTCGATTACATGATAGATCTCATCCTACTCATCACTGCCCAGCGAGCCTACGAATAGATTACTCACGAACGACGAAGAGCTTCATGGAATTGGAGAGGGAAGAAGGTTGATGATGACGATGGCGACGATTTCCCCTCTCCAGAGCCCAAGACGGACTCCAGATCTGCCCTCCAGATGAAGAACAGGTGGTGGCGGCGGCTCCATATTGTAAATGCGACGAAAACTTCTCTCTTTATTTTTTCTGGGACGAAAGGGAACTTATAGACCTGAGGTTGGGGGCGGTAGAGCCGCGTGGGCCCCACAAGCCTGCCCACCGCCACTAGGGGGGTGGTGGCGGAGCCAGGGCTTGTGGCCCACTGGCCCACCCCCTCAGGTGGAACTTGGCGCGGATATTTTTCATATTTTCCAAAACTGATCCCCGTAGATTTTCAGGACGTTTGGAGAACTTTGATTTCTGCACAAAAATAACACCAAGGCAATTCTGCAGAAAACAACGTCAGTCCAGGCTAGTTCCATTCAAATCATGCAAATTAGAGTCCAAAACAAGGGCAAAAGAGTTTGGAAAAGTAGATACGATGGAGACGTATCACTCTACGTCATACATTCACCTGAAAGCTCTTTAGATGTCACATTTGAGCGGCACGTGCCTGGGTGTCCCGCGTAAGCACCATCTTTGTATAAAGAGGTGCCAGGGCTGACACCGGCTGTCCACATAACGTGCAGGATTGTGAAGGGAGATTGGCCCATGATCCCTTTGTGATTAGGATGTAGACCGACATGTGGCCTCACTGTTGAGCCTAGGTAGGACTACAACATGTCGATCACACGAACTCAAGCATGACCAGGAAAGTATGTGCGACCAGAATTAATCGAGCGTGTTGGGCAAGCTTGTTCACCCCTGCAGTGAAGTATATCTATTCGAATAGCCATGTCCACGGTAACGGACGCTCGAAGTTGTATCCCGATCTAATACAACTAGAAAGGTGATGTTAAAATGAAAATTTGGCTCCAGGATCTTTTCCTCGTAGGGAGTCGAGGAAGGATCTCTAGGCGTTACCTATAAACTTGCTACATTATAATTATGCTAATCTGCACTCTTCTAATGCTGCAAGACACTGAAGATGCTAGTCTTCGATAGGACTAGGCCCTCTCTCTAGTTTCGCATTTCTGCAGTTAGTCCAAAGATATAGCCCCATTCCTTTGATACACATGCATACTTAGCACAGTTCTGATGTCAGTCTTGCGAGTACTTTGGATGAGTACTCATCGTTTCTTTGCTCCCCTTTTCCCACTCGATACGATTTATGCAACGAGATGACGGAGCCCGGGAGATGATGGATCCCGACGACAACTATTACTACCACGACGGAGCTTACTACTACGTGGAGGCTGCTGAGTAGTTAGGAGGCTCCCACGCGGGAAGCCTTGCCTTTTCGATCCATGTTATATTTTTGCTAATATTCTAAAGGAAAAACTTGTTTACTTATGTATGTACTCAGATATTATTTTTCTTCCGATGACTTGTGTGTATTCGAGCTTATGTATTCGAGCCCTCGAGGCCCCTCGCTTTTAATATGAAGCTTGTATGGCTTTAATTTTTGTCTAGAGTTGTGTTGTGATATCTTTCAATGAGTCCCTAATCTTGTCCGTGCATACTTGCGTGTATGATTAGCGTCGATCAAAATGGGGGCGTCATAGCAGGTCTGTGGTGGACTACTCACACATCATCATGGATGCAACAAGGTTGATGTGGATGTCCTCCGTGATCAATTCCCCCTCCGACACGGTACCAAAAAAGTCTCCAACTATGTTCGCGACAGAACAGAGGCTTGCAGCAACTAGGAAAGTGTTTCTCATTGCTCTTTGTTGGTTTCAGAATATTTTGGGATTTATAAAAGTGGAATTAGGTCAGGGGGACTTGCGAGGGGCCCATGAGCACGGGGGATGCGCCCTACCCCCCAGGCCGCGCCCTCCAGACTAGTTGATCCCTCGTGCGTCTTTTGGCCTCCTCCCAAAGCTTCAAGGGTCTCTTTCGGTCCAGGAAAAAACACCAAAAAGTTTCATCATGCTTGGACTCCGTTTGGTATTGATTTCTGAAAAAGTCAAAAGTATAGAAAAAACAAGCACTGGCAGTTGCACCGGGTTAATAGGTTAGTCCCAAAAAAATGATATAAAATAGCATATTATTGCATATAAAGTATGCAAGTTTGATAATATAACAATATGAAACAATAAAAATTTATAGATACATTGGAGAAGTATGAGCATACCCAAGCTTAATTTATGCTCGTCCTCAAGTAGGTAAATGATAAAAATAGAATTTTTGATGTGGCATGCTACCCAACATGTAATCTCTTTCGGATATAATTTTTGAGAAACAATGAAGTAATTGATATCAACATAATAATATCCATGAACAGAAGAAGCATAATCATTAAGTTTTCAAAATATACGACCCTTAAAGAATGTTATCCCTACTCATTTTATCATATTAGCGTGACATGACTCCATCTTCACCGCATAAGTATAAATCATGAGCACCCTGGTGTCAAACCAGGCAATTGGATCGTACTTCCAACATGCTTAAGTATTTTCAACTTCATGCAACACATGAGCATGAACCATGGATATAGCATACAAATGGAATAGAGTGTGATGGTAAAGATCAAAGGAGTCAAAAGGGAAGAAAATCTAGCATTAACTAGGCAGACCAACGGGCTACTAAGATGCACATCAATCGATATCAATGCGAGGAGTAGGGATTGCCATGCAACAGATGCACTAGAGCTATAAGTGTATGAAATCTCAAATGAAACTAAGTGCGTATGCATCCTACTTGCTTTCTCATGAAGACCCCGGGCATTTGGGAAAGCCTCTCATCGGAATATACAAGCTAAGTTCTATAATGAAAAATTCCCACTAGCATATAAAAATAACAACTCACGAGATTCTCTATATGAAGAACATGGTGCTACTTTGAAGCACAAGTGTGGTAAAAAGATAGTAACATTGACCATTCTCTCTTTATCTCTCATTTGTTTAAATGGTGAGCTCTTTTTTGCCTCCCCTATTTTCTCTGAAGTCTCATCCCGACTTGCGGGGTAATAATAGTCTCCATCCTCCTTTCCTCACTGGGTCAATGCTCTAATAATGATGATTATCACACTTTTATCTACTCACAATTTGATATTACAACTCGATAAAGCTTATACAAAATGACTGTATCAAATGACTCTAGGAGTGTACGAGGATGTGCAATGATCTAGCATAGAAAAGATGTAAAAAAATGAACAAGCCATGGAAATATCATGCTAGCTATCTTACGATCATGCAAAGCAATATAATGATGAACACACAAGTCATGTGACGAAATGATGGAAGTTGCATGACAATATATCGGATGTGTCGCACGTGCGATGCTTGGATTGGATCGGACTGCGACGCGAGTATGACTATGCCAACCATGATCTCTATATCGTTAACACTTTTGGTCTATAAGGGTATGTAGACACCTCTCCCTCTCGTTGCCAGCCTCTCCATAGAATAGATCTTGGGTGTTTCGTAGGAATTATTTTGTTTTCCATGCTTTGTTCCCTATAAAACCTTAGACCCCAAGGTGAAAAGAATTGGGATATCGGCGGGGATGACTTTAGCTTGAGGAGTTCATGTATTCACTATGTGTTAATGCTTTGTTTCAGTTCTGCATTAAAAGGAGCGCCTTAATTACCCTTAGTTTTCATTAGGACAAAATATGTCATGCAAATTCTTATTGCAAGCACGTATACTATACATGGAATACATGTCAACATATAGTTAATGAATTGAAACTACTGTATGTCGCTCTAGGTTGTGACTACACTTTTATACTATTTCCTTTGCTCCATTTACTATTACTCTGCGAGTTACAATTCTACTACTAGTGAAGTTACTATCACCGTTACTTTGCTATCATTGCTATCATATTCATTGTGCTATTCATAAATTGATGCAAGGAAGAGATTCTCACATATGGTTGAATTGACAACTCAACTTTTAAGGCTTACAAATATTCTTTCTCTCCCCTTGTATCGAATCAATAAATTTGGGTGAAATACTATCATCGAAGACTATTGCGATCCCTTATACATGTGGGTCGTCAGTTGGTCGGTCATCTACGCGTGTCTTCGAATCCGGCGCACTGGAGGATTTGTGCCCCGTTCCATCTCCTTGGGCTCACGGACGTCCTTGCCAACCCGGTCCCAGTGACCCGCATCCGCGTTCCCTCCATATCTCGGCTCGCTCTGTCCTTCGGCCACTGTCACATCCCCTACCGCATCTCATCCTCCTAGTCACCCACATATGTGCCCCATTTGTCCCTCCACCGCTCTGTTGCTTGCACGTCTAGTAGTGCATGTTGCCTCTCGACGCGCGTGGATCCCCTTCCCGCGGTCGTGGCTCCGACCTATGCACGACTTCCTCTTCGCTAACTCATGCTTTGATGGCTTGGTATTGCTCGAACTCTGTCCAGGACAAAATCCCTGCATACTATGATGGCAGCAGCGACACTCGCGGGTGTCGTCCCCTTCTTGGTGGCGCTATCACAACGGTTATCTGGCCCCTCTTGAAGCATCATGGGAAACCCTAGGTCCGATTTTCCGGATCGAACGACGATGGCGTCTCGACGTAGTACTCCTTCGTGAAGGTTGTGTCTTGGTTGCTCGCGACGTCCCAGGGTCTTGATGTGAAGATGTTGGTCGTGGTGTTGTTAGTCTTGGCTTACTTCGTAGGATGGCGAGTTTAGCTGTGTTTTTCTCTTGTTTGAGTCGAGCATCGTATATCTCTTTGCTCCGGACATTATGTTGATGCATCTTGTTTCCGTATCTTGTATTGTATCTCGTCTTGTACTCTAACTTTTCTTGTCAATGAAATGATACGCAGACTTTGCATATTCGCAGAAAAAGAAAAAGAAAAACACATTTTGAAATTTGTATAGCCACAAGGCAGACGGCGGCGGGGTAGTCTCCGTGCCAGTAGTCTACCGGAGGTTGTCTCAAAAAAAAAAAAGTAGTCCACCGGAGGTCCGGTCCGGTCCGGAGCAACACAGAAGCTCCACGTCGCCGGATCTCCACCAAGGCAAATACGACCATTTTCCACCAACAGAAAAGGCATTTTCTTTCGGTAGGCGCACACGGCACGAGCCGCGCCAGCCAAGTGGCGTGCGACGCGAGACGCGGCACGGGCTCTCTCGCTCACGCCGGCCGGCCGGGAGCGGACGGCCCGATCGATCCCATCCAGGTCGTCGGCGTCGGCGTCGTCGTCGTCGCCTCCAGAAGCACGAGCCCAGCATAGCACGGCCGCAGAATATTCCACGTCCCTTCCCCTCATCCTCCCCAGGCCCAGCAGCAATAAAAAAGCAAGCCATTCCCCTCCTCTTCCTCCGATTAATCAAACCGCGCGGCGGCGGCGGCGAGCGTGCGACCTGCGACCACCAGACGACCCAACCGACCCACTGACCCACACCACACCACCGGGGAGCTCTCCCTTTTACGTCAATCAATCGAAACCCAGTTAAAGAACCTCTTAATTGCCCGCCAGGAGATCCGCCAGGCTTATCTTCGCCGTCTCCTCCGACCTCGCCTCCACCCCCCCTCGCCCCGCGGCTTCTGGGTTCCTTGGCGCCAAAATCCCCGCTTCCGATCCCAGGTAAATCCTCTTTGGTTACTCGTTGATCCGGTCGGCTTCGATTTGTCCGACGCGGTTCCTGGCCGCGAATTGTATGCCTGAAAGATTCTTCTTCGTGGATTCTTGATCCGCGAGGGAGCGGACACAACTGGATTTTTGTGTGTGCTTTTAGTTTACCAGGTTCAGGTTCTTGTCCGGTTCATGATAATGGAAGAATTCCTTCCTTAAAACTGCAAAGAGATGTAGCTCTAGTTCCTCGCACCCAGTTGGGATGTGTTGGGGAGAAAAATACTCTCCTTCCCGGGCCAACTGACGACAAGTTATCTGTTAGGAGTACTTTACATCATGGAGTATATAATACCTTACCGAAATTACTGTTCCCGCAACGTCTCCATATTTTTTCTAGTGTTATTACAGACACAGTTTCCTTCTGATAGACCATGACATGGTTTACTGTTGTTTAGGCCTTCAGGAATCAGGGGGCCTTTCATTCAGCGATTCCTGCTATTGTCAGTTCGGCATGGGGGGCTGTGTGGGCAAGGTGAGTTCATGCCTGTTATCGAATGAATCTGTGTTATGTTCTTGAACTCCCAGGTAATTTGTATGTAATCCTTCTGTCCTCTTTTGGTCAGGGTCGTGGCATTGTGGAAGAAAAGCTTGATTTCAAAGGTGGAAATGTGCATGTCATAACAACCAAAGAGGACTGGGACCAGAAGATTGAAGAAGCAAACAAGGATGGGAAAATTGTAAGCAAACTAGCAATTTGTTAAAATGGATTACAGATATCCTTTGCTTCTTATACTGTTTGTTATGAAGTACTTGGTGTTTATGTCTATCAATTTACACCATATATGAAATGGAAATAGGTCTAAGCAGTCCGTCTCCACACACTAATTCCACCATGCCCCTTGTTAGCCTGTAAAATAAGCCCACTCCCGCAAGAAAACGCATTGATGAGGATGTAGAAATCAAGCAGAAATTACTATGAGACACCTAAGTAGATAGTATAACCAACTGCTCAAGCAGAAAGTGGGCACGTGAAGGTGCTTAGCTTGTTAGGAGCATAGACTATACTACTGTAGAAAGCCTATGGTGATTAGCTCGCTTATTTTCTAAGTTGTGCACTTGAAATCATGGACAGGTTAACTAAACTGTTTTCCCACAAAAGAAGTTTTGTTCAGGGGATGTTTTCCTTAGCAGAGGGAGGTTCCCTGTAACTGTTCTCCCAGTGAAAACCCGGAATATACACGGGTAGCTGTAGTTTTTATGATAGAACATGAAAACCATACGCTTTAAGCCCAGTGTTTACGTTGACCATTTTATTTTGGGCTGAGAAGTCCAGCGGCAAGATATTTGAACAACTAACAATTCTTGATGCAGTTTCTGAAGTTGCATCTGATGTACTCTTTGATTTCTTTTGTAGGTTGTAGCAAACTTCAGTGCTTCGTGGTGTGGGCCATGCCGTGTCATTGCACCTGTTTATGCTGAGATGTCCAAGACTTATCCTCAACTCATGTTCTTGACAATTGATGTTGATGACCTAATGGTAATTCCGTCTTCCATTTGTTTGAATTACTCACTACAGGATAACATGACTCTAAAAAGTCCAGTTGGACATCTAACTCGGTTTCTATAACCATTACCATGAAAACCCTGAATATTTATGGCCGCTTTGTTAAGTCACAACATTTCAGCCAAACTTCAAAGTATGCAGTACTGTAGCTTCTCATCTTGCCATTTCCTGTTTCGAAGAAATATGCAAACAGATAAATATTTGTTACTGCCAAATGTATCGAGTGTGGCGGAGTGTTTTTGTCATCCTGATAGCTCCGTGAATAACTTGTTTGATAACCCTAACCCTGTGATGAACAACAGGTTGTTCTGATGCTTCCAGTGTTGACCCACCTTAGTAATTCTCCTTGTGCTGATATGCAGGATTTCAGCTCAACATGGGACATCCGCGCAACCCCGACGTTCTTCTTCCTCAAAAACGGCCAGCAGATCGACAAGCTCGTCGGCGCCAACAAACCCGAGCTGGAGAAGAAAGTGCAAGCTCTTGGTGATGGCAGTTGAACCGTGCTGCAGAGTTAGAACAGAGCCAGCTTGCCATGGCTTATATATCTGTACCGCCATGCTCGTGTGTCTTGTGTGTTGCATGATAGTTTCCTGGTGTACAGTTTCCGTGTCTTTTCCGTCTAGACGATATTTTACAATTTTGCGACACCGCATATGCATATGCTGTGAAACTGTAAGATGACCATGTGCTGGTAAGATGCTAGTTTTGTGAGACTGTCATGTGCTGGGGGGATTGTTTTGCTTGTTGGGCCTTGCTTTTTTTTTTCTTCTTTCAAACGGAGGCAAAAGATTTGCCTTATCCATTAAATAAGAAAGATAAGAGTTTTTAGAGTGTTACAAAAAAAACACGGCATGATAACTTCCGCACACAATAATATGCCCTAGTTTCTTAGCACACGCAGTAACCCAAATCTTGGCATCATCGAGCGATCGGTGGCGGCGTACTCTTGTGTCGGAAGATGCGAACAAGCATTGTAAGGGAGGTCATAGCTCGTCTGTTGGGGTTATGTAGGGCGGTTCACCTCTTTCACCACGACATGACGGACCCCTCTGAGCGCCAGGAGGAAGTGTCCAAGTGCACAGGGCCAAACTCATGGATAATCGCATTCCATAGGCTAATAGTGTAGTGGCATTTGAAGAAGAGGTGTGCGCCCGTCTCATCCTTCCTTTTGCATAGGGGGCCTAGACCACAGTTGACCATTCACGACGGCCCAACCGGTCCGTTGTCCAAATTTGATCTTGAATGGCGAGCCAAGCAAAAAGTAACCTTGGGTGGCGCCCAAGCTTTCCAAACCACGAAGTCCATTGACGAAAGGGTCAAGTCCACGAATTGGGCCTTGTAAGCGGTGGTCGCCGAGTAGATTCCGTCATTGGCATGTTTCCATACGATGTCATCGTCAACGTGCTCACCAAGGTGAAACTCGTTCAGGAGCATCCAGAGGGTAAAGAATTGGCGGATGTGTGCCCCAGAGACGACGATGTCGCGGTTGATCTTCAGGATCCAAGCTTGCCCATCGAGGGCCTCTTTCACTTTCCAACTCTTTCTCGTCGAGGCCTCATAGATGACGGGAGCAATGTCCTTCCGTTTCCGCCCAAGAAGCCACGGGGAGTGCCAGAATGGCGCTCTGGCACCATTGCCAACCAATATGGTCGTTGGGGCATAGAAAAAGTCAAGGTCTTCCCGAGTACATGGGTTCCCAAGCCCCACCCAAAGCTTGTTTGGTTCCTTCCACTCATACCATGGCCAACGAAGCGACAAAGCCCGGACAAACATGTCGGTGTTGAGGACCCCGAGGCCACCATATTATTTTGGGAGACAAACCACCTTCCAGTTGACCTTGCACTGGGCCCAGGTTGTCCTATCCGAACCGGACCACAGGAAAGCCTTTCCAATTTGTTGATGTTGTGCAGAGAACTCGGCGGGATAATAAGGGGTGTCATGGCATACACCGCCTGGGAGGTGATAACCGACTTCACAAGGGTCGTACGACCAATAATGGTGATGTTTTGCCCATCCCAAGTGACCAACTTGCTTGCTACCTTGTCTTCAAGGAATTGAAAATCCACCCTTCCGAGTTGCCAAACTGAGAGAGGAAGCCCCAAGTACTTTGTTGGAAAGGATGAGCTAGACACCAACACGCCACTAAGAATACAGTCCAAGTTGCGGTTGGCACAACGGATTGGCACAAACGAGATTTTTGGAAATTGGTGCAAAGCCTGATGACATGGCTAAAATCCCTTAAGATGGTCGAGAGGTTGTCAATATCCTGCTTAATAGGGGCCAAGAACACTACCACGTGGTTATCATCATGGTGCCTCACCCACGAATCTTGTGAAGAAGGCCTTTTCGAGTTGCCCAATCAAGAATTTGATGTAGCGGGTCAATTGCGATGACCAAGAGTAGCGGGGAGAGGGAATCCCCTTGCCATAGCCCACAACCATGCTTGATAGGAGAACCTCGCAGCCCGTTGAGAAGGATTCTTGAGGAGGACGAGCAAAAAAGTGTGGCAACCCGTTCCCGGAATTTGTTTGGGAGACTCTTGCGTTGCAAAAGGTCGAGGATGTATTCCCATTTTTATGTAGTCGAAGGCTTTCTTGATGTCAAGCTTGAAGAGGAGGGCCGGGTTCTTGCATTTGTGAAGGCGGCGAGCAAAATTCCTCACATGCATGTAGTTGTCATGAATACTTCTTCTCTTAATGAAAGCGCTTTGGGCATTGGATACGAGGGTGTCCATGTGATGGGTAAGCCGTAAGGAAAGGACATTTGTGATGATCTTAGCAATGGCGTGGATTAAGTTAATGGGTATGTAGTCGGGGATGCCCTCTGCACATGCTCTTTCTTGGGAAATAGGACGACACTGGCGGAGTTAAGCCAATGGAGATTTGACGTGTGCACGGAGTCAAACCGGTGAATGAACCTGATGATATTGTGCTTGATAATCTCCCAACACTTCTTGAAAAATATTCTCGTGAATCCGTCCGGATCAGGTGCCTTGTCCATCGGCATCTCCTTTATGACCTCGTGAAAAGACATGGATGTCGCCTAGAGGGGGGCGAATAGGCGCTTTAAAATGATTACGGTTTAGGCTTGAAAAATGCGGAATAAAAGTAGCGTTTAATTAGTCAAGCACAAAACCTAAAAAAATAGGATCACCTATGTGCAACAACAACTTATGCTAAGCAAGATAAATAACTAAGTGATAGCAAGATATATAAAATGAAACATTTTGGCTATCACAAAGTAAAGTGCGTAAGTAAAGGGTTTGGGTAAGAAATAACCGAGGCACGCGGAGACGATGATGTATCCCGAAGTTCACACCCTTGCGGATCCTAATCTCTGTTTGAAGCGGTGTGGAGGCACAATGCTCCCAAAGAAGCCACTAGGGCCACCGTAATCTCCTCAAGCCATCGCACAATGCAAGATGTCGCGATTTCACTAAGGGACCCTTGAGGGCGGCCACCGAACACGTACAAATGGAAACCCTTGGGGGTGGTCACCGAACTCGTACACTTTGGGAGCCCTTGGGGGTGGTCACCGAAACCCGTACAAATTGCTCGGGGCAATCTTCACAACCTAACTGAGGACCCCGATGTTTGCCCGGAGCTTTACACCACAATGACTGAGCTGCAAGGCACCACTAACTGTCTAGGGCGCCAAAGCACCCAAGAGGAACAAGCTCTAGGTAACCAAGCACCCAAGAGTAATAAGCTTCTCAACTTTTCACTTCCATGTATCACCGTGGAGAACTCAAACCGATGCAACTAATGAATGGCAAGAACACACGAAGTGGTCAAGTCCCTCACTCCCAAATCCCATCACAACAACAAAATCTATGGAGGAATATGAGAGGAAGAACAGGGAGCTCACAAAGAACTCCAAGATCTAGATCCAAGGGGTTCCCTCAACATAGAGGTGAAAGTGTTTGGTGGAAACATAGATCTAGATCTCCTCTCTCTTTTCCCTCAAGAACTAGCAAGAATCATTGGAGGGATTACGAGATAGCAAGCTCGAAGAAGTTCAACAATGGGGGCAAACATGAGCTCAAAGGATAAGGTTAATTAAGGAAGAAGAATCCCTTTTATAGAAGGGGAAAATCCAACCGTTACCCCCTCAGCCCACACATAAGCGGTACTACCACTCATGGGAGAGGTACTATCGCTTGGGCGGCTGAACCAGCCGCACAGGGCAATGGCACGAGGCCACGAGGCAGTAGTGTCGCGAGAGAGATACTAAAACTTGACCAAGCGGTATTACCGCTAGGGTTGCAGCAGTAGCTCTACAAACAGAGGGGTGGTAGGAGCGGAGGTAGTTTTTCCTAAGCAGTACTACCACAAATAAGAGGTAGTACTGTGCCCTGCTGCTGCTCATAGTTTGTTGAGGGTTGTAGGCCCAGAAAGAAGGGCGGTAGTGGCATGGTAGTAACATGCGGTACTAGCACTTGGGAGCAATACTACCGCGTCGTACTATCGAACATAAACCACTTAGTGTGACACGAAAAGTCGAGACACCGAAGCTAGTGGTACAACGCTCAGTACCGGGCAATGATACTACCGCCCATAAGAAGTACTACCGTTTCCGAGAGCGGTACTACCATAGATAAGAAGTAGTATTGCTCCCTTGCGCGGTACTTCCGCTTGGTTCCTTCAAGAACAGAACACACGAAACAGATGAATGCAGGAACACCAAAACTGCCATAACTTCTGAAATGAGCTCCGAATTGAGCAAACTCAAGCTTGTTGGATAGATGACGATAAATACTATCTAAGGTTGGTTATATTAATAAGATGCAGGGGAGTATTTTAAGTGCATATAGTGCCACCCATTGTTGGTTTTGGAGTATTGAAGACAAACATGGTTGATGAACTAATGTGTTTGTGAGAGTTCAAAGGATAACACAGATATAATTCCCTGGAGATTCGGTTTAACCGTCGAAGATTACCCCCAAAAATAGTCGAAGGCATTCATGATGACCAAATCCATTGGTGGTGCAAACATAATCGCTTGAAGACAATGAAACTCGAAGACGAAGTCTTTTGTTGTTTTGTTTCTTCTTTCCTGATTCATGGGAACCATCATACTGTTAAGTGGATTTGATGTGATCGAAGTCAGGTGCTCACGTAATGGTCAACCCACATATACCTATGTCTTCGAGCAAAGACATTGAGAGTAAATCTCTTCCAGAGCTGGTTGAGTCAGCATTACTTGCAGCCCAAGTAACGTTCCCGTGTGTGTCTTTGAAATCCGACCATTGGAACACGTGTCGGATGGTCATTGACCCAGGGTCATTTCGGTCATATCAAGTAGGGTTGCCTATTGGCTATAAATAGCCCACCCCTCCACCATAACTTGATGGCTCCTGAGAGTTGGTATGGTTGTTGTCATTTTGGAGCAACCCACCTCAAAGACATTGAGAGAGAGAACTATCGTGCGAGGATAAACCCAAACACCTAGAGCCAGAGTGTTTGAGCATTACCAAGTCATTCTGTTTTGAGAGAACTAAAGACTTGTTACACTTGAAGAATGTGATCTTCCAAACGGTTAGGCGTCGTGGTCTAGTGCATCCAAGAGTCATTGTGGATTGCGGGGTGACCATGGTCTAGATCAATCCAATATTCATTGTAGATTGACGGGTGACCAAGTTTGTATGGGTTTCGGAAGTCTCCCCTGAAGACTTACCTAAGTAATTGGGCGTTGTGTGAGAGACTTTGGCTCAAGGGGATCAAGGTGAAGACGAGGTCTAAGCCTCCCCAACCAGATGTACAGTTGTCACAACAACTAGAACCGGTCCAACAAATCATGTGCCTTCGTCAAGCTACTGGTTCTATCATTCACTCTTTTTACTTACTGTACCGTAAAGCCATTGCTTGATCATCTCAGTTGAATACATTCTCCAAATACATCCCCAACAGTTGTTTATCTTCACACTTCCTAAGTTTATCTGTGATATATCTTAGTATGCATGATAACTATGATTTGCATGATTGGATGTCATCGTAGTATTGCATTATTTTCATAGATCCTTGATACTTCTTACTACCTGATCTTGTATCGCTTCCGCTCCACTTTGAATACATTTATTATTTTGAAGCTTTTCATAAAAACCGCCTATTCACCCCCTCTAGTCGATAACTAGCACTTTTAATTGGTATGAGAGCAAGGTACTCCCTTGTTCTATGTTTCGGTTTAACCACCTGGAGTTTTAGCTATGTTGACTGCATGGATAATCAAGGCTTCCGCTGCGTGTTCTATCTTCGATGGCACCGATTACCCATACTGGAAGAACAAGATGCACATGCATCTCGAAGCCATTGGCAATGACCTGTTGTATGTCATCATGGCTGGTGTTCCCAATATTGGCAAAGGTGTCACTACTGCTCATGTGACGAGATTTTTTCAACTCGACTCCACCGCCAAGAACATCATTGGTGGTCACCTAACCAAAGGACAGTACGACCATGTGAGTGCTCTTGAGACCGCGAAGCAAATTTGGGAATGGATATCCAAAGTCGATGATGGTGTCTCATCATAGAGAGACTCACGTGTAGATGTGCCTCGCGACCTATTCAACCGCTTCAAGAGGCTTGACAACAAAAATGTCTAGCTCATGTTTGATCATCTGATTAATATCTCAAATGAGCTAAATGCACTAGGCGCCACTGATATCACCAAACATGAGTTGGGAAGAAGCTATTGAGATCTCTTGATAGTTCCTTTGACACTCTAGCCCTCATGATCCAAGAACACCCTGACTTCAAGGAATTGGATCTTGCTGATATACGTGAGAGGCTCAACACTCACGAATTTTTGCAAGCCGAGAAATGGGAAATCTATGGTTCCGGCTAGTGTCGTTCTCGTGCACTGAAGACAAAGGTTGTGTCTTCATGTGAAGGCGAATGTGAATGTAGTTCTCATGGTGCCGAAGACGTTGGCAAAGAACTTGCTCTGCTTGTTCGTAAGTTCCATAAGTTTGCCAAGTCAAAATGCTTTGAAAAGTCTTCAAGGCGTGACTCCAACAAATATATTGAAATGTCTTCATTTTACAGCAAGAAGCAATCCTGTCACAAGTGCAAGAAAGTAGGTCACTTCATCGCCGATTGTCCTCGATGGGAGCAAAGAAGAAGAGCAAGAACTATGATTCTGATGATAACAACAACAAGAAGAAGTACACAAGTCTTCATCCAAGTCCTCGCCGCATAAGAAGAGATCCAAGGCACATGCTTTCATTGGCAAGGTGGTGGATTCTCATGTTGGATCTGGGTCTGAAGCTGAAGAGGGATCCGAGGAGGAGTCTGATTTTGAAGTTGCTAGTTACGCAATGGCTTCTCCATTTGTCGCATTGTCTGTCTTCGACTCCGAAGAAAATGGTCACTTCATCAACACTGAAGCCAGTGACGACGATAATGTTCCATCCTACTGCTTCATGGCAAAAGGATCCAAGGTATCCTCAAAACCTTCATGCTATGACTTTGATAACGAACCTGAAACTGTTGATGACTTGAAATCTAGCTATTCTAAACTTGTCAAAATTTCTACTAAGCAACAAAATTCTATGGAGAAAATGCAACTAACTCTAGAGAAAAGTGATGACCTGTCGCACAGCGAGATGAGTCTAAATGAAGATATGTCAAAAGATACACGCGGTCTTCATTCAAGGTTCGAGGATCTCCAAAATCTTCATGACTCTCTCTCTCAACTCATCACGAGAAGCTTTCTGTTGAATATCTTCAAACAAAACTTGATCTTGATAATTTGAAAGAGGCTTATGAGGATCTTGGGAAGGAAAACAACTCACTCCTTGCTAAACAGACCAGTACCGCTCAGGATGAATTTGATGCTCCGTGCTTAAAATGCCTTGCTCATGAAGCTAATGATTCTACTATTGAATGTTCAACTACTTACGAAAATGCAATATGTTCAACTGTATTTGTGGTATATAACCCCTCATCTGAGGAAACCACTGCTATCACTGATGACAATGACAGGTTGAAGACATTGTTTGAGACAGGTATGTACAAAAGTCTGAATGGACATCAGATTTTGTGTGATGTTCTCAAGAAGACAACCCTAAACAAAAACCCTAAGAAAGTGGGTGTTGGCATAGAAAGAAACATCAATGCTAATGGATCATACTGGAAGCCTAAGAAGTACAACAAAACCACATGGGAATCCTATCATCATTGATGAGTCCTTTGATTCCAACTATAAATTGTTCAAATGTCAAAATAGTGAAGTATTTGCTAGGTTCATTGGGACTAACTGTAGGAATGGTTCACCAATGAAGAGGATCTGGGTTCCCAAATGTCTTCTTGAGAAGCTTCTTGTGAATGTCTGATGTCTACTACACAACTTTATTCTTGTAGACTTGTGTTGGGCCTCCAAGCGAGTGTTTTGTAGAACAGTAGCAATTTTCCCTCAAGTGGATGGCCTAAGGTTTAACAATCCACGGGAGGCGTAGGATGAAGATGGTCTCTCTCAAACAACCCTGCAACCAAATAATAAAAAGTCTCTTGTGTCCCCAACATACCAAATACAATGGTAATCTGTATAGCTGCACTAGTTCAACGAAGAGATGGTGATACAAGTGTAGTAATGATAGTAGAAATATATTTTTATAATCTGAATAAATAAAATAGCAAGGTAGCAAGTAACAAAAGTGAGCATAAACGGTATTGCAATGCTTGAAAATGAGGCCTAGGGTCCGTACTTTCGCTAGTGCAATCTCTCAACAATGCTAACATAGTTAGATCATAACAGTCCCTCAACGTGTGATGAAGAATCACTCCAAAGTTCCTATATAGAAGAGAACATAAGAATAAATTGTTTGTAGGGTTCGAAACCACCTAAAAGTTTTTCTTTCTGATAAATCTTTCCAAGGGTTCGTACTAAGATAATAACTTACCCTTTACGATTGATCTATCAAGAGTTCGTACTAAAATAACACCATAACAAATTCAGATTCATAATACTCAATCGAACACAAAGAACTTCAAGGAGCACACCAAGATTTCTACCGGAGAACATAGTATGAAAACGTGCAATCAACCCATATGCCTAGATTACCCCATTGTCACCTCGGGAATCTGCGAGTTGATGGCACAACACATATCAAGTGAATCACTTGAATACCCCAATATCACTACGGGTATCCGCATGCAAGACATATATTATGTGCTCTCAAACCTGAATGTTCAATCCAACATGACGAGATCTTAAAGTGAAAGATCCAACTCATAAAAATAATAGCATGGGACAAACACCATATGATCCAACTATATTAACAAGGCCCATGATATATCAAAATCATTACATCTCAAAACACGAGAGAGAGAGAGAGAGAGAGAGAGATTAAAAACATAGCTACTGGTACAAACCCTTAGCCCCGAGGGTGGACTACTCGCTCCTCGTCATGGCCTCCACTAGGATGATGAAGATGGCCACAGGAGATGATTTGCCCTCTCCGGCAGGGTACTAGAACATCTCCAGATTGGGTTTTCATGGTTACATAGGCCTACGGCGACGAAATTTCTCGTTTAGGGTTATTTCTAGAGGTTTATATATTTATAGGATTTTTGGGTGTTGGAATCACGCCAATATGGGCCACGAGGTGCCCACTAGATACCACGCCGCGCTAGAGGGGCTGGCACACCCTAGTGTCTAGTGGGCACCAGGGCCCCCCTCTAGTGGTTCTTTGCTCGAGTATTTCTCTTTTCCTCCAAAAAAATTGTGGAAAAGTTTCGTCCAATTCCAAGAACTTTTATTTATGCACAAAAAACAATACCACGGTAGTTCTCGTGAAAACATCGTGAGTCCGGGTTAGTTCTAAATAAATCATATAAAGTGCAGCAAAACCATATAAAAGTATTGTAAACATAGGCAAACATGGCATGAATACTTCATAAATTATCGATATGTTGGAGACGTATCAGCATCCCCAAGCTTAATTCCTACTCGTCCTCGAGTAGGTAAATGATAAAATAAATAATTTAAGAAGTGTGGATGCTAGCATAGTGCATAAGTTTGATCAATGATAATTTAGTCACTTTCCTAGCATCATAGGAGCAACTCTTTCTTATAAACTCATCATGATAAAGTAGCAATTGAAAATGGAATTTTTGATGTGGAATGCTACCTATCATATTCATCATATTCTTTTCTTTATAGCATGGACTTATTGACTTGTACTTGATTCAAAGCAATAGTCTATAATTTGACATGAAAACTTGAATCCTCAAGCATATCTAGAAGTAACCAAGTCTTTCAAAACATCAATGCTAAAGAATGCTATCCCTAGCCCATCACGATGAATCTTCGATCCATTCATGCAACACACCCAAATATTAGCTACATCCAATGACCAAGTATGATAATAGTGTTCCTTAGTTGGTGCTTTTATAAGAAAAGTTGGAGACTCAAGTTCAAAGTAAAAATTGCATAAAGTAAATAGATAGGCCCTTCACAAAGGGAAGGAGGGATTTGTAGAGGTGCGAGAGCTCAAAGCTTAAATTGAGATATAAAATTATATTGGGTGCATGCTTTTCTTGTCAACGAAAACGACTAAGAGTTTCCAATATCCTCCATGCTAAACAAATTATAAGTGTTTCCCAAACTGAAAATAAAGTCTACTCCCTTTTCCACCATTCTTTCACACTCCACGGCTAGCCGCATCTACGGGTACCGTCCATACCAACACCTTCCAAGGAATTTATTATTTGACAACATAAAATAAATTTTCTTTGCATTTTGGGACTGGGCATCCTATTACCGCCATATTCTCGTGCAATGACAAGTGAATAAACACTCATCTTGAGAATAACCTATTTAACATGGAAGATACCGGCCACCCCTCGCTGCTTCGTGAGCGGTACGGGCACACAAAACAGAAATTGATTTTGAAAAATAGAGTTGGCACTGCAGATTTACTTAGATCAACGTTGAAATACCTGTCGGGACCCTGATCCTAAGCCATAGGAATCCAGCCTATAACACATCGCATCCCTTTGCGGTCTCACGCACGGTTAACCCCACGACTGCCACCTTACCTTAGCCGGGACCGTTTGCACCTTTTGACTCACGTATGCATTTGTGTCGCTAGCATTCTAATGTCAAAGAACCCGGGTTGACATAACTAGTCATAAACTCAAGTGGCTCGACTGTACAGAGACATGCATACATAACCCAGCAAAGCAGGTGTCGGTCATCAGCGAGTGTAGACGAGTCGTAGCAAGTTAGAAGGACTCCATTACACTGCATGGCATTTCCCGTAGGGACAAACACAACAACTAAGAAGGATACATGCTGGTCAACCAATGTGTCCGGAGCATTAGCGAACTACCAAGGCTCGTCGGAAGCACAAAGGGGCATTTATCCGTATAGAGAGCTACTAAGGGCATACGACTAGGTGTCGAATCCCATACATATCACAGTGCATCACACGTACGCATGACATACCCGATATGCATAGATACAACAATGGCATCACAACATAACCATACAACATCACACCATTTATTTAGAAGACTCGGAAGAGTCTTGCATAATATGTTCATACAGGTAGGGGTCACATGACCCGACACTCAAGTTATACAAGAAGACTCATACAAACCAAGCGGAAGCATTAAAGCTATCTGAGTACAGACATTTGAAAGGAAAAGGCATAAAGCCTGACTATCTACAGATCCCTTCTGAAAGGGGCCAGGTCATAGCTGGGACACCAGCTACTCGTCATCATCGAGGTCTAGATAGAATCCACATGTTGGCTCGTGGGTATCCTCTGCAACATTTATTAAACAAACATGAGTACAAGAGTACTCAACAAGACTTTAGAACAGATCTATCTACTCATGCACATGTATCAATAAAGGGGGTTGTGGGGCTTCATGCAGCAAGCCAGCTTTGACTCTTGGCTAGACTAAACTACAATTTTAAATGATTTTAAACAACTTTGATAAGTCGTACACGAGTCCACTACCACCACAACAATACACTATCATGGATTCCTTTCCGTCTCCCTACGGAAATGCCATACATGATACTCACACTTATCTTGATACTTTTATGAGTAGCCATTAAAGTTGTCTATTAACAACATATGTCTCCAAGTAGTCCATATCCGCGGACGTGGCTATTCGCATAGATCATAACCCTGCAGGGGTGTACTTCTTCACACACGTTCTCGCCACTTATCTCCATGTGCACGTCATGCACCTCGACAACCTTCAAGTGGAAGCCCAGCATGGGAGTCGGCCACGACCGTTAACCATGCTAATACCTAGTCCAGGTTTATCGCCTATTTGAGAGTGAACCCGCACAGAAGTCCGGCCGAGGTTTCCACCACGGCCCCCAATGATGTGCGCAGGGTTCCCAAGCCCACCATCCGGGTGTCACTTGGTACACAGTGCCACTGCTTACCGCATCATAGCCCACCTCTAAGTTTAGCACTATGCACGACATCCAACATGACTATAAACACTAGAAACTACTTGTAACTCCTGGACCGAGTACCATGCGATTAATAAGCCGAGAGGGTCAATTAAGTATCCCAACGTGTGGTAGTATCTAGTCTTGGATTACATACATGAAACTCAGTTCCTAGGGACGGTTCCAATGAAACAACCCGACATGTACTCCTACATAGCCTTTCATCGGTACCTTTACCAAATCAGGTTCCACACTTATTCTTTGTCACTAGAACACATTCATCCATTCCTTTTCATCACCCAGATGAAACAGACCTGACACAACTCTAGGCATAGCAAGCATAGCAGGATAAGACACATCATGGGTCAAGCAACTACTAGGTATGCTAGGTTGCAAGGTTTGGCTATTTACTGTGACAATGACATGTCATGCAAAGGAATAGGTTCAGCTACCGAAGTAAAGCATTTGAAATATTTGTTCCTAATGCAATAAGTGGGAGCAGGAGCAGGAACATGGGATTATATCGGGATGATCAAAAGGGTGCTTGCCTTGTTGCTCAGCAGAAGGATTAAATCCGTTAGTCGGATATTCAGACGTATCCGGAAGGGCAGAGCCTACCGAAATAATAACGACAATCAATAACATTCATATGCATCAATATGATGTATGATCATGGCATGAAATGTAATGTAGCATGAGCTAGTGTGGCTATCAAAACCTTAGTATGAATCTGATTTGAATTCAAAATTCAAATATTAAGTGAAGTAAGATATTTATCAAATTTATTTAATTGATTTGACCTGATGTTGTTTCATAAATTTATTTGTCATGCATGAAAATAGTACCATTGTGTTCACTAAATTTTTCTGATCATTTTACATATATTATTTGTCAAATTTGGAGTTATATTTAATTTTCAATGAATTTCCAAAGTTTTGCACTTATTGTGGAATTATTTTAAAACATAAATAGCATTACTGCATCAGCATGACATCAGCAGGTCAATCTGGCCATTGAAAGTCAAACCTGACCACTGGGACCCACTGGTCAGTGACTCTGGTTAGATTTGAATTAATCTTTAAGTTAAATAGTTAATTAACAATGGCTGGCCCACATGCAGTGTCTGGTTAGGATTTAATTAATTAATTATTTTTATTAACTTAAACTTAATTAGACAGGGGCTGGCCCCACCTGTCATAGGCTCGAGGGGTTGAACTCACCGGCAACGAGGTCGATCTCGCCGGCGGTGAGCCTCCGGCAGCACCAGGGACGGCGGAGAGCGTCGGAAACACGTCTACGATGAAAAAACCGGCGGCGGAGGGCACTGAGAAAATGGCCACTCGATGGCGCGCACGATGGAGCAAACCCTAGGGGCTGGGGTGGCCGGAATCGACGCCTGCGATGAGCTTGGCGGCGACCAAAGCTCGGGCCTCGTCGGGATCACTGCTACGGGGCTCAAGACGCGTGGGGCTGGGCTCCTACGGCACCTACGTGACGAGCTCGAGCCGATGGTGGCCTCAGAACGACCAACCGATCACCGGAGCGTCACCGGCCACGAGCTCCCTCGGCGGATCTCGTCGGGCTCCGGTTGAATCGGGGCCTAGAGCTCGGGATCGAGGGGGAAAAGAGGGGTAAAGGCACCCTGAGCTCACTTGGATTGCAGAGGCATCGAGAGTGGGCTTGGATCTGGCTTGGAGAGGAAGAACGACGGCGGCGAACTTCGGTGATCCGAGGAAGAAGACGACGGCTTTGAGGCGATGCAGGGCTTGAGGGATCATTTCCTTTGGTAGGGACGACGTGCTTGACGAGGCGGAGAGGAAGGCGTGCTCGGTGAAGCTTGCGGTGGCCGGAAGCGACGGCTAGCTCGAGCTCGAGCTCGGCTCTAATGGCGGCCGAGAGGAGGGGGCGCATGAGAGTGAATGGGGAGGGGGAAGTGCCTAGAATGGGTTGCGGGGGCTTATCCCTTTGCGACCAGCACGACGGAGAGGCCAGGCAGGCACTCAGCTGTGTGGCCGCGCCGGAGGAAGCGGCGGCCACCTCCTGCTGCCGACTGGCGAGGAGGAAGACGACAGGGGAGAAGATGGGCTGGGCCAAGGTGAGCGTCAGGTAAGTTTTTTTTTTCATGTTCTTTCTTTTCTGATTTCTGTTAAGTCATTTCTGACTTTTGTTTGATTTTATATTTTCTCGAAACTAATCCTATAAATAGTGAATAAACTCTGGCATGTTAATTGGAATATTTCCATGCCCATATAAAAGATTCAACATTTTAGGATATTATGAAATATTTAGAATCACATGTTTGGGTGATTTCAGTAGCTTTTATGTTTTAAATAAAATTCCAAATGTATTTTAAAAATAAGTTCCACCTCTGAATTATTGTTTCCATTATTTGTCAAAAATGATGGAGTTTTCTGAAGGCCATTTTGGGTTCATTGGTTTATCACAAGTTTTGAATTGGGTTGAATATGGAAGTGCTATGGTTTTCCTTTGATTTCCATTTTCATTTTGAATGCAAGAATAAAACATGAGCACATTCTTGCTAATCATCAAATGTAGCTAGGGATGTGACAACTCACCCCCACTCAAAAGGATCTCATCCCGAGATTTGGAAGTCGTCGGGAATAGCGCTGGATACTTAAGTCGGAGACAGACCTCTCTTTCCCATGTTGCTTCTTTTTCAGAATGATTTGACCATTGAACTTTAATAAACTTGAGGTTTCAACGTCGAGTGGTACGCTCAGCTTGATCAAGAATACGAACAGGGTATTCTCGGTAGGAAAGGTTATCTTGTAGATCAAGCGTTTTGTGGTCCACTTCTCGGATAGGATCCGAGAAGCAACGCCTGAGTTGCGAGACGTGGAAAACATAATGAACCTTGGAAAGATGCGGAGGAAGTTCCAATTGGTAGGCAACTTCTCCTTGTTTGGCAAGAATGCGAAAAGGACCGATGTAACGAGGAGCCAATTTGCCTTTGATACCGAAGCGATGGGTACCCTTCAAAGGTGTAACCCGAAGGTAAGCCTTCTCATCAACCTCAAAGGTTACAGCCTTATGATGACGATCATATTGGCTCTTTTGACGAGATTGGGCTGTTTTCAACTTTTCACGAATAATGCAAACTTGCTCTTCTTCTTCCTGGATCATATCCGGACCAAAGAGTTGCCTCTCTCCGGTTTCTGACCAATTAAGAGGTGTTCGACATCTTCGTCCATAGAGAACTTCAAAAGGGGCTTTTCCCAAGCTTGATTGATAACTATTGTTATAAGCAAATTCGACGAATGGAAGGCACTTCTACCAATTCATACCGAACGATATAACACAAGCTCATAGCATATCCTCTAGGATTTGATTCACTCTTTCTACTTGACCACTTGATTGAGGATGGAAAGGAGTGCTAAAAGATAGGTGAGTCCCCATGGAATTCTGAAAACTTTCCCAGAAACGAGAAGTAAAAATACTTCCACGATCTGAATAATCTCCAGAGGGACACCATGAAGAGACACTATTCGAGAGATATATAACTCTGCCAGCTGGCTAGCTGTTATACTCTCACGAACTAGAAGAAAATCAGCTACTTGGAAAGACGGTAAATGACCACAAAGATAGCATTATTTCCTTTCTTGGTCCTGCAAAATCCAGTGATGAAATCCATACTAACTTTATCCCATTTCCATTCAGGAATAGCTAAAGGTTGAAGGGTGCCAGCAAGCCTTTGTTGTTCCGCTTTAACTCGACGACAAACGTCTCAGTTAGCAACGAACTCAGCAATTTCTCTCTTCATTCTAGTCCACCAGAACCTCTCGCGTAGGTCTTGATACATCTTAGTACTACCAGGATGAATGGTGAGAGGAGTATCATGAGCCTCCTTAAGGATCAACTGTCGCAGACGTTTGCTCTTAGGAACCACTTGTTGGAAACATGCCCTAGAGGCAATAATAAAATGGTTATTATCATATTTCCTTGTTCATGATAATCGTCTATTGTTCATGCTATAATTGTATTAACAGGAAACAGTAATACATGTGTGAATAAATAGATCACAATGTGTCCCTAGCAAGCCTCTAGTTGGCTAGCTCGTTGATCAATAGATGATCATGGTTTCCTGATCATGGACATTGGATGTCATTGATAACGGGATCACATCATTAGGAGAATGATGTGATGGGCAAGACCCAATCCTAAGCATAACACTAGATCGTGTTGTTCGTATGCTAAAGCTTTTCCAATGTCAAGTATCTTTTCCTTCGACCTTGAGATTGTGCAACTCCCGGATACCGTAGGAGTGTTTCGGGTGTATCAAATGTCACAACGTAACTGGGTGACTATAAAGGTGCACTACGGGTATCTTCGAAAGTGTCTGTTGGGTTGGCACGAATCAAGATCGGGATTTGTCACTCCGTGTGACGGAGAGGTATATCTGGGCCCACTCGGTAGAACATCATCATAATGAGCTCAGTGTGACTAAGGAGTTAGTCACGGGATGATGTGCTACGGAACAAGTAAATAGACTTACCGGCAATGAGATTGAACAAGGTATAGGAATACCGACGATCGAATCTCGGGCAAGTTCTATACCGACAGACAAAGGGAATTGTATACGAGATTGATTGAATCCTTGACATCGTGGTTCATCCAATGAGATCATCGTGGAACATGTTGGAGCCACCATGGGTATCCATACCCCGCTGATGGTTATTGGCCGGAGAGGTGTCTCGGTCATGTCTGCATGCCTCCCGAACCCGTAGGGTCTACACACTTAAGGCTCGATGACGCTAGGGTTATAAGGATTTGTTATACGAGGTTACCGAAGGTTGTTCGGAGCCCCTGATGAGATCCCGGACGTCACGAGGAGCTATGGAATGGTCCGGAGATAAAGATTGATATATAGGATGGATGGGTTTGGACGCCGGAAATGTTTCGGGCACCACTCACAAAGTGCCGGGACCACCGGAAGGGTTCCGGAGGCCCACCGGGAGGGGCCACCAGCCCCAGGAGGCTACATGGGCCAAGTGTGAGAGGGAACCGGCCTCTGGGTGGGCTGGTGCGCCCCCCACACCCAGCCCAAGGCGCCTAAGAGAGAGAAAGGGGGGAACCCTAGCGCAGGTGGGCCTACGACACACGAGGGGGTGCGCCACCCCCTCCTCCCCTCCTGGCCGCCACCTCCTGCCCCATCTAGGGCTACCGCACCCCTTGGGGGTGGGAACCCTAAGGGGGGGGGGGCGCCACCCTCCCCTTCCCCTTATATATAGTGGGGGTTTTGGCCATTGGAGACACGACAATTTCTCCCTCTCTCGACGCAACCCTGCTTCTCTTCCTCGTCCTCTCCCACGGTGCTTGGCAAAGCCGTGCCGGGAGACCTCGTCGCTCCATCACCACCACACCGTCGTGCTGCCGGAGCTCTTCCCCAATCTCTCCCTCCTCCTTGCTAGATCAAGGTGTGGGAGACGTCACCGGGCTGCACGTGTGTTGAACGCGGAGGTGCCGGGGTTCGGCACTAGATCAGAATCACACCACGATCTGAATCACAGCGAGTACGACTCCATCAACCACGTTCTAGCAACGCTTCCGCTTAGCAATCTTCAAAGGTATGAAGATGCTCTCACCCCTCTCTCGTTGCTGGTTTCTCCATAGGAAGATCTGAATAAGGCGTAGGAAAATTTTTGAATTTTGCTACGTTACCCAACAGTGGCATCCGAGCCATGTTTTCTATGCGTAGATTCTTTGCACGAGTAGAACACAAAAAGGTTGTGGGCGCTGATTTTGTCAATTTCTTGCCGCTACTAGTCTTATTCTTTTCCGGTGGTATTGTGGGATGAAGCGTCCCGGACGGACCTTACACGTACGCTTACGTGAGACAGGTTTCACCGGCTAACATGCACTAGGTGCATAAGGTGGCTAGCGGGTGTCTGTCTCTCCCACTCTAGTCGGATTGGATTTCATGAAAAGGATCCTTATGAAGGGTAAATAGCTTTGGTATATCATCGTTGTGGCTGTCACGTAGGTAAGAAGGCGTTCTTGCTAGAAACCCAAATCAGCCACGTAAAACTTGCAACAACAATTAGAGGACGTCTAACTTGTTTTTGCAGGGTTTGACATGTGATGTGATATGGCCAAAGGATGTGATGTTACATGTGTGATGTATGATATGATCATGTTCTTGTAATATGATTCACGACTTGCATGTCGATGAGTATGAAAACCAGCAGGAGCCATATGAGTTGTCTTAATTTATTGTATGAGATGCAACGCCATGTGTTTACTATTTTTACTTCATTGCTAACGGCTAGCTATAGTAGTACTAGTAGTAGTTGGCGTGACAACTTCACAGAGACACAATGATGGAGATCATGATGATGGAGATCATGGTGTCACGCCAGTGAAGATGATGATCATGCAATGCCCGAAGATGGAGATCGAAGGAGCAAAGATGATAATGGCCATATCATGTCACTATATGATTGCATGTGATGTTTATCATGTTTTTCATCTTATTGCTTAGAACGACGGTAGCATAATAAGATGATCCTTCATAAAAATTTCGAGAACGTATTCCCCTAAGTGTGCACCGTTGCGAAGGATCGTTGTCTCGAAGCACCATGTGATGATCGGGTGTGATAGATTCTAATGTTCGCATACAACGGGTGTAAGCTAGATTTACACACGTGAAACACTTAGGTTGACTCGACGAGCTTAGCATGTACAGACATGACCTCGAATACGAGAGACCGAAAGGTCGAACATGATTCGTATGGTTAAATACGATCAACATGAAGTTGCTCACCATCGACGACTAGTCCGTCTCACGTGATGATCGGACACGGGTTAGTCGACATGGATCATGTATCACTTAGATGACTAGAGGATGTCGATTTAAGTGGGAGTTCATACTTAATTTGATTTGATGAACTTAATTATCATGAACTTAGTCTAAAACCTGTCTTTACAAATATTGTAGATCCAATGGCCAACGCACCTGTCAACCTCAATTTCAATGCGTTCCTAGAGAAAAACTGATGTCTGCTGTGTATCCCTTGCAACGGCGCCAGAAATAGTCGTGTCGACGGCACCAGGAATCCTTCAGCTGCGCCTACGCATTAAGGGACTTCCTAGGCAAGTATGCAAAGGATTTCCCCCGTGGCCTTGGAGCCTTGCTTTGGTGTTCCCTCGAAGCGGAAAGGGTGATATAGCACAGCGGTGGTAAGTATTTCCCTCAGCTTGAGAACCAAGGTATCAATCCGGCGAAGGAGTATCTCAAGATCCTGCACAAACACAAAAGCTTGCTCCCAACGCTATAAAGGGGTTGTGAATCCCATATAGATTGTTTGCGAAGTGATAACTGAAAGCGACAAAGTAACAAAGCAAAGTAAAAGTGGAGGTGCAAACGATGGATGTGAATAGACCCGGGGGCCGTAGTGTTTACTTGTGGCTTCTCTCATGAAAGAAAGTAGACGGTGGGTGAACAAATTACTATCGATCAATTGATAGAACCGCGCAAAGTCGTGATGATATCTATGCAATGATTATATCTATAGGCATCACGTCCAAAACAAGTAGACAGATACTTTCTGCATCTACTATTATTACTCCACACGTCGACCGCTATCCAGCATGCGTCTAGTGTATTAAGTCCATAAGAACAGAGTAACGCCTTAAGCAAGATGACATGATGTAGAGGGATAATCTCAACCCAATGATAAAAACCCCATCCTTTTACCCTTGATGGAAACTACTTGATGTGAGCCTTGCTGCCCCTACTGTCACTAGGAAAGGTCACCACATGGTAGAACCCAAAACCAAGCACTTCTCCCATTGCAAGAATCATAGATCTAGTTGGCCAAACAAAACCCAAGACTCAGAGAGACTTACAAGGATATCAAATCATGCATATAAGAAATCAGCAAAGACTCAAATATATATCATAGATAATATGATCACAAATCCACAATTCATCGGATCTCGACAAACACACCGCCAAAGAAGATTACATCGGATAGATCTCCATGAAGATCATCGAGAACTTTGTATTGAAGATCCAAGAGAGAGAAGAAGCCATCTAGCTACTAACTACAGACCCGTAGGTCTGAAGTGAACTACTCACGAGTCATTGGAGGGGCGATGATGATGATGAAGAAGCCCTCCAACTCCAAAGTGCCCTCCGCCATGGCGCCGGGAAGGGTCTCCAGATGAGATCTCGCGGAAACGGAAGCTTGCGGCGACGGAAAAGTATTTTCGAGGCTCCCCTGATTTTTTGCGGAATATTTGGGAATTTATAGGCCAAAGACCTAGGTCAGGGGCGGCCAGGGAGGCCACAAGCCTGCCCAGTGCCGCCTCCCCCTGGTGGCGGAGTGGGGGCTTGTGGGCTCCCTGGAGCCCACCTGGCTTGGCCCAAAAGCCCCCTCGTATTCTTCCGTTCGGGAAAAAATCATTTTGGGTTTTTTCTTCCGTTTGGACTCCGCTCCAAAATCAGATCTGAAAAGAGTCAAAACCATGGAAAAAACAGGAACTGGCACTTGGCACTGAATTAATAAGTTAGTCCCAAAAAAGATATAAAAGCCACATAAAACAACCAAAGAAGGCAATATAACAGCGTGAAACCATCAAAAACTATAGATACGTTTGAGACGTATCAAGCATCCCCAAGCTTAACTCTTGCTCGTCCTCGAGTAGGGAAGTGATAAGAATGAATTTTTGATGCTTTCATGCTACCTAGCATAGGTGTCCTTTGTAATTCCTCTTATGTGACGTGAATGTTCAGATCCATTAGATTCAAAACAACAGTTTGCTATTGACGTGGAAACAATAATAATTCAAGCAAACTAGCGAAGTAATCATGAACTTTCAAAATAACAAGGCCAAAAGAAAGTTATCCCTACAAAAGCATATAGTCTGGCTATGCTCTATCATCATTGCACAACGAATTTAAATCATGCACAACCCTGGTATTGGCCAAGTAATTGTTTCACACCTTTACTTTCTCAAACCTTTTCAACTCTCACGCAATACATGAGCGTGAGCCATGGTTATAGCACTATAGATGGTGTGGAATGTGGTGGAGGTTGCAAGACAAAAAGGAGAAGATAGTCACATTAACTAGGCATATCAATGAGCTGTGGAGATGCTCAACAATAGATATCAATGTGAATGAGTAGGGACTGCCATACAAATGATGCACTAGAGCTACGAGTATGTGAAAGCTCTTAAAGAAAACTAGTGGGTGTGCATCCAACTTGCTTTCTCACGACGACCTAAGGCAATTTTGAGGAAGCCTATCATTGGAATATACAAGCCAAGTTATATAATGAAAATTTCCCACTAGCTATATGGTGGTGACAAAACGAGAGACTCTCAATCATGAAGATCATGGTGCTTAATATGCACAAGTGTGGAAAAATTGGTAGCATTGCCCCTTCTCTCTTTTTCTCTCATTTTTTTATTTGGTGGGATCTTTGGCCTCTTTTTTTTGTGGGCTTCTTTGGCCTCTTTTATTTCCTCACATGGGACAACGCTCCATTAATGATGATCATCACACTTTTAACTCAAAACTTAGAGTAACGATGACTCTATAAGGAATGCCTTCGGTAGTGTACCGTGGCAATAATCTAGCATGGCATAAACATCAATGGAAACATCATGCTAGCTATTTTACGATCATGTAATGTCAATGTAGACGTGGTGGCACATGTCATGGTGGTAGTTGCATGGCAATATATCTCGGAATGACTTTGAAAAATCCATACTAGGTAGGTATGGTGGCTATTTTGAGGGAGGCTAATGGTGGGATTTGTGCACCGGCGAAAGTTGCACGGCACTAAGAAGATAGTGATGGTGGAAGGTGAAAGTGCATCTAAACCATGGACTCAACATTAGTCCTCAAGAACTCATATACTTGTTGCAAAATTTTTATTAGTACTCGAAACAAAGCATTCAACGCATACTCCTAGGGGAAGGGTTGGTAGGTATAAACCATCGCGCGATCCCGACCGCCACACAAAGGATGACAATCAATATACTAATCATGCTCAGATTTCATCACATAGCGGTTCACCATACGTGCATGCTACGGGAATCACTAACTTCAACACAAGTATTTCTAAATCCACAACACCTTACTAGCATGACTTCAATATTACCATAACCACAACTCAAAACTAATTGAGATGAATCAAACTTCTCTAACTATTCAATGCACATGAAGGTGGAAGTTTTCGTATCCCTTTGGATAACTACCCCTTTTGAGACTACTGTCAAAGCATAGATCAACTACCAAGCCACGCACCGCTGTGCTCTAAAAGATATAAGTGAAGCACATAGAGCAAAAGTATCTAGCTCAAAAGATATAAGTGAAGCACATGTGAGTTGAATTGTCTACCAAAGGATATAAGTGAAGCTCGACAAAATCACGGTGTGTGCATATCTCTCTCTAGGTGTGCAGCAAGGATGATTGTGACACAACAAAATAAAAAACTCCTACGATACAAGACGCTCCAAGCAAAAACACATAACATGTGGTGAATAAAAATATAGCCCCAAGTAACGTTACTGATGGATTGAAGACGAGAGAGGGGATGCCTTCCCGGGGCATCCCCAAGCTTAGGCTTTTACGGCATCCTTGAATCTCTTGGGGTGCCTTGGGCATCCCGAACCTTGAGCTCTTGCTACTCTTTATCTCTTTGTCCATAAGAACTTCACCCAAGACTTGAAAACTTCACAACACGAAACTTAAACAGAAACTCGTGATAACATTAGTACAAGAAAGCAAACCACCACTTCCTTAGGTACTGTAGCAAACTTAAATTCTACTTGTTATGATTTTGGGTTACTGTACTTTCAATCTTCGATGGCTAATACCCCCCGATACTATCCATAGTTTCATCAAAATAAGCAACCAACACAACAAAAACAGAATCTGTTAACAGTAGACCAGTCTGTAGCAATCTGTATATTTCGTATACCTCTGGTACTTCAAACATTATGACAAATTACGGAAGTCTGAAGAATTTGCGTAGAAATCAGCAGCAAAAAGAATCAACTCAAAAGCTATTAGAGACAGAAAACAAAAATTATTTTCGTGAGCAGAAAGTTTCTTTATTTTCCAGCATGACCAAACGATCATCCCCAAGACTAATCATAACGGTTTTCCTTGGCACAAACGCAAAAAGAAACACAAAAAACACAATCATAACAGAATTATGAAAGTGTGGAAAACAAAAAACAGAAAAAAGGATAGATTCGTTGGGTTGCCTCCCAACAAGCGCTTTCGTTTAACGCCCTTAGCTAGGCGAAAGTGATGGAATCACATATAACCATCTTTGGTGCTCAAACCATAGGTAGACCTAATCATAGATTCATAAGGCAATCTTATTTTCTTTCTAGGAAAGTGCTACATGCCCTTCTTTAAAGTAAATTGAAATCTAATATTCCCTTCCTTCATATCGATGATAGCACTAATAGTCCTTAGGAAAGGTCTACCAAGAATAATGGGACATGAAGGATTGCAATCTATGTCAAGTACAATGAAATCCACGGGTACATAGTTCTTATTTGCAACAATAAGAACATCATCGATCCTCCCCATGGGTTTCTTGACAATAGAATCCGCAAGATGCAAATTAAGAGAACACTATTCAATCTTATGAAAACCAGGAATATCACATAAAGACTTTGGAATCGCGGAAACACTAGCACCCAAATCACACAAAGCATTGCACTCATAGTTTTTGATCTTGATTTTGATAGTAGGTTCCCACTCATCATGAAGTTTTCTAGGTATAGAGACTTCTAGTTCGAGCTTCTCTTCAAGAGATTTCATCATAGCATCTACGATATGCGCGGTAAATGCTTTGCTTTGGCTATAAGCATGTGGAGAGTTTGCAATGGATTGCATCAAAGAAATGCACTCAAACAAGGAGCAATTATCATAATTGAATTCCTTGAAATCCAAAGTGGGAGTTTCATTACTACCCAAATTTTTGACTTCTTCTACTCCACTCTCCACACCTTTATCATCAAGATAGGTGGACTTCGAATCATTGGGGCGTTTTTCAACCAAAGTGGATTCATATCCAGCCCCTCCATAAGTAGGTTTGACACACGAAAACAAAGATTCAAGAGGAGACACACCAAGCACTTTAAGATCTTCGTGATTTGCATCACTAGAACGCACCCTTTTAAACCATTCATGTCTAGCGCGAATTTGGGCGGTTCTTTCTTTGCTCTTATTCATGGAGATACGCATAGCTTTCAAAGTTTCATCCAAGTTGACCTTGGGAGGAGCGCATCTAACTTTCAAAGCATCAATATCACAAGACATCCTATCAACGCTCTTAGCCAAGTCGTCTATTTTGAGTAGTTTTTCCTCTATGGATGCATTGAAAATCTTTTGAGATTTGATGAACTCTTTGATATTACTCTCTAAATCAGAGGGTAATTTGTTGTGATTTCCATAAGTCTTGTCGTAGGATTTGCCATAATTGTTAGAGGAGTTACTAGGAAAAGGCCTAGGAACATAGTTTCCCCTAAAAGCATTGTTGTTGCCAAAATTGTTCCTACCAACAAAATTCACGTCCAAACTAGCGTTGCTACTCTCAATCGAAGAAGATAGTGGCATGTCATTAGGATGTACGGTAGTGTTTCTACTAGCAACCAAATTCATCAACTCGTCCATCTTAGCACTAAGCGAGTTAATCTCTTCTATAGCGTGCACCTTTTTGCTAGCAGGCAACCTTTCAGTGTGCCACCGAGAGTAGTTGGTCATGATATTGTCTAGGAGTTTTGTAGCGTCTCCTAACATGATTTCCATGAACGTTCCACCTGAGGCGGAGTCCAAGATATTGCGAGAAGAGAAATTCAAGCCAGCGTAAAAGATTTGTATAATCATCCACAAACTCAAGCCATGAGCGGGACGATTTCTAATCATAAGCTTCATCCTCTCCCAAGATTGTGCAACATGTTCATGATCAAGTTGCTTGAAATTCATGATATCGTTACGTAAGGAGATGATCTTAGCCGGCGGAAAATACTTGGATATGTAAGCATCTTTGCACTTATCCCAACAATCGATACTATTTTTAGGCAAAGAAGAAAACCAAGTTTTTGCGCGATCTCGCAACGAGAAAGGAAAGAGTTTCAACTTAATCACGTCATTATCCACATCACTTTTCTTTTGCATATCGCAAAGCTTAATGAAGGTATTGAGATGGGATGCGGCATCTTCACTAGGAAGGCCAGAGAATTGCTCTTTCATAACAAGATTCAACAAAGCCGCATTGATTTCATACGATTCCGCACTAGTGGCGGGAGAAATCGGAGTACTAATAAAATCATTATTATTAGTGCTCGAGAAGTCGCAAAGTTTGGTATTTTCAGACATGATGACTTCAACAACCAAACAAGCACACAAGAAATCAAGAAAACCGGCAAGGGCAAAAGAAAACGGCGAAGGCGAAAGGCGAATGAAAACAGCAAATGTGAAGTGGGGGAGAAGAAAACGAGAGGCAACTGGCAACAAAAGTAAATGCAAGAGAAGAGTTTGTGAGACCTACTTGGATAGATCTTGATTTCTCCTCCCCGGCAACGGCGCCAGAAATACTTCTGATGTCTGCTGTGTATCCCTTGCAACGACGCTAGAAATAGTCATGTCGACGGCACGAGGAATTCTTCAGCTGCGGCTACGCCTTAAGGGACTTCCTAGGCAAGTATGCAAAGGATTTCCCCCGTGGCCTTGGAGCCTTGCGTTGGTGTTCCCTCGAAGTGGAAAGGGTGATGTATCACAGTGGTGGTAAGTATTTCCCTCAGTTTGAGAACCAAGGTATCAATCCGGCGGAGGAGTATCTCAAGATCCTGCACAAACACAAAAGCTTGCTCCCAACGCTATGAAGGGGTTGTCAATCCCTTATAGATTGTTTGCCAAGTGAGAACTGAAAGCAACAAAGTAACAAAGCAAAGTAAAAGAAGAGGTGTAAACGATGGATCTGAATAGACCCGGGGGCCGTAGTGTTTACTAGTGTTTTCTCTCATGAAAGCAAGTAGACGGTGGGTGAACAAATTACTGTCGAGCAATTGATAGAACCGCGCAAAGTCGTGACGATATCTATGCAATGATTATATCTATAGGCATCATGTCCAAGACAAGTAGACCGATACTTTCTGGATCTACTACTATTACTCCACACGTCGACCGCTATCCAGCATGCATCTAGTGTATTAAGTCCATAAGAATAGAGTAACGCCTTAAGAAATATGACATGATGTAGAGGGATAATCTCAAACCAATGATAAAACCCCCATCTTTTTACCCTTGATGGCACCTACTTGATGTGTGCCTTGCTGCCCCTACTGTCACTGGGAAAGATCACCACATGGTAGAACCCAAAACCAAGCACTTCTCCCATTGCAAGAATCATAGATCTAGTTGACCAAACAAAACCCAAGACTCAGAGAGACTTACAAGGATATCAAATCATGCATATAAGAAATTAGCAAAGACTCAAATATATGTCATAGATAATCTGATTACAAATCCACAATTCATCGGATCTCGACAAACACACCGCCAAAGAAGATTACAGCGGATAGATCTCCATGAAGATCATGGAGAACTTTGTATTGAAGTTCCAAGAGAGAGAAGAAGCCATCTAGCTACTAACTACGGACTCGTAGGTCTGAAGTGAACTACTCACGAGTCATTGGAGGGGCGATGATGATGATGAAGAAGCCCTCCAACTCCAAAGTCCCCTCCGGCAGGGCGCCGGGAAGGGTCTCCAGATGAGATCTCGCGGAAACGGAAGCTTGCGGTGGCGGAAAAGTATTTTCGAGGCTCCCCTGATTTTTTGCGGAATATTTGGGAATTTATAGGCCAAAGACCTAGCTCAGGGGGCGGCCAGGGAGGCCACAAGCCTGCCCACCGCCGCCTCCCCCCTGGTGGCGGACTGGGGGCTTGTGGGCTCCCTGGAGCCCACCTGGCTTGGCCCAAAAGCCCCCTGGTCTTCTTCCGTTCAGGAAAAAAAATCATTTCGGAGTTTTTATTCCGTTTGGACTCCGTTCCAAAATCAGTTCTGAAAAGAGTCAAAAACACGGGTGCCATCTTATTCAAATGAAACCTTTATTCAAAGCCCATCTAGTTGTTTCTTAAGTTCGACTAGCTCCAAGGGTGCCATCTTATAGGGTCTTCTGGCTATTGGGACAGTTCCTGGAACGAGATCTATCACAAACTCTACATCCTTGTCAGGTGGAATTTCTGGCAGTTCTTCTGGAAAAACACCCGGAAAGTCATGGACTACCGGAATGTCTTCAAGTTCTCGGAGAGGACTAGCATTGAGGGAATAGAGTTGGCATTTGGCAAATTGAGTAGACACATTAACTATCTCACCCGAGGAATGGGTAAGCTGAACATTCCTAGTATGGGTATCAATCTTGGCGTAATGAGATGACATCCAGTCCATACCCAAGATGATATTGATATCTGAGGATTTAAGGGCTATCAATGATGCTAGGAAAACTAGCCTGTCTACTAGGATTTAATTGTCATAACTTATCCTAGAAGTTTGCCATTTACTACCACGGGTTTGGACAACTAATTGGATTGGCATATCACAAAAGGACATGTTATGCAACTGCGCATAACTTTCGGAAATGAAGGAATGAGATGACCCAGTGTCAAAAATAACAGACAATGGGTGATGATTGACAAGGAGCATACCCAAAATGACGTCGGGATCCTGTGCAACTTCTTCTGCTGAAATATAATTCACGCGGCCACGCGCAGGAGTTGGCTTCACATAATATGCTTTGCCCGACTTGCCTTGCCCAATAGACTTCCGAGGTTGCTTGGCAGCTATATTCTGAGGACACTCTCGTGAATAGTGCCCTGGTTCTCCACACTTGTAACAGATCACCTGATTGGCACGTGGTGCAGCATTGCAAGCGGGACCACCATAGGTCTTTGCTAGGGGGTTGGTCTGGTTTCCCTGAGGCGCCACATAGGATGGCCTCGGGGTATATCTTGGCGGCAAAGAGCTATTCGGGACCCACACCTGACGCTTTGGAAACGCGGAACCAGATGAGGAGCTAGAATCGCGAGAGTGCTTCTTCGTGGTTTCATAGTCAGTATGATCAGTCTCGGCACTGATCGTCTTGTTGAAAAGAGGTTGAAAACTTGTTCAGTCATGAAGGCGCAGGTCAAGACGAAGTTCGGGGCTCAGACCCTTGTGGAATCTTGCTTGCTTCTTGGCATCAGTTTACACCTCTTCAGTTGCATAGCGAGCGAGATCACCGAACTCGCGGCTATAAGCATCCACGGAAAACTTTCCCTGAGTGAAGGCACAAAATTCCTCTCTCTTACAGTCCATCAGATCCTCTGGAATGTGGTGCAGACGGAAAGCTGCACTGAAATCTGCCCATGTGACTGTTGGTCCGGCAGGACGCATAGCTTCAAAATTCTCCCACCACAGATTGGCGGGGCCTTCCAGAAAACACGCAACAAAGGTCACCTTGTCAGCCTCAGAAACATTGACAGAGCGTATCTTGCGTGATATACTGCACAACAAATCATCAGCGTCGAGAGGATTGACGGAGTGATGGAACTTTGAGGGATTCAGCTTCACAAAGTCATTGAGGGACACTGTGACAGCCCGAGACTGATGTTCCAGAAGATTCCCCTTGTATTCCGTTCTCGTCGTGTGATTTATTTTATTTGTTGCATCATCATCGCATCATGCGCATCATCTACATTGCATCGGCATTCCGTTGCCGCCAGTTTTCAAAAGTGCATCCATTTTTAGTTGCCGGTTCCGTCATTGTCCGTTCTGAGCCCGACCACACACACGCGCGCCCGCGACATCGTTTAAATCTTGTTTTTTTAAAGTGTGCGTAAAACTTTCTTTGATGGGGTTGGAATTTGACGTGCAGTCTTATTTTAATATAGGTAGGCCGCCTGTCGAATTTCGTCGCAATCGAAGTCCGTCTCGTACCCGAAGGGTCGACCATAGCGGCACCGTATTCGGTCTATCGTCGGACGTCTTTTGGTGTTTTAAAAATCGTTGCCGCGCCGCCCGTTTTCCCTCTCGTCTCCGGTTAACCACTCTACACAACCACTTACCATTCCTGCGTGCGGAATCGTCCGATTCCGATCGCACGGTTGGATCCGGAACGAAATTCCGCTAAACCTAGCCCCCCTTTTTTCTATAAATAGACCCCCGTGCATTTTTAACAGCAAACCCTAGCCGCCTAGGGATCCGTGCCGCAACCAGCCCCACTCCCACCTCTCTCCCTCCTCCCTCCAACCACCGGGCCGCCGAGCCCGCGTGCGGCCTGCCCGAAGCCCATCTGGCGAGCCGTCGCCGGCGCTGGCTCCTCCCTGCTCCCGAGCTCCTCCTCCCGAGCCCCGCTCTCCAGCAGCCACCACCTCGCCGGCGGTCCCGTGCGCCCTGCCCGCCCCATGCAGAATCTCCTCAGCGCCGCTGCTGCCTCGGCCCCGACCTCCCTGCCTCGCCGATCCCTTTGGCCGCCGCCGCCAACAGTGTCCTGAGCCACCGTCGGCATGGATGTTGTCCCCCAAGCTCCGGACGCCCAGATTGGGGTGGCACCACCGGGATCCGGTGGATCTCGCCCAGATCAGGCCATCCACGCCAGCCCGCGCCGCCGCCATGCGCCGCCGCCCCGCCTGAAGCCACCGCCGGCAGCTGCCATGGCCTCGGTCCCGAGCGGGAGGACGAGGGGACGGCAGAATGATGAGTGCTCGAGCGCCTGGGCCTCCTTCGCCTGTGGGCTGCGCGCCCCCAAGAGGCCCACCTCACGTCGCCAGCAACCAGGCCGCCTCGGCCCGAGCCTCCCTTCGGCCTAGTCGGCTACCGCGCCCAAGCTGGCCCAGTCGCCCCTTGCAGCCGACCCAGCTCCAACTTCGGCCTGCCTCTCCACCAGGCCAACCCGATTGCCTATGGGTGAGCAACACTATTCCTCGCCCCGAGCGGCGTATTATATCTTGCGCTTGCCACTGTAGGCCCATGTGCTATAGAATTCGGCCCGTTTAGTTTGTATTTAGTTTTTCGGATTTATTAATTTCAGGGAAAAACATATTTTCAAACACCCGTAGTTTTTAAACCGTGCGTCGGATCGGAATAGTTTATATATGTAGAACGTGTAGAATTTCGCGTAGATTACGAATTTGCAACTTGCATAAATGTTTGAAGTAGTATGACGTGCCTAATGCCTAGTTTTGCATGCTGTCCCAATAGGGAAGTGCCCCGCAATTATTTTCGCGCGTGTCCGGATTGCTCGAACTTCGTAGTAGAAATGTTCATGTTTTAGAAACCATTTTTCCATGTATTTTAGAGTAGTCGTTGGTGTTTTTTGCATGTAGGATTCCGTAGCTAGTTTGCTATACCGTATTTAGGATATTATCTCGCATTTACGTGTGGCGATATTTTTGTGTTGCAACCCCACATGTGTTATATGTTTTCGGGGTAGAAAAATCCATAGGATTTAACTGTGCATTTAGTTTTAGCTTTTGAGCAAATTAGTTCACGTGATATTTTGCATGTTGCCCCTTTGTTTATTTTGTGGGATTTATTCCGTGCTTGATATGATTAAGTTGTCAACTAGAGAGTTGCTCTTGGATGTTTAGTCTAGCCCCTAGTAATTTTGGTTGCAATAGAAATCCATGTTTAGGTGTGGTTTGCTTGCTCTCAAGTTGCTAGAAAATAGTGCTGATTTGGAGATACTGAAATATTTCTAAGTCTGAAATCTGTTATATTTTGTTGTTGTCTTTGCATGAGTTTATCTTTTGATCTGTAGCTCTTTTGAGGTTGATGCAATGGATTTAGTTGTAGACTTTGGGATTCTCTAGCATGCTGGGAATTTTCATGCCATTTGGAGTCCTATAGCTTATGGTTTTGCTGCTGTAAATATGCCTTCAGATCGAAAACTGCAGTTTCATAAACTGTTATTTTCACTAAGTCTGAAACTGTGTGTGATGAGCCATTTTGTGACTTCTTTTCCTAGTGATCCATGCTTCCATGCTAGGTGTTGTTAGTTGTATGTTCTAGTGCTTCTTTCCCTCTATCGTCTCATGCCTTTGTTGAGAATATTAGAGTTGAGTAGCTCGTAGTTGTGGGGTGTAGAAAAGGCTATGTGGCTGTTTTTGGCAGATTGTAGTGATTTCTTGTTTAGCTCGTAGTTGTTGAACCGTTGGTCCGTTTTGATCGTGTCCTTTATGAAACTTGCTTAGAATCTCGTGTACTTTCATTTTATATTGTTGGTTGTGTGTTTTGAAATGCTTGTGACTGTCGTTGCACACATTTTGCATTCATGCCATCATATCTTGTGGTGTCCGTATCTTTTGATCCGTAGCTTCGTTGGAGATGTTCTCTACGTGTAAATTGCTTGTAACGACACGTAGGATCATGTGAACCTACTTGTTTTGCTATTTAACAACTAATTAAATGTGTTACTTCAGATCTGGACATAATTGTAAATTAACATTTGAGGTCGTCTCGGAGATGCTACATGTCATATCCGACCTCATTTAAAATGCCTAGATAGGTAGATTAACTACGCTTCACCTCTTGCCATGTTTAATCAGATTTAATACTGCCGTGTATCTAATCGGGACAGAACTAAATAATTAACGTGGAGTTTCGTCAATATGCAACTCATTGCATATTGAACTTCACTTAATGTGTAGTATTTGGTTGTTGTGAATTGACATGCCGTGACTTGCATGTATTCAGATGCTCATCCATCATTTGTGTTGTGCATCGTGTGGTGAATATCTTGTGTTGATTCTTGTTTCCAGTTTCCTCCGTCTCGATAGAGTTCCGCAAGCGTGTCGGAAAGTGAGGACCCGTTAGACTACATCGGTTCGTGTGCTTCACGGAGTCATTCTTCTTGCAAGAAGATTCTCAGGCAAGATGACCATTTCCCCAGATACCATTACTATCATTGCCATGCTAGTTTTACCGTTTCTATCGTTATGTCTCATTGCCTACCACCTGTTGAATATCAGCATCTCCACATTGCCATGAATACCTTAACCTGTTCACAACCTAGCAAACCACTAATTGGCTATGTTACCGCTTGCTTCACCTTGTGTTAGCGTTGCTAGTTGCAGGTGCAGTTGCTTCCATGTGAAAACATGGGTTCCTTGTTATATCACCATATTAATTGCTATCTAATTTAATGCACCTATATACTTGGTAAAAGGTGGAAGGCTTGGCCTTTCTAGCCTGGTGTTTTGTTCCACCTTTGCCCCCATGGTTTTGGCTACCGGTGTTATGTTCCATAATTGAGCGCTCCTAACACGATCGGGGTTGTTGTGGGGACCCCCTTGATAATTCGTTTTAGATTAAAGCTGGTCTGGCAAGGCCCAACATTGGCACTACATTTGCCCAACATAATAATTTTGTTAATACTGAAAGCATAGGGCGTCATGAACCTGAGGAGTAATTCTACATAATACAGGGAGGGCCAGTGCTGATGGTGCTGGTCCAAAACAGAGCACTGTGCGGGGCCAACCCAGGGCAACTTGGGTGATTTCTATCAGGCCACCATACGCGTAGCTTATCCGTCATATCCTGAGAACGAGATACACGACTCCTATGGGGATTGTCGACACGCCGGGCGGCCTTGCTGGATTAGTTTTACCTTTGACGAGATATCTTGTGCATCGGGATTCTAGTGATGCTTTGGGTAATCTCAGAGTTGAGGTTTTCCACTAAGAAATCCGACGAGATCGCGAGTTTCGTGATCGAGGATTTCTATGCGGCTTGTGGTAATTTGTGATGGACTAGTTGGAGCACCCCTGCAGGGTTAAATCTTTCGGAAAGTTGTGCCCACGGTTATGTGGCAACGTGGAAACTTTGTTTAACACTGGTTCTAGACAACTTGAAGTTAACTTAATTAAAACATGCCAACTAAGTGCGTAACCGTGACTGTCTCTCTCGTGAGTTCCTTCTCCGATCGAGGACACGGTGGGGTTATGTCTGACGTAGGTAGGTGTTCAGGATCATTCATTTGATCATCCGTAGTCATGTCCGCTATGCGTAGATCTTCCCCCTCTTATTTCTTGTACTCGTAAGTTTAGCCACCAAATATATGCTTAGCCGCTGCTGCAACCTCACCACTTAACCATACCTCACCTATTAAGCTTTACTAGTCTTGATACCTTTGGAAATGAGATTGCTGAGTCCCCCGTGGCTCACAGATTACTACAACACCAGTTGTAGGTATAGGTAAAGGTTACTTGACGCGAGCGCGTTGATTGTTCATTTGGAGTTGCTTCTTCTTCTTCTTCTTCATCGATCTAGGATGGGTTCCAGGACAGCAGCCTGTGATAGCAAGGATGGACGTTGTTCTTCTTTTCTCGTTTGTTTTCGTCCGTAGTCGGACCCTGCTCTTCTTCATGATGATTATGTATTGTACTGTTATGACTCTGATATAGCTTGTGGCGAGTGTAAGCCAATTCTATATATATATCTCTTCTTTTCAGTACATGTACTAGTAACGATATCCGTTCTTGCGAAACGACGAGATGCGCTTCTATCCCTGACGAGGCCCTCGTGCCAAATTGAGGATAGGGTCGCATCTTGGGCGTGACAAGTTGGTATCCGAGCAGTACCGACCTAGGAGCCCCCTTGATTGATTGAACTTGGCCGAGTCGAGTCTAGTGAAAAACTGCTTTGAGTCTAGTTATATATCGGAGAGTAGGATTCTTTTTTCTCCTCTTCTATGCTCTGGTGAGGAATCTTGACGTAATAATTTATTCTACTCCTCTTCTCACTCAATTTTTTTAGGATCACGCGGATATTTTTGGAATCTATATGATGCCGATGTGACGGAGTTCTGTCTTGGTGCCTCCTGTCTGACTTGATTTCTTCCGGGGAGTTGAGCTCCAGGGGATTCTTGAGCACATCATTATCATTCATATTTCTTAGTATCTCAGAACGAAGGATGTTCATAATTGCTTCAATACTAGTAGTGGCGAGATAACCCCGATGTCCCCAGTACTGGTGCAGATTGTTCGGGAGTACTGCCATACTTTGTATCATTGTGATCACGAGGGTCTGTAGTAGATGAAGGTCTGAGATTCTGGTTATGTGTTGACGGATGTGATACATTGGACGGGTTAGTATAGGAGTTGTGTGAAATATTACTCCTTGTATCCATGTACCAGATTGCATGACCAGAAATTTCGGGAGTTCTTAGGTGGGAATTCAAGTAGTTACTTATAGGACAATCTTCCAACATATGCATGATGTTAGGTTGGGGTTCGACATCTAGTGGATTCGTTTGTTCACGGTCGTCTTACAACGGTTCTCGTTGTGTCTTAAAGAGTCCTTGTAGCTTGCTACGACTCGGGGACGCTTCGTATGTCGTGTGCACTGCCTTGCACGGGATGGCTACTATAAGGATCGAGCCCGTGCGATCCTGTCCATGAAAATATCGAACGGAAATCTCTCTCATGAGTTTGTTCTGGCTTGTTTCATAAGCCTCATCCCTTTGTTTTTGTTGGAGTTTGGTAATTCAAGTTGCTTCGATGTCGAGTGGTGATTTCAGATCTTTTCTAGCAGTGTTCTCATATTCATATGAGAGTGCTAATCCTTTTGCTTAATCAATTCTTGTCAACCGGAGTCGTCATGTTAATTCTTTTCCAACTGGTGTGCTTCTCTTCAAGTGAACTCAATCCTCTCCAATTTTTCCAGATCATTCTCTCATTTTATTCCGGAGTTCATCTCATCTGTCCCAAGTTGTCTTTGTTTTTCCCCGCCCTCCCGCCCTTTGTTCAGTGTTTGGATTTCATCCAAGTGCCTTCTTATTCAGTGATGCTTCCGCTATCTCTTCTTCCTTTTGTAGCCGGTTATTCGTGGTGAAGATTCTCAGGAGCTTCGTGTTCATATTTATTCAATCTTGTTGTCTTCTCCGGTGAATTCAGTTCAAGCTATCCGTGTTCATATATCCTATTCATCCTTGTAATTCTTTCCTATGTTGGGAATTCTTATCAGCTTATGTTGTTTATTCATTCCTATCTTTTCTATCTGGAGTGTTGAAGATATCCCAGTAGTTTCTTGTTTTCAATTCTTTAATTATTTTGAGGGCTGAGCCTCATCAAGTTTGCTTTATAACGGTGCAATATCTCTCTTTCTAAGCAATCTTTTCAATGATGGTTTCTTTGAGTGGGCCCATGATGCATCTCCATCGTATCTACTTTTCCAAACTCTTTTGCCCTTCTTTTGGACTCTAATTTGCATGATTTGAATGGAACTAACCTGGACTGACGCAGTTTTCAACAGAATTGCCTTGCTGTTGTTTTTGTGCAGAAATGAAAGTTCTCGGAACGTCCTGAAAATTTACGGAGAATATTTCTGGAAAATATGAAAAATACCTGCGCAAAGATCTATCGGAGGGGATGGGCCAGTGGGCCACAAGCCCTGTAGCCGCCGCCCCCTGGTGGCGGCTACCAAGCTTGTGGGGCCCACGTGGCTCTGCCGCCCCCAAACTCAGCTCTATAAATTCACTTTCGTCCCGAAAGAAATCAAGAGAGAAGATTTCATCGCGTTTGTGATACGGAGGCGCCGCCACATCCTGTTCTTCATATGGAGGGCAGATCTGGAGTCCGTTTTGGGCTCCGAAGAGGGGAAATCGTCGCCATCGTCATCATCAACCTTCTTCCATCTCCAATTCCATGAAGCTCTTCGTCGTTCATGAGTAATCTATTCGTAGGCTCGCTGGGCGGTGATGAGTAGGATGAGATCTATCATGTAATCAAGTTAGTTTTGACGGGGATTGATCCCTAGTATCCACTATGTTCTGAGATTGATGTTGCTACTACTTTGCCATGCTTAATGCTTGTCATTAGGGCCCGAGTGCCTTGATTTCAGATCTGAAATTATTATGTTGTCACCAATATATGTGTGTTTTAGATCCGATCTTGCAAGTTGTAGTTGCCTACTATGTGTTATGATCCGGCAACCCCGGAGTGACAATAACCGGAACCACGCCCGCTGATGACCATAGTTTGAGGAGTTCATGTGTTCACCAAGTGCTAATGCGTTGTTCCCGTTCTTTATTAAGAGGAGAACCTTAATATCCTGTAGTATCCTTTTGGACCTCGCTGCCACGGGAGGAATGGCCAATAGATGTCATGCAAGTTCTTTTCCCTAAGCACGTATGACTACACAAGGAATGCATGCCTACATCACATTGATGAACGGGAGCTAGCCACATATCTCTCCGTGTCATAACTGTTGCATGATGAATATCATCCAAACAAATCACCTACCCATTGCCTACGAGTTTGTCCTACTGCTGTCCTTACTACTGTTGCTTGCTGCTGCTGCTACTTGTTTTGCTCTGCTGCTGTTACTTGTTTTGCTCTGCTGCTGTTACTACTGTTGCTGCTGCTGTTACTTGCTTTGCTCTGCTGCTACTTGCTACTACTGTTACTTGCTACTGTTGCTACTTGCTACTGCTGTCACTAGTATTGTTCCTTGCCACTGCTGTTACTCGTTACACTACTGCTACCTGCTACAATACTTTTTCTCGCGCCGTTGACGGGAAAGAATATTTTCTGTCCAATGTCAACTTCTCGCACCATTGATACGACAGTTAGGAATAGTCTGCCTTGTAAACAGATCGTTTCTGGCACCGTTGTTATCATACTACTTTGCTACTGATACTTTGCTTGCAGATACTAATCTTTCAGGTGCGGTTGAATCTGACACATTCAGGTGCTAATACTTGAGAGTATCCTTTCACTTCCTGTTGGGCGAACCAACAAATTTGGGTTTAATACTCTACCCTCGAAAACTGCCGCGAACCCACGCGCTGGTGGGCCATTGCAAGACAATTGCTAATTGTTGAGCAACTGGGAGCAGTTCTGGCTCCGTTGTCGTGGAGGCATCAAGTTAGGAACACGTCAACAACATTTTTCTAGTGTAGTTGCCGGGGACTGCTAGCAGCATTTTTCTAGCGCCGTTGCCGGGGAAGGGATTGCTATATTCTCTGAGTCACTTGGGATTTATATCTGCTGATCATTATGAAGAATGTGAAAGATCCAAAAACCAAAGTTTTGCCCTGAACTACGAGGGGAGGTAAGGAACTGCCATCTAGCTCTACACTTGATTCACCTTCAGTTATGAGTAAGTTTGCGACACCACCTCCTGCTAGAAATCTTGATATGTCGCCTGTGCTTGATGATACTTATGCTGCTGCTATGCCTGATACTACTAGAGATGCTATGCCTGATACTGCTAGAGATGCTATGCCTGATACGGCTAGAGATGCTATGCCTGATACGGCTAGAGATGCTATGCCTGATACTGCTAGAGATGCTTTGCCTGATGATGCTAGAGATGCTATTTTGCCTGATGATGCTACGCTTGATACTGCTAGAGATACAACTTTGCCTGATATGCCACTAGGGGTATTCCTTGATGCTCATATTGCTAGAGTTACTCCCAATGCTCGTGATGCTTCTGAAACTGCCGATACTATTGAGATAGAACCTGCTTTTGCTCCTGCTAGATCTAGCTCTCCTAGATATGAAATGCCTGATATACCTGAGGGTTATGTTATGGAGGGAGAGATAGCTGAGGATTTTCTTGCATGTAAGGATGCCTATGACGCTGAGAAATTACTTCTCAAGTGGAAGGAAAAATCTCTGAAAGCTAGGATGAAATACGACCCAAAGTTTGCCACTTCACCTATCTTTATCACTGATAAGGATTATGAATTCTCTGTCGACCCTGAGATAATCTCTCTAGTCGAATATGATCCTTTCCATGGTTATGAGTCTGAGACAGTCGTAGCCCATCTTACCAAACTACACGATATAGCCACCCTTTTCACGAGTGAGGAGAAGATCCGCTACTACTATATCCTTAAGCTGTTTCCTTTCTCTCTAAAGGATGACGCTAAAGCCTGGTTCACTTCTCTTGCTCCTGGATGTGTGAGTAGTCCCCAGGATATGGTCTATTACTTCCGTGAGAAATATTTCCCTGCCCATAAGAAGCAAGCTGCCTTGGAGGAAATATACAACTTTTCTCAACTCAAAGAAGAGAGTCTCCTACAACCTTGGGGGAGGCTCATCCAGCTACAGAATGCTTTGCCAGATCACCCTCTTAAGAAGAACGAGATACTTGATATCTTCTATAACGGACTTACCGATGCTTCTAGAGACCACCTAGATAGTTGTGCCGGTTGTGTTTTTAGGGAACGAACTATAGAACAAGCTGAGATCCTTCTGATTAACATCTTGATCAACAATAATGCTTGGACTATTCCCGAACCAACTCCTAAGCCAACTCCTAAGAAAATAGGTATTCTATTCCTCAGTCCCGAAGATATGCAAGAAGCCAAGAAATCTATGCAAGAGAAAGGCATTAGATCTGAAGATGTCAAAAATCTACCACCTATCGAAGAGATCCATGGTCTCGATAACCCGATACAGGTAGTAGAAGTGAATTCTCTGGGTAGGTTTGATAAGAGTGATATTCCTTTTGACAAACCTGCTAGCCTATGCTTTGATGAATTTGACAACTTTGTTGCCAAACAACAGAGTTTCAATGATTATGTTAGCAGACATTTGGAACAAAGTACTCGTGTGCTTAGTCATTTAAGTGCTTGTGTAGACAGAAATGTCAGTGATCTGAAGCTTCTGAGTAAACATGCCTCTATGATTACTACTCAGGTAGAACAAGTACTTAAAGCTCATAATGACTTGCTGAATGAATTAAATGACAACTTTGTCAGAGTCATTACTAGAGGAGGCAAAATGACTTAGGTACCTTTGTATCCTAAAGGCCATCCTATGAGAATTGATCAAGATTCTCAAGGAATTAATGCTGATACACCCAGTCATCCTAAGGAGAAGAAGAAGGATGATAGAAACCTACATGTCAGTTCACCAAATACTGTCACCCCTGAAGAACCAAATGATATTTCCGCGTCTCATGCAGAAACACAATCTGGTGATGAACATGAACCTGGTGACAATATGGACAACAATGTTCATAATGAGGCTCAACCTAGCAATGATAAGGATGTGGAGACTGTACCTACGGTTAATCCTGATAACCCACAACCTAAGAGAAACGATAAGAATAACTTTGCTGCTAGGAAGCATGATAAAGAAAGGGAGCCATGGGTTCAGAGACCCATGCCCTTTCCTCCTAAGCCATCTAAGAAAAAGGATGATGAGGATTTTGAGCGCTTCGTTGAGATGATAAGACCCGTCTTTCTGCAGATGCGGTTAATTGATATGCTCAAAATGTCTCCATATGCCAGGTACATGAAATATACCGTGACTAATAAACGGAAGATACCAGATCTTGAGATCTCCACCATGCTTGCCAATTACACTTTCAAAGGTGGAACTCCTAAAAAACTTGGTGATCCCGGAGTGCCCACTATACCTTGATCCATTAAAGGAAACTACGTAAGAACTGCCTTATGTGACCTTGGAGCCGGTGTTAGTGTTATGCCGCTCTCTCTTTATCGTAGACTTGAACTAGATAAGTTGACACCCACTAAAATTTCTATGCAAATGGCCGACAAATCAACTGCTTTCCCTATCGGCATTTGCGAGGATGTGCCTGTTGTGGTTGCTAACACCACTATCTTAACAGACTTTGTTATCTTGGATATTCCCGAGGACGATGCCATGGCTGTCATCCCCGGAAGACCCTTTTTAAACACTGCAGGGCTGTTATAGATTGCAACAAAGGAAATGTCACTTTCCATGTCAACGGTAATGAGCATACAGTGCACTTTCCGAAGAAACGATATCAAGTACATTGCATCAATGCTATCGAAAAAACTTCATCGATTCTTATTGGGAGCTTTGAATGCCCTATTCCTCATGTCAAGATGATGTATGATTTTCTTGTTGGGGAGATACATATCCCCATTGAGGTGACTTAGTGGCTATTCGACAATTCTCCGTTTCCTCTTGCGATTCGAAAAGGCTTTGTCATGAGGATTTGATCAACCCCATTGATGGATTTCTTTCGATGACCATGAAATGGATGAATCAAAGAGTCACATACCTCTGTTTTAAGCTTTCACTTTCTGTTGCTTAGAAGAAAAATGATATATTTAGTTTAGTTTTTCCTGCTTTCTGTTTTAGCGTCCCAGAGAAAAATACCCCGAAAATAAAAGTTCTCCAATGGTCGTGAAAATCTAGTATGATTTTTTCTGGATTTTAAAAAAATACTGGGACTGAGAGATGGCCTGGGGGCCACACCAGTGGGCCACAAGCCCTGTAGTCGCCGCCCCCTGGTGGCGGATACCAAGCTTATGGGGCCCACAGGGTTCCCCTCCACTCATTCCAGTTCCCATCCTCTTCACCTACCTCCATAAAAAATCGTTTCGCAGCTCAAACCCGTGTTCTTGCTCATTTGGCTGATATTTTCGATCTCCATGCTCAAAGCACCATTCTCCGAACCATTTTGGGTAAATTACTCCTTGGTAAGTGACTCCTCCATTGGGCCAATTAGTTTTTGCTCTAGTGCTTCATCCTTCACGTAATCTTGCTACCTTGGTGACCTTGTTCTTGAGTTTTAAATGTTGATTTTAGCTGGTCCCAAGTAGTTTTAGCGCGTGATACGGTCTTTAGGCACTAGTAGGAGTAATTGCTACAAGGTGTGGTTGGTCTTCATCCACTTTTCTCTTGAACTTCAAAAAATTTCAGCAAAAGGAAATTATGTTCACGAGGAAGTTTCATGGTGGTTCCTCAAGTAAGAAGGGTCCCCGTCTTTCTTTTCGGGAACCCGAACCTTATCAACTAAGGGATGCACCGGTACAACCATGTGAATGGCCTTCCGATGAGTTCATGATAGAAGCAGGCTTCAAGGATGAGTTTGATACACTTGTCCGCAATGCCGAGTTAGAAGAATTCCTCTCAGATAAATGTGAACAGTATGCTATGCTCACTGCCTCTTTCGTGCGTAGATTTAAATTTTCAGTTGGCCGTGACTCATCCATACTGTTTGATCTGTATGATAAATCCTACACCATGGATTTGGAGGATTTCAATAGTATTTGCAAAATACCCGATGGGGGTAGTCTTAATGATCCCTCTAAGTCTTTGGTTATAGATTTTGTCTCTAGTATAACTGTTGGAGAAACTAGAGACATCAGACAAGCTACCATAGGAAGCATTCATTTCTCTGCCTTGCACTACTTTGCCCTCTTCATAGGTAGGTGCATTAACGACAAGGGTGCACACTGTCACCTATGCGCATCCGACCTTAGTATCCTTAAGATCGCAGTAGCATGTGACAAGAGCTTCAACATGGGAGCTATAATAGCAAGGAGGCTGAATAATAATGCCATTGCTGGGGATTTATTTGGTGGAATTAATGCTACGCGCTTAGCAAATTTTCTTGGAGTACCCATCTGCTCAGGAGACCCCCCTCTCCGTACAGCCTACCTTGATCGTATCACTCTAACACGCTACCAGTTCCTTGAGAGGGATGATGAATCCCTCCTATACCGTTTGATATTTAACCGGAAGCGTGTTTTCCATATTACCCTTCCTGCTCCTGCCTTCTTTGACTTTCAGGTAAAACGGAGATACTACATAACCATAGGAGAGGCAGAGGAGTATGAGAGGGAGGCGTGCTACCTCAAAAATATCCCCGGCAAAGGTGCCGGAAATACTTCTGATTGTTCTGCTGTGTATCCCTTGCAACAGCGCCAGGAAGTAGTTGTGTCGATGACACCAGGAATCCTTCAGCTACGGCTACGCCTTAAGGGACTTCCTAGGCATGTATGCAAAGGATTTCCCCCGTGGCCTTGGAGCCTTGCGTTGGTGTTCCCTCGAAGCGGAAAGGGTTATGTAGAACAGCTGTGGTAAGTATTTCCCTCAGTTTGAGAACCAAGGTATCAATCCGGCGGAAGAGTATCTCAAGATCCTGCACAAACACAAAAGCTTGCACCCAACGCTATGAAGGGGATGTAAACGATGGATGTGACTAGACCCGGGGGCTGTAGTGTTTACTAGTGGCTTATCTCATGAAAGCAAGTAGACGGTGGGTGAACAAATTACTGTCGAGCAATTGATAGAACTGTGCAGAGTCGTGACGATATCTATGCAATGATTATTTCTATAGACATCACGTCCGAAACAAGTAGACCGATACTTTCTGCATCTACTACTATTACCCCACACGTCGACCGCTATCCAGCATGCATCTAGTGTATTAAGTTCATAAGAACAGAGTAACACCTTAAGTAAGATGACATGATGTAGAGGGATAATCTCAAACCAATGATAAAACCCCCATCTTTTTACCCTTGATGGCAACTGCTTGATGTGTGCCTTGCTGCCCCTACTGTCAGTGGGAAAGGTCACCACATGGCAGAACCCAAAACCAAGCACTTCTCCCATTGCAAGAATCATAGATCTAGTTGGCCAAACAAAACCCAAGAATCGGAGAGACTTACAAGGTTTTCAAATCATGCATATAAGAAATCAGCAAAGACTCAAATATATATCATAGATAATCTGATCACAAGTCCACAATTCATCGGATCTCGACAAACACACTGCCAAAGAAGATTACATAAGATAGATCTCCATGAAGATCATGGATAACTTTGTATTGAATATCCAAGAGAGAGAAGAAGCCATCTAGCTACTAACTACGGACCCGTAGGTCTGAAGTGAACTACTCACGAGTCATTGGAGGGGCGATGATGATGATGAAGAAGCCCTCCACCTCCAAAGTCCCCTCCGGCAGGGTGCCGGGAAGGGTCTCCAGATCAGATCTCGCGAAAACGGAAGCTTGCGACGGCGGAAAAGTATTTTCGAGGCTCTCATGATTTTTTGCGGAATATTTTGGAATATATAGGCGCAAGATCTAGGTCAGGGGGCGGCCAGGGTGGCCACCAGCTTGCCCACCGCCGCCACCCCCTGGTGGCGTGGTGGGAGCTTGTGGGCTCCCTGGGGCCCACCTGGCTTGGCCCAAAGGCTCCCTGGTCTTCTTTCGTTCGGGAAAAAATCATTTCGGGGTTTTTATTCCGTTTGGACTCCGTTCCAAAATCAGATCTGAAAAGAGTCAAAAACACGGAAAAAACAGGAACTGGCACTTGGCGCTGAATTAATAAGTTAGTCCCAAAAAGATATAAAAAGGTACATAAAACATACAAAGAAGGCAAGATAACAGCGTGAGACCATAAAAAATTATAGATACGTTTGATACGTATCAAGCATCCCCAAGCTTAACTCCTGCTCGTCCTCGAGTAGGGAAGTGATAAGAATGAATTTTTGATGCTTTCATGCTACCTAGCATAGGTGTCCTTTGTAATTCCTCTTATGTGACGTGAATGTTCAGATGCATTAGATTCAAAACAATAGTTTGCTATTGACGTGGAAACAATAATAATTCAAGCAAACTAGCAAAGTAATCGTGAACTTTCAAAATAACAAGGCCAAAAGAAAGTTATCCCTACAAAAGCATATAGTCTGGCTATGCTCTATCATCATTGCACAACGAATTTAAATCATGCACAACCCCGGTATTGGCCGATTAATTGTTTCACACCTTTACTTTCTGAAACATTTTCAACTCTCACGCAATACATGAGCGTGAGCCATGGTTATAGCACTATAGATGGTGTGGAATGTGGTGAGGGTTGCAAGAAAAAAAGGAGAATATAGTCACATTAACTAGGCATATCAATGAGCTATGGAGATGCTCATCAATAGATATCAATATTAATAAGTAGGGATTGCCATAAATGATGCACTAGAGCTACAAGTATGTGAAAGCTCTTAAAGAAAACTAGTGGGTGTGCATCCAACTTGCTTGCTCACGAAGACCTAAGGCAATTTTGAGGAAGCCTATCATTGGAATATACAAGCCAAGTTATATAATGAGAATTTCCAACTAGCTATATGGTGGTGACAAAACGAGAGACTCTCAATCATGAAGATCATGGTGCTCAAAATGCACAAGTGTAGAAAAAGTGGTAGTATTGTCCCTTCTCTCCTTTTCTCTTTTTTTTGGTGGGCTCTTTGGCCTCTTTTTTTATGGGCTTCTTTGGCCTATTTTATTTCCTCACATGGGACAATGCTCCAATAATGATGATCATCACACTTTCAACTCAAAACTTGGAGCAATTATGACTCTATATGGAATGCCTTCGGTAGTGTACCGTGGCAATGATCTAGCATGGCATAGACATCAATGGAAACATCATCCTAGCTATCTTACGATCGTGCAAAGGCAATGTAGACGTGGTGGCACATATCATGGTGGTAGTTGCATGGCAATATATCTTGGAATGACTTTGAAAAAGCCATAGTAGGTACGTATGGTGGTTGTTTTGAGGGAGGCTAATGGTAGGTTTTGTGCACCGGCGAAAGTTGCACGACACTAAGAAGATAGTGATGGGGGAAGGTGAAAGTGCATCTAAACCATGGACTCAACATTAGTCATGAAGAACTCATATACTTTTTGCAAAAGTTTTATTAGTAATCAAAACAAAGCATTCAACGCATACTCCTAGGGGAAGGGTTGGTAGGTATAAACCATCGCGCGATCCCGACCGCCACGCAAAGGATGACAATCAATATACTAATCATGCTCAGATTTCATCACATAGCGGTTCACCATACGTGCATGCTCCGGGAATCACTAACTTCAACACAAGTATTTCTAGATCCACAACACCTTACTAGCATGACTTCAATATTACCATAACCACAACTCAAAACTTACTGAGATGAATCAAACTTCTCTAACTATTCAATGCACATGAAGGTGGAAGTTTTCGTATCCCTTTGGATAACTACCCCTTTTGAGATTTCTTTCAAAGCATAGATCAACTACCAAGCCACACACCGCTGCACTCTAGAATATATAAGTGAAGCACACAGAGCAAAAGTATCTAGCTCAAAAGATATAAGTGAAGCACATGTGAGTTGAATTGTCTACCAAAAGATATAAGTGAAGCTCGAAAAAATCACGGTGTGTGCATCTCTCTCTCTCTAGGTGTGAAGCAAGGATGATTGTGTCACAACAAAAATAAAAGACTCCTACTATACAAGACGCTCCAAGCAAAAACACATAATATGTGGTGAATAAAAATATAGCCCCAAGCAACGTTACCGATGGATTGAAGACGAGAGAGGGGATGCCTTCCCGGGGCATCCCCAAGCTTAGGCTTTTATGGCATCCTTGAATCTCTTGGGGTGCCTTGGGCATCCCCAAGCTTGATCTCTTGCCACTCTTTATATTTTTGTCCATAAGAACTTCACACAAAACTTGAAAACTTCACAACACGAAACTTAAACAGAAACTCGTGATAACATTAGTACAAGAAAGCAAACCACCACTTCCTTAGGTACTGTAGCAAGCTCAAATACTACTTGTGATGATGTTGGGTTACTGTACTTTCGATATTCCATGGCTAATACCCCCCGATACTATCCATAGTTTCATCAAAATAAGCAACCAACACAACAAAAACAGAATCTGTTTACAACACACCAGTCTGTAGCAATCTGTATGTTTCGTATACCTCTGTTACTTCAAAAATTCTGAACAGCTACGACAGTCTGAATAATTTGTGTAGCAATCAGCAGAAAAAAGAATCAACTCAAAATCTCTTACAGAAAAAAATGAAAATTCTTTTCGTGAGCAGAAAGTTTCTGTCTTTCCCAACATGACCAAACGATGATCCTCAAGACTAATCATAACGGTTTTGCTTGGCACAAACGCAAAAAGAAACACAAAAAACACAATCATAACAGAATTATGAAAGTGTGGAAAACACAAAACAGAAATAAAAAGGATAGATTCGTTGGGTTGCCTCCCAACAAGCGCTTTTGTTTAACGCCCTTCGCTAGGCGAAAGTGATGGAATCAGGTATAGTCATCTTTGGTGATCAAACCATAGGTAGCCCTCATCATAGATTCATAAGGCAATCTTATTTTCTTTCTAGGAAAGTGCTTCCGTGCCCTTCTTTAAGGGAAATTGAAATCTAATATTCCTTTCCTTGATATCGATGATAGCACCAATAGTCCTTAGGAAAGAACTACCAAGAATAATGGGACATGAAGGATTGCAATCTATGTCAAGTACAATGAAATCCACGGGTACATAGTTCTTATTTGCAACAATAAGAACATCATCAATCCTCCCCATGGGCTTCTTGACGGTAGAATCCGCAAGATGCAAATTAAGAGAACACTCTATAATCTCATGAAAACCAAGAATATCACATAAATACTTTGGAATCGCGGAAACACCAGCACCCAAATCACACAAAGCATTGCACTCATAGTTTTTGATCTTGATTTTGATAGTAGTTTCTCACTCATCATGAAGTTTTCAAGGTATCGAGACTTCTAGTTAGAGCTTCTCTTCAAGAGATTTCATCATAGCATCTACGATATGCGCGGTAAAGGCTTTGCTTTGGCTATAAGCATGTGGAGAGTTTGCAATGGATTGTATCAAAGAAATGCATTCAAACAAGGAGCAATTCTCATAATTTAATTCCTTGAAATCCAAAGTGGGAGTTTCATTACTACCCAAAATTTTGACTTGTTCTACTCCACTCTCCACACCTTTATCACCAAGATAGGTGGACTCCGAATCATTGGGGCGTTTTTAAACTAAAGTGGATTCATATCCAGCCCCTCCATAAGTAGGTTTGACACACGAAAACCAAGATTCAAGAGGAGACACACCAAGCACTTTAAGATCTTCGTGATTTGCATCACTAGAACGCACCCTTTTAAACCATTCATGTCTAGCGCGAATTTGTTCGATTCTTTCTTTGCTCTCATTCATGGAGATACGCATAGCTTTCAAAGTTTCATCCAAGTTGACCTTGGGAGGAGCGCATCTAACTTTCAAAGCTTCAATATCACAAGACATCCTATCAACGCTCTTAGCCAAATCGTCTATTTTGAGTAGTTTTTCCTTTATGGACGCATTGAAAATCTTTTGAGAGTTGATGTACTATTTGATATTACTCTCTAGATCAGAGGGTATTTTGTTATGATTTCCATAAGTGTTGCTGTAGGAATTGCCATAATTGTTAGAGGAGTTACTAGGAAAAGGCCTAGGAACATAGTTTCCTCTAAAAGCATTGTTGTTGCCAAAAATGTTCCTACCAACAAAATTCACGTCCAAACTGGCGTTGCTACTCTCAATCAAAGAACATTGTGGCATGTCATTAGGATCTACGATAGCGTTTCTACTAGCAACCAAATTCATCAACTCGTCCATCTTAGAACTAAGCGAGTTAATCTCTTCTATAGCGTGCACCTTTTTGCTAGCGGGCGACCGTTCAGTGTGCCACTGAGAGTAGTTGGTCATGATATTGTCTAGGAGTTTTGTAGCGTCTCCTAACGTGATTTCCATGAATGTTCCACCTGAGGTGGAGTCCAAGATATTGCGAGAAGCGAAATTCAAGCAGCGTAAAAGATTTGTATAATCATCCACAAAGTCAAGCCATGAGCGGGACAATTTCTAATCATAAGGTTCATCCTCTCCCAAGATTGTGCAACGTGTTCATGATCAAGTTGCTTGAAATTAATGATATTGTTACGTAAGGAGATGATCTTAGCCGGCGGAAAATACTTGGGATATGTAAGCATCTTTGCACCTATCCCAAGAATCGATACTATTTTTAGGCAAAGAAGAAAACCAAGTTTTTGCGCGATCTCGCAACGAGAAAGGAAAAAGTTTCAACTTAATCACGTCATTATCCACATCTCTTTTCTTTTGCATATCACAAAGCTCAATGAAGGTATTGAGATGGGATGCGGCATCTTCACTAGGAAGGCCAGAAAATTGCTCTTTGACAAGATTCAGCAAAGTTGCATTGATTTCATACGATTCCGCACTAGTGGCAGGAGCAATCGGAGTACTAATAAAATCATTATTATTAGTGCTCGAGAAGTCGCAAAGTTTGGTGTTTTCAGACATGATGTCTTCAACAAACAAACAAGCACACAAGCAAGCAAGAGACCGGCAAGGGCAAAACAAAACGGCGAAGGAGAAAGGCGAATGAAAACGGAAAATGTGAAGTGGGCGAGAGGAAAACGAGAGGCAACTGGCAAAAAAAGTAAATGCAAGAAAAGAGTTTGTGAGACCTATTTGGATAGATCCTGATTTCTCCTCCCCGGCAACGGCGCCAGAAATAGGCACGTTGTCGGGAGAATATTCTTGACGATCCTCTTCTCCGACAACAGCACCAGAAATAGGCACGTTGTCGGGAGAATATTCTTGACGATCCTCTTCCCCGGCAACGGCGCCAGAAATACTTCTGCTACCTCAAAAAGATCCCCGGCAAAGGTGCCGGAAGTACTTCCGATTGTTCTACTATGTGTCCCTTTCAAAGGCGCCAGGAAGTAGTTGTGTCGACGGCACCAGGAATCCTTCAGCTACGGCTACGCCTTAAGGGACTTCCTAGGCAAGTATGCAAAGGATTTCCCCCGTGGCCTTGGAGCCTTGTGTTGGTGTTCCCTCGAAGCGGAAAGGATGATGTAGCACAGCGGTCGTAAGTATTTCCCTCAGTTTGAGAACCAAGGTATCAATCCGGCGGAAGAGTATCTCAAGATCCTGCACAAACACAAAAGCTCGCACCCAACGCTATGAAGGGGTTGTCAATCCCTTATAGATTGTTTGCCAAGTGAGAAATTAAAGCAATAAAGTAACAAAGCAAAGTAAAAGCGGAGATGTAAACGATGGATGTGAATAGACCCCGGGGGCCGTAGTGTTTACTAGTGGCTACTCTCATGAAAGCAAGTAGACGGTGGGTGAACAAATTACTGTCGAGCAATTGATAGAACTGTGCAGAGTCGTGACGATATCTATGCAATGATTATTTCTATAGGCATCACGTCCGAAACAAGTTGGCCGATACTTTCTGCATCTACTACTATTACTCCACACGTCGACCGCTATCTAGCATGCATCTAGTGTATTAAGTTCATAAGAACAGAGTAACGCATTAAGCAAGATGACATGATGTAGAGGGATAATCTCAAACCAATGATAAAACCCCATCTTTTTACCCTTGATGGAAACTACTTGATGTGTGCCTTGCTGTCCTTACTGTCACTGGGAAAGGGCACCACATGGTAGAACCCAAAACCAAGCACTTCTCCCATTGCAAGAATCATAGATCTAGTTGGCCAAACAAAACCCAAGACTCGGTGAGACTTACAAGGATATCAAATCATGCATATTAGAAATCAGCAAAGACTCAAATATATATCATAGATAATCTGATCACAAATCCACAATTCATCGGATCTCGACAAACACACCGCCAAAGAAGATTACATCGGATAGATCTCCATGAAGATCATGGAGAACTTTGTTTTGAAGATCGAAGAGAGAGAAGAAGCCATCTAGCTACTAACTACGGACCCGTAGGTCTGAAGTGAACTACTCACGAGTCATTGGAGGTGCGATGACGATGATGAAGAAGCCCTCCACCTCCAAAGTACCCTCCGACAGGGTGCCGGGAAGAGTCTCCAGATGAGATCTCACGGAAACGGAAGCTTGTGGCGGCGGAATAGTATTTTCGAGGCTCTCCAGATTTTTTGTGGAATATTTGGGAACATATAGGCGCAAGATCTAGGTCAGGGGGCGGCTAGGGTGGCCACAAGCTTGCCCACCGCCGCCACCACCTGGTGGCGTGGTGGGAGCTTGTGGGCTCCCTGGGGCCCACCTGGCTTGGCCCAAAGGCTCCCTGGTCTTCTTTCACTCGGGAAAAAATCATGTCGGTTTTTTTGTTCCGTTTGGACTCCGTTTCAAAATCAGATCTGAAAAGAGTAAAAAACACGGAAAAAAACCGGAACTGGCACTTGGCACTGAATTAATAAGTTAGTCCCAAAAAGATATAAAAAGGTACATAAAACATACAAAGAAGACAAGATAACAGCGTGAAACCATCAAAAATTATAGATACGTTTGAGATGTATCAAGGCGACGGCTGCTCGTCTTCGTGAGGCAGCTATTCACGCAGTGGCTGCAGCACTCCCGTATAACACCCATTATGATTTTGGGTTTCGCTAGGACCATCCATGGGAGTAGACCAAGCTAGGCCAAAAGCCTAAGCTTGGGGTAGTACGTGTTCTCACCGACCTTACATTCATGCTTATGCTTTCACTTTGTTAGTCGGTGTTTACACTTTGCCACTGTATTATCCATGCTAGTTTATTTTTGTTTTCTTATTTTCTTGTTTTGTGTCCTTTTGAGAAAACCCAAAAAGATTTTCCTTTCTTCTTTTGCTTGTTGGGAGTTGTCCTGTGTAAATAGTTTTATTTTTCTTTGGGTCAAGGTAGAAGATATTGGTTACAATGTTTAGTGGCTCTTGCATGCATACCTGTTTAGCTTTCAAAGAGCCATATTACTTTGTCTTCTCCTTTGTGTTTGCCTGTAGATTCAGCTTAGTCGAATGCACGAGCACTCTTATTATTGTTCACATCGTTCGATCGTGCAAGTGAAACGCAATAATGATGATATATGATGAAGTGACTGAGACTGGAAAAGTTGGTATGAACTCTATCTATTTTGTTTTTGTAAATATGACTAGCTTGTCGTTCCAGATTCAGCTTAGTTGTGAGAGGACCATGTTTGCAATGGCAACTTAGAGATCATAGTTTCTGATGCCATGCTTAATTAGCTGAGAGCTTATAATGGTTTGTCTTGAATGCCAACATAGATTTTGAGATGACTATAATGTAGTACGATAGGATGGTATTCTCCTTTGAATGATTCAAGTGGCTTGACTTGGCGCATGTTTATGCATTAGTTGAAACAAAATCAACATAGCCTCTATGATGTTCGTGTTCATGGTGATTTATATCCTGTTCATGCTTGCACTCAATGTTAGTCAAACTCACTGCATCTTGATGACTGTTGTCGCTCTCTAGTTGGTCGCTTCCCAGTCTTTTGCTAGCCTACACTTGTACTAAGCGGAATACTGCTTGTGCATCCACTTCCATAAACCCAAAAGTTTTTCCATGAGAGTCCACTATACCTACCTATTTGCGGTATCTACCTGCCGTTCCAAGTAAATTTGCATGTGCCATTCTCTAAACCTTCAAGAAATAATCTGTTTTGCATGCCCGAACCGCTCATGTGGTGACAGGAGGCTATTGATATCTTCCATGTTAGGCGTGTTATCCTCGACATGTGTTTATTCACTGTCATTCACGAGAAAGGGGCCGGTAATTGGAATGCCCAGTTCCACGCTTAAATCGAAAACATAACTGTAAAACAAGACTCCCCCCGGATTGATGTTAGTATGGACGGTACCCGAGGATTCGGCTCGCCGTGGAGTGTGATTGATTGGTGGGGGGGAGTTAAAACTTTACTTTTCTGTTTGGGAACCACCCTATAGCATGAGTAGCGTGGAAGATATTTAGAACTCTTGGTCATTGCGTTGACAATGAAAGCATGCCACCCAAAATTATTATCTCTGTTTTCAAAGCTTGAGCTCCGGCACCTCTGCAAATCAATGCTTCCCTCTGCGAAGGGCTTGTCTATTTATTTTCCTGTTGAGTCATCCTCTTCTTGTATAAGCACCAATTAGAGAGCACCTCTGTCATTTTTATGCTTTGCTTTTGATTGATATTGAGTGTGACTATGACTGGATCTTCATTGCTATGAATTACAATGTTTAGTCAGCCCTTGATCTTTGAAAGTGCTGTGCATTTATGTTTTGCAGTCTCAGAAAGAGCTAGCGACATACCACCTATTCATATTGCTTCATGCTTGTTTTGATTGAATTGTTGGTATCTGAAACTCATTATTATTTGCTCGCTAGCTGATTATGCCATTGATATTAGTTGACCGTGAGACCTTTGTGTCACTTGCTTTGTAGCGACCCGACTCAAGACGAGTCAAGCCTCTGTGTTTCTATGCCATCCCTGGATCAGTATGCTGGCACACACAGTACATCAATGTATATATCAAAGTGCAATCACATGTAAAATAGCGTAAAACTGATATATACCTTAAATATCTCAGCGGAAGCGGTCAAGGGAGTGGAGTCCCAATAAACACCAACGGCGAGTTGAGTGTAGACCGTAACCCTGAATCGTACTCTTACTCGTCGAAGAAAATATCTGCAACATAAGACGTTGCAGCCGTGTAGGTCAGCATATTGAATATGCCGGCAAGTCACATAAGAGAGGGGGTAAAATATCATCTATACTATATGCATATATGGCAGGTGGTGTTGTAAGTTTTTAGCGTAAAGCAAATTTTCTCCTACAACAAGAGGGGCTAAAAGCAAAATGATTACTACGTTGTTTGTTGTTAACGAGATGGTTCCGCCAATCAGTTCTCGTACCCGAGTTGTCAATAATTACCCTCATCAAATATATTTAATGGTGTTGAGAAATCCAGATAACTTCAGTTCCTTTGGCTCAAGTCGTCCATGACCGTGGACACGGCTAATCGATTAGGTTTGAGTACTCTGCAGAGTTTCGCACACGTTCCCCACAAGATTTGATCGCCTCCGGGTTTGTCCTCGCACTTCAGGGTGTTTGAAGACCGGATGATCAAAACATGGTCTTTCAACGGGTCCCTGTGAATCCCTGTCGGTGCCCATCCATTCCTACCGTTCGTCTACATCTGCTAGCACCGCCTGTCCAGAGTCTCCGCGTTGTCCAACCAAGCCAGAGCCCATAATGACTTGCGGCTGTGCAGGTAAGCCTTGGGTCTTGAAAATATCCGTCCGTCTCTTTGAGCCTGGGTGAAGCTTTCCGCAGGATGACATGGCCTCTCCAGCATCCCGGGCATCCACTGGGTTTTCCAGGGAGCCGGTCAACCGTCCTTCACCCAGTGTTGCATTGCGTCCGAGGTCTTGAAAATCTTGTCTTAGTCCGGTCTTGATTATAATATCAATCTCGCATCACTCTTGGTATACACTCAACCGATAACCCGTCTACTCAAGCATAGCATTAAGAAATTGTCGTCCCGGGGCCAAGTGTCGGGGTTGTTGTGTTCCTACCACATGATACTACAACTAGACTAAAGTTTCCAAGTACCTAGGCAGCATGCAATTGGGCATAGGATGGTAGAACTATAATGCATAAAACATGGGTGATAGTATGATCAAAGTGACTTGCCTGTGATGTTGACGAAGAAGAATTTCTCGAGAAAAATAACTTGATAGAATACTCGTCACTCTCCGATGAAATCTATATAACAAACATATCATCCACATAAGCACACATACTAGCAATCATTCTAGCAATCAAACAAAAGAGGGAGAGCGAATGAGAAACCGAGAGAAACTTCAAATAGAACTAAAGAGTCTTCTACTACGTCAAACACTAAATAGTTTTGTCTAACAGAAAATAATAACAAGGAACTAAGTTATAAGTTTAACTAAGATAAAATAGAGTATTTTTCACAAAACTTTTTGAAAGTATTCCCAAACGGGATTTGAAACAACGGTGAAAACAATAGCACGTTACTACGGAACTAGAATTGTTTTCATAAAACAAAGAAAACTAAAGTAAAAACTTGTTGCAAAACTACTGTTAACTAACATAAACAAAACCATAGTAATCTTTCTGAAATAATAAAGAAAGTATTTTAAAACAAAGCTAGAAAATGAATTAGCCAAAAACCGAAAAGCGGTGAAACAGAAATTGTTTCACATGAAACAGTGAGGTAAAATACTCAAACAAATCTGAAATTTTTACCACTGATAAATAGGATCACTAGTGATCAGTACCAAAAGGAATCAAATTAAAAGCTATTTTTAAACTCCTGGAATAGGCAAAACAAGGTTTAAAATAAATCTGATCTAACTTATATTTGAAAAATTCAAACATAGGCAAATTATATGTTTTTTAAAAACTACAGGAAATTTTTGAGCTACAGGAAAAGGAATTACTATCATTGGACTTCGGGATCAAAAGTTGTGGCCAAACAAAATTGAAAGTTTCTGTTTTTGCTAATTTTGACAGAAAAACTGCAGCTACTAGTGCTAAAAGAGGGGTACACGTGGCAAGATGCTACTGGCTGCGGTGGATGTTTGTTTCTTGGTTTGGAGCAAACGTCCTAAGGCTAGTAAAAGGGCTGGCTAAATTTTAAGTGGGAAAAATAAACCGCGGTTTACTGAACTAAACCGAAAGGGTATTTCCTAGATCTAATCTAACCATCTAAATAGGATCTAAGGGCTAAAACTAAAACAAAACAAAACAAGGAAAAAAAAGAAAAGGGAGGAGAGTTACCTCGCTGGGAGAGCTGCTCCCGTGGCTGATGGGGGCCGATGGGGGGAGGAGGTGCTCCGGTGGGGGGTCGCCGGTGGGGAGGGGAGGGGCCGGCGGGAGTGGGGAAGGGGGGGCGAGGGTGGGGGTACTCCTGGGAGGGGAGGGGGTAAGGGTGGAGGGGTGGGCTGTAGGGGAGAGGTGGGAGAAGCTGCTGCTCCTGGCAATGGGGAAGCAGGGGCGATGGGGAGGGGTTATGGCGAGGGGAGGAGCAGGGGGGGCGAGGTGGAGGGGTGGCGGCGGTGGAGGAGGGGGGTGCCGCGAGGGAGGAGAGGTGGAGGGGCCGGCGAGGTGGGGAGGGAAGCTCCTGTTGGTGCTCTCCGGTGAGTTTCCGGTGACGACTCCGACGAGGTGGGGCACGAGCTAGGGGCGAGGAGAGGTGAACTTTTCGACGGGAATGGAACGAGGAGAGGTAGGGGCTTCTTATAGAGGCGACGGGAGGCGCCGGGAAGGTATGTGCGTCGTGAATCCCGGAGGAGGGGATCTCCTCTCCATGGAGGGAAAGCTTCTGTGTCACGTGAAAGGAGGAGGAGGAAGAAGATGATCTTCTTGGGCCAAGTTTGGAAAGTGTTTAATGGGCCAGGGGGTATTTCCTAATAAAAGTGATCTCCTTCCTATTTTCAAAACTAGGAAACTAAAACGTTAAAAAGGAAACCAAATCAATTCGGAATAAAGAGTTTTTATATACTAAAATTATCAGGAAAATAAATATAGATGATGGGCATTTTTCCGCGGCAAAAATAAAAACTTCAGAAAAAATTATTTTTCCAAAAATCCCTAAAAGCATTATTTCTTTTTGTAAATAATTTTTCAAATGATCCTCTAAGTTTGAGGTTGCAAATAACATTCAAAATGCCCGGGTATTTGAGGGTCATGTTCCTCCGCTCTGGAAATGTATTTCCCGACATTTTGTTGCACGAAGAAAATGACTGGAAATGCAAGGAAATTCAAATGCAAACACCTCCGTTCAAATTCTTTATAGTTGAAGAAGTCATGTCAACTTCTCTCGTTGATTAAAAAATTGAATTTGAATTCACCGGAGAAGGGCAAAGTCATTTTATTCCCTCTCGTTCAAAAGTTTCGAAAGGTTTCAAATTTCACAGAAGTTTCAATCACTCAGGCAACCAACAAACAATCAATCTAATAATTATATTAACATTCCAAAATTTATAATTTTGGGATGTTACATGCTTATGTGGTTAACTTGTGATCTTGCTGAAATTCTGGTTATGAGTTAGACATAGTTGCAACAACAAGATCAAACAGAGTTTGTCAAAGTTTTTCTTTCTCTTTCAGTTTGTCAACTGAGTTGCTTGAGGACAAACAAGGTTTTAAGCTTGGGGGAGTTGATACGTCTCCATCGTATCTACTTTTCCAAACTCTTTTGCCCTTGTTTTGGACTCTAATTTGCATGATTTGAATGGAACTAACCTGGACTGACGCTGTTTTGAACAGAATTGCCTTGGTGTTGTTTTTCTGCAGAAATGAAAGTTCTCGGAATGTCCTGAAAATTTACGGAGAATATTTCTGGAAAATATGAAAAATACCTGCGCAAAGATCCACCGGAGGGGATGGGCTAGTGGGCCACAAGCCCTGTAGCCGCCGCCCCTGGTAGCGGCTACCAAGCTTGTGGGGCCCACGTGGCTCTGCCGCCCCCAAACTCAGCTCTATAAATTCACTGTCGTCCCGAAAAAAATCAAGAGAGAAGATTTCATCGCGTTTGCGATACAGAGGCGCCGCCACATCCTGTTCTTCATATGGAGGGCAGATCTGGAGTCCGTTTTGGGCTCCGGAGAGGGGAAATCGTCGCCATCATCATCATCAACCTTCTTCCCTCTCCAATTCCATGAAGCTCTTCATCGTTCGTGAGTAATCTATTTGTAGGCTCGCTGGGCGGTGTTGAGCAGGATGAGATCTATCATGTAATCGAGTTAGTTTTGACGGGGATTGATCCCTAGTATCCACTATGTTCTGAGATTGATGTTGCTACTACTTTGCCATGCTTAATGCTTGTCACTAGGGCCTGGGTGCCATGATTTCAGATCTGAAATTATTACGTTGTCACCAATATATGTGTGTTTTAGATCCGATCTTGCAAGTTGTAGTTACCTACTATGTGTTATGATCCGGCAACCCCGGAGTGACAATAACCGGAACCACTCCCGGTGATGACCATAGTTTGAGGAGTTCATGTGTTCACCAAGTTCTAATGCGTTGTTCCGGTTCTTTAGTAAAAGGAAAACCTTAATATCCCGTAGTATCCTTTTGGACCCCACTGCCATGGGAGGGATGGACAATAGATGTCATGCAAGTTCTTATCCCTAAGCACGTTTGACTACACACGGAATGCATGCCTACATCACATTGACGAACGAGAGCTAGCCACAAATCTCTCCGTGTTATAACTGTTGCATGATGAATATCATCCAAACAAATCACCGACCCATTGCCTATGAGTTTTTCCTACTCCTATTGTTACTACTATTGCTTGCTGTTGCTGTTACTTGTTTTTCTCCGCTGCTGTTACTTGTTTTGCTCTGCTGCTGTTATTACCGTTGCTGCTGCTGTTACTTGCTTTGCTCTGCTGCTACTTGCTACTGCTGTTACTTGCTACTGTTGCTACTTGCTACTGCTGTCACTACTGCTGTTCCTTGCCACGGCTGTTACTCATTACACTGCTGCTACCTGCTACAATACTTTTTCTCGCGCCGTTGACGGGAAAGAATATTTTCCGTCCACGGTCAACTTCTCGCGCCATTGTTTCGACAATTAGGAATAGTCTGCCTTGTCACCAGATCGTTTCTGGCATCGTTGTTATCATACTACTTTGCTACTGATACTTTGCTTGCAGATACTAATCTTTCAGGTGCAGTTGAATCTGACACATTCAGCTGCTAATACTTGAGAGTATCCTTTCACTTCCTGTTGGGCGAACCAACAAATTTGGGTTGAATACTCTACCCTCGAAAATTGCCGCGAACCCACACGCTGGTGGGCCATTGCAAGACAATTGCTAATTGTTGAGCATCTGGGAGCAGATCTGGCTCCCATGCCGTGGAGGTATCAAGTCAGGAACACATCAACAACATTTTTCTAGTGTCGTTGCCGGGGACTGCTAGCAGCCCATAACCCACATGTTTTTCCCAGGATCTTATATAGCTCTTGTAATCTTTCCGGAGATCTTTAATTCTTTTCAACTATGACATAAGTATGATTTTCATCAGTCATATTCCTTCTTCAAGATCAATTTGAACTAGTTCTCATTTGGCTCAACCTTCCATTCTTCATTATTCCAGAGGTCTCAGTTATTCTTGGTGGTGTTCTCCTCATCATTTTCAGCTTGGAAGACCGAAGGAGTGTTTATCACATATCTTGGTGCCATCATATTAATTGTTCCAATCGTGAGTAATCCCTTTCTTGCTATTCGGTGCATTTGAATGTTGTGTTCATTTCTCGATCCTCCGAAGGCCATCATCTTAGAAGATTCTTCGTTCTCAGCTTTGAGCTTTTGTCCTCAATTCTTCTCTATTGTTGTCTCTTTGTTCGTCTCTCAATTATTCTGGTGCCTTGTTCTAGTTTTCTCTCAGGTGGCTCATGATCTCTTCATTCTCATGTATATCCATTCATTCATGGTTGCCTCATTCATTTCAATTCTCATCGGTGTTTCTTTCAAGATTTCTTCTAGTTTGTGCTCACATATCTCTCCTCAATCATTTCTAAAAGAATAAGGGGTATGCTAAATCCGTTGCTTGTCATCAAGCAAAACTTGATGAAGGATAAGCATAATATTATTCTTGTTCTTGTTCATAGTAATCTGAGTTCTTCTTCCGGAGTGGCTCATGATATCAATTCTCTTCCCATGTGCTTATCTTTCTTTTCCGGAGTTCCGAGTTCTATTAAGTATCTCTTTGTGAGGCTTCATCTAAATCTTGGCAAGGTCATAATCTTATTCTTTTCTACCTTCATAGCTTTGCATATCAGTGGTATGCGGAGGTCCTCCATGGTGGTTCATCAAGGTTTCAATCCATTCTCACGAGTTCTTCAAGATTCTTGTGATAGTAGTTGTCATTCTCTTATTCTTCTTTGTTCCCAATGATCTAGTTTTATTCTCTTGTTCTGGAGGCATTGTGATGTTGCTCTTTTGGGTCAATCATGTTCTTCTATCAAGATCATGGTGTTCCCTTGCTCTATTTAGTTGTTTGTTATGAATATTGTCTAATTCTCCCATCTTATCGAATTTTTTGTCCCATTTTCCTACCGAAGTGCTGCCGAAATTTTCCGTGAATTCTTGCTTGTTTCTCATATCATTCCTCATCTCTTTGCAACCTTCAAGGATCGTTGGTTTCACTCGTTTGTCAAAGAAGCAATTAAGTTTTACCTCTTCCTTTCTCATCCTCTCCCCCTTTCATTCTTGGATCTCGGGTCGAGATCCTCTTGTACTGTAGGAGAGTTGTGACAGCCCGAGACCGACGTTCCAGAAGATTCCCCTTCTATTCCGTTCTCGTCGTGTGATTTATTTTATTTGTCGCATCATCATCGCATCATGCGCATCATCTGCATTGCATCGGCATTCCGTTGCCGCCGGTTTTCAAAAGTGCATCCGTTTTTAGTTGCCGGTTCCGTCGTTGTCCGTTCTGAGCCCGACCACACAAACACGCGCCCGCAACATCGTTTAAATCTTGTTTTTTTAAAGTATGCGTAAAAATTTCTCTGATTGGGTTGGAATTTGACGTGCCGTCTTATTTTAATATAGGTAGGCCGCCTGTCAAATTTCGTCGCGATTAGGAGTCCGTCTGGTACCCGAACGGTCGACCGTAGCGGCACCGTATTCGGTCTATCGTCGGACGTCTTTTGGTGTTTTAAAAATCGTTGCCGTGCCGCCCATTTTCCCTCTCGTCTCCGGTTAACCACTCTACACAACCACTTACCATTCCCACGTGCGGAATCGTCCGATTCCGATCGCACGGTTGGATCCGGAACGAAATTCCGGTAAACCTAGCCCCCCTTTTTTCTATAAATAGACCCCACGTGCATTTTTAATAGCAAACCCTAGCCGCCTAGGGATCCGTGCCGCAGCCAGCCCCACTCCCACCACTCTCGTTCCTCCCACCAACCGTCGGGCCCGCCGAGCCCGCGCGTGGCCCGCCAGAAACCCATCTGGCGAGCTGCCGCCGCCGCTGGCTCCTCCCTACTCCCGAGCTCCTCCTGCCGAGCCCCGCGCCCCAGCAGCCACCACCTCGCCGGCGGTCCCGTGCGCCTTGCCCGCCCCGTGCAGGCCCTCCTCCGCGCCTTGGACCCCCGACCTCCCTGCCTCGCCGATCCCTTTGGCCGGCTCCGCCAAAAGTGTCCCGAGCCATCGCCGCCATGGATGCCATCTCCCTAGGTCCGGACGCCCAGATCGGGGTGCCACCACCGTGATCCGGTGGATCTCTCCCAGATCAGGCCATCCACGCCAGCCCACGCCGCCGCCATGCGCCGCTGCCCCGCCTGAAGCCGCCGCCGGCAGCCGCCATGGCCTCGGTCCCGAGCGGGAGGATGAGGGGACGGCATAACGACGAGTGCTCGAGCGCCTAGGCCGCCTTCGCCTGTGGGCCGCGTGCCCCCATGAGTCCCACTTCACGTCGCCAGCAACCAGGCCGCCTCGACCCGAGCCTCCCTTCGGCCTAGTCGGCTACCGCGCCCAAGCCGGCCCAACCGCCCCTTGCAGCCAGCCTAGCTCCAACTTCGGCCTGCCTCTCCACTAGGCCGACCCGATTGCCTATGGGTGAGAAACCCTATTCCTCGCCCCGAGCGGCGTATTATATCTTGCGCTTGCCACTGTAGGCCCATCTGGTATAGAATTCGGCCTGTTTAGTTTGTATTTAGTTTTTTGGATTTATTAATTTCAGGGAAAAACATATTTTAAAACGCCCGTAGTTTTTAAACCGTGCGTCGGATCGGAATAGTTTATGTATGTAGAACGTGTAGAATTTCACGTGGATTACGAATTTGCAACTTGCGTAAATGTTTGAAGTAGTATGACGTGCCTAACGCGTAGTTTTGCGTGCTGTCCCAATAGGGAAGTGCCACACAATTATTTTCGCGCGTGTCCGGATTGCTCGAACTCCGTAGTAGAAATGTTCATGTTTTAGAAACCATTTTGCCATGTATTTTAGAGTAGTCGTTGGTGTTTTTGCATGTAGGATTCTGTAGCTAGTTTACTATACCGTGTTTAGGATATTATCTCGCATTTACGTGTGGCAATATTTTTGTGTTGCAACCCCACATGTGTTATATGTTTTCAGGGTAGAAAGATCCATAGGATTTAACTGTGCATTTAGTTTTAGCTTTTGAGCAAGTTAGTTCGCGTGATATTTTGCATGTTGCCCTTTTGTTTATTTTGTGGGATTTATTCCGTGCTTGATATGATTAAATTGTCCACTAGAGAGTTGCTCTTGGATGTTTAGTCTAGCCCCTGGTAATTTTGGTTGCAATAGAAATCCATGTTTAGGTGTGGTTTGCTTGCTCTCAAGTTGCTAGAAAATAGTGCTGATTTGGAGATGCTGAAATATTTCTAAGTATGAAATCTGTTATATTTTGTTGCTGTCTTTGCATGAGTTTATGTTTTGATCTGTAGCTCTTTTGAGGTTGATGCAATGGAGTTAGTTGTAGACTTTGGGATTCTCTAGCATGCTGTGAATTTTCATGCCATTTGGAGTCCTATAGCTTATGGTTTTGCTGCTATCAATATGGCTTCAGATCGAAAACTGCAGTTTCATAAACTGTTATTTTCACTAAGTCTGAAACTGTGTGATGAGCCATTTTGTGACTTCTTTTCCTAGTGATCCATGCTTCCATGCTAGGTGTTGTTAGTTGTATGTTGTAGTGCTTCTTGCCCTCTATCGTATCATGCCTTGGTTGAGCATATTGGAGTTGAGTAGCTCGTAGTTGTGGGCTGTAGAAAAGGCTATGTGGCTGTTTTTTGCAGATTGTAGTGATTTCTTGTTTAGCTCGTAGTTGTTGAACCGTTGCTCCGTTTTGATTGTGTCCTATATGAAACTTGCTTAGAATCTCGTGTACTTTCATTTTATCTTGTTGTTTGTGTGTTTTGAAATGCTTGTGACTAGCGTTGCACACATTTTGCACTCATGCCATCATATCTTTCAGTGTTCGTATCTTTTGATCCGTAGCTCCGTTGGAGATGTTCTCTATGTGTAAATTGCTTGTAACGACGCGTAGAATCACGTGAACCTACTTGTTTTGCTGTTTAACAACTAATTAAATGTATTAGTTAAGATCTGGACAGAATTATAAATTAACATGTGAGGTCGTCTCGAAGATGCTACATGTCATATCCGACCTCATTTAAAATGCCTAGATAGGTAGATTAACTACGCTTCACCTCTTGCCATGTTTAATCACATTTAATATTTCCGTGTATCTAATCAGGATAGAACTAAATAATTAACGTGGAATTTCGTCAATATGCAACTCGTTGCATATTGAACTTCACTTAATGTGTAGTATTAGGTTGTTGTGAATTGACATGCCGTGACTTGCATGTATTCAGCTGCTCATGCATCATTTGTGTTGTGCATCGTGTGGTGAATATCTTGTGTTGATTCTTGTTTCCGGTTTCCTCTGTCTCGATAGAGTTCCGCAAGCGTGTCGGAAAGTGAGGACCCGTTCGACTACATCGGTTCATCTGCTTCACGGAGTCATTCTTCTTCCAAGCGGGATATCAGGCAAGATGAACATTTCCCCAGATACCATTACTATCATTGCCATGCTAGTTTTACCGTTTCTATCGTTATGTCTCGTTGCCTAGCACCTGTTGAATATCAGCCTCTCCACATTGCCATGAAAACCTTAACCTGTTCACAACCTAGCAAACCACTGATTGGATATGTTACCGCTTGCTTCACCTTGTGTTAGCATTGCTAGTTGCAGGTGCAGTTGCTTCCATGTGAAAACATGGGTTCCTTGTTATATCACCATATTAATTGCTATCTAATTTAATGCACCTATATACTTGGTAAAAGGTGGAAGGCTTGGCCTTTCTAGCCTGGTGTTTTGTTCCACCTTTGCCCCCTTAGTTTCGGCTACCGGTGTTATGTTCCATAATTGAGCGCTCCTAACACGACCGGGGTTGTTATGGGGACCCCCTTGATAAATCGTTTTAGATTAAAGCTGGTCTGGCAAGGCCCAACATTGGTACTACATTTGCCCAACATAATAATTTTGTTAATACTGAAAGCATAGGGCGTCATGAACCCGAGGAGTAATTCTACATAATACAGGGAGGGCCAGTGCTGATGGTGCTGGTCCAAAACAGAGCACTGTGCGGGGCCAACCCAGGGCAACTTGGGTGATTTCTATCAGGCCACCGTACGCGTAGCTTATCCATCGTGTCATAAGAACGAGATACGCGGCCCCTATCGGTATTATCGACACGCCGGGCGGCCTTGCTGGATTAGTTTTACCTTTGACGAGATATCTTGTGCATCGGTATTCTGGTGATGCTTTGGGTAATCTCAGAGTTGAGGTTTTCCACTAAGAAATCCGATGAGATCGCGAGTTTCATGATCGAGGATTTATATGCGGCTTGTGGTAATTTGTGATGGACTAGTTGGAGCACCCCTGCAGGGTTAAATCTTTCGAAAGCCGTGCCCGCGGTGATGTGGCAACATGGAAACTTTGTTTAACATTGGTTCTAGACAACTTGAAGTTAACTTAATTAAAACATGCCAACTAAGTGTGTAACCGTGACTGTCTCTTTAGTGAGTTCCTTCTCCGATCGAGGACACGGTGGGGTTATTTCTGATGTAGGTAGGTGTTCAGGATCATTCATTTGATCATCAGTAGTCACGTCCGCTATGCGTAGATCTTCCCCCTCTTATTTCTTGTACTTGTAAGTTTAGCCACCAAATACATGTTTAGCCGCTGCTGCAACCTCACCACTTAACCATACCTCACCTATTAAGCTTTACTAGTCTTGATACCTTTGGAAATGAGATTGCTGAGTCCCCCGTGGCTCACAAATTACTACAACACCAGTTGCAGGTATAGGTAAAGGTTACTTGACGCGAGCGTGTTGATTGTTCATTTGGAGTTGCTTCTTCTTCTTCTTCTTCTTCATCGATCTAGGATGGGTTCCAGGCCGGCAGCCTGGGATAGCAAGGATGGACGTCGTTCTTCTTTTCTCGTTTGTTTTCGTCCGTGGTCAGTCCCTGCTCTTCTTCATGATGATTATGTATTGTACTGTTATGACTCTGATGTAGCTTGTGGCGAGTGTAAACCAATTATATATATATATATATATATATATATATATATATATATATATATATCTTCTTTTCAGTACATGTAGTTTTAACGATATCCATTCTTGCGAAACGACGAGATGCGCTTCTATCCCTGACGATGCCCTTGTGCCAAATTGAGGATAGGGTCGCATCTTGGGCGTGAAAGACACTGCATCATTTCGCGGCTGACGAGCCATATTTTGCTCAATACGTTCTAGCATACGGTTGGTCTCTCGCTTGTTTCTTTCCGCCTCGAGCATAACCTCCGCCAGAGAAGGCGGGTGAGGCAGTTCCTCCTGTGCTGCCTGACTACCTTCTCCCTGCTTATGGCTAGGGGCACGGTTCTGTCTGGTAAACACCATCCTGGCAAAAAAACCACAGCTTAGACTAGATCAAACATTAACACTAACTATGGATTAAGAATGCAATGAACACATGGAATGCGGAAAATGAACATCCGAACAACATGGTAACAAGCAAACTCCTATATATACACCATGGTTCATACACACCATTAGATAGTTCAGTACAACCTCAAACTAAAGAGCAAACTACTGAAAAGATGATACTACTCATGAGAGGCTTTCCAAGCTTCCTATACATTTTTTATCTATGCCTCCGGGACTCATCTCACGACATAGTCATACTCCACAAGACACACAGGAGTGTCGAAGTACAACTACTACCATACTACTCTTCCACTCACGGGTTCAAGCATCCGCATAAAACATCTCATAAAGGTTGCCTCCATGGCCTGGGAGCTGAACTTGCGGATCCGGAAATACTCTAGCCTGAGACCCCTGGGAACCATAGGGACACGGATGTGGCCTTGGTCCCAAGACTGGTGGTAGTAGAGGTCCCCGAAGAGGGGTGACACCTCCTATAGCAGGCCAGTCAACATGAGCAGGAAGATGAGTCCTAACGGGGTTCAACATCTCCATATCCCCATAACCTGTCTGAACTACAGGTGCCAGCTATGTCAAGGCTGTCCACAAACGGGCACGAGTAGCATAGAGCTCCATACGAAGGGCATGAGCATCTCTGTCTCTATTCTCTAACATCTCAATGGTAGACTGCAGCAGCGGATCCTCCAAATAGAAATCAAAGTAGAACCCACTGAGATATCCTTCTTCTCCTCGCTGAGAAGCGGGAACATAACAGAACTTTGAATTCTGCAGCAGTGCATGTCTGGCTCTCATGATGGTCAACATTGAATATGCGCCATCTTGTACCGCCATGTCAACGGTAACCCCCAATCCATAAGACTAATGGATCGGCTCCTCGGCTCCAGGGTAATCTGGGAATACCCTAACAGTGCACATGTACTGACTCTGGTTGAAATCCTGGTACTGCTCCTTGCTACTACAATAAAAGACCTTCCAATGGCGCCAAAAATAGGCACATTGATGGGAGAATACTTGACTTGATCCTTCTGCTGCGGCTATGCCTTAAGGGACTTCCTAGGCAAGTCTGCAAAGGATTTCCCCTATGGCCTTGGAGCCTTGCGTTGGTGTTCCCTCGAAGCGGAAAGGGTGATGTAGCGTAGCACTGGTAAGTATTTCCCTCAGTTTGAGAACCAAGGTATCAATCTAGTGGAGGAGTATCTCAAGATCCTGCACAAACACAAAAAGCTTGCTCCCAACACTATGAAGGGGTTGTCAATCCCTTATAGATTGTTTGCCAAATGAGAGATGAAAGCAACAAAGTAACAAAGCAAAGTAAAAGCGGAGGTGTAAACGATGGATGTGAATAGACCCGGGAGACGTAGTGTTTACTAGTGGCTTCTCTCATGAAAGCAAGTAGATGGTGGGTGAACAAATTATTGTCGAGCAATTGATAAAACCGCGCAACATGACGATATCCATGGCAATGATTATATCTATAGGCATCACGTCCAAAACAAGTAGACCGATACTTTCTGCATCTACTACTATTACTCCACACGTCGACCGCTATCCAGCATGCATCTAGTGTATTAAGTCCATAAGAACAGAGTAATGCCTTAAGCAAGATGACATGATGTAGAGGCATAATCTCAAACCAATGATGAAAACCCCATCTTTTTACCCTTGATGGCAACTACTTAATGTGTGCCTTGCTGCCCCTACTGTCACTGGGAAAGGTCACCACATGGTAGAACCCAAAACCGAGCACTTCTCCCATTGCAAGAATCATAGATCTAGTTGGACAAACAAAACCCAAGACTCGGAGAGACTTACAAGGATATCAAATCATGCATATAAGAAATCAACAAAGACTCAAATATATATCATAGATTATCTGATCACAAATCCACAATTCATCGGATCTCGACAAACACACCGCCAAAGAAGATTACATCGGATAGATCTCCATGAAGATCATGGAGAACTTTGTATTGAAGATCCAAGAGAGAGAAGAAGCCATCTAGCTACTAACTACGGACCCGTAGGTCTGAAGTGAACTACTCATGAGTCATTGGAGGGGCGATGATGATGAAGAAGCCCTCCAACTCCAAGGTCCCCTCCGGCAGGGCGCCGGGAAGGGTCTCCAGATGAGATCTCACGGAAACGGAACCTTGCGGCGGCGGAAAAGTATTTTCGAGGCTCCCCTGATTTTTTGCTGAATTTTTGGGAATATATAGGCCAAAGATCTAGGTCAGGGGGCGGCCAGGGAGGCCACAAGCCCTGCCATCGTCGCCTCCCCCTGGTGGCGGAGTGGGAGCTTGTGGGCTCCCTGGAGCCCACCTGGCTTGGCCCAGAGGCCCCCTGATCTTCTTCCGTTCGGGAAAAAATCATTTCGGGGTTTTATTCCATTTGGACTCTGTTCCGAAATTAGATCTGAAAAACAGGAACTGGCACTTGGCATTGAATTAATAAGTTAGTCCCAAAAAATACATAAAAGGTACATAAAACATCCAAAGCTGACAAGATAACAGCATGAAACCATCAAAAATTATAGATACATTTGAGACGTATCAAGCATCCCCAAGCTTAAGTCCTGCTCGTCCTCGAGTAGGGAAGTGATAAAGAATGAATTTTTGATGCTTTCATGCTACCTAGCATAGGTGTCCTTTGTAATTCCTCTTATGTGTCATGAATGTTCAGATCCATTAGATTCAAAACAATAGTTTGCTATTGATGTGGAAACAATAATCATTTAAGCAAACTAGCAACGTAATCATGAACTTTCAAAATAACAAGGCCAAAAGAAAGCTATCATCTATCATCATTGCACAACGAATTTAAATCATGCACAACCCCGGTATTGTCCAAGTAATTGTTTCACACCTTTACTTTCTCAAACCTTTTCAACTCTCACGCAATACATGAGCGTGAGCCATGGTTATAGCACTATAGATGGTGTGGAATGTGGTGGAGGTTGCAAGACAAAAAGGAGAAGATAGTCACATTAACTAGGCATATCAATGAGCTGTGGAGATGCTCATCAATAGATATCAATGTGAATGAGTAGGGATTGCCATACAAATGATGCACTAGAGCTACGAGTATGTGAAAGCTCTTAAAGAAAACTAGTAGGTGTGCATCCAACTTGCTTGCTCACGAAGACCTAAGGCAATTTTGAGGAAGCCTATCATTGGAATATACAAGCCAAGTTATATAATGAAAATTTCCCACTAGCTATATGGTGGTGACAAAACGAGAGACTCTCAATTATGAAGATCATGGTGCTTAATATGCACAAGTGTGGAAAAAGTGGTAGCATTGTCCCTTCTCTTATTTTCTCTCTTTTTTTTATTTTTTTGGTGGGATACTTGGCCTCTTTTTTTGGTGGGCTTCCTTGGCCTCTTTTATTTCCTCACATGGGACAATGCTCCATTAATGATGATCATCACACTTTCAACTCAAAACTTAGAGCAACTATGACTCTATATGGAATGCCTTCGGTAGTGTACCGTGGCAATGATCTAGCATGGCATAGACATCAATGGAAAGATCAAGCTATCTTACGATCATGCAATGGAAATGTAGACATGGTGGCACATGTCATGGTGGTGGTTGCATGGCAATATATCTCGGAATGACTTTGAAAAAGCCATAGTAGGTAGGTATGGTGGCTGTTTTGAGGGAGGCTAATGGTGGGTTTTGTGCACCGGCGAAAGTTGCACGACACTAGGAAGATAGTGATGGTGGTAGGTGAAAGTGTATCTAAACCATGGACTCAACATTAGTCATGAAGAACTCATATACTTGTTGCAAAAGTTCTATTAGTAATCGAAACAAAGCATTCAACGCATACTCCTAGGGGAAGGGTTGGTAGGTATAAACCATCGCGCGATCCCGACCGCCACGCAAAGGATGACAATCAATATACTAATCATGCTCAGATTTCATCACATAGAGGTTCACCATACGTGCATGCTACGGGAATCACTAACTTCAACACAAGTATTTCTAGATCCAGAACACCTTACTAGCATGACTTCAATATTACCATAACCACAACTCAAAACTAATTGAGATGAATCAAACTTCTCTAACTATTCAATGCACATGAAGGTGGAAGTTTTCGTATCCCTTTGGATAACTACCCCTTTTGAGACTACTTTCAAAGCATAGATCAACTACCAAGACATGCACCTCTGCGCTCTAAAATATATAAGTGAAGCACACAGAGCAAAAGTATCTAGCTCAAAAGATATAAGTGAAGCACATGTGAGCTGAATTGTCTACCGAAAGATATAAGTGAAGCTCGACAAAATCATGGTGAGTGCATGTCTCTCTCTCTAGGTGTGCAGCAAGGATGATTGCGACACAACAAAAATAAAAGACTCCTATGATACAAGACGCTCCAAGCAAAACACATAACATGTGGTGAATAAAAATATAGCCTCAAGTAACGTTACCGATGGATTGAAGACGAAAGAGGGGATGCCTTCCCGGGGCATCCCCAAGCTTAGGCTTTTACGACATCCTTGAATCTCTTGGGGTGCCTTGGGCATCCCCAAGCTTGAGCTCTTGCAACTCTTTATCTCTTTGTCCATGAGAACTTCACCCAAAACTTGAAAACTTCACAACACGAAACTTAAACAGAAACTCGTGATAACATTAGTACAAGAAAGTAAACCACCACTTCCTTAGGTACTGTAGCAAACTTAAATTCTACCTGTGCTGACGTTGGGTTACTGTATTTTCAATCTTCCATGGCTAATACCCCCCGATACTGTCCATAGTTTCGTCAAAATAAGCAACCAACACAATAAAAACAGAATTTGTTAACAACATATCAGTCTGTAGCAATCTGTATGTTTCGTATACCTCTGTTACTTCAAAACTTCTGACAAATTACGACAATCTAGAGAATTTGTGTAGCAATCAGTAGAAAAAATACTCAACTCAAAAGCTCTTACAGAAAAAATGAAAATTCTTTTCGTGAGCAGAAAGTTTCTGCCTTTTCCAGCATGACCAAACGATCATCCCCAAGACTAATCATAACAGTTTTGCTTGGCACAAACACAAAAAACACAATCATAACAGAATTATGAAAGTGTGGAAAACACAAAACAGAAATAAAAAGGATAGATTCGTTGGGTTGCCTCCCAACAAGCGCTTTTGTTTAACGCCCTTAGCTAGGAAAAAAGTGATGGAATCATGTATAGTCATCTTTGGTGCTCAAACCATAGGTAGCCCTCATCATAGATTCATAAGGAAATCTTATTTTCTTTCTAGGAAAGTGCTCCATGCCCTTCTTTAAAGGAAATTGAAATCTAATATTCCCTTTCTTCATATCGATGATAGCACCAATAGTCCTTAGGAAAGGTCTACCAAGAATAATGGGACATGAAGGATTGCAATCTATGTCAAGTACAATGAAATCCACGGGTACATAGTTCTTATTTGTAACAATAAGAACATCATCGATCCTTCCCATCGGTTTCTTGACAGTAGAATCTGCAAGATGCAAATTAAGAGAACACTCTTCAATCTCATGAAAAGCAAGAATATCACATAAAGACTTTGGAATCGCGAAAACACTAGCACCCAAATCACACAAAGCATTGCACTCATAGTTTTGATTTTGATTTTGATAGTAGGTTCCCATTCATCGTGAAGTTTTCTAGGTATAGAGACTTCTAGTTCGAGCTTCTCTTCAAGAGATTTCATCATAGCATCTACGATATGCGCGATAAAGGCTTTGCTTTGGCTATAAGCATGTGGAGAGTTTGCAATGGATTGCATCAAAGAAATGCATTCAAACAATGAGCAATTATCATAATTGAATTCCTTGAAATCCAAAGTGGGAGTTTCATTACTACCCAAAATTTTGACTTGTTCTACTCCACTCTCCACACCTTTATCATCAAGATAGGTGGACTCCGAATCATTGGGGCGTTTTTCAACCAAAGTGGATTCATATCCAGCCCCTCCATAAGTAGGGTTGACACGCGAAAACAAAGATGCAAGAGGAGACACACCAATCACTTTAAGATCTTCGTGATTTGCATCACTAGAACACACCCTTTTAAACCATTCATGTCTAGCGTGAATTTGGGTGGTTCTTTCTTTGCTCTCATTCATGGAGATACACATAGCTTTCAAAGTTTCATCCAAGTTGACCTTGGGAGGAGCGCATCTAACTTTCAAAGCATCAGTATGACAAGACATCATATCAACGCTTTTAGCCAAATCGTCTATTTTGAGTAGTTTTTCCTCTATGGACGCATTGAAAATCTTTTGAGAGTTGATGAACTCTTTGATATTACTCACTAGATCAGAGGGTAATTTGTTGTGATTTCCATAAGTGTTGCCGTAGGAATTGCCATAATTGATAGATGAGTTACTACGAAAAGGCCTGGGAACATAGTTTCCTTTAAAAGCATTGTTGTTGCCAAAATTGTTCCTACCAACAAAATGCACGGCCAAACTAGCGTTGCTACTCTCAATCAAAGAAGATAGTGGCATGTCATTAGGATCTACGTAGCATTTCTACTAGCAACCAAATTCATCAACTCGTCCATATTAGCACGAAGCGAGTTAATTTCTTCTATAGCATGCACCTTTTTGCTAGCAGGCGACCTTTCAATGTGCCACTGAGAGTAGTTGGTCATGATATTGTGTAGGAGTTTTGTAGCGTCTCCTAACGTGATTTCCATGAACGTTCCACCTGAGGCGGAGTCCAAGGTATTGCGAGAAGCGAAATTCAAGGCAGCGTAAAAGATTTGTATAATCATCCACAAACTCAAGCCATGAGCGGGACAATTTCTAATCATAAGCTTCATCCTCTCCCAAGATTGTGTAATGCGTTCATGATCAAGTTGCTTGAAATTCATGATATCGTTACGTAAGGAGATGATCTTAGCCGGCGGAAATACTTGGATATGTAAGCATCTTTGCACTTATCCCAAGAATCGATACTATTTTTTGGCAAAAAAGAAAACCAAGTTTTTGCGCGATCTCGCAACGAGAAAGGAAAAAGTTTCAACTTAATCTCGTCATTATGCACATCTCTTTTCTTTTGCATGTCACAAAGCTCAATGAAGGTATTGAGATACGATGCGGCATCTTCACTAGGAAGGCCAGAGAATTGCTCTTTCATAACAAGATTCAGCAAAGCTGCGTTGATTTGATACGATTCCGCACTAGTGGCGGGGGCAATCGGAGTACTAATAAAATCATTATTATTAGTGCTCGAGAAGTCGCAAAGTTTGGTGTTTTCAGCCATGATGACTTCAAAAAACAAACAAGCACACAAGCAAGCGAGAAAACTGGCAAAGGGAAATGGCAAAGGCAAAAGAAAAAAGCGAAGGAGAAAGGCAAATGGAAATGGCAAATGTGAAGTGAGGGAGAGGAAAACGAGAGGCAACTGGCAACAAAAGTAAATGCAAGAGATGAGTTTTGTGAGACCTACTTGGATAGATCTTGATTTATCCTCCCCGGCAACGGCCCCAGAAATACTTCTGCTACTCCAACAAAAGACCTTCCAATGGCGCCAGAAATAGGCACGTTGACAGGCGAATACTTGACTTGATCCTTCTGCTGCGGCTACGCCTTAAGGGACTTCCTCAGCAAGTATGCAAAGGATTTCCCCCGTGGCCTTGGAGCCTTGCATTGGTGTTCCCTCGAAGCAGAAAGGGTGATGTAGCGTAGCAGTGGTAAGTATTTCCCTCAGTTTGAGAACCAAGGTATCAATCCAGTGGAGGAGTATCTCAAGATCCTGCACAAACACAAAAAGCTTGCTCCCAATGCTATGAAGGGGTTGTCAATTCCTTATAGATTGTTTGCCAAGTGAGAAATGAAAGCACCAAAGTAACAAAGCAAAGTAAAAGCGGAGGTGTAAATGATGGATGTGAATAGACCCGGGGGCCGTAGTGTTTACTAGTGGCTTCCCTCATGAAAGCAAGTAGACGGTGGGTGAACAAATTACTGTCGAGCAATTGATAGAATGGCGCAAAGTCGTGACGATATCCATGGCAATGATTATATCTATAGGCATCACGTCCAAAACAAGTAGACCGATACTTTCTGCATCTACTACTATTACTCCACACGTCGACCGCTATCCAGCATGCATCTAGTGTATTAAGTCCATAAGAACAAAGTAACGCCTTAAGAAAGATGACATGATGTAGAGGGATAATCTCAAACCAATGATGAAAACCCAATCTTTTTACCCTTGATGGCAACTACTTAATGTGTGCCTTGCTGCCCCTACTGTCACTGGGAAAGGTCACCACATGGTAGAACCCAAAACCAAGCACTTCTCCCATTGCAAGAATCATAGATCTAGTTGGCCAAACAAAACCCAAGACTCAGAGAGACTTACAAGGATATCAAATCATGCATATAAGTAATCAGCAAAGACTCAAATATATATCATAGATAATCTGATCACAAATCCACAATTCATCAGATCTCGACAAACACACCGCCAAAGAAGATTACATCGGATAGATCTCCATGAAGATCATGGAGAACTTTGTATTGAAGATCCAAGAGAGAGAAGAATCCATCTAGCTACTAACTACCGACCCGTAGGTCTGAAGTGAACTACTCATGAGTCATTGGAGGGGCGATTATGATGATGGAGAAGCCCTCCAACTCCAAAGTCCCCTCCGGCAGGGCACCGGGATGGGTCTCCAGATGAGATCTCGCGGAAACGGAAGCTTGCGGCGGCGGAAAAGTATTTTCGAGGCTCCCGTGATTTTCTGCAGAATTTTTGGGAATATATAGGCCAAAGATCTAGGTCAGGGGGCGGCCAGGGAGGCCACAAGCCCTGCCACCACCGCCTCCCTCTAGTGGTGGAGTGGGAGCTTGTGGGCTCCCTGGAGCCCACCTGGCTTGGCCTAGAGGCCCCCTGATCTTCTTCCGTTCGGGAAAAAAATCGTTTCGGGGTTTTTATTCCGTTTGGACTCCGTTCCAAAATCAGATCTGAAAAGTGCCAAAAACACAGGAAAAACAGGAACTGGTACTTGGCATTGAATTAATAAGTTAGTCCCAAAAAAGATATAAAAGGTACATAAAACATCCAAAGATGACAAGATAACAACATGAAACCATCAAAAATTATAGATACGTTTGAGACGTATCACTCCTCCACTCTATACTCTGGGTACCAGCGTTAACCGGCTACTGACATCATCCTGACCAACATGGCTATGTGACCCGACACATCAATGCACCTAATCAAACGGACCACCTGACGAGAAGGACGGGCATGCATCTGAAATAGACAGTAATGGAAAAGGCATTAGATCTATGGAGACAAAATTGGGCAGCATAACGACTGTAAATGCTCAAAAACAAATTTGAGACAACCCACAAAAGATAAGATAGCATAACCACTCAACTATCAAGTTCAATTCCATGGTCATCAAATACTTATTTTCTTTTCTTTGGAACAAAAGAAAACTTGGATGAACTCTCGAACCGTTTTTCCTACAATCTACCGAATAGTAACACGCGATCCTCAGAGATAGATAAGTAACCTAGTTCTTAATCCCCGTAGAAAAGACGAGGATGACCAGAATAGAATGACTTGAGAAGAGAAGCAAGAGCCTTACGTTCCCTTCCACAAACAATTCCCTTATATATAACTAAAGCATTTCTACACTCAACTTCGACCAGTTTGGCTTGGTAATCCTACAGTCAGTCAGGCTCTAATACCAACACAGGGACCCTGGTCCTAAGCCATAGGAATCGAGCCTGTTACACATCGCATCCCTTTGCGGTCTCACGCACGGTTAACCCCACGACTGCCACCTTACCTTAGTCGGGACCGTTTGCGCCTTTTGACTCACGTATGCATTTGTGTCGCTAGCATTCCAATGTCAAAGAACCCGGGTCGACATAACTAGTCATAAACTCAAGTGGCTCGACCATACATAGACATGCATACATAACCTAGCAAAACAGGTGTCGGTCATCAGCGACTGTAGACGAGTCGTAGCAAGCTACAAGGACTCCATTACACCACGTGACATTTCCCCGTAGGGACATACACAACAACTAAGAAGGATACATGCCGATCAACCAATGTGTCCGGAGCAGTAGCGAACTACCAAGGCTCGTTGGAAGCATAAAGGGGTATTTCTGTGTAAAGAGAGCTACTAAGGGCATACGACTAGGTGTCGAATCCCATACATATCACAGTGCATCACACGTACGCATGACATACCCGATATGCATAGATACAACAATGGCATCACAACATAACCATACAACATCACAACATTTATTTAGAAGACTCGGAAGAGTCTTGCATAATATGTTCATACAGGTAGGGGTCACATGACCCGACACTCAAGATATATAAGCAGAGTCATACAAACCAAGCGGAAGCATTAAAGTTGTCTTAGTACAGAGAGTTGAAAGGAAAAGGCATAAAGCCTGACTATCTATAGATCCCTTTCGAAAGTGGCTAGGTCGTAGCTGGGACACGAGCTACTCGTCATCATCGAGGTCTAGATAGAACCCACCTGTTGGCTCGTGGGTATCCTGTGCAACATTTATTAAACAAACATGAGTACAAGAGTACTCAGCAAGACTTTAGAACAGATCTATCTACTCATGCACATGTATCAATAAAGGGGGTTGTGGGGTTTCATGCAGCAAGCCAACTTTGACTCTCGGCTAGACTAAACTACAATTTTAAATGATTTTAAACAACTTTGATAAGTCGTACACGAGTCCACTACCACCACAACAATACGCTATCATGGATTCCTTTCCGTCTCCCTACGGAAATGCCATACATGATACTCACACTTATCTTGATACTTTTATGAGTAGCCATTAAAGTTGTCTATGAACAACATATGTCTCCAAGTAGTCCATATCCGCGGACGCGGCTATTCGAATAGATCATAATCCTGCAGGGGTGTACTTCTTCACACACGCTCTCGCCACTTATCACCATGTGCACGTCATGCACCTCGGCAACCTTCAAGCGAAAGCCCAGCGAGGGAGTCGGCCACGACCATAAACCATGCTAATACCTAGTCCAGGTTTATCGCCTATTTGAGAGTGAACCCGCACGGAAGTCCGGCCGACGTTTCCGCCACTGCCCCAAATAATGTGCGCAGGGTTCCCAAGCCCACCATCCGGGTGCCAGTTGGTACACCGTGCCACTGCCTACCGCATCATAGCCCACCTCTAAGGTCAGCACTATGCACGGCCTCCAGCATGACTATAAACACCAGAAACTACTTGTAACTCCTGGACCGAGTACAAGGCGATTAATAAGCCGAGAGGGTCAATTAAGTATCCCAACGTGTGGTAGTATCTTGTCTTGGATTACATACACGGAACTCAGTTCCTAGGGACGGTTCCAATGAAACAACCCGCCATGTACTCCTACATAGCCTTTCATCAGTACCTTTACCAAATCAGGTTCCATACTTATTCTTTGTCACTAGAACACATTCATCCATTCATGTTCATCACCCAAATGAAACAGACCTGACACAACTCTAGGCATATCAAGGATAGCAGGGTAAGACACATCATGGATCAAGAAACTACCAGGTATGTTAGGTTGCAACGTTTGGCTATTTACTGTGACAATGACGGGTCATGCAAATGAATAGGTTCAGCTACCAAAAGTAAAGCATTTGAAATGTTTTGTCCTAATGCAATAAGTGGGAGCAGGAGCAGGAACTTGGGATTATATTGGGATGATCAAAAGGGTGCTTGCCTTCTTGCTGAGGAGAAGGATTAAATCCGTCAATCGGATATTCGGACGTATCCGGAAGGGCAGAGCCTACCGAAATAATAACGACAATCAATAACATTCATATGCAACAATATGATGCATGATCATGGCATGAAATGAAATATAGCATGATCTAGTGTGGCTATCAAAACCTTAGTATGAATCTGATTTGAATTCAAAATTCAAATATTAAGTGAAGTAAGATATTTATCAAATTCATTTAATTGATTTGACCTCATGTTGTTTCATAACTTTGTTTGACATGCATGAAAATAGCATCATCGTGTTCATTGAATTTTTCTGATCATTTTACATATATTATTTGTCAAATTTGGTGTTATATTTAATTTTCTATGTATTTCCAAAGTGTTGCACTTATTCTAGAATTATTTTAAAACAGAAATAGCATTACTACATCAGCATGACATCAGCAGGTCAATCTGGCCGTTGAAAGTCAAACCTGACCAGTGAGACCCACTGGTCAGTGACTCTGGTTAGATTTTAATTAAAATTGAAGTTAAATAGCTAATTAACAGTTGTTGGCCCACATGTGAGTGTCTGGTTAGGGATTTAAGTAATTAATTATTTTTATTAACTTAAACTTAATTAGTGAGGGGATGGTCCCACCTGTCATAGGCTGAGGGGGGTTGAACCCACCGGTGACGAGGTCGATCTCGCCGGCGGTGAGCCTCCAACAACACCAGGGACGGCAAAGAGCATCGGAAACGTGTCTCCAATGACCAAACGGGTGGCGGAGGGCACTGAGAACGACCACTCGATGGCGCGCACGATGGAGCAAACCCGAGGGGGAGGGGTGGCCGGAATCAACGCCGGCGACGAGCTTGGCGGCGGCCGAAGCTCGGGCCTCGTCGAGATCACTACTACATGGCTCAACACGCGCGGGGCTGGGCTCCTACGGCACCTACGTGACGAGCTGGAGCCGATGGTGGCCTCAGAACGACCAACCGATCACCGGAGTGTCACCGACGATGAGCTCCTGCGGTGGATCTCGTCGGGCTCCGGTGGAATCGGGGCCTATTGCTCGGGATCGAGGGGGGAAAGAGGGGGAAAGGCACCCTAAGCTCATGGGGGTTGCAGAGGCGTCGAGAGTGGGCTCGGATATTGCATGGAGAGGAAGAACGACGACACTGAACTTCGGTGATCCGAGGAAGAAGACGACGGCGTTGAGGAGATGCAGGGCTTGAGGGCTCGTTTCCTTTGGCAGGGACGACGTGCTCGACAAGGCGGAGAGGAAGGCATGCTCGGGGAAGCTTGCGGTGGCCGGAAGAGACGGCTAGCTCGAGCTCGAGCTCGGCTCTAATGGAGGCCGAGAGGAGGGGGCGCATGAGAGTGAATGGGGAGGGGGAAGTGCCTGGAATGGGTTGCGGGGGCTTATCTCTTCGCGGCCAGCGCGAGGGAGAGGCCAGGCAGGCACTTAGGTGCGTGGCCGCGCCGGAGGAAGCGGCGACCACCTCCTGCTGCCGACTGGCGAGGAGGAAGACGACATGGGAGAAGATGGGCTGGGCCAAGGTGAGCGTGAGGTAAGTTTTTTTCATTTTCTTTCTTTTCTGATTTCTGTTAAATCATTTCTGACTTTTGTTTGATTTTATTTTGCTCCAAACTAATCCTATAAATAGTGAATAAACTCTGGGGTGTTAATTGGAATATTTCCAAGCCCATACAAAAGATTCAACATTTTAGGATATTATGAAATATTTAGAATCATATATTTGGGTGATTTCAGTAGCTTTTATGTTTTAAATAAAATGCAAATGTATTTCAAAAATAAATTCCACCCCTGAATTATTGTTTCCATTATTTATAAAAAATGATGGACTTTTATGAAGGCCATTTTGGGTTCATTGATTTATCACAAGTTTTGAATTGGGTTGAATATGGAAGTGCTAGGGTTTTTCTTTGATTTCCATTTTCATTTTTCATGCAAGAATAAAACATGAGCACATTCTTGGTAATCATCAAACAGTAGTTAGGGATGTGATAATACCACATATAGGTAGGTATAGTGGACTCATTTGGCACTACTTTGGGTTTAGGATTTGTATGCACAAGGAGCATTCCCGCTTAGTACAAGTGAATGCTAGCAAATAGATTGAGAAGCGCCAACCAAGGAACGAAAACCATCATAAGCGAACATTAAACATAACTCACACCAAATAATGCAACACAAGTAGGATGTAATTTGATAGCAAAATTATTGAATTCATGTGCATCATAGGGAATTGCAAACCTTAACACCAGTATTCTTACTAAAGCATAATTACTCACCAACATGACTCATATATTATTATATCCATATCAAAAATCTATTGCAAGGAATCAAACTTATCATATCCAATGATCTTCATGAAAGTTTTTATTATATCCATCCTGAATATCTATCACTTTGGGACCATATTATTTTAGAGCATATTGTCATTGCTAATAACAAGCTCTCAAACAAATATAAGTGAACAACGAGAGCACAAGATTCTTTCAAATTTTGAACTCTCAAAATAATATAAGTGAAGCAAGAGAAGATTTATTCAAAGTTTCTACTAACTCTCAAAATAATCTAAGTGAAGCATGAGAGCATATTTCTTCAAAATAACAGCACCACCATGCTCAAAAACATACAAGTGAAGCACAAGAGTAAACAATCAAACTACTCTCAAAAGATATAAGTGAAGATAATTGAGTGGCCAAACAATTAAGTAGCTATGTGAGGACTCTATCTCAATAAAGATTTTAAGATCTGGTATTTTATTTCAAACAACAAATAAAACAAAATATACTCCAAGAATAGCACATATCATGTGGAAAAATAAAATATTAGGCTCAACATAGGCTAACCGATATTTGTTTGATGAAGAGAGGTGGGATGCATAGCACCCCCAAGCTTAGATGCTTGACACTTCTTGAAACATTTACTTGGGATGACTTGGGCATCCCCAAGCTAAAGCTTTTGTATCTCGTTCAATCATTTCATATCCCGGTTTCATCTAAGTCACAAAAACTTCATCCACACAAAACTTGAAAAGAACTCATGAGATAGGTTAGTACACATAAAAGTAAATCAACACTTTATGTACTGCCAAGACAAGTTGAATAATATTTTTTGATTATTAGGTACTGTATACTATCATTTGCACAATTTATATCTAACAATGTAGGTTACGGATACTACAGGAGAAGTAGGTGAAAAAACTATGATGGCAATCTGTCAAAACAGAATAGTCTGTAGAAATTTATTTAAAAAGTGTACTTCTGTATATCCAAAAATTCTGAAAATTTAGGACATAATAAACAAATTGTATGAAAGTACTGTGTAAATATTTCAAAAACTTTCCAGGTTCTATTAAAACATGATAATTCCAATACTACAGCAGAAGTTTCTATTTTTGTACATCACACATCACACATGCAATTCAAGCATTCTAAAGGCCATTCTTGGAACTTTTTATTGAAAAACAATACTATAAATAACATCTAATAGAGAATAACAAAATAAATGATGCTCCAAGAAAAACATATGTTGTGATGAATGAAAATATAGCTCAAGTAAGATATACCCATAATGTTGGAGACGAAAGAGGGGAGCTTAGTTGCTTGGATCTTCCTTCAATATTATCTTGGGGGTGCCTTGGGAATCCACAAGCTTAGGTTCTTGCTACTCCTTATTCTCCTCATATTGGTATCTCATCCAAAACTTTAAAACTTCAATCACACAAAACTTAGTTCTAAATAAATCATATAAAGTGCAGCAAAACCATATAAAAGTATTGTAAACATAGGCAAACATGGCATGAATACTTCATATATTATCGATACGTTGGAGACGTATCGATGTCATGATGACATCTCTCAAGAAAAAGACATTGCCTAGATCAATGTCTTCGAGAAGACAAAGGTCTTCATATGATTGCACTAACCTCTATGTTTCGCAGGGATGGACTCAAATCAAAGGACTCATGAATATCAATACTATGGAATGAACTGTTATGTTCATCCATCTAAGAACTTTTCTGCATATTCATTTGGGTATTCTAACCCTCCTCTGAAACGTGCCATTAGGACTACATTGCCTAAATTCTCTGATGTTGCTTTACATCTTATTGCTTCCAAGCCACCTCTCAGGATGTGGGTGGTTAAGAAAAACTAAATCTTCATGCAACATCGGGTCTTTAGAGAGGATCAAGCCAAAACTAATATCTTCATGCAACATCGGGTCTCTAGAGAGTATGAAGCCTAACTCAAATATTACCTCTAGAGAACCGAAAACATTCTTGTATGGACGCAAGAAATCTAATAAAAAGGGTGTTACCGTTTATAACGTCGAGTGTTACTACTACTATCACTACAATATCTTCATCAATGCATGATGTTGGTGCATGACTATGTGAACAAGACTAATTTAATGCAGGAAGACAAATCCAGTACAACCGAATGGATCATTGGTAGTGGATGCGCTAGTCACATGAGTGATGATCAAAGCCTATTGATGGAGTCAATGCATCGACCTCCAACCAAATATCACATCGTCTTTGCCGGCAAAAGTAGCAGCAAGGTGCAGAGACTAGGTAGAGTTGCTATATCAAGGGATAGGCACATGGAAAATTTGATGCTTGTCGATTCCCTTGGATACAACTTAATGTATGTCTCAATGATCTATGATCTTGACATGCTTGTTATCTTTGGCAAGTTTCAATGCATTTTACGAATGGCCTCTCGCAAAACCAAAGTCTTGAAAGGTTTTCGAAGAGGTGATCTATACATGGTAGACTTCTCTGGAGGACCACAAATCGCCACATGTCTTCTAGCAAAGGCTTCAGAATGCTAGCTATGGCATCGACGGCTAGGACATGTTGGTATGAGGAACTTGCATACACTTGTCAAGAAGAATCACATCATTGTCGTCGAGGGTGTTAAGTTGATGAAGGACCATACGTGTGGTGTGTGCGAAGCCGGGAAGATGACTAGGGCTAAACATCCCTCCAACACTATCATGACGACTTCGAGTCCCTTTGACCTACTCCACATGGACTTATTCGACCCTGCTCATTATTCCACTTTCTCTACCACTGCTATAATGCCCAAAGATGCAGTCCTATCGTTATTTTGGCTCGAGGGCCTCGACAGGGATAGAAGCGCATCTCGTCGTTTTGCAAGAATGGATATTGTAACAAGTACATGTAAAGACGACATGAGTATATGGAATTGGCTTACACTTGCCACAAGCTAAATCATTATCTTCTCAATACAATAGTACATTCAATCACCATATAAAAGAGCAGCGTCCGACCACGGACGAAATCAAATGATAAAAGCGAGATCCATCCTTGCTATCTCAGGCTGTCGGCCTGGAACCCATCCTAGATCGATGATGAAGAAGAAGAAGAACTCCAAATCAAACAAGCATCGCTCTCACATCAAAGCATCGCTTTACCTTTACCTACAACTATTGTAGTAGTAATCTGTGAGCCACATGGACTCTGAAATCTGATTTCCAAAGGGATCAAGACTAGCAAAGCTTAATGGGGGAGGTATGGTTAAGTGGTGAGGTTGCACAAGCATTAAGCATTGATTTGAGTGGATAACTTACGGGTACAAGAATAAGAAGGGTGATCTATGCATAATTGGACGTGAACTAGTAATGATCAAGAAGTGATCCTGAACACCTACTTACGAGTCAAACATAACCCCACCATGTTATCTCTCAGTTCAGAACTCTCGAGTAGAGACAATCACGGTTACACACACGGATGGTGTATTGTAATTGAGTTTACTTCATGTTTTCTACGACCGTATGTTAAACAAATTTCCAAGTTGCCACATAACCGCGGGCAAGGCTTTCCGGAAGATTTAACCCTGTAGGGGTGCTCCAACTCATCCATCACAAACTAGCCACAACTGTGTGGAAAACCTTAACCACATAAAACCCATAGTCTCCTTGTAAACCCGGTGGAAAACTGCAACCTCAAGACGTCCCAAAGTATCCTCAGAATCCTGGTGCACAAAAGTTCAAGAAAGGTAAAACAAATCTAGCAAGACCGCGTGACGTGTTGACAATCCTGATAGGAGTCGTGTATCTAGCTCCCAGGAAACGATAGATAAGCGACGAATACGATGGAGTGATAGAAATCCCCCGAGTTACCCCAAGGTGGCCCCACACAATGCTCTATTTTGGACCATAACTCATGAGGAGCACTGGCCCGAGGGTTGATTAATTATCCACGGGGTCCGCAAAGTCAATATGCAATTTCATTAGTTGTTAGGCAAATGTAGTACCAATGTTGGGCCTTGCCAGAAGATTTTTTTATCCCAAAATGAAAATCAAGGGGGTCCCCATAACAACCCCAAGGATGTTTGGACCACTCAATATGGAACATAACACCGGTACAGAAGTAACCAGGGTGGCAAAGGTGGAACAAAACACCGAGCAAAAGGCCAAGTCTTCCACCTTTTACCAAGTATATGTGTGCATTAAATTAAATAGCAATAATATTGTGGTATCTCAAGATACCATGTTGCCACATGGAAACAACTTGCACCTGCAACTAGCAACACTATAATAAGGGCTGAGCAAGCGGTAACTTAGCCAGACAATGGTTTGCTGGGTTGTGGAGGGGTTAGAGGCTTTTCATGGCAATGTTGGGAGGCTTGACATACAAGTGGTAGGTAACAAGAAATAAAGATAGAAGCGAGACAACTAGCATAGCAATGATAGTAGTGGTATTGAGGGAAATGGTCATCTTGCTTGAGATCCCACTTGGAAGAAGAACGAATCCGTGAAGTAGACGAATGGGCCTAGTTGGATAAATCGTCACACTCTGAATCGGTTTGGGAACTCTATCGAGAAGAAACAATACAGAAACAACAACCAACACATGATAAACACCACAACATATGTGTGAAATGAGGCACAACCAAATCTGATGCATGTCGATTTAATTATGCATGACATTGCAAAGCACAACAATCAACTTCTACACATTAAGTGAAATTCAATATACACCGAGTTTCATATTAACGAAACTCCACATTCCAATCATTTAGTTCACTCTCGTTTATTTACATGGAAAGTTTAAATGTTGTTAAACATGGCAAGACGTGAAGCCTAATAAACTATCTATCTAGGCATTTTAAATCAGTCCGGAAACAACTTATAGTATTTTCGAAACGACCCCATATGTTAATTTCGAAATTGGTCTAGATCTGAATTAAAAATATTTTATAATTCTTAAACACGGAAACAAAATGCACGATGTGATTCTAAATGTCATTCTAGTCGATTTACATATATAGATCATTCAATACGGAGTTACTATCTAAAAGATATGACCATCACAAGATAATATGCCATGAATGCAAAATGCATGCAAACAACACCCACACACATCTCGAATCATGTATGGAGCAATATATTATGAAACTACTTGAAATTCTAGGCAAGTTTCATATATGGCATGTTCAAAACGGAGCAATGGTTCAACTATTTATCACATAACAACAAATTGATTAGAAGCATGGATCAATAGGAAATGAGCTCACAAGATGGCTACTTGAACAAAGTTTTAGACTTAGTAAAAACAAAAAAAAATAACATAGCATTTTTATTCCGAAGGCATATTGGCAGCAAGAAAAACACATGCTATAAGGCATATAATGGCATAAAAATCTACAACATGGTAGTAGGTATGATGCACTTCATTTCATTCAATACTAACAAGGTCTAAATGTGCACACAATCATAGCTAGCATCCACCCAACATGGCTTTTTTAATTAACCAGATTCTCAGACATGGGAAATTTAACATGGTGCAAGGAACGGTAGTTTTATCAGATTGACATGCTTGACAGCAAAATTAACTAGGATGCAAAACCTATACTTGGGAACTAATGGCACAAACTAACAGAGGATAACATGATTTACAGTTCACTCCATTGGACCAACCACAAAGGGGTTGTAGATTAATGACAATTCACATGGAAACATAGCAACAAAATATACCAGATTCTAGACTTATAATTATTTTGGACCCCCAAAACAACAACATTTTTATGGCAAGTTCACATGATGAAAACTACAACAAGACATGAAATACATGTCATGGCACACCTACTAACAACATTTAGACATGACGTACTACAAATCACTCCATTGGCACATATTCAAAAGAGGCCTCGTTTGCCTAACTCGAGCTTCGCAAAATGGAACTTAAAGTTAACAGATTGGCAGTTTTAACGTGATAGCACCTTCAGGGCAACAAATGAGCATGTTGATGATGTCCTACATGGCAAGCACTCTCATGGCATCAAAGTATACTTTACATGGGACGAATCTCAAGAAGGTACCACATGCAAAATACCTACGGACTAGATGCAATCGTCCATGCAAGTTTGATTAAAAATAACAGTTTTAGACTTATTCACGAAGCACTTGCAACACATATTTGAGCATGTAGATGCCTATTATGCATGCAAAGGCCACAATCATGTAGGGCACGAAGAGTAGTTGCTTTATCTACGGTTATTTAATTAAGAAGTAAAATATTTTAACATGGCATTTATCCAAATCAATGCAAATGACAAGTTTAAATATTTTTAACATGTGTGGAAGTTACAAATTATTAATCTACACAATATTCTCAACATTTTCATCCCATGCATGGTTCTCAAGTTATTAAATGCATGAAGATAAGTGTATTTTCTATAAAACTACAATTGATGGGATAAATAGACAAATTCTCGAGACCGAAAAAAATGACTATGGGCCGAATCTCACGGGCGCAAGACGTCTGTATCGCATCGTGCATGCGAAATAGGGGCGGGGATGCTCACCTTGCTAGGCCTGACAGTGTGGGATCGATAGAAGGTGTGTCTAGAGGGGGGTGAATAGACTACTTATCAAGATTAAAATCTTAGCCTTCCCAATTTCAAGGTTGGCAGATTTTATCACTTCAAACAAGTCTAGTGCACCCTACACATGCTAGTCAACATATATGGGAGCGTAAAAGTATAGACTTTCCACATGTAAAGGAATAGACTTTAGGAAGATCAAACGCGAACAAATTGGCACGCGATTTTTGGCATGGTTTCGATAGGTGGCGCTATTGTACGTCCATGTTAATGGAGACTTCAACCCACACAGGGTAATGGCTACGAGAGTCCAGGGAGGGATCCACCTACAAGGGGTCCACGAAGAAGCGACCTTGTCTATTCCAGCATGGCTTCCGCCCATGAAGGACTAGCCTTACTCATGGTATATCTTCATGAAGTAGGCAATCTCCTTGCCCTTACAAATATCTTGGTTCAACTCCACAACACGAAGCAGGAGGCTCCCAAGCGACACCTAACCAATCTAGGAGGCACCACCCTCCAAAAGGTAATATATGTGGTAGAACGATGAACTCCTTGATCTTGTGCTTCTAAAGATAGTCTCCTCAACACAAAATCACTCTCTCATAGAATAGGCATGAGTAGGAGAGATCGATTTCGTGGAAAGCAGTTTGAGGAGGCTAGAGATCAAGTTTCAAATGGTTGGATTGGAATATCTTGATCTCAACACATGAGTAGGTTGCTCTCTCTCAGAAAATGGATCTGGCAATGAAGTGTGTGTTCTGAGTGCTTCTCCCTCGAAAGAAATATGGGTGGATGGGTATATATAGGCAGCAGCCAAAATCCAACCGTTACACCTAAAGTGGAAAACTCGGTGACATCGAAGGCATAAACTCGGTGGTACCGATTTGCACTAAAGGCAACAACTTTTGAATCTTGGTGGTACCGATATACACAACTCCTTGGCACTGAAAAGGTGGCTAACGGTCAGATGACACAACCCGGTGACACCGATACTCAAACTCGGGAATTCCGATTTTGTGTACCGAGGCAACAGAATGTTGGTCACCCAAACTCGGTAGCACCGATATGGTTTCGGTTGCACCAATTTGGTGGGTATGGCTAGGGTTCTGTCTGAGATGAAACTCGGTGGTGCCGAAGTGGGAAAGTTGGTGGCACCGATTTTGAGTATGTGGTTCTGGATAGAATGGATATATGGGCAAATGACTGAGTATTTTTTGTGGCTAACTTTGAGCACTTGAGCAGCCAGTTCATTAATACATCACCCCATTTTAATAGTATTGCCTTTCCTATGGACTCAAAAGTGATTTCTCACAAATATAAAATGAAGACTCTTCTAGCTTGAAGCTTGAGCCAATCTCATTCCTTTCTTGCATCAAGGTGCATCTCCACATAAGCCTTTAGCTAAAGCATCTCTATGGACTATTCCTGAAATATACTAGGTAAAAGTGTTAGTCCAAGAGACAATGTATGTTGTCATGAATTATCAAAACCACCAAGGGAGCATAAGTGATGCGGCTGAAGAGCTGCTGTTGGGCCTTGGGCAAAGGTGTGTTGGGGCGAGGCAGGCCGATGCGGCTGGGCCTGGCGGGGTCATCCGACCCATGCATAGAGGGATGCTCCTCCCAATCCAATATGGATCGGGGTTGACCCAGGCGGCGCGCTGAGGCTGAGGGCAACGGGGCAGGACGTTGGCAAGGCTAAGGACGACGGGAAGAGTCGGGTTGCGACATCTCCAACCGGGGACGAGCGCAGGGCATCGGGATCGGTCGGATCTGGCTAAACAGCGGCAAGGAGCGGAAGTTGCGGCGATCTTGATGCCATGGCGGTCGGGCTGCGTGGTTCCATGGCACTGTAGTGGGCGGAGGCGAGGCTGGGCGAAGCCCACAGGCGACGACGGGCGGGAGGCTATGGTGGTGGTTGCGAATTCTGGCGCCTCGGGTGTCCGGGTGAGGAGGAGGCGGGGTCGAGGCGAGGGAGCAAGGTAGGGGTGCGGGAAGGCACTCGGTCGCGAGGCGGGCTAGCGCTCGGGACGGGGGCAACGCGGCTTCAGGCCGAGGCGATCCTGACTCATGCCCCGCGGGCTTAGAGTGGGACGAGAGAGGAGTGGCAGGTGGCGCCTGCGACATGGGGCTCCCATGCAGGGAAATCTTGGCAAGCCAGGATTTTCAAATTAGGAAGGCTAGGCCTTCCTTATATAGGCAGGGTTAGGGTGTGAGGGAGGTTTAGGGGTGTTTTCGACCCTACAATCGCAATCTGATGGCTCCGATTGGAGGGAGGGGTTAGGCTAGGCTAGTGGGATGTGTAGAGTGGGATTGGGCTAAGAAGAGGGGAGATTGGTGGCCCATGACATGCTTTTATAAATCGAAAACGTCCAACGAATAAACAACTATAGTGCCAATATATGTTTAACGGTTCGGATATCAAACGACCTCCAAATGCGACAAAATTTGGTAGGAGGTCTACCTACACTATATTAAGACCGCACACCAACTTTTGATCCATTCCAAGAAAGTTGTATACACACTTTAAAAACAATAATTTATCGATGTCGCGGGCGCGTGCGTGTGTGGGTGGTCTCGAAAAGGTCGATGACAAGAACGGGATGAACCAACAACTAATAACAGATGCATGTTTTGAAAAATGACGGCAACTGAATGCATGTGCAATGCAGATGATGCGCATGATGTGATGATGAATTCAACAACCAAATAAATCACACGATGATAACAAAATAAAACGGGTATCTTGTGGAGCGTCGGTGTTGGGTTGTTACAACCGCAAATCTATATGGCTTCGTAATTGTTGATGATTACTGTCACATCCCTGAATCCCTAATAGAGTATAGCAAGTTTGTGCTCATGTCTTCTTATTTGCATCCAAGTAAACGAAATGAAATCAAAAGCAAAGCAAAAAAAAAGCAAACCCTAGCAACTCTATATTCAAAAGCAATTCAAATTTGGTGGCAAATTAAAGAATCGAAAATGGCTATTAGAAAAGTTCATCATTTCTCATAAATGTTGAAAACAAAATATCACGGGTGAAATATATTTTCAAAATGCTCTTGGCATTTTATTTAAATTTAATAGTTACTGAAATCAACTATATAATTGATTTCAAATATTCCAAAGTTTCCAAAAATGCTGAAACTTTTATATATGTTTGGAAATATTCCAAATAGCACTTCAACATGTTTCAAACTATTTTAGGAATAGTTTGGAGCCAAAAATAAAACAAAACAAAGTCAGAAAGGATTTAAGAGAAACAAAAATGAAAAAAATAGAAAATACCTTACGTGTCGCTTACCTGGCCCAGGCCCAGCTCCTCCCGTGTTGTCTACCTTCTGACAGTCGGCAGCAGGAGGTGGCCGCTGCTCCCTCCGGCGCAGACACGCACCTGCGTGCCTGCCTGGCCGCCGCTTCGCGCTGGCAAGGAGGGGATAAGCCTCCCGCAGCTGTCCCCGAGATCCTCCTCGCCTCATTCCTCCCCCAGCTCTCTCCTCTCTCGGCCGCCATTAGAGCCCGAGCCTAGCTCGAGCTCGCCCTCGCTCCATCCCCTCTCCCTCTCACGTGAGCTGCGCAATAACATTGCCTTGGTCTCCTGAAGCTCTCCAGCGAGCTGCTCGACGCTTAGAACCCCTGAGACGCAGTGACACAATCATCTTCAACCTCGGATCCTCGGAGCTCGCCGCCGTCGTTCTCCCTCCTCAGACCGTCCCCGAGCCCGCTCTCGTCGCCTCTGCACTCCCCGTGAGCCCAGGGAGCATTCTCCCTCATTTTCCCCTCCGATCCCGTGCTCTAGGCCCCGATTCCACCGGAACCCGACGAGATCCGCCGCAGGAGCTCGTCGCCGGTAGCTCTTCGATGATCTGCTGGTCATTCTGAGGCCACCAGCAACATCAGTGCACCGTGTAGATGCCGTAGGAGCTAAGCCCTGGCCCTCCTAGTCTCTGGATCAATGATCCCAAGGGTGCCCAAACTCCGGCAGCCGCCGAGCTCGTTGCCGGTGTCATCTCCGGTCGTTTCAGCCCCCGTGCACAGCAAAAATGGATCTGCGATCGAACGGCCGATCGTCTGGTGCCCTCCGCCGTGCGTTTGGTCACCGGAATGGCAAACCCGAGGCCCTCCGCCATTCTGGTGGTCGCCGGAGCCTCGCCGCCGGTGGGTTTGACCCATTGTCGGTGGGGTTGACTCCCGTGAGTCTGTGGCAAGTGGGGCCAGCCCCCTGACTAATTAAGTTTAGTAAAAATAAAAATATAAATTATATTAAAAGTTAAATAGCCACTGACATGTGGGTCCAGCCCTGTTAAATAGCTAATTAAGTTTAAACTTAATCTAAAACTGGCCAGAGTCACTAACTAGTGGGTCCCACTAGTCAGGTTTGACTTTCAACGACCAGCTGACCTGCTGATGTCATGCTGCTGCAATAAGTCCAATTCTGGTTTTAATATAATTCCAGAATAATTGCAAAACTTTGGAAATTCATAGAAATTTGATTATAACTCCAAATCAGACAAATAATATATGCAAATTGATCAGAAAAATTCAATGAACACAATGGTGCTAATTTCATGCATGAAAAACAAAATTATGAAACATCATCAGGTCAAATCAATTAAATGGTTAAGATGAATATGCCATTTCAAATAATATTTGAATTTGGATTTCAAACCAGATGCAAACTAAGGTTTCACCAACCACATTGAAACATATCACCCTTCATTTCATGTCATGTTCATGCATCATGATTGTTGCATATGATTGTTATTAATTGTATGTAGTTATTCTGTAGGCCCCGCACCTCCGGATACGTCTGATTATCCGACTGGCGGATATCACCCCTCTGTTGAACAACAAGGCAAGCAACAATTTTGATCATCCCGATAAATCCCATGTTCACGCTCGTGCTCTTCTTTATTGCATTAAGTCAAAATGCTACAAATGCTATTACCACATTAGTTGTACCCATTCCTTTGCATGACATGTCTTTGTCACAGTAATTAGCTAAACCTTGCAACCTAGCATACCTAGTAGATGCTTCAGCCATGATGTGTCTTATCCTGCTATGCATGCTATGCTTAGAGTTGTGTATGGTTTGTCATCTGGGTGATGAACATGATCGTGAGAATGTGTTCAGTTAATAAAGGTTGTGTGTTGAACCTGATTTGGTAAAGGTACCGGTGAAAGGCTATGTAGGAGTACATGGCGGGTGGTTTCATTGGAACCGTCCTTAGGAACTGAGTTCCGTGTATGTAATCCAAGACTAGATACTACCACACGTTGGGATACTTAATTGACCCTCTCGACTTATTAATCGCCTATTACTCGGTCCAGGAGTTGCAAGTAGTTTCTGGTGTTTATAGTCATGCTGGAGGCCGTGCATAGTGCTGACCTTAGAGGTGGGCTATGATGCGGTAGGCAATGGCACAGTGTACCAAGTGGCACCCTGCGCACATCGTTTGGGGCCGTGGCGGAAACCTCGGCCGGACTTCCGTGCGGGTTACTCTCAAATAGGCGATAAACCTGGACTAGGTATTAGCGTGGTTAACGGTCGTGGACGACTCCCTCGCTGGGCTTCCGCTTGAAGGTTGTCGAGTTGCATGACGTGCACATAGCGATAAGTGGCGAGAGCGTGTGTGAAGAAGTACACCCCTGCAGGGTTATGATGTATTTGAATAGCCGCGTTCGTGGATATGGACTACTTGGAAACATATGTTGTTCATAAACAACTATAATGGCAACTCATAAAAATGTCAAGATAAGTGTGAGTGTCGTGGATGGCATTTCCGTAGGAAGACGGAATGATTCCATGATGGTGTATTTTTTGGGGAACGTCGCATGGGAAACAAAAAATTTCCTACGCGCACGAAGACCTATCATGGTGATGATCATCTACAAGTGGGAGATTGGATCTACATACCCTTGTAGATCGCTAAGCGGAAGCGTATATAACACGGTTGATGTAGTGGAACATTTCCACGATTCAGATCGCTGTAGTCGTACTATCTCATCACGATCCGTCCCACGAACTTCATCACGATCCGTCCCGTGAACTTCATCACGATGCGTCCCACGAACTTCACCATGATGCGTCCTGCGAACTTCATCACGATCCTTCCCGATCTAGTGCCGAAGGACGGCACCTCCGCGTTCAGCACACGTACAGCTCGATGACGATCTCCACCTTCTTGATCCAGCAAGAGGGGGCAGAGAGGTAGAAGAGTTCTCCGACAGCGTGACGGCGCGCCGGTGGTGGCGATGATCTACTCGTACAGGGCTTCGCCTAAGCTCCGCAGAAATACGATCTAGAGGAAAAACTGCGTGGTACAGGGTCGAGCAGCACGTGGAAAAGTTGTGTCTCAAAAACCCTCAATACCTCTAGTATATATAGGAGGGAGGGAGGGGAGGAGGCAGCCTCAAACCCTCAATGTTTGGCCGAAATTGGAGGTGGAGGAGTCCTACTCCAATCCTACTTGGAGTAGGATTCCACCTTCCCACTTGGAAACTCTTTCCACCTTGTGTTTTTTCCTTCTCAAACCTTATGGGACTTAGTGAGAACTTATTCCAGCCCACTAGGGGCTGGTTTATCTCTTCCCATAGCCCATGAGACCCCTTGGGGCGTGACACCCCTCCCGATGGTCCCCGGCACCCCTCCCGACATTCCCAGTACACTACCGATGAGCCCGAAACTTTTTCGGTGACCAAAACAGGACTTCCTATATATCAATCTTTACATCCGGACCATTCCAGAGCTCCTCGTGACGTCCTGGATCTCATCTGAGACTCCGAACAACTTTCGATTACCAACACCTATAACTCAACTATACCGAAACTTCACCGAACCTTAAGTGTGCAGACCATGCGGGTTCGAGAACTATGTAGACATGACCCGAGACACTCCTCAGTCAATATCCAATAGCGGGACCTGGATGCCCATATTGGATCCTACATATTCTCCAAAGATCTTATCGGTTGAACCTCAATGTCAAGGATTCATATAATCTCGTATGTAATTCCCTTTGTCCTTTGGTATGTTACTTGCCCGAGATTTGATCGTCGGTATCCGCATACCTATTTCAATCTCATTACTAGCAAGTCTATTTACTCGTTCTGTAATACAAGATCCCATGACTTACACTTAGTCACATTGCTTGCAAGGCTTGTGTGTGATGTTGTATTACCGAGTGGGCCCTGGGAAATCTCTCCGTCACACGGAGTGACAAATCCCAGTCTTGATCCATACTAACTAAATGGACACCTTCGGAGATACCTGTAGAGCACCTTTATAGTCACCCAGTTACGTTGCGACGTTTGATGCACACAAGGTATTCTTCCGGTGCCAGTGAGTTATATGATCTCATGGTCATATGAACAAATACTTGACATGCAAAAAACAATAGCAATAAAACGACACGATCAATATGCTACGTTCATAGTTCGGGTCTTGTCCATCACATGATTCTCCTAATGATGTGATCCCGTTATCAAGTAACAACACTTACCTATGGCCAGGAAATCTTGACCATCTTTGATCAACGAACTAGTCAACTAGAGGCTCACTAGGAACATTGTGTTGTCTATGTATCCACACATGTATTTGAGTTTCCAATCAATATAATTCTTGCATGGATAATAAACGATTATTATGAACAAGGAAATATAATATTAACCAATTTATTATTGCCTCTAGGGCATATTTCCAACACCCCACAATGATCCCATGATGGTGTATTGTTGTGGAGTTAGTGGACTCGTGTGTGAGAAATCAAAGTTGTCAAAACTATTTTAAAACGTAGTTTTGTCTAGCCAAGATTCAAAGCTGGCTTTCTGCTTGAAACCCCACAACCCCTTGTTGATACATTTGCATGAGTAGATAGATTTATTCTAAAGTCTTGTTGAGTACTTTTGTACTCACGTTTGCTTAATAAATTGTTGCAGAGCATGTTAATGACCCTAATCGTGGGTTCTATCTAGACGTTGACGACGACGAGTTGTTGGTGTCCCAGCTACGATCTGGCCCTAGGTTGGGTCGGTAGATAGTCACGCCATGTGCCTTTTAACTCCATCTGTGTGTACTCAGACAATTTTAATCTTCCGCTGGCTTGTAAGACTAGTTTGAATGACTTGTGATGATGGGTCGTGAGACCCCTATCTGTGTAATATTATGTGTGAGGCTCTTCCGAGCCTTCTAAATAAAGTTGTATGTTTATGATTATGTTGTGATGCCATCGATGTATCTATGCATATCGGGTACGCCATGCGTACGTGTGTTGTACTTGATATGCATGGGGTTCGAACACCTAGTCGTATGCCTTAGTAGCATTAATTACAGGGAAATGCCCCTTTGTGTTTCCACCGAGCCATGGTAGTTCGCTACTGCTCCGGACACATTGGTTGACCGGCATGTGTCCTTCTTAGCTGTTGTGTCTGTTGCTTTGGGGAAATGTCACGCGGTGTAATGGAGTCCTTGTAGCTTGCTACGACTCGTCTACACACGTTGATGACCGACACGTGCTTTGTTGGGTCATGTATGCCTGTCCATGTACGGAACCGCCACTTGAGTTTATGACTAGACATGTCGACCCGGGTTGTTTGACATCGGAATGCTAGCGACACAATTCCATACGTGAGTCAAAAGGCACAAACGGTCCCGGCTAAGGTAAGGTTGCAGCCGTGGGGATAACCGTCCGTGAGACTGCAAAGGGATGTGATGTGTTACAGGCTGGATTCCTATGGCTTAGTATCGGGGTCCCGAAAATTACTCTTTATATACCTGGGTGCACATTTTACTTTACAAGAGTGAAGTGCAGGAAGTGTTCATGTGCTTTGCAAACAGGTACATGACCAACTACAACGTTAAGATCAAACATATCATGAGGAACAATGGAATAGAGTTGAAGAATACGGGTCTGGATGTGCTACGACAACAAAAGTCCTTCCCTGGCAACACCAGGAATTCTTCTTGCTACTTCTCTTGCTTGCGTCGGTTTTTCCCTTGAAGAGGAAAGGGTGATGCCGCACAGGAGCAGTAAGTATTTCCCTCAGTTTGAGAACCAAGGTATCAATCCAGTAGGAGTATCTCGTCAAGTCCAGAGTACCTGCACAAACACAAAGAGCTTGCACCCAACGCTATAAAGGGGTTGTCAATCCCTTCAAGATTGATTGGAAAGTGAGATCTGAAGGCGGAAAGTGCAACGAAGAAAAAGTGTAAGGCTGAAAATATGGTTTGGAGTAAACCCGGGGGCCATAGTGTTCACTAGAGGCTTCTCTCAAAATAGCAAATATTAGGTGGGTGAACAAATTACTATTGAGCAATTGATAGAACCACACAAAGGCATGACGATATCTAAGGCAATGATCATACATATAGGCATCACGTCCGAGACAAGTAGACCGATACTTTCTGCATCTACTACTATTACTCCACACATTGACTGCTATCCAACATGCATCTAGTGTATTGAGTTCATGACGAACAGTGTAACGCCTTAAGCAAGATGACATGATGTAGAGGGATAATGTCAAACCAATGATGAAAACCCCATATTTTTACCCTTGATGGCAACAACATGATGCGTGCCTCGCTACCCCTTCTGTCACTGGGTGAGGTCATCGCACGGTATGAACCCAAAACCAAGCACTTCTCCCATTGCAAGAATCATAGATCTAGTTGGCCAAACAAAACCCACAACTCGAAGAGAATTACAAGGATATGAAATCATGCATAAGAGAGATCTCAAGAAACTCAAATAAGATTCATAGATAATCTGATCATAAATCCACAATTCATGGGATCTCGACAAACACACCGCAAAATAAGATTACATCGGATAGATCTCCATGAAGATCATGGAGAACTTTGTATTGAAGATCCAAGAGAGAGAAGAAGCCATCTAGCTACTAGCTATGGACTCGTAGGTCTTTGGTGAACTACTCACGCATCATCGGAGAGGTCATGGTGTTGATGAAGAAGCCGTCCGTGTCCGAATCCCCCCTCCGGCAGGGCACGAGAACGTGCCCCAGATGGGATCTTGCGGAGACAGAAGCTTGCGGCGGCGGAAAAGTACTTTCGATGATCTCGTGATTTTTTGTGGGATTTTAGGGAATATATAGGCGCAAAACCAAGGGCAGAGGTGGCCTAGGGAGCCCACAAGCCAGGGAGGCGCGGGCCCCGTGGCCGCGGCTAGGGGGCTTGTGGGGTCCCTGCACGCCCCCTGCCTTGATTCTCCGGCTTTCCGATCTTTTTCTGTTTTGAAAAAAAAACCTTTTTAGGAGTTTCATTACGTTTGGACTCCGTTCAAAATCCTCCTCTGAAAGGGGTCAAAAACATGGAAAAACAGGAACGGGCACTTGGCAGTGAGTTAATAAGTTAGTCCCAAAAAATATATAAACGGCATGCAAAACATCCGAAGTTTGACAAGATAATAGCATGAAACCATCAAAAATTATAGATACGTTGGAGACGTATCAAGCATCCCCAAGCTTAACTCCTGCTCGTCCTCGAGTAGGGAAGTGATAAAGAATGAATTTTTGATGTGGAATGCTACCTAGCATAGTTGTCCTTTGCAACTTCTTTCATGTGACATGAGTGTTCAGATCCGTGAGATTCGAAACAATAGTTTGCTATTGACATGAAAACAATAATACTTCAAGCAAACTAGCAATGTAATCATGAACTTTCAAACTAACAAGGCCAAGGAAAGTTATCCCTACAAAATCATATAGTCTGGCTATGCTCCATCATCCTCACACAACTAATTTAAATCATGCACAACCCCGGTATTGGCTAAGTAATTGTTTTCGCACTCTTACTTTCTCAAACTTTTTATAACTATCACGCAATACATGAGCGTGAGCCATGGATATAGCACTAAAAGTGGAATAGAGTGTGGTGGTGGTTGTGAGACAAAAAGGGCGAGAGGGTCACATTGACTCGGCGTATCAAAGGGCTATGGAGATGCCCATTAATAGATATCAATGTGAATGAGTAGGGATTGCCATACAAAGGATGCACTAGAGCTATAAGTATGTGAAAGCTCAAAAGTAGAACTAGTGGGTGTGCATCCAACTTGCTTGCTCACGAAGACCTAGGGCAATTTTGAGGAAGCCCATCATTGGAATATACAAGCCAAGTTATATAATGAAGATTCCCACTAGCATATGGTGGTGACGAAACGAGAGGCTCTCAAACATGAAGAACATGGTGCTATTACGAAGCACAAGTGTGGAAAAAGGTAGTAGCATTGTCCCTTCTCTCTTTTTCTCTCTTATCTTTTTATTTATTTATTTGGGCTCTTAGGCCTCTTTTTTTCTTTTTTCTTTTTTTTGGGCTCTTTGGCCTCTTTTTTTTATTTCCTCACATGGGACAATTCTCTAATAATGATGATCATCACACTTTTATTTACTCACAGCTCAAAGCTTAGAAATGACTCTATAGGAAATGCCTTCGGCAGTGTACCGGGATGTGCAACGATCTAGCTTGGCGTATGAGGTTGAAACATCTCGCTAGCTATCTTACGATCATGTAATGGCAATATGAGAGTGACAGCACAAGTCATGAGACAGAATGGTGGGAGTTGCATGGCAATATATCTCGGAATGGCTATGAAAATGCCATAGTAGGTAGATATGGTTGCTGTTTTGAGGGAGGCATTTGGTGGGTTTGTGTACCGGCTAGAATTGCGTGGCACTAGAGAGGCTAGCAATGGTGGAAGGTGAAAGTGCATCTATACCATGGACTCACATTAGTCATGAAGAACTCACATACTTGTTGTGAAAGTTTTTATTAGTAATCGAAACAAAGTGCTAAACGCATACTCCTAGGGGAAGGGTTGGTAGGTGTTAACCATCGTGCGATCCTGACCTCAACACAAAGGCTGACAATCAATAGATCAATTATGCTCCGACTTTCTAACATAGCGGTTCACGATACGTGCAAGCTACGGGAATTACTAACTTCAACACAAGTATTTCTAGATTCACAACACCTTACTAACATAACTCTTAATATTACCAAATCCACGTCTCAAAACTAATTGAGAGGAATCAAAACTTCTCTTTCTACTCAATGCACATGAAGATGGAGGTTTTTGTATCCTCTTTGGGTACCTATCACCTTTGGGACCACTTTCATAGAATAAGCCAACTACCAAATCACACACCGCCGTGCTCTAAAAGATATGAGTGAAGCACACAGAGCAAAATTATCTAGCTCAAAAGATATAAGTGAAGCACAATGAGCATTCTAGCAAAATCATGATGAGTGCATGTCTCTCTCTAAAGGTGTGCAGAAAGGATGATTGTGACACAAAAAAGATAAGACTCCTAAGATACAAGACGCTCCAAGCAAAACACATATCATGTGGTGAATAAAAATATAGCTCCAAGTAATGTTACCGATGGATTGAAGACGAAAGAGGGGATGTGATGGGGTCATACTCCTAGGGTAGGGTCATAGGCCTGTCCTACAGGTCCTACCCAAGGACTACCCCACGCAAGAGACAGGACCTTAAGTATGCCCGACTATATTAAGGTGCCCCCATCATCCAGTCGGTAACGGGCCCAGAATCATCCAGTCGGAGACTAAGACTCGGAGGACACCGGACCTACCGACTGGATACACTCGGTGCGTCGTAACCTCCCTGGAGGGAAACTGCCGTACGTTTCCGGATGCATTAACTAGCATTTATAGCATACATTAGCTGTAACGCATGCATTCAATCGCCACCACTCCACCCTTGAATCAGAACCGTTGTGGAGGGCAGCGCACTCTATATAAGCCGCCCTCCCCCACTGGTAAAAGGGTTAGAAAAACATTGTACTCCATATTACACTCGGTAACAAGCTCCAAGAGCACTGATACGTAGGGCTATTACCTCCACCATAGAGGGGCCTGAACTCATACAACCTCGCCGTAGCTAGGACTCTGCCCATCTCATTCGTACCCTACACATCTACTGTCACGCTTATACCCACGACAGTTGGCGCCCATCGTGGGGCAGGCGTCTAAGCGACTTCCGGCGAGTTTGCGACTACTTCCTTTCGTCATGTCGTCCGGTGGAGTTTCGAGCATGGGTCACCAGATCCTCTTCGGTGCTCTCTCCTTCGTCGTCGACGATTCGGCGTGGCTTCGGGAGGCACCCCTTGAGGTCAAGGCACTACCCCGTCGCGGGGCCACGCACTTCCGTGCCGGCGCTCGCGGCGTTCTTCTTCTCCAACAATCGGCTCCATTTCCGGGTTACACCCTCGTCACTCGCTGCAGTAAGCGGTCTCGCAGTCCGCGTCTCCAACGTTGGGTGCAGCATGCCCGAGCGCGCCAGATCGCGTCCTCTCAGGTGGCAGTTTTGGAGTCTATTGTATTCGCCCCACGCTCCCAGTGCTCGGACTCGGTTCCGACTGAGCTTCCTACCGAGTACGTGGGTCGTGGGCCTGCAGCAGAAGTACACATGGCAAACTCCCATGAAGACCCTCGTCAAGCCGATCGAGGTGAAGTTGGCGAAGCATCCGGTGCGCGTCGTCCACCTCGTCGTTCTGCCAGTCGACACACTTGGCGGAGCAACGTGGAGGTGTTCCGCACACCTCTCCTCAACATGGCCGCGGCTGCCCAGATTGCCGATTCCCTCCAGCCGACTGATTCAGAGGCAGGAAGGGGAATCGAACAAATCCGAGCCCTGTTGCGCACGGCGCAGCAGCAGAATTCGGCAGTCTCCCAGTCACACAATCGGATCCACGATAGTTCCGTCCATACAAACACGCATAGATCGGTTCACAGCCCTAGATCTCATCAGTATCGCCGTCGCTCACGCACCCCTCCGCGGGGTGGGCCCTACGGGTCCCGGCATCATGATGATCGGCATTCAGTCGGCGACACTTACGACCCAAGACCCGACGCAAGGGGCCGAATCGCTCAGCGAAGAGTCGACAGGAGTCGAGCCCACCGCGATGGCCACAATATGGACCGTCCGAGTCGAAGCAGGGCCATCGTATCTGGCCCCGAGTGTTTTAGTCGAGCCATCCGCTCGGCTCATATCCCGCCCAACTTCCGATTGGCTGCGGGAATCGGTAAATTCTCAGGAGAGTCCAAGCCCGAAACATGGCTAGACGACTACCGAGTGGCGGTCCAGATCGGAGGAGGAGACGACCATGTCGCTATGAAGCACCTCCCTCTGATGCTCGACGGTTCGGCCCGAGCTTGGCTGAACCAGTTGGCCCCCTCAAGCATTTACAGTTGGGCAGATCTAGCCCGAGTGTTCATCAGAACCTTCGAAGGAACGTGCAAGCGCCCTGCAGGTCTTGTGGAGCTTCAGCACTGTGTCCAGAAGCAGAATGAGCCCTTGCGCGACTTCATCCAGCGATGGACGACTCTTTACCACACGGTGGAGAACGTCACCGAGCATCAAGCAGTCTGCGCCTTCAAGGCAGGCGTGCGGTACAGGGAGCTGTACTTGAAGTTTGGTCGAACCGGCGACATTTCCATGAGCAAGATGATGGAGATAGCAACTCGCTATGCAAATGGCGAAGAAGAGGACTGCATCCGGAGTGGTAAACACAAGACAGTCGGCGATGCCGACGGAGGTAACACTCGGAAGCAGAAACCAAAGGTTCCGCCCACACCGCAAGCAGAAGTTGCAGCTGTAACCAGCGCCAAATTCAAGGGCAAAGGGAAAGCGCAGTTCACCCCCAAGAAAAAGCCTTTCAACAATCCCATCCTGGACCAGCCTTGTCCGATCCATACGAAGATGGATGAGGAAGGTAACCCCATATACGCAAAGCACACCACTCGGCAGTGCCGTCTCCTGATCCAGGGGTTCAGCGAAGGGCAGCCGAGTGAGCAGAATCCTGAACAGGATGAGGAGGACAAGGAGGATCCGTTCCCCCAAGTCCATGCAACCCTCATGATCTTCGCTGACGTCGAAAGCAAGAGTCGACTGAAGCTAGTGAACAGATAAGTCAACATGGCCGTTCCGACTGCCCCCAAGTTTCTCAAATGGTCTCAGACTGCGATTACCTTCGATCAGTCGGATCACCCAACACATGTCCCCACCCCAGGAAGGCAGGCTCTGGTCGTCGACCCGGTGGTGGAAGGAGTCCGACTGCGCAAAGTCCTAATGGACGGCGGCAGCGGGTTGAATATTATGTACGCCGACACTCTCAAGGGGATGGGCATTCCGATGTCCAGACTCAGCGAGAGCAATATGCAGTTCCACGGAGTCGTCCCAGGGCGGAAGGCCAAATCACTCGGCCAGATCGCATTGGAGGTCATCTTCGGCTCCGACAAGAACTTTCGCAAGGAGAAGCTCACGTTTGAGGTGGTGGACTTCCAGAGCGCTTGCCATGCAATTCTGGGCCGCCCGGCATATGTGAGTTTCATGGCACGACCGTGTTATGTGTACTTGAAGCTGAAAATGCCCGGTCGAAAAGGCGTTATCACCATCACCGGCAACTGCCAGCGAGCCGAAGAGTGTCTGCAAGAGGGGTCGAGGATCACCGACCAGCAGATGGCTGTACTCGAGCTCGAAGAGTACAAGAAGACAGTCGACCCCGCCGACTTAATGCGCTCAAAGAAGCCAGCTTCTGAGTCCGCGTTCCAGTCGGCGGGAGAGACTAAGAAGGTCAGCATCCACCTGACGGACGAGTCAGCCGCCCCGACGAACATCTCCACCACCCTGGATCCCAAATAGGAAGCCGAGCTCACCCAATTCCTCCGTGAGAACTGGGACATCTTCGCATGGAAGCCATCTGACATGCCGGGTGTACCTAGGGAGTTGGCTGAGCACCGACTGCATGTGGATCCAGCTGCTCGGCCCGTCCGAGAGCGCCTGCGCCAGTCCGCCGCGCACAAAAGAAAGGCAATCGGAGAAGAGGTGGCTAAGTTGCTAGCTGCCAGATTCATTCGCGAGGTTCACCACTCCGAGTGGCTCGCCAATGTAGTCATGGTGCCCAAGAAGGACAAGTCACTCCGAATGTGCATTGACTTCAAGCACCTCAATAAGGTCTGCCCGAAAGACCATTTTCCGCTCCCCCACGTAGACCAAATTGTCGATTCGACTGCGGGGTGCGAGCGTTTATCATTTCTTGATGCCTACTCGGGTTATCATCAGATCCGTCTGTATGGTCCCGATGAGTTGAAAACAGCTTTCATCACCCCGTTTGGGTGCTTCTGCTACATCACCATGCCTTTCGGTCTGAAGAATGCAGGAGCTACCTTTATGCGCATGATCCAAAAATGTCTGCTCGACCAGATCGGTCGCAATGTGGAGGCATACATGGATGATATCGTAGTCAAGTCCCGCAAAGGTTCCGACCTGCTGACTGACTTGGCAGAAACATTCGCCAACCTTCGTAGGTACGATATCAAGCTAAATCCTGCCAAGTGTTCATTCGGTGTTCCCAGCGGAAAGTTACTCGGTTTCTTTGTTTCCGAACGAGGGATCGATGTTAACCCTGAAAAGATAGGGACCATCGTCCGAATGGAGAGGCCGGTCAGAATACACGATGTTCAACGACTCACAGGTTGTTTAGCAGCTTTGAGCAGGTTCATCAGTCGACTCGGCGAAAAAGCACTTCCTTTGTACCGACTCATGAAGAAATCAGATACCTTCAAGTGGACAGACGAAGCCCAAGTCGCGTTCGACGACCTCAAAGTCCTACTTTCCACCCAGCCGGTTCTTACTGCTCCGCTCAGTAAAGAGCCCCTTCTTCTGTATATCGCGGCTACAAATCAAGTCGTCAGTACTGTTCTTACAGTCGAGCGAGAAGAAGAAGGCAAAGCATACAAAGTTTAGCGGCCAGTGTACTACGTCTCCGAGGTCCTGACCCCTTCCAAGCAGAGGTATCCCCATTATCAGAAGCTTATCTATGGGATCTATTTGACTGCGAAGAAGGTTGCCCATTATTTCCAAGACCACTCGGTATCTGTCGTTTCTGATTCTCCTTTGTTGGAAATTCTCCACAATCGAGACGCGTCAGGCCGAGTGGCGAAGTGGGCGATGGAGATGCTGTACTGTGACATCAAGTTCAAGGCCAAGAAAGCTATTAAGTCTCAAGCCCTGGCTGACTTTATAGCAGAATGGGTAGAACAACAGCGACCGACTCACATCTACTCGGCTCATTGGACAATGTTCTTCGATGGGTCTAAGATGTTGAATGGATCCGGCGCTGGTGTTGTGATCATATCGCCAAAGGGTGACAAGCTCAAGTACGTGCTTCAGATACACTTTGATTCCTCTAACAATGAGGCAGAGTATGAAGCTCTTCTCTACGGATTGCACATGGCCATCTCACTCGGCGTCCGTCGCCTGATGGTCTACGGCGATTCAGACTTGGTGGTCAACCAAGTGATGAAAGAATGGGACGTAAGGAACCCCACTATGACAACCTACTGCAATGCAGTCAGGAAGCTGGAGAAGAAGTTTGAAGGTCTAGAACTTCATCATGTTCCAAGACTGAAGAACCAAGCGGCGGACGAGTTGGCGAAGCTCGGATCCACTCGGAGACCCGTCCCGAGTGATGTCTGCCTCAAGCACCTCCATCTTCCTTCAGTCAAAGAAGATCCCTTCACGGAAGAGCCAGTACAACCCAAGAGCGCAACAGACCCGACTGAAGTCGATGTGCCTGCTATGGTTGATCTGGTCACAGAGATTCTGGTAATCATTCCCGATTGGACTGTGCCGATTATGGCATATATCATAAGGCAAGAACTTCCAGAAGATGAAATCCAAGCCCGACAAATAGTTCGCAGGTCGAAGGCGTTCACTGTCATTGACGGTCAATTGTATAAGGAGAGTGTTTCAGGCGTTCTCCAACGTTGCATTTCCCCAGAGGAAGGGCAGTTGATCCTAGAGGATATCCACTCGGGAACCTGTGGCCATCATGCTTCTTCAAGAGCAATCGTCGCCAAGGCGTTCACGGCTGGATTCTTCTGGCTGCAGGCTAACGAAATGGCCAAAGCTATGGTCGATCGATGCGAAGGCTGTCAGTTCTACTCCAACAAGTCCCACAAGCCAACATCTGCACTAAAGACAATCCCACTTGTGTGCCCGTTTGCAATTTGGGGATTAGACACAGTCGGACCATTCAAGACAGGCCAAGGAGGCTACACACATCTGTTGGTGGCAGTCGACAAGTTTACAAAGTGGATAGAAGCCAAGCCCATCAAGAAACTCGACGCCTCCACAGCCGTGAAGTTTGTCAGAGACATCATCTCCAGATTGGGAGTGCCTCACAGCATAATCACGGACAATGGGACAAACTTCGACTCGGACAGATTCAAAGGTTTCTGCGCGAGTCAAGGTATCCGAGTGGATTTTGCTTCCGTAGCACATCCGCAATCCAATGGACAAGCTGAGCGGGCAAATGGACTTATCCTTCAAGGTTTGAAGCCTCGACTCTTGCGAGAGATAGGACATGCTGTTGGTGCATGGGTAACCGAGTTACCTTCAGTACTTTGGGGCCTCCGCACCACTCCGAACAGATCAACAGGGCGATCGCCGTTCTTCCTCGTCTATGGAGCAGAAGCGGTCCTTCCGAGTGACCTGCTTCACAATGACCCGCGAGTCGAACTCTTCTCTGAAGCCGAAGCGGAGCAAGCAAGGCAAGATGGAGTCGATCTTCTGGAGGAGGAACGCGAGATGGCACTCACTCGTTCGGCAATTTACCAGCAAGATCTGCGGCGTTTTCACGCACGACATGTCAGAAGCCGCACGTTCCAGGCTGGTGATTTGGTGCTCCGAGTGGATCAGCAAAGACCACACAAGTTGGCTCCGGCCTGGGAAGGACCTTTCATCGTTTCCAAGGTGCTGAACAACGGAGCATACACACTCTACAATATTCAGAGGGAGACAGACGAGCCACGCGCATGGAACGGAGATCTCCTCAAGCGTTTTCATACGTGATCGTCGACTGAAGCAGTGTAACGAACAAGTTTGAAGAAATAATATATTCAGCCGATTCAATTTTGTGCAGATTCAGAGTTCTCACACACACACACACACAAAAAAAAAACTTAGCTGCGATCCTAAATCGCCTAAGTAGTAACCTCCGCCGAGTGTGCATTATGCGTCACACTCGAGGACTTAGCTGCGATCCTGAATCGCCTAAGTATTAACTTCCTTCGACTGTGCACTATACGTCACACTCGGGGACTTAGCTGCGATCCTGAATCGCCTAAGTATTAACTTCCTCCGAGTGTGCACTATACGTCACACTCGGGGACTTAGCTGCGATCCTGAATCGCCTAAGTATTAACTTCCTCCGAGTGTGCACTATACGTCACACTCGGGGACTTAGGTGCGATCCTGAATCGCCTAAGTATTAAGTTCCTCCGAGTGTGCACTATACGTCGCACTCGAGGACTTAGCTGCGATCCTGAATCGCCTAAGTATTAACTTCCTCCGAGTGTGCACTATACGTCGCACTCGGGGACTTAGCTGCGATCCTGAATCACCTAAGTATTAACTTCCTCCGAGTGTGCACTATACGTTACACTCGGGGACTTAGCTGCGATCCTGAATCGCCTAAGTATTAACTTCCTCCGAGTGTGCACTATACATCACACTCGGGGACTTAGCTGCGATCTTGAATCGCCTAAGTATTAACTTCCTCCGAGTGTGCACTATACGTCACACTCCGGGACTTAGCTGCGATCCTGAATCGCCTAAGTATTAACTTCCTCCGAGTGTGCACTATACGTCACACTCGGGGACTTAGCTGCGATCCTGAATCGCCTAAGTATTAACTTCCTCCGAGTGTGCACTATACGTCACACTCGGGGTCTTAGCTGCGATCCTGAATCGCCTAAGTATTAACTTCCTTCGAGTGTGCACTATACGTCACACTCGGGGACTTAGCTGCGATCCTGAGTCGCCTAAGTATTAACCTCCTCCGAGTGTGCACTATGCATTGCACTCGGGGACTTAGACTTGACCAAGAATCACCTAAGTCTTAATCTTCTCCGAGTATGCACTAATTGTTGCACTCGACACAGCATTCAAACAAAAGAATAAATGTTTTCATTCCGACAACATAAGTTCAAAAATGATAGCTGACTCGGTGCAGATCAAGCTTACCTACACCAATTTAAAACTACGACCGCCAACAGAAGTGGCCAGAGTATATTACAGGTAAACACTCGGCATACCGAGGATAAAGTTCGCTCATGTGTCAGCTGGGCCGGCGTCAGGACTGGAGGGCTCCACAAAAGTGTCCAAGTCGATTCCATCTGCGATGCGGGTAGCAGTCTCAAGGAACGTCTCCATGAAGTCTTTGAATTGAAGCTTCTTCGTGTTGGCGACCTTCAATGCTTTCAGCTTATCTTCCCGCACCTCCTTGCAATGGACTCGGACCAAAGACAGCGCAACGTCCGCACCACAACGTGCTGCCGATTTCTTCCAGGATTGCACTCGGGCCGGAATCTCATCGAGCCGCCCCAACAGACTCCCCATCTCCTGCCACGACTCGTCTTCCGGCCAAAGTTCTTTCTCAATGCGGCCGAAGACTTCTCCCAATCGGTTGACGAAAGGACCCACTTTGCATACGCGGATATGCGCACGGAGCAGATCCCGGTTGGCGTCCTTGCTGAGTGGCACATTGTCCTTCATGGACCGCTCCACCGCCGCTGCTTCCGCTTCGGCATCAGTACAAAAATCTGCACCCAACGAGCAAATATACAGTAAAAACCGAGTGTTGGTCACACGGTACAACCACTTGACAAAGGATAAGACTTACCTGCCAGACGAGACATCATCTGGACAGCCCAGTCGTTGACATACTTCTCCTGAGCTGTCCATCGTTTGTTCCGAACAGCCATTTGATTGTGCAGTTCGGTCCTCTGTTTCTTCAGCCTTTCCACCTCCGCCACCAGCACCCTGTTTGCCTCCAGCTCCTCCTCCAAGGACTTCTCTCGTACTTCCAGTGCACTCTTCATGCCGGCCATGGCGACCGTTGCAGCTTCCAGTTCACCAGCGTACTGGTTCCTCTCCGCCCTCAAGGCTTCATAAGCAGTACCCATTTCACAAGTTTTCTGCATCAAGAAACAAAGAGTAATCAACAAGTTTATCAGTTCACAGGCTAAGTTCTTAAGACCCCTGCCGACGCAAGCAGTCGACAGCGGTCTCGGGGACTACACCCAGTGGGTTCACTGAGAGTGACCCCACTGGCATGCACCTCCCGCAGGTCCGCCCTGTTGAGATGCATGTTTTCCTACGTCTCAACGGCTAATTCTACTCCACCTACGTGCAACTTACTCTCGGTGACTCTTAACGCAAGAGCGCTCCGACTGCAATAAGTACTCGCACTCGGAAATATTGTTTACGGACACAACCCAAAATAAGACCAAATATATAAAGGAAACTGTCGGTGCAAGCACTCGACAGAAGTCTCGGGGACTACACCCACTGGGTTCACTCGGGGTGAACCCATTGCAACAACAATACCACCCAGTGGGCTACGGAAGCAAAGTAAGTACTTAGTAGACTACTTACTCGGATGTCCTCGCGCAGCTCCAAGCTCCGCTGGTACAAAGCCGCAACGGAGTCATAAGCCTTCTTGGCCTCCCCGGTCATCAGCTCCGCTTGGACCATGGCTCCCTTGGCCGCACCTGCTCCTCTCGGACACACCGAATGCTGAATTCAACATTCGACGAACCGGGAATCGTGGGAAGATCCTGGGGCATCCCAAGATTCGCCCCAGTCAGTTCGTCGCCCACCGGCACTGGTTCGGTCGGTGGAGGCACTTCAGTCGGTGGAGCGTCGGCGGCAGGGGCAGCAGCAGGAGGAGCAGCCTCAAGGACAGGCTCCACGACATGCTCCGCGGCCGGGTCGGCTCTCCCTTGCCCGTCTTCGTCCGGGTGAATCGCCCTTGACGAGCCGAATAGCATGACGATTCAGAAAAAGAAAAGGATAGTACAGTCTACAGGAATAAAACACCCGACTCTCCTACAACATACCCGGCTGGGACGAGACGACGTTGTCTATGTCCATGGGGTCATCCTCTTGGCGGACCGGAGAGGTTGTAGAAGTGGCGACCCTGTCAAGTGAAGCCCATTCGACTTGTAAAGCGGGAGTTCACTCGGATAACATAAAAAGCCGAGAGTTGGATTCGCTTACGTGGATGTGACGGGGATGGAAACCCTCATGCGCGGAAGAGCCCTCCGAGGTTTGGGCCCACTCGGTTTGGGCGGCCTGGGAGATTGGCCTGCAGGCTCAGCGGGGGCGTCCCTGGACCTCTTCGTGCCTCGAGCACTCGGGACCGCCGGAGCGGTAGGTAGAGCACTCGACAACGCGGGGGGAGCCGAAGGGATGACAGGCTCATGTCGACGCTTACTCCGCTGTTCTGGCGGTGGGGGCGGCGAGTCGTGCTCTTCGTCTTCTTCCTCCTCCTCGCTGTCTTCCTCCTCCGACTCCCTGCTGTCGGAGACATATTCAGCGCTCTCCACGCTCCCCTCCTGGCTACCTTCTTCCTCCTCCTCCTCCGGATTCCCGTTCGAGACAGGGGAGGACCAGTTGGTCCATTCCTACATGAGATTCAGTCGGAAACATTAAGCATCACACGAGGATATAAATGAACGGCTGAGATCAAAACAGTTCGATATATTCGGCTGATGCTACTCACCTGATTCGGTGGCGGGTTGTCCACGCTGTAAGGCACCACTCGGCGAGCTCCTTTAGGGTTCTCGCAAGGTCCCGTGATTTGGAGCACTATCGAGGTCACCTTCTCCTCGAGTATGCCCACCGCGACGGTCCGAGTGGAATCCTCGGGCCCTGTGTAGAGCCACATAGCATGGTGGCGAGCTTGTAGAGGCTGGATCCCCCGACCGATGAAGACTTCCAGCAGGTCAATACCGGAGACCCCCCTTCTGACAACATCCACGAGTGCCTCGACCAAAGGCTGGATGTCGTTCTTCTCAGTTTTCGAGAGGGCGAGTTGCTTGGGCGGAGCAGGACGGTCTAGACTAAATGGAGGCTGCCCAGTCGACGCGTTCGGGCAGGCTATATCCTGGCAGTAGAACCACGTCGACTGCCAGTTCCTAACCGACTCACTCAACTACAGAGCAGGGTAGCTGCTCCGACTCTTCTTTTGGAACCCTAAACCCCCACAGAGCTGGAGGAGATGCGTCTTGTCATCCGATTGACTAAGACGTTTTATGGTTTGAGAGCGGGCGGAGAAGATGTATTTGAATAAACCCCAATGGGGAGGACAACCAATAAAGCATTCGCATAAAACGATGAAGGGAGAAATGTGGACGATGGCATTCGGAGGGAAATGATGGAGTTGTGCACCAAAATGATTCATGATACCCTTGAAGAAAGGGTGGGGGGGCAGAGAGAAACCTCGGTGAACGTGGCTGAGGAGCAAGACGCGCTCCCCCTCCCGTGGCGCCGGCTCAACCTCGTCGCCCGCGGGCAACCTCCAAGACTTATGCACGAGATGGCCGTGCTCTACCAGCTCGAGCAGGTCCCCCTCCGTCACTGTGGAGGGGAGAAAGTCTCCCTGGATCCATCCCGCTAGCAATGGCCGCTGCCGCCGCTGAGCAGCCACCGCCTTGCCCTTCTTCTTCCTTGCCTCCATCTTGCTGGTTTGGCCCTTGGTCATGGCGGCGATGGCGAGCTTTCGAGAAGGATGGGAAGGGAAAGGTGTATGAGCGCAAGAGGTGGCGAGGAAGACGGAGAAAGCAAGAGCAGAGGATTCGGCGAACGTAACCGAAGGGTCTCGTCGGCCAGAGTTAAATAGAACACCGACTGGGTCGCTGGCGAGCGGGCCCGAAATCTTATCCGCCCAACCAGCCGCGGCGATATCGGCGGAAGAGTTGAAGGCGCGAGGATCGAGGAGTCAGGCGCTACTCGAGCGCGCTGACGTTGCCCCCGCTAAGCGCGCGGAACCCGAAATTTGAGATCCTGGAAAATCCGCCGCTGTCAGTTGACCGGTCGTGTCAAAAGATGCCGCGAAGGCACTCGGTTCCCGACAGTCCGTTCTGCAAAACACATTCACTTGGATCATTGGCCAGGAGAGATAGAATGGATAGAGGAAAGCAACGCCCAAGCCGAACCTAGTCCAGTCGGATCTGAGCGTCGAGCACTGCTTTGACGTTTCAACCCCAATCCATTCGGGGACTAATGATGGGGTCATAGTCCTAGGGTAGGGTCATAGGCCTGTCCTACAGGTCCTACCCAAGGACTACCCCACGCAAGAGACAGGACCTTAAGTATGCCCGACTGTATTAAGGTGCCCCCATCATCCAGTCGGTAACGGGCCCAGAATCATCCAGTCGGAGACTAAGACTCGGAGGACACCGGACCTACCGACTGGATACACTCGGTGCGTCGTAACCTCCTTGGAGGGAAACTGTCGTACGTTTCCGGGTGCATTAACTAGCATTTATAGCATACGTTACCTGTAACGCATGCATTCAATCGCCACCACTCCACCCTTGAATCAGAACCGTTGTGGAGGGCAGCGCACTCTATATAAGCCGCCCTCCCCCACTGGTAAAAGGGTTAGAAAAACATTGTACTCCATATTACACTCAGTAACAAGCTCCAAGAGCACTGAGACGTAGGGCTATTACCTCCACCGTAGAGGGGCCTGAACTCATACAACCTCGCCGTAGCTAGGACTCTGCCCATCTCATTCGTACCCTACACATCTACTGTCAGGCTTATACCCACGACAGGATGCCTTCCCGGGGCATCCCCAAGCTTAGGGTTTTGGTGTCCTTGAATTTGGCTTGGGATGCCTTGGGCATCCCCAAGCTTGAGCTCTTTCCACTCCTTATCTCTTTGTCCATGATAACATCACCCAAAACTTGAAAACTTCACAACACAAAACTTAAACAGAAACTTGTGATAACATTAGCACAAGAAAACAAACTACCACCTCTTTAGGTACTATAGAAATCTTGATTTTTATTTGTATTAGTGTTGGGCTACTGTATTCTCACTTTTCCATGGCTAGTACCCCCGATACTAACCATAGTTTCATCAAAACAAGCAACCAACTCAACAGAAACATAATCTGTCAAAAACAGACCATTCTGTAGCAATCTGTATACTTCGTATACTTCTGGTACCTCAAAAATTCTGAAAAATTACGAATGCCTCGGAAAAAGGAATATCAACCAGAATAAAAAAGAATCAACTCAAAATCTCTTTCTGAATAAAAATGAAAAATCATCTCGTGAGTGAAAAGTTTTTGTCATTTTCCAACAGGATCAAACAACCATCACCAACACTAGTCATAAAGGTTTTGCTTGGCTCAAACACAAAAAAAACACAAAAAACACAATCACAACAGAATTATGATAGTGTGGATGCAACAAAACAGAAAGAAAAAGATAAATTCATTGGGTTGCCTCCCAACAAGCGCTATTGTTTAACGCCCCCAGCTAGGCATAAAAGCGATAGAATCACATATCGTCGTCTTTGGTGCTGAAACCATAAGTGGCCCTCATTATGGATTCATAAGGCAATATTATTTCCTTTCTAGGAAAGTGCTCCATGCCCTTTTAAAAGGAAATTGAAATCTAATATTCCCTTCCTTCATATCGATGATAGTACCGATAGTTGATACGTCTCCATCGTATCTAGTTTTCCAAACTCTTTTGCCCTTGTTTTGCACTCTAATTTGCATGATTTGAATGGCGCTGTTTTCAGCAGAATTGCCTTGGTGTTATTTTTGTGCAGAAATCAAAGTTCTCCAAACATCCTAAAAATTTATAGGGAGCAGTTTTGGAAAATATCAAAAATATCTGCGCCAAGTTCCACCTCAGGGGGTGGGCCAGTGGGCCACAAGCCCCTGCTCTACCACCACTCCCTCATGGCGGTGGGCAGGCTTGTGGGGCCCACAGGCACTTGCCGCCCCCAACTCCAGCTCTATAAGTTGCCTTTCATCCCAGAAAAAATAAAAAGAGAAGTTTTCGTCACGTTTTCGATACGGAGGTGCCGCCACCACCTGTTCTTCATCTGGAGGGCAGATCTGGAGTCCCTCTTGGGCTCCGGAGAGGGGAAATCATCGCCATCGTCATCATGAACCTTCTTCCCTCTCCAATTCCATGAAGCTCTTCGTCGTTCGTGAGTAATCTATTCGTAGGCACACTGGGCGGTGATGAGTAGGATGAGATCTATCATGTAATCGAGTTAGTTTAGATGGGGATTGATCCCTAGTATCCACTATGTTCTGAGATTGATGTTGCTACTACTTTGCTATGCTTAATGCTTGTCACTAGGACCCGAGTGCCATGATTTCAGATCTGAAATTATTATGTTGCCACCAATATATGTGTGTTTTAGATCCGATCTTGCAAGTTGTAGTTACCTACTATGTGTTATGATCCGGCAACCCCGGAGTGACAATAACCGGAACCACTCCCGGTGATGACCATAGTTTGAGGAGTTCATGTGTTCACCAAGTGTTAATGCGTTGGTCCGGTTCTTTATTAAAAGGATAACCTTAATATCCCGTAGTTTCCTTTTGGACCCCGCTACCACGGGAGGGATGGACAATAGATGTCATGCAAGTTCTTTTCCCTAAGCACGTATGACGACACACGGAATGCATGCCTACATCACATTGACGAACGGGAGCTAGCCACATATCTCTCCGTGTTATAGCTGTTGCATGATGAATATCATCCAAAAAAATCACCGACCCATTGCCTACGAGTTTGTCCTACTACTGCTGTTACTTGTCTTGCTCTGCTGCTGCTACTACTGTTTCTACTGCTGTTACTTGTCTTGCTCTGCTGCTGCTACTACTGTTGCTATTGTTGTTACTTGTCTTGGTCTGCTGTTACTGTTGCTACTATTGTTGCTTGCTACTGTTGCTACTTGCTACTGTTGTCACTACTGCTGTTCCTTGCCACTGCTATTGCTCGTTACACTGTTGCTACCTGCTACACTCTTGATTCACCGGCCGTTGACGAGAACTGACAATTTCCGTCAACGCGGCAACAGAGGCGCCATTGATACAATCGTTAGGAATAGTCTGCCATCAATAGATCGTTTCTGACACCGTTGTTATCATATTACTTTGCTGTTACTATTGTGCTAGCAGATACTAATCTTTTAGGTGTAGTTGAATCCGACAAATTCAGGTGCTAATACTCGAGAGTATTCTCTCACCTCCTTTAGGCAATCAACAAATTTGGGTCGAATACTCTACCCTCAAAAACTGCTGCGAACCCACGCGCTAGTGGGCCATCAACAACATTCTTCTAGTTTCATTACTAGGGAGTGCTAGCAGCATTCTTCTGGTGCCATTGCAAGGGAAGGATTGTTGTCATAAGCATTCGTCTAGCTAACGCGAGAGATTGCAGATCAATAGTCCTTAGGAAAGGTCTACCAAGAATAATAGGGCATGTAGGGTTGCAATCAATGTCAAGCACAATGAAATCCACGGGTACATAGTTCCTATTTGCAATAATAAGAACATCATTGATCCTTCCCATGTGTTTCTTGACAGTAGAATCCGCAAGATGCAAATTAAGAGAACACTCTTCAATCTCATTGAAACCCAGAACATCACATAAAGACTTTGGAATCGCTGAAACACTATCACCCAAATCACACAAAGCATTGCATTCATAGTTTTTGATTTTGATTTTGATAGTAGGTTCCCACTCATCATGAAGCTTTCTAGGGATACAGACTTCCAATTCAAGTTTCTCTTCAAGAGATTTTATCATGGCTTCGATGATATGATCGGTAAAGGCCTTGTTTTGGCTATAAGCGTGTGGAGAGTTTAACATGGAGTGCATCAAGGAAATGCATTCAATCAAGGAGCAACTATCATAATTGAATTCCTTGAAATCCAAGGTAGTAATTTCATTACTACTCAAAGTTTTAATATCTTCTACTCCACTTTCAATGCTTTTAGCATCAAGATAGATGGACTCTGAATCAATTGGGCACTTTTAAACCAAAGTGGATTCATACCCAGTTCCATCATCATTAGGTTTGACACAAGAAAACAAATATTAAATGGGAGTCACACCAAGCACTTTAAGGTCTTCGTGATTCTTATCACGAGAACATGCCTTTTTAAGCCATTCATGTCTAGCACGAATTTGGGCAGTTCTTTCTTTGCTCTCAATCATGGAAACACAGATAGCTTTCAAAGTTTCATCCATATTGATCTTGGGAGGAGCACATCTAACTTTCAAAGTATCAACATCACTAGACATTCTATCAATGCTCTTAGCCAAATCGTGAATTTTGAGTAGTTTTTCCTCTATGGACGCATTGAATTTTTTTTGCGAGTTGATAAACTCTTTGATATTACTCTCTAGATTACAGGGTAACCTATTGTAATTTCCATGAGTATTGTTGTAGGAGTTGCCAAAGTTATTAGAGGAGTTACTAGGAAAAGGCCTAAGAACATAGTTTCCTCTAAAAGCATTGTTGTTGCCAAAATTATTCCTACCAAAAAAATTAACGTCCAAGCTAGCGTTGCTACTCTCAATCAAGGAAAACAAGGGCATATCATTAGGATCTAAGGGAGCACTTCTACTAGCAACCAAATTCATTAACTCATCCATCGAGTTAATTTCTTCTATAGCGTGTACCTTCTTACTAGTAGGTGACCTTTCAGTGTGCCACTGAGAATAGTTCGTCATGATATTGTCTAGGAGCTTTGTGGCTTCCCCTAATGTGATTTCCATGAACGTTCCACCTGAGGCGGAGTCCAAGATATTTCTAGAAGCGAAATTCAAGCCAGCGTAGAACTTTTGTATAATCATCCAAAGACTCAAGCCATAAGCGGGACAATATCTAATCATCAATTTCATTCTCTCCCAAGATTGTGCAACGTGTTCATGCTCAAGTTGCTTAAAAATCATGATGTCATTACAGAGAGAGATAATCTTAGCCGGCGGAAAATACATGGAAATATAAGCATCTTTGCACTTATCCCAAGAACTGATACTATTTTTGGGCAAAGACGAAAACCAACTTTTTGCTCGATCTCGCAACGAGAAAGGAAAAAGCTTCAATTTAATCGCATCATTATCCACATCTTTATTCTTTTGCATATCGCAAAGCTCAATGAAGGTATTGAGATGGGATGCGGCATCTTCACTAGGAAGGCCGGAGAATTGCTCTTTCATAACAAGATTCAGCAAAGCGGCATTGATTCCATATGACTCCGCACTATTGGCGGGAGCAATCGGAGTTCTAATAAAATCATTATTATTAGTATTTGAGAAGTCACAAAGTTTGGTGTTTTCATTCATGGTGACTTCAGCAAGCAAGCAAGCACAAAAGCGAACAAAGAGCAAGCGAGAAAAAAGGGTGAACGAAAAGGCGAAGAAAAAAGGCAAATTGGTGAAGTGGGGAAGAGGAAAACGAGAGGCAACTGGCAAACAAAGTAAATGCAAGAGATGAGTTTGCGACACTTACTTGGATGAGTTCTTGACTTGATCCTCCCTGGCAACGGCGCCAGAAATTCTTCTGCTACAGCAACAAAAGTCCTTCCCCGGCAATGCCAGGAATTCTTATTGCTACTTCTCTTGCTTGCGTCGGTTTTCCCCTTGAAGAGGAAAGGGTGATGCAGCACAGGAGCAGTAAGTATTTCCCTCAGTTTGAGAACCAAGGTATCAATCCAGTAGGAGAATCTCATCAAGTCCAGAGTACCTGCACAAACACAAAGAGCTTGCACCCAACCCTGTAAAGGGGTTGTCAATCCCTTCAAGATTGATTGCGAAGTGAGATCTGAAGGCGGAAAGTGCAACGAAGAAAAAGTGCAAGGCTGAAAATATGGTGTGGAGTAGACCCCGGGCCATAGTGTTCACCAGAGGCTTCTCTCAAAATAGCAAATATTACGGTGGGTGAACAAATTACTGTCGAGCAATTGATAGAACCGCGCAAAGTCATGCCGATATCTAAGGCAATGATCATACATATAGGCATCACGTCCGAGACAAGTAGACCGATACTTTATGCATCTACTACTATTACTCCACACATCGACCACTATCCAGCATGCATCTAGTGTATTGAGTTCATGACGAACAGAGTAACGCCTTAAGCAAGATGACATGATGTAGAGGGATAATCTCAAACCAATGATGAAAAACCCATATTTTTACCCTTGATGGCAACAACATGATGCGTGCCTCGCTACCCCTTCTGTCACTGGGTGAGGTCACCGCACGGTATGAACCCAAAACCAAGCACTTATCCCATTGCAAGAAGCATATATCTAGTTGGCCAAACAAAACCGAAACCTCGAAGAGAATTACAAGGATATGAAATCAAGCATAAGAGAGATCAGAAGAAACTCAAATAAGATTCATAGATAATCTAATCATAAATCCACAATTCATCAGATCTCGACAAACACACCGCAAAAGAAGATTATATCACATAGATCTCCATGAAGATCCTGGAGATCTTTGTATTGAAGATCCAAGAGAGAGAAGAAGCCATCTAGCCACTAGCTATGGACCCGTAAGTCTATGGTGAACTACTCACGCATTATCGGAGAGGTCATGATGTTGATGAAGAAGCCCTCCGTGTCCGAATCCCCCCTCCAGCAGGGCACGAGAACGTGCCCCAGATGGGATCTTGCGGAGACAGAAGCTTGCGGCGGCGGAAAAGTACTTTCGATGATCTCCTGATTTTTTTCTGGGATTTTAGGGAATATATAGGCGCGAAACCTAGGGCAGAGGTGGCCCATGGAGCCCACAAGCCAGGGAGGCGGGCCCCCTGGCCGCGGCTAGGGGGCTTGTGCGGTCCCTGCAGGCCCCCTGCCCTGATTCTCCGGCTTCCCGATCTTTTTCTGTTTCGGAAAAATCTTTTTGGCAGTTTCATTCCGTTTGGACTCCGTTCAAAATCCTCGTCTGAAAGGGTTCAAAAACATGGAAAAACAGGAACTGGCACTTGGCACTGAGTTAATAAGTTAGTCCCAAAAAATATATAAAAGTCATGCAAAACTTCCAAAGTTTGACAACATAATAGCATGAAACCATCAAAAATTATAGATACGTTGGAGACGTATGAGGATGCCTTTCTTGAGTCACTTGGTATCACTCATGAGTTCTCTGCTCCATACACGCCACGGTAGAATGGAGTTTTGGAGTTTAAGAATAGGACACTTGTTAAGATGCCCCGCACAATGCTTGGTGAATACAAGAAGCCAAGAAAATTCTGTCCTGAAGCCATTGCCACTACATGTCACATCATCAACATGGTATATCTTCATAAATTCCTCAAGAAAATCTCATGTGAGCTATTGGTTAGTAAGAAACCCAATGTAAGTTATTTCAAAGTCTTCGTTGTAAGATGTTGGATGAGATATCCACACCATATGTCATAATTTACACCGAAAGCACGTGAGGTTATGGAACGAATTTGCACACCTACAGAGTCTTCAACATTTTCCAAAATAAAATTGTTAAAACTAGAGATGTGTTGTTCGATGAAACTAATGGCTCGCAAAGAGAGCATGTGCCTCCTGTGCTAGATGAACTTCCTTCTAGTGATCTATTAGGCTGATGGGTACTGGTGAAATCATACCTAGGGAACCAATTGTCGAGAAAGTCAGCATTCCTTCACCAACCCAACACAAAGACAATGATGTTCCTGAAGATAATGTTGTTGACGAAAAAAATGCTCTGCAGCAGAACCAAAGTCTTCGGCCTACTCATCATCATGTGGCAAATGAAGTCAAATTGACAAGACGCTCGACAAAATTAATGCACCAGGTCCTCTCACTCGCTCAAGAGCTAGCCAATCGGCTAACTTTTGTGGGCACTTTGCTTTTGCATCTATCTCAGAGCCCATCAAAGTAGATCAAGCCTTCATAAAATCAGAATGGACTCAAGCCATGCAAGAAGAGCTTCAACAATTCAAGCTCGACAATGTATGGGAACTAGTCAAGTGTCCCGATCCATGCAAGCACAATGTCATCGACACAAAGTGGACCTACCACAACAAGCAAGATGAATCTGGCCAAGTGGTCAGAAACAAGGCTCGACTAGTCACTCAAGGCTACACACAGGTTGAGGGTATTGATTCTGATGAAACCTTTGCACCTGTGGCTAGACTTGAAGCCATACACATATTACTTGCTTATGCTAACCATCATGATATAAGCATTCCTCAACGGTAAGATTGAGGAAGAAATATATGTTTCTCAACCACCATTGTATGAATATCCAAAACACCCTGACATGGTCTACAGGCTCAAAAAGGCATTGCATGGCCTCAAAGAAGCACCACGGCCCAGCATGACAGACTCAAGGAATTTCTAAAGGGGAAAGGCTTCAAACCTGGTTCACTCGATCGTATTGTTTTCACTAAATCATATGATGGTGAACTATTTGTATGTAAAATATATGTTGATGACATTATCTTCAGATGTACTTGATGACCAAAAAGTATAGGGGATCTGTTGGGGTCGAGGGAGAAAGTCAAAAAATTTCCTACGAAACACCAAGATCAATCTAGGAGATGCTACCAACGAGATGGGGTAGAGCATCTTCATACCTTTGAAGATCACTAAGCAGAAGGGTTACTACGAACACGGGTGATGGAGTCGTACTCGTAGTGATTCAGATCGCGGTAGATGGGATCCAAAGCGCCGAACAATGGCGCCTCCACGTTCAACACACGTGCAGCCCGGTGACGTCTCCTCTACCTTGAACCAGCAAGGGGAGAGGGGAAGTTGATGGAGAGCTTCGGTAGCACGACGACATGGTGGCGGTGGAGCTATGTGGTTCTCCGGCAGGGCTTCGCCAAGCACCGCAGAGGAGGAGGAAGAGAGAGGGCAGGGCTGCGTCGAGGTGGATGGAAAACTTGTGTGTTGCAGCCCCAAAACTCTTGGGTATATATAGGAGGAGGGGAAGGGCTGGACGGCCACCCTAGGAAATCCTAGGAGGGGCGGCGGCCATCCTAGATGGGAGGGGTGGTGTCCCAAAGAGGGGGCGGCGGCCAGGTGGGAGGTGGGCCACCTCCACACCCTAGCGTTGCCAGCCCAGGCGCCTTGGGCCTTGGTGGGTGGCGCACCAGCCCATCTAGGGGTTGGTTCCCTTCCACTTTTGGCCCACGTGGCCCTTCGGGGCTGGTGGCCCCTCTCGGTGGACCCTTGAAACCCTTCCCGTGGTCCCGGTACAATACCGATGATCCTCGAAATGTTTTCGGTGATCAAATCTCCACTTCCTATATATGAATCTTTACCTCTGGACCATTCCGGAACTCCTTGTGACGTCCAGGATCTCATCCGGCACTCCGAACAACTTTTGGTAACCACATACTATTCTCATTACAATTCTAGCGTCATCGAACCTTAAGTGTGTAGACCCTACGGGTTCGGGAACCATGCAGACATGACCGAGACACCTCTCCGGTCAATAACCAACAACATCATATGGATATCCATGTTGGCTCCCACATGTTCCACGATGATCTCCTCGGATGAACAACAATGTCGGGGATTCAATCAATCTTGTATGCAATTCCGTTTGTCTATCGGTATATAACTTGGGCGAGATTCGATCGTCGGTATCCCCATACCTTGTTCAATCTCGTTCCATAACACATGATTCCGTGACTAACTCCTTAGTCACGTTGAGCTCAACAGGATGATGTATTACCGAGTGGGCCCAGAGATACCTCTCCGTCATACGGAGTGACAAATCCTAGTCTCGATTCGTGCCAACCCAACAGACACTTTCGGAGATACCTGTAGTGCACCTTTATAATCACCCAGTTACATTGTGATGTTTGATACACCAAAGCATTCCTACGGTGTCCGGGAGTTGCACAATCTCTTGGTCTAAGGAAATGATAACTGACATTAGAAAAGCTTTAACAGACGAACTACACGATCTTGTGTTATGCTTAGGATTGGGTCTTGTCCATCACATCATTCTCCTAATGATGTGATCCCGTTATCAATGACATCCAATGTCCATGTCAGGAAACCATAACCATCTATTGATCAACGAGCTATCCAACTAGAGGCTCACTAGGGACATGTTGTGGTCTATGTATTCACCGGTTAGTACAATTATAGCACGAATAATAGTCAATTATCATGAACAAGGAAATATAATAATAACCACTTTATTATTGCCTCTAGGGCATATTTCCAACAGTCTTCCACTTGCACTAGGGTCAATAATCTAGTTACATTGTGATGAATCGAACACCCATAGAGTACTTGTGCTAATCATGTTTTGCTCGTGGAAGAGGTTTAGTCAACGGATCTGCGACCTTCAGATCTGTATGTACTTTACAAATATCTATATCGCCATCCTGGATGTATGCATGTATGGAGTTAAAGCGGCGCTTGATGTGCTTGGTCTTCTTGTGAAACGTGGGCTCCTTGGCAATGGCAATAGATGCAGTGTTGTCACGGAAGAGCGTCATCGAGCCCGACGCACTAGGAATCACTCCTAGGTCGGTGATGAACTCCTTCATCCAGACTCCTTCTTGTGCTGCTTCTGAAGCAGCTATCTACTCCGCTTCACATGTACATGCCACCATGACACTTTGCTTGCAACTGCACCAGCTGACTGCCCCACCATTCAAAATATATACGTATCTGGTTTGTGACTTGGAGTCATCGGGATCTGTTTCGAAGCTAGCATCAATGTAACCCTTTACAACGAGCTCTTCGGCACCTCCATAAATGAGAAACATATCTTTAGTCCTTTCTAGGTACTTAAGGATATTCTTGACCGATATCCAACGATCCACTCTTGGATCACTTTGGTACCTCCCTACCAAACTTATGGCAAGGTTCACATCAAGTCTGGTACACAACATGGCATACATAATAGAGCCTATGGCTGAAGCATAGGGGATGTTACTCATCTTTCCTATATCTTCTGTTGTGGTCGGGCGTTGAGCTGTGCTCAACCTCACACCTTGTGATACAGGCAAGAACCCCTTCTTGGCCTTATCCATATTGAACTTCTTCAATATCTTGTCAAGGTAGGTGCTTTGTGAAATACCAATGAGGTGTCTCGATCTATCTCTATAGATCTTGATGCCTAATATGTAAGCAGCTTCTCCAAGGTCCTTCATTGAAAAACACTTATTCAAACACGCCTTTATGCCTTCCAAAAGTTCTATATCATTTCCCATCAACAATATGTCATCCACATATAATATGAGAAATGCTACAGAATTCCCACTCACTTTCTTGTAAATACAGTCCTCTCCATAAGTCTGTACAAATCCAAACGCTTTGATCACCTCATCAAAGCAAATGTTCCAACTCCGAGATGCTTGCACTAGCCCATAGATGGAGCGCTGGAGCTTGCATACCTTGTCAGCATTTTTAGGATTGACAAAACCTTCCGGTTGTATCATATACAATTCTTCCTTAAGAAAACCGTTAAGGAATGCCGTTTTGATGTCCATTTGCCAGATCTCATAATCATAAAATGCGGCAACTGCTAACATGATTTGGACCGACTTCAGCATCGCTACGGGTGAGAAAGTCTCATCGTAGTCAATTCCTTGAACTTGTCAATAACCCTTAGCGACAAGTCGAGCCTTATAGATGGTCACATTACCATCCGCGTCGGTCTTCTTCTTAAATATCCATTTATTTTCTATGGCTCGCCGATCATCGGGCAAGTCCACCAAAGTCCATACTTTGTTCTCATACACGGATCGTATCTCGGGTTTCATGGCTTCAAGCCATTTGTTGGAATCCGGGCCCGTCGTCGCTTCTTCATAGTTCGAAGGTTCACCGTTGTCTAACAACATGATTTCCATGGCAGGGTTGTCGTACCACACTGGTGCGGAACGTGTCCTTGTGGACCTTCGAGGTTCAGTAGCAACTTGATCTAAAGATTCATAATCATCATCATTAACTTCCTCTCTAGTCGGTGTAGGCACCACATAAACATTTTCCTACGCTACGATACTCTCAGGTTCGAGAGGAGGTACAATTACCTCATCAAGTTCTACTTTCCTCCCACTTACTTCTTTTGAGAAAAACTCTTTCTCTAGAAATGATCTGTTCTTGGCAACAAAGATTTTGCCTTAGGATCTAACATAGAAGGTATACCCAATAGTTTCTTTAGGGTATCCTATGAGGACGCATTTTTCCGCTTTGGGTTTGAGATTCTCACGTTGAAGTTTCTTCACATAAGCATCGCAGCCCCAAACTTGCAGAAATGACATCTTAGGTTTCTTTCCAAACCATAATTCATACGGTGTCGTCTCAACAGATTTAGACGGTGCCCTATTTAAAGTGAATGCGACAGTTTCCAAAGCATATCCCCAAAATGATAGCGGTAAATCAGTAAGAGACATCATAGATCGCACCATATCCAATAGAGTGCGATTACGATGTTCGAACACACCATTATGCTCAGGTGTGCCAAGCGGCATGAGTTTTGAAACAATTCCACATTTTCTTAAGTGCGTGCCAAACTCATGACTCAAAAAATCTCCTCCACGATCAGATCATAGGAACTTTATTTTCTTGTCATGTTGATTCTCAACCTCACTCTAAAATTCCTTGAACTTTTCAAAAGTTTCAGACTTGTGTTTTATTAAGTAGACATACCCATATCTGCTCAAGTCATCAACGAGGGTGAGAACATAACGATAGCCACTGCGAGCCTCGACGCTCATTGGACCGCACACGTCGGTATGTATTATTTCCAACAAGTTGGTTGCTTGCTCCATTGTTCTGGAGAACGAAGTCTTAGTCATCTTACCCATGAGGCACGGTTCGCACGTGTCAAATGACTCAAAATCAAGAGACTCCAAAAGTCCATCTGTATGGAGTTTCTTCATGCGTTTGACACCGATATGACCAAGGCGGCAGTGCCACAAGTATGTGGGACTATCATTATCAACCTTACATCTTTTGGTACTCACACTATGAACATGTGTAACATCATGTTCGAGATTCATCAAGAATAAACCATTGACCAGCGGGGCATGACCATAATACATGTCACTCATATAAATAGAACAACCTTATTCTCAGATTTAAATGAGTAGCCATCTCGCATTAAAACGAGATCTAGATACAATGTTCATGCTCAAAGCTGGTACTAAATGACAATTATTGAGGTTTAAAACTACTCCTGAAGGTAGATGTAGAGGTACCGTGCCGACGGCAATCACATCGACCATGGAACCATTCCCGACGCGCATCGTCACCTCGTCCTTTGCCAGTCTCCGCTTATTCCGCAGTTCCTGTTTTGAGTTGCAAATGTGAGCAACATCACCGGTATCAAATACACAGGAGCTACTACAAGCGCTGGTAAGGTACACATCAATAACATGTATATCATATATACCTTTGACGTTGTCGGCCTTCTTATCTGCTAAGTACTTGGGGCAGTTCCGCTTCCAGTGACCGGTTGCCTTGCAGTAATAGCATTCAGTCTCATGCTTGGGTCCATTCTTGCGCTTCTTCCCGACAACTGTTTTACCAAATGCGTCAACTTCTTTGTCGTTCTTCTTGAAGTTCTTTTTACCCTGGCCTTTCTTGAAACTGGTGGTCTTATTCACCATTGATGTCTTCTACGCAACCTTCTCCTTGTAGACGTTGTTGTGCCCCCAAGTGTAGAGGTTTGAAGGACAGTAGCAATTTTCCCTCAAGTGGGTGACCTAAGGTTTATCAATCCGCCGGAGGCGTAGGATGAAGATGGTCTCTCTCAAGCAACCCTGCAACCAAATAACAAAGAGTATCTTGTGTCCCCAACACACCCAATACAATGGTAAATTGTATAGGTGAACTAGTTCGGCGAAGAGATGGTGATACAAGTCCAATATGGATGGTAGATATTGGTTTTTGTAATCTGAAATTACAAAAATAGCAAGGTAACTAATAGTAAAAGCGAGCACGAACGATATTGCAATGCGTGGAAACAAGGCCTAGGGTTCATACTTTCACTAGTGAAGTTCTCTCAACAATGATAACATAATTGGATCATATAACTAGCCCTCAACGTGGAACCAAGAGTCACTCCAAAGTCACTAATAGAGGAGAACAAATGAAGAGATTATTGTCGGGTACGAAACCACCACAAAGTTATTCTTTCTGATCAATCTATTCAAGAGTCCGTAGTAAAATAACACGAAGGTATTCTTTCCGTTCGATCCATCATAGAGTTCGTACTAGAATAACACCTTAAGACACACATCAACCAAGACCCTCATGTCACCTAGATACTCCATTGTCACCTCAAGTATCCGTGGGCATGATTATACAATATGCATCACACAATCTAAGAATCATCTATTCAACCGACACATAGAACTTCAAAGAGTGCCCCAAAGTTTCTACCGGAGAGTCAAGAATAAAACGTGCGCCAACCTCTATGCATAGATTCCCGATGTCACGAAACCCGCAAGTTGATCACCAAAACATACATCAAGTACTCACATGAATATCCCATTGTCACCACAGATAGACACGTGCGTGACATACATCAAGTTTTCTTAAAGACTCAATCCGATAAGATAACTTCAAATGGGAAACTCAATTGATTACAAGAAGGGAGAGGGGGAAGAACATAATAAGATCCAACTATAGTAGCTAAGACCGCGGTAAATCGAGATAATGACATCTCAAGAACACGAGAGAGAGAGAGATCAAACACATCGCTACTGGTAGATACCCTCAGCCCTGAGGGAGAACTACTCCCTCCTCATCATGTAGATCACCGGGATGATGAAGATGGCCCCCGGAGATGGATTCCCCCTCCGAGAGGGTGCCAGAAAGGGCTCTCGATTGGTTTTTGGTGGCTATAGAGGCTTGCGGCGGCGGAACTCCCGATCTAGGTTTCTTTTTGGGGTTTTTGTATTTATAGGAATTTATGCCGGTGGAATTACGTCGGTTGGGCCCACGAGGAGGTCACAAGCCTGCTAGGCACGACCTAGGGGGCGGGCCTCCTGAGCTTGTGACTCCCTCGTGGCTCTTCTAGCCGTCTTCCAAAGCTTCAGGGGTCTCTTTTGGTCCAAAAAAATCATCGTGAAAGATTTATTCCATTTGGACTCTGTTCTGAAAAAGGTCAAAAGCTCGGAAAAAACAGAAACAGGCACTAGGCACTAAGTTAATAGGTTAGTCCCAAAAAAGATATAAAATAGCATATTCATGCATACAAAACATCCGAAGTTGACAAGATAATAGCATGGAACCATAAAAAATTATAGATATGTTGGAGACGTATCAAGCATCCCCAAGCTTAACTCCTCCTCGTCCTCGAGTAGGGAAGTGATAAAGACTGAATTTTTGATGTGGAATGCTACCTAACGTATTTGTCCTTTGTAACTTCTTTCTTGTGGAATGAATGTTCAGATCCGTAAGATTCAAAACAATAGTTTACTATTGACATGAAAACAATAATACTTCAAGAAAACTAGCAAAGTAATCATGAACTTTTGAAATAACAAGGCCAAAGAAACTTATCCCTACAAAATCATATAGTCTGGCTATGCTCCATCATCCCCACACAACGAATTTAAATCATGCACAACCCCGGTATTGGCCAAATAATTGTTTTCGCACTCTTACTTTCTCAAACTTTTTCAAATCTCACGCAATACATGAGCGTGAGCCATGGATATAGAACTATAGGTGGAATAGAGTGTGGTGGAGGTTGTGAGGCAAAAAGGAGGAGATGGTCACATTGGCTTCGCGTATTAATGGGCTATGGAGATGCCCGTCAATACATATCAATGTGAATGAGTAGGGATTGCCATGTAATGGATGCACGAGAGCTATAAGAGTGTGAAAGATCAAAAGGAAAACTAGTGGGTGTGCACCCAACTTGCTTGCTCACGAAGACCTAGGGAAATTTTGAGGAAGCCCATCATTGGAATATAAAAGCCAAGTTATATAATGAAAATTCCCACTAGTATATGGAAGTGTCAAAACAAGAGACTCTCTATCATGAAGAACATGGTGCTATTTTGAAGCACAAGTGTGGAAAAAGATAGTAGCATTGTCCCTTCTCTCTTTTTCTCTCTCTTTTTTGTTTGTTTGGGCTCTTTGGCCTCTCTTTTTTTGGTGGGCATCTTTGGCCTCTTTTTTTTATTTCCTCACATGGGACAATGCCCTAATAATGATGATCATCACACTTTTATTTACTCACAACTCCATACTTAGAACAATGATGACTCTATAGGAAATGCCTCCGACAGTGTACATGCAAAGGCAATATGAAAGTGACGGCACAAGTCATGAGACGGAATGGTGGGAGTTGCATGGAAATATATCTCGGAATGGATATGAAAATGCCATAATAGGTAGGTATGGTGGCTATTTTGAGGAAGGTATATGGTGGGTTTGTGCACCGGCGGAAGTTGCGCGGCACTAGAGAGGCTAGCAATGGTGGAAGGTGAAAGTGCATCAATACCATGGTCTCACATTAGTCATGAATAACTCATATACTTATTGCGAAAGTTTTATTAGTAATCGAAACAAAGTGCTAAACTCATACTCCTAGGGGAAGGGTTGGTAGGTGTTAACCATCGCGCGATCCCGACCGCCACACAAAGGATAACAATGAATAAATCAATTATGGTCCGACTTCCTAACATAGCGTTCACCATATGTGCATGCTACGTGAATCACAAACTCTAACACGAGTATTTCTAGCAATCCATAATTACTAACTATCATGACTCTAATATCACCATCCTTATGTCTCAAAACTAATTGTGAGGAATCAAACTTATCTTACTAATCAATACACTTGAATATGGGAGTTTTTATTATATCCTCTTTGGATGCCTATCATATTTAGGACTAATTTCATAGCACACGCCAATTACCAAGTTACTTATATAGAGCACTCTAAAAAAGATATAGGTGAAGATCGAGAGTTTTTATTTCTACAAAATATGACACCGGCGTGCTTTAAAAAGATTTAAGTGAAGCACTAGAGAAAAATTATCTAGCTCAAAAGATATAAGTGAAGCTCATTGAGTATTATAGCAAATTCACGATGAGTGCATGTCCCTCTCAAAAAGGTGTGCAACTAGGTTGATTGTGACAAAACAAAAAGCAAAGACTCCTATAATACACGACGCTCCAAGCAAAACACATATCATGTGGTGAATAAAAATATAGCTCCAAGTAACGTTACCTATGGATTGAAGACGAAAGAGGGGATGCCTTCCCGGGGCATCCCCAAGCTTAGGATTTTTGGTGTCCTTTAATTTGGCTTTGGGGTGCCTTGGGCATCCCCAAGCTTAGGCTCTTGCCACTCCTTGTTCCTTAGTCCATCCGAACTTTACTCAAAACTTGAAAACTTCACAACACAAAACTTAACGGAGCTTCGTGAGATGGGTTAGTATAATAAAGACAAATCATTCATTTTTCTACTGTCAAGACAAGATTCATAAATGTTACCACACAATTCCTAATGTATCATATCATTTCCACAATTTATATCACTTAATATAATCTATGGAAACACCAAAACAAGCAAACTATGCATTGAAAACTGAATCTGTCAAAAATAGAACATTCTGTAATGATCTGAATAATAACTATACTTCTGCACCTCCAAAAATTCTGAAATAATTATGAAAATTAAGGCAATTTGTATATCAATAGGAATCAAAAAGAACCAACCTAAAATCACTCTCTGGATAGAAATTAGAAATGATTTCGTGAGCGCAAAGTTTCTGTCTTTTTAAGCATGATCAAACAACTATCACCCAAACTAATCATAAAGGCTTTACTTGGCACTTTATTGAAACTAAGGCAATAAAACATGATTAATACAGTAGCTTAATCATGTGAACACACAAAAACAGTAAGGATACATATTGGGTTGTCTCCAACCATGCACTTTTCTTTAATACCTATCAAGCTAGGCATGATGATTTCAATGATGCTCACATAAAAGATAAGGATTGAAACATAATGGAAGCATCATGGAGCATATGACTAGCACATTTAAGTCTAACCCACATCCTATGCATAGGGATTTTGTCATCAAACAATTTATTGGAGCAAGAATTAACTAGCATAGGAAGATAAAACAAGCATGACTTCAAAAGTTTCAACACATGGAGAGGAAGCTTGATATTATTGCAATATGTAGAAGCATATGATCCTCTCTCATAATAATTTCCAGTAGCATCATGAATGAATTAAACAGTATAACCAGCACCTAAAGCATATTTTTCATGATCTACAAGCATAGAAATTATCTACTCTCCACATAAGGGAATTTATTCTCATCAATAGTAGTGGGAGTATCGTAAAAGACTTGAACACTACAAATTGTTTCCACATTAAAAGAGTAATGTTCAGTAAGAGGGTACTCATAATTGTGACAAGTTTTATAATCATTCTTATTTATAGCATAAGTATCATCACAATAATCATAATAGATAGGGGGCATGCTTTCATCATAATAATTTTGATCATTCAAAGTGGGGGAACTAAAAAGATCATCTTCATCAAACATAGCATCCCCAAGCTTGTGGCTTTGCATATCATTAGCATCATGGGTATTCAAAGAATTCATACTAACAACATTGGAATCATGCTCATCATTCAAATATTTCATGCCAAGCATTCTATATAATTCTTCTTTTAGCACTTGAGCACAATTTTCCTTTCCATCATTTTCATGAAAGACATTAAAAAGATGAAGCATATGAGGCAACATTAATTCCATTTTTTTGGTAGTTTTCTTTTATAGACTGAACTAGTGATAAAACAAGAAACTAAAAGATTCGATTGCAAGATCTAAAGATATACCTTCAAGCGCTAACCTCCCCGGCAAAGGCGTCAGAAAAGAGCTTGATGTCTACTATGCAACCTTCTCCTTGTAGACGTTGTTCGGCCTCCAAGTGCAGAGGTTTGTAGGACAATAGCAATTTTCCCTCAAGTGGGTGACCTAAGGTTTATCAATCCTCAGGAGGCGTAGGATGAAGATGGTATCTCTCAAGCAACCCTGCAACCAAATAACAAAGAGTCTCTTGTGTCCCCAACACACCCAATACAATGGTAAATTGTATAGGTGCACTAGTTCGGCGAAGAGATGGTGATACAAGTGCAATATGGATGGTAGATATAGGTTTTTGTAATCTGAAATTACAAAAATAGCAAGGTAACTAATAGTAAAAACGAGCACGAACGATATTGCAATGCGTGGAAACAAGGCCTAGGGTTCATACTTTCACGAGTGAAGTTCTCTCAACAATGATAACATAATTGGATGATATAACTAGCCCTCAACGTGCAAAAAAGAGTCACTCCAAAGTCACTAATAGCAGAGAACAAATGAAGAGATTATTGTCGGGTACGAAACCACCACAAAGTTATTCTTTCTGATCAATCTATTCAAGAGTCCGTAATAAAATAACACGAAGCTATTCTTTCCGTTCGATCCATCATAGAGTTCGTACTAGAATAACACCTTGAGACACACATCAACCAAGACCCTAATGTCACCTAGATACTACATTGTCACCTCAAGTATCCGTGGGCATGATTATACGATATGCATCACACAATCTCAGAATCATCTATTCAACCAACACATAGAACTTCAAAGAGTGCCCCAAAGTTTCTACAGGAGAGTCAAGAATAAAACATGCACCAACCTCTATGCATAGATTCCCAATGTCACGAAACCCGCAAGTTGATCACCAAAACATAGATCGAGTACTCACATGAATATCCCATTGTCACTACAAATAGACACGTGCATGAAATACATCAAGCGTTCTTAAAGACTCAATCCGATAAGATAACTTCAAAGGGGAAACTCAATTGATTACAAGAAGGGAGAGGGGGAACAACATCATAAGATCCAACTATAGTAGCAAAGCCCACGATTCATCGATATCATGACATCTCAAGAACACGAGAGAGAGAGATCAATCACATAGCTACTAGTACATACCCTCAGCCCCGAGGGAGAACTACTCCCTCCTCGTCTTGGAGATCGCCGGAATGATGAAGATGGTGACCGGAGATGGATTCCCCTTCCGGCAGGGTGCCGGAAAGGGCTCCCGATTGGTTTTTGGTGGCTACAGAGGCTTGCGGTGGCGGAACTCCCGATCTAGGTTTCTTTTTGGGGGTTTCTGTATTTATAGGAATTTATGGTGGTGGAATTACGTCGGTTGGGCCCACGAGGAGGTCACAAGCCTGCTAGGCATGCCTAGGGGGCGGGCCTCCTGGGCTTGTGACTTCCTTGTGGCTCTTCTGGCCTTCTTCCAAAGCTTCGGGGGTCTCTTTTAGTCCAAAACAAATCATCGTGAAAGTTTTATTCCATTTGGACTCTCTTCTAAAAAGGTCAAAAACTCGGAAAAAACAGAAACTGACACTAGGCATTGAGTTAACGGGTTAGTACCAAAAAAGATATAAAATATCATATTCATGCATACAAAACATCCGAAGTTGACAAGATAATAGCATGGAACCATCAAAAATTATAGATACGTTGGAGACATATCAACCATCAATACTGGATGTTACTTCTTGATTTCAACCTTCGCTGATCTCAGGATTGAATATAACTCGGGAATGGTCTTTTTCATCCCTTGCATGTTACAATTCATCATGAAGCTCTTGTAGATAGGTGGAAGTGACTGGAGTATTCTGTCAATAACCGCGTCATCCGGAAGATTAACTTCCATCTGAGACACACGGCTGTACAACCCAATCATTCTGAGTATGTGCTCACTGACAAAACTATTTTCCTCCATCTTACAGCTGAAGAACTTGTCGGACACCTCATATCTCTCGACCCGAGCATGAGCTTGGAAAACCAGTTTCAGCTCCTCGAACATTTCATATGCTCCATGTTGCTCAAAACACTGTTGGAGCCCCGGTTCTAAATTGTAAAGCATGTCGCATTGAACCAAAGAGTAGTCATCACTTCACGACTGCCAGGCGTTCAGAACGTCCTAGGCTGCCGCAGGAACGAGAGGGTCACCTAGCGTGCATCAAGGACATATGCCTTCTTGGAAGCAATGAGGATGAGCTTTAAATTACGAGTCCAGTCCGCATAGTTGCTACCATCGTCTTTCGGCTTGGTTTTCTCTGGGAACGCGTTGAAATTAAGGTTGACATGAGCATTGGCCATTTGATCTAGAATATTGTAAAGACAATTTTAGACTAAGTTCATGATAATTAGTTTCATCTAATCAAATTATTTAATGAACTCCCACTTAGATTGACATCCCTCCAGTCATCTATGTTATATATGATCTGTGTCGACTAGCCCATGTCCGATCATATCATCCATACGAATCATGTTCGACCTTTCGGTATCTCGTATTCTGAGTCCATGTGTGTACATGCTAGGCTCGTCGAGTCAACCTAAGTTTTTTGCATGTGTAAATCCGGCTTACACCCGTTGTATGCGAATGTTAGAATCTATCACACTCGATCATCACGTGGTGCTTCAAGACAACGATCCTTTGCAATAATGCACACTTAGGGGAATACTTATATCGACATTTAATGAGGGATCATCTTATCTTTGCTACCGTCGTTTTAAGCAATAAGATGACAAACATGATAAACATCACATGCAAATCATATAGTAACATGATATGGCCATTATCATCTTGCGCGTTTGATCTCCATCTTCAGGCACGGCATGATCACCACCGTCACCGGCACGACACCATGATATCCATCATCATGTCCCCATGAATTTGTCTCGCCAACTATTACTTCTACTACTATGGCTAACAGTTATCAATAAAGTAAAGTAATCATATGGCGATATTAAGATTGACACGCAGGTCGTACAAAAACTTAAGACAACTCCTATGGCTCCTGTCGGTTGTCGTGATTCCTGTTACAAAGAACATGATCAATCTCGTACATCACATATGTTTCATCACATCCTTTTGGCCATATCACATCGCATAGCATACCCTGCAAAAACAAGTTAGACGTCTTTTAATTGTTGTTGCAAGTTTTACGTGGCTGATTTGGGTTTCTAGCAAGAACGCTTCTTACCTACGTGACAGCCACAACAATGCTATTTACCCTTCACAAAGAACCTTTTCATCGAATCCAATTCGACTAAAGTGGGAGAGACAGACACCCGCTAGCCACCTTATGCAACAAGTGCATGTCAGGCGGTGGAACCAATATCACGTAAGCGTACTTGTAAAGTCAGTCCGGGCCGCTTCATCCCACAATACCGCCGAAAAAATATTGGACTAGTAACGTCAAGCAATTCACAAAATCATCACCCAGAACTTTTGTGTTCTACTCATGCATAGAATCTACGCATAGACCTAGCTCATGATGCCACTGTTGGGGCTCGAGGGAGAAATTCAAAAAATTTCCTATGAAACACCAACATCAATCTAGTAGATGCTAGCAACGAGCAAGGGGTAGAGCATCTTCATACCTTTGAAGATCGCTAAGCGGAAGCGTTACTATGAACGCGGGTGATGGAGTCATACTCGCAGCGATTCAGATCACGGTAGATGGGATCCAAATCGCCGAACAACGGCGCCTCCGCGTTCAACACACGTACAACCCGGTGACGCCTCCTCTACCTTGAACCAGCAAGGGGAGAGGGGAAGTTGATGGAGAGCTCTGGCAGCATGACGACATGGTGGCGGTGGAGCTCTGTGGTTCTCCGGCAGGGTTTCGCCAAGCACCGCGGAGGAGGAGGAGGAGAGAGTCAGGGCTGCACCGAGGTGGATGGAAAACTTGTGTGTTGCAGCCCCAAAATCCTTGGGTATATATAGGAGGAGGGTAAGGGCTGGCTGACCACCCTAGGAAACCCGAGGAGGGGCGGCGGCCACCCTAGATGGGAGGGTGGTGGCCCAAAGAGGGGGTGGCGGCCAGGTGGGAGGTGGCTTGCCTCCCAAGTTGGAGGTGGGCCACCTCCACGCCCTAGGGTTGCCAGCGCTAGGTGCCTTGGGCCTTGGTGGGTCGCGCACCCCAGCCCATCTAGGGTCTTGTTCCCTTCCACTTTTGGCACACGTGGCCCTTCGGGATTGGTGGCCCCTCCCGATGGACCCCAGAAACCCTTCCAGTGGTCTCGAGACAATACCGATGATCTTCAAAATATTTCCGGTGATCAAATCTCCACTTCCTATATATGAAACTTTACCTACGGACCATTCCGGACCTCGTCGTGACGTCCGGGATCTCATATGGGACTCCGAACAACTTTCGGTAACCACATACTATTCTCATTACAACTCTAGCATCATCGAAACTTAAGTGTGTAGACCCTACAGGTTCGGGAACCATGCAGACATGACCGAGACACCTCTCCCGTCAACAACCAATAGCGGGATCTGTATACCCATGTTGGCTCCCACATGTTCCACGATGATCTCATCGGATGAACCACGATGTCGGGGATTCAATCAATCCCGTATGCAATTCCCTTTGTCTATCGGTATATAACTTCCCCGAGATTCGATCGTCGGTATCCCCATACCTTGCTCAATCTTGTTACCGGCAAGTGATATGTCCCAAACATATCTATAATTTCTGCTTGTTCCATGATCTTTTTGGTGACATTAATATATGTTTTGCTACACTTTTATATCTTTTTACACATATTTGGACTAACCTACTAACTCAGTGCACCCAGTGCCAGTTTTTGTGTGCTGATGTCTTTTTTGCAGGAGCTTTTACCCAATTTTTCGAAGCCCTAAAAATCTTGAGAAAAATATATAAAAATCAGCGTAACGAAAGCTTCCAGATCACCAAAGATGGGCGAGAGGGGGCCCAGGGGCTGCCCAGGCGACCACCCGACGCGGCACGGCCCCTGGTCGCGCCCACATGCTGCCTGGGTGGGTCCTACCTCTTCTGATGCCCTCCTTTGGCGTATATTTACTCCTTCGAGAGGAAACCCTTCCACAACATCCAGAACTGCAAATTTCTCCATCGTTCCGCCGCCCCAACACTTCCGAGATCGGGAGCGTCAGGAGACCTCTTCCTGGCACCCTGTCGGAGGGAGGGTTGTCCTGTGGGAGGTTCTCCACCGCCATGGACGCTTCCCGTACGTGCCGTGAGTAGTCCTCCTTGGACCATGAGTCCATGAGCAGTAGCTATGTGATGTATTCTCTCCAATCTTGTTCTTCCATGATTAGCCCTTGTGAGCTGCCCTACATGATCAAGGCATCTATGTAATTTTCTTGCTATTGCTATGCTCGGTTTGTTGGGATCCGATGGATTATGAGATTATGTTCAGATTGTTATGATTTATATATTTGATTGTCCTTTTATAATATGTTCCTTAGTGATTCATGCATGTTCTCCGCTCCTCTTTATTGCTTTGGCCGAGTAGTAGATTGTAACTCCAAGAGGGAGCGTTATGCATGATTGTGGGTTCATGCCCCCTGATGTCTAGTTTGAGTGACAGAAACATGATACGAAGGGATGTGTTGTTGCCACCAGGTAGAAAACAACGGTGCTTGTGACCACGGTTGCAAGGATTGTTTACCTTACACATATTTCATTGTGCAGTTCTCCATTGTTTTGAGTTTACACTTTGGGTGGGGCTCGCAACTTAATACCAGCGAGATGTTTTGGATAGATATCTCAAGGTGGATGATTAGTAAGTAGATGTTGATGAATAAACGGTCTACTTGTCTTGGCGTACTGCACATTACTATTGAGCCTGTAACTTTCAAGTAGCAGAATTAGCATTGTGGTGCGTTTATAATTCTATCAATTGCCCAACTGTAATTTGTTTACCCAAGCATAGTTGTTTATAATCTTTTGGGAGAGAGACATCACTAGTGAACATCATGTGACTCCGGTCCATATCACCACCATTGCTTACACCTCCATCATTTACTGCTTTCATTTACTTTTCCGTTGCAATCACTATCACTATTCCCGCTTGTGTTTTGATCATTTGCAAACTACAAGGCCGAAGAGATTGACAACCTCTCTGTACTCGTTGGGAGCAAAGTTATTTGTTTGTGTGCAGGTTCACGTCTTCTGCTTGGGCCATGGCAGGGGACACCTACTTGTTGATCCTCGGAGTCCTCCTGGTTCGATAAACCTAAGAGTCTCTGCGGAAGGGAAAACTTGCTGCCGACTACATCTCCACATTCCAGTTGGGGTAACCAACGAGGAGCGAGAAGTATATCCATCATCTCGTCATCAAGCAAGTTTTCTGGCACCATTGCCGGGGACTCCAGTCTTCAAGATAGGGGAGTTGCACGCTATCTTTTACTTTTTCTTTTTAGTCTTGTTAGTTTGCTTTCTAGTTTTTGCTTTAGAGTCTTATACCAAAAACCACAAACAAATTAGTTACTTTGCTTTTAATTGTTCTTCGTGCTTAGTCCAGCATGTTAGGGTTTGATGCTTTGAGGTAATCTGAGGTCCTATATTTCCATCAAAGGAATGGGGAAAATATGAAGGAGGCATGGTATAGAATTTCTGAAGCACATAAAATAATTATGCCTTGGATACCTATTAAAATTGTGCTTAGAAATTTTCAATGTGGCCTTTTTATTTGGTGTAAACACGCTCTTGATATTATAGCTGGAGGAGATCTTTTAGAGTGTGAAGAGGCTAGGTCTCTTGATATTATACATCGTCTATCTAAATACCTTCTTTATGGTTGTGGGTATGACACTATTATAGATGAACTTGCTACCATTGAAAGGAAAATAGATGCTCTAGACTTAAGAGAAAGAAACAAACCCATGGTTGATAAGAAAAATATTTTGAAAATAGATGATGAATGGGAGCCTTTTGTTAGAATTAGCATCTCTAACCAAGACTTCCTTGCTTATTGTGATATTGGATCCATGGTTTCTACAATGCCAAAAGTTGTTTATGATTCTCTAAGATTTTCAAACATGGAATTTTTTTCATCTTATCATGAACATGCTAATAGTGATATTTCTGAAATCCAGGAAAAGGTAAAAGATGCCCCGATTATATTCTCTAAGAGGAGTGCAACGGTTGATTTCTTCATCATGAAGCCAAACCAAGGAAACATAGTGCTTGGAAGGGACTTCCGCCGAGCCATGAAAGGCTTCATTGATATAGGTAAAGGACACATACGCTTACGTGGGAAAGCAAAAGGTACGTATCTATTCCCTAGGAAAAATAAAGATGAACTCGTTGAGGATCCGTCTGAACGTTTTAATGATTTCGATGAAATTGGTGAATTTTGATCCTTCTTTTTGCATCATGTCTAGCTCAAAGGCATAAAAGAAAACACTTGTTGGGAGGCAACCCAATTTTTTTTACTTTAAGTTCTAGTGGTCTTGATGCTTGTTACTACTGTAGCAACACCATTGTATCTATATTTTTAAGCTTTGTGCCAAGTTTTAGCCTCCGATTGCAAGAAAGTTCAAAAGTTGTGACATGATGTCCAGAAACAGATTATGTATGCTTGACGGAAAAAATCGCCAAAAATCACCAGATCATCCTTTTGATCTGAATTGTTTTGAAAGCATGATCTGTATAATCGTCTTTCTCGCATATGTTCTAACTTTTTTGATTTTAGTTGCAGAAGTGCCCCGAAAAAATTATTTACTACCTGTTGTTCCGTTTTTCACAGATTCTGCCACGTTTTGCATTTTCATCATTTTGCAAATCTTAAGCTTGCTTTTTCTTTGCAAAAACCTTTTGGCAATCATGAGAAACAATAGCTTTTCATGAAAATCTTTATTTCTAGTAGGTAATGAATTATTTTATCATGGGTACTAAAATGGATTGCTTTGGCTATAAGCATGTGGAGAGTTTGCAATGGATTGCATCAAAGAAATGCATTCAAACAAGGAGCAATTATCATAATTGAATTCCTTGAAATCCAAAGTGGGAGTTTCATTACTACCCAAAATTTTGATTTCTTCTACTCCACTCTCCACACCTTTATCATCAAGATGGGGGAACTCCGAATCATTGGGGGGTTTTTCAACCAAAGTGGATTCATATCCAGCCCCTCCATCAATAGGTTTGACACGCGAAAACAAAGATTCAAGAGGAGACACACCAAGCACTTTAAGATCTTCGTGATTTGCATCACTAGAACGCACCCTTTTAAACCATTCATGCCTAGCGCGAATTTGGGCGGTTCTTTCTTTGCTCTCATTCATGGAGACACGCATAGCTTTGAAAGTTTCATCCAAGTTGACCTTGGGAGGAGCACATCTAACTTTCAAAGCATCAATATCACAAGACAACCTATCAACGCTCTTAGCCAAATCGTCTATTTTGAGTAGTTTTTCCTCTATGGACGCATTGAAAATCTTTTGAGAGTTGATGAACTCTTTGATATTACTCTCTAAATAAGAGGGTAATTTGTTATGATTTCCATAAGTGTTGTTGTAGGAATTGCCATAGTTGTTAGAGGAGTTACTAGGAAAAGGCCTAGAAACATAGTTTCCTCTAAAAGCATTGTTGTTGCCAAAATTGTTCCTACCAACAAAATTCACGTCCAAACTAGCGTTGCTACTCTCAATCAAAAAAGATAGTGGCATGTCATTAGGATCTACAGTAGCATTTCTACTAGCAATCAAATTCATCAACTCGTCCATCTTAGCACTAAGCGAGTTAATCTCTTCTATAGTGTGTACCTTTTTGCTAGCAGGTGACCTTTCAGTGTGCCACTAAGAGTAGTTGGTCATGATATTGTCTAGGAGTTTTGTAGCATCTCCTAACGTGATTTCCATGAACGTTCACCTGAGGTGGAGTCCAAGATATTGGGAGAATGGAAATTCAAGCCAGCGTAAAAGATTTGTATAATCATCCACAAACTCAAGCCATGAGCGGGACAATTTCTAATCATAAGCTTCATCCTCTCCCAAGATTGTGCAATGTGTTCATGATCAAGTTGCTTGAAATTCATGATATCGTTACGTAAGGAGATGATCTTAGCCGGCGGAAAATACTTGGATATGTAAGCATCTTTGCACTTATCCCAAGAATCGATACTATTTTTAGGCAAACAAGAAAACCAAGTTTTTGCACGATATCGCAACGAGAAAGGAAAAAGATTCAACTTAATCACGTCATTATCCACATCTCTTTTCTTTTGCATATCACAAAGCTCAATGAAGGTATTGAGATGGGATGAGGCATCCTCACTAGGAAGGCCAGAGAATTGCTCTTTCATAACAAGATTCAGCAAAGCTGCCTTGATTTCATACGATTCTGCACTAGTGGCGGGAGCAATCGCAGTACTAATAAAATCATTACTATTGGTACTCGAGAAGTCGCAAGGTTTGGTGTTTTCAGCCATGATGACTTCAACAAACAAACAAGCACACAAGCAAGCAAGAAAACCAGCAAAGGAAAACGGCAAAAAGGCAAAAGGCAAAAGAAAACGGCAAAGGAGAAAGGCAAATGAAAACGGCAAATGTGAAGTGGGGGAGAGGAAAACGAGAGGCAACTGGCAAAAAAGTAAATGCAGGAGATGAGTTTGTGAGACCTACTTGGATAGATCTCTCCCTCCCCGGCAACGATGCTAGAAATACTTCTGCTACTGCAACAAAAGACCTTCCAACAGTGCCAGAAACGTGCTACGGCACCAGGAATCCTTCTGCTACGGCTACACCTTAAGGGACTTCCTAGGAAAATATGCAAAGGATTTCCCCCGTGGCCTTGGAGACTTGCGTTGGAGTTCCCTCGAAGCGGAAAGGGTGATGTAGCGCAGCGGTGGTAAGTATTTCCCTCGGTTTGAGAACCAAGGTATCGATCCAGTGAAGGAGTATCACAAGTACCTCCACAAACACAAAAAGCTTGCTCCCAACGCTATGAAGGGGCTGTCAATCCCTTATAGATTGTTCGCCAAGTGAGAACTGAAAGCAACAAAGTAACAAAGCAAAGTCAATGCGAAAGTGGAAACGATAGGTGTGAATAGACCCGAGGGCCGAAGTGTTTACTAGTGGCTTCTCTCATGAAAGCAAGTAGACGGTGGGTGAACAAATTACTGTCGAGCAATTGATAGAACCGCACAAAGTCATGACGTCATCTATTGCAATGATTATATCTATAGGCATCGCGTCCAAAACAAGTAGACCGATACTTTCTGCATCTACTACTATTACTCCACACGTGGACCGCTATCCATCATGCATCTAGTGTATTAAGTCCAAAAGAACAGAGTAACGCCTTAAGCAAGATGACATGATGTAGATGGACAATCTCATATCTACGACAAAGCCCACCTTGTTACCATTGATGGCAACTACACGATGTGTGCCTTGCTGCCCCTACTGTCACTGGTAAAGGTCACCACACGGTAAGAACCCAAAACCAAGCACTTCTCCCATTGCAAGAATCATAGATCTAGTTAGCCAAACAAAACCCAAGACTCAGAGAGACTTACAAGGATATCATGCATAAAAGAAATCAGCAAAGACTCAAATATATATCATAGATAATCTGATCACAAATCCACAATTCATCGGATCTCGACAAACACACCGCCAAAGAGGATTACATCGGATAGATCTCCATGAAGATTATGGAGAACTTTGTATTGAAGATACAAGCGAGAGAAGAAGCCATCTAGCTACTAACTACGGACCCATAAGTCTGAAGTGAACTACTCACGAGTCATTGGAGGGGCGATGATGTAGATGTAGAAGCCCTCCAACTCCAAAGTCCCCTCCGGCAGGGCACCAGGAAGGGTCTTCAGATGAGATCTCGCGGAAACGGAAGCTTGTGGCGGTGGAAAAGTATTTTCGTGGATCCCTTGATTTTTTGTGTATTTTAGGGAATATATAGGCGAAGGAGCTAGGTCAGGGGGGCGCCAGGGAGGCCACAAGCCTACTGGCCGCCTCCCCCTGGTGGCAGATAGGGGGCTTGTGGGCCCCTGTAGCCCTCCTGGCTTGGCCCTCAAGCCCCCTGATCTTCTTCCGTTCGGGAAAAAATTATTTCGGGGATTTTATTCCGTTTGGACTCCGTTCCAAAATCAGATCTGAAAAGAGCCAAAAACACAAAAAAACAAGAAATGGCACTTGGCACTGAATTAATAAGTTAATCCAAAAAAAGATATAAAAGGTACATAAAACATCCAAAGATGACAAGATAACAGCATGAAACCATCAAAAATTATAGATACGTTTGAGACGTATCAAGCACCAACAACATAATCACTAGCATCACACATGATTTCAAAAGGCAAGTTCCAATCAGGTGGTTGTACAATAGGTGCAGTTATCAAAGCCCTCTTAAGTATTTTGAAGGCTTCCTCACAATCATCGTCAAAAACAAAAGGAATATCCTTTTGTAAGAGATTGGTAAGAGGCCTAGAAATCTTAGAGAAGTCTTTGATGAACCTTCTATAGAACCAGCATGACCAAGGAAACTTCTTATACCTTTGATATCTGTGGGCTTTGGCATTTTCTCGATTGCATCAACCTTAGCCTTATCGACTTCAATACCTCTTTCAGAAATTTTATGTCCTAAGACGATGACTTCATTAACCTTAAAGTGGCACTTCTCCCAATTCAAGACAAGATTGGTGTCTTTACATCTCTGCAAGACTCGATCAAGGTTATTGAGGAAATCATCAAAGGAAGACCCGTAAACGGAGAAGTCATCCATGAAAACCTCAACAATCTTTTCTCAAAAGTCAGAGTATGGCCATCATACATATTTGAAAAGTGGCAGGTGTATTACATAAGCCAAAAGGCATATGTCTATAAGCAAAGGTACCAAAAGGACAGGTGAAAGTGGTTTTCTCCTGATCAGATTGTGCAGCTGGTATTTGGGAGAAACCAGAATATCCGTCTAGAAAGCAGAAGTGTGTGTGTTTGGACAGCCTTTCTAGCATTTGGTCGATAAAAGGCAGAGGGTAATGATCTTTCCTAGTGGCTTTATTCAGTTTCTAAAATTGATCACCATCCTATAGCGAGTAATAATCCTCTGAGGGATCAATTCATCCTTATCATTAGGGACAACGGTAATGCCTCCCTTCTTAGGGACGCAATGCACCGGGCTCACCCAATCGCTATGGGCAACAGGATAGATAATACCCGCTTCCAGGAGCTTTAGTATTTCTTTTCTTACTACTTCTTTCATCTTAGTATTCAATCTCCTTTGATGATCACCAACTGGTTTGAAGTCAGGATCAGTTTTAATCTTGTGATGGCATAGGGTACGACTAATGCCCTTAAGATCATCAAGAGTATATCCAATAGCAGCACGGTGCTTCCTCAGAGTTTTTAGTAACTTATTTTCTTCATGCTCTGAGAGGCTAGCACTAATAATAACAGGATATATATCTTTTTCATCAAGATAGGCATACTTAAGAGTATCAGGCAACTGTTTAAGCTCGAACACAGGATCACCCTTTGGTGGGGGTGGATCCCCAAGCAGTTCAACAGGCAGATTATTCTTAAGAATATGATATTGTTCTAAGACAACTCTATCTATCTCATCCCTTTCATCCATATGCATATCATTTTCATGCTCAAGAAAGTATTGCTCTAAGGGATCAGTAGGAGGCACGACAATAGAGGCTAAGGCAATAGTTTCATCCCTACTAGGAACTCCTTTTCATGAGGTTGTCTACCAAACTTAGAGAAATTGAACTCATGTGACACACCTTCAAAGCCAACAGTGACAGTTTGCTTCTCACAGTCAATATGAGCATTGACGGTACTGAGAAAACGTCTACCAAATATGATGGGACAAAAGCTATCTTGTGCGGTAGCAAGAACGAGGAAATCAGCAGGATACTTTGTTTTACCACACAAGACTTCAACATCCCTAACAATTCCCACATGGGAGATAGTATCTCTATTGGCAAGTTGAATAGTGACATCAATGGGCTCTATCTCAACAGGCACAATCTCATCTTTGATTTCATCGTATAAGGATTGAGGTATTGCACTAACACTAGCACCCACGTCACATAAACCATGATAATAATGATCTCCTATCTTAGCAGAAACCACAGGCATGCCAACAATAGGCCTATGTTTGTCTCTAGCGTGAGGTTTAGCAATTCTAGCAGCATCTTCACAGAAGTGAATATTATGTCCCTCAACATCGTCGGACAGAAGATCTTTGATAATAGCAATGCTAGGTTCAACTCTAATTTTCTCAGGGGGTGTAGGTGTTCTAATATAGCCTCTACGTACCATAGTTGAAGCTTTAGAATGATCCTTTATCCTAACACGGAAAGGTGGTTTCTCAATGTAAGCACTGGGAACAACAGGACCATTATAGGCAATGACTTTCTCTTCAACTGGAGTGAGTTTAACTACATTGACTTCTAAAGGAGGATGATATTTAAACCACTTCTCTTTGGGGAGATCAATATGAGCAGCAAAGGATTCACACAATGAAGCTACTATCTCAGAGTCAAGTCCATACTTAGAGCTAAAATCACTAAAGGTATTTGTCTCAACAAAGGATTTAACGCAATCAAACGTGAAATTCGTACCTGACTCCTTACCTTCTTCAAGCTCCCAATCTTCAGAGTTGCATTTAATTCTCTCCAATAAATTCCATTTGAAGTCAATATCTCTCTTCATAAAAGAACCGGTACAAGAAGTGTCAAGCATGGTGCGATCATCATGAGAAAGCCGAGCATAGAAGTTCTGAATGATAATTTCTCTCGAGAGCTCATGATTGGGGAATGAATATAGCATTGATTTAAGCCTCCCCGAAGCTTGAGCGATGTTTTCTCTGTCACGAGGCCAAAAGTTATAAATATAATTCCGATCACGATAGGATAAAACTTTTGATGAAATTCCAATTTCAACCGATTGTAGTCCCATGATCCAGTATCATCACATAGCCTATACAATGTCAACGCCTTATCCTTCAAAGATAAAGGAAAGACCTTCTTCTTGACCTCATCCTCGGGCACACCTGCAAGCTTAAATAAACCACAAACTTCATCTACATAGATTAGATGCAAGTATGGATGTGATGTTCCATCTCCTGTAAAAGAATTAGCCAGCAGTTTCTCAAGCATACCCGAAGGAAATTCAAAGCAGATACTTTCAGTAGGTGCAGCAGGTTGAGGAGCAACTATTTGTGCTTACGTTCGAGGTCAATATACCACGAACAAGCCCCTCAAAGGATTAGTATCCATAGTGACAAGTGACAATAAATTTCAGCACACTATATGAATGTTTCCTTACCAAGTTCCACTTACCAAAGGCGCTTCACTCCCCGACAACGGCGCCAGAAAAGAATCTTGATGACCCACAAGTATAGGGGATCAATCATATTCCTTTCCATAAGTAAGAGTGTCGAACCCAACGAGGAGCAGAAGGATCTCACAAGTGGTTTTCAGCAAGGTAAAATCTACAGGCACTGAAATTGTCGGTAACAAGTGATTGTGTGGTGACATGATTCGTAGCAAGCAACAAGTAACAAAAGTAGCAACGGTGCAGCAAAGTGGCCCAATCCCTTTTGTAGCAAGGGACAAGCCTGGACAAAGTCTTATTGGAGGAAAAACGCTCCCGAGGACACACGGGAATTTCTGTCATGCTAGTTTTCATCATGTTCATATGATTCACGTTCGTTACTTTGATAGTTTGATATGTGGGTGGACCGGCGCTTGGGTACTGCCCTTACTTGGACAAGCATCCCACTTATTATTAACCCCTCTCGCAAGCATCCGCAACTATGAAAGAAGAATTAAGACAAAGTCTAACCATAGCATTAAACTAGTGGATCCAAATCAGCCCCTTACGAAGTAACGCATAAACTAGGGTTTAAGCTTCTGTCACTCTAGCAACCCATCATCTACTTACTACTTCCCAATGCCTTCCTCTAGGCCCAAATAATGGTGAAGTGTTATGTAGTCGACGTTCACATAACACCACTAGAGGAAAAACAACATACAACATATCAAATTACCGAACGAATACCAAATTCACATGACTACTATTAGCATGACTTATCCCATGTCCTCAGGAACAAAAGTAACTACTCACAAAGCATAATCATATTCATGACCAGAGAGCTAATGAGTAGCATCAAGGATCTGAACATAAACTATTCCACCAAGTAATCCAACTAGCATCAACTACAAAGAGTAATCAACACTACTAGCAACCTTACAAGTACCAATTGGAGTCGCGAGACGGAGATTGGTTACAAGTGATGAACTAGGGTTTGGAGATGAGATGGTGCTGATGAAGATGTTGATGGTGACGAGTCCCCTCCGATGAGAGGTGTGTTGGTGATGACGATGGCGACGATTTCCCCCTCTGGGAGGGAAGTTTCCCCGGCAGGATCGTCCTGCCGGAGCTCTAGATTGGTTCCTCGTGGCGGCGGAGAATCCACGAAAAAGCTCCTCTCTGATTTTTTCCTGGACGAAACCTTTCATATAGCAAAAGAGGGGGGCAAGTGGGCCTGCAGGGTGCCCAGAAGCCCACATGGCGCGGCCTGGGGGGTGGCCACGCCGTGCAGGCTTGTGGCCACCTGCACGCCCCCCTCTGGCACTTCTTCGGCCTAGTATTTTTGATAAATCGGAAAAAAAATCCTCGTTGATTTTTACGGCGTTTGGAGTTGCATAGAATAGGTATCTCAACTTTGCTCCACTTTCAGGCCAGAGTTTCAGTTGCCGGCATTCTCCCTCTTCATGTAAACCTTGCAAAATAAGAGAGAAATGGCATAAGAATTGTACCGTGAAGTGAAATAACAGCCCAAGAAGCGATAAATATCAACATGAAAACAGGATGAAAAATGGACGTATCAAGGTGCAGCACGATATCCCAATCCTTTTTATAGAAAAGGGCACCTAGAATTACTCTTATATGAAGCAAGCGTTCCCGAGGACACATGGGAATTTCTGTCTAGACATGTTCATCATATTGAGTTGATTCGCGTTTGCTACTTTGATGATTTAATATGTGGGTGAACCAATGCTAAGGTGATGTTCTTACTTGAACTAACAATCTACTCATGATTACCCCCTCTCGCAAGCACCTGGAACTACGAAAAAAGAATTAATATAAATCTAACCATAGCATGAAAGATGTGGATCCAAATCAGCCCCTTACGAAGCAACACATAGACTGGGGTTTAAGCTTTTGTCACGCTTGCAAGCCATCATATATTTGTTACTCCATAATGGCTTCCCTTATTCCCATAGTGAAGTGCCATGCAGTCGACGTTGCCATGACACCACTAAGAGAAGTTACAACATCCATATCATCAAAATATCGAACGAGTACCAACTTTATATGATTACTTATAACAAGGCTTCTCCCATGTCCTCGGGAACAATAATTACTACTCACACATCATCAACATGTTCAAGATCAGAGGTGTAATAATAATTAAGGATTTGAACATAGTATCTTCCACCAAGTAATCTAGCAAGTATCAACTACAAGATGTAATCAACACAACTAGTAACCCACATGTACCAATCTGGGGTTTTGAGATAGAGATTGAATACAAGAAATGAACTAGGGTTGGAGATGAGACGGGGCTGGTGAATATGTTGATGAAGATTGGTCCTCCCTTGAAGGAAGAAGCATCGGTGATGAAGATGACTTTGATTTCCCCTACCAGAGAGAAGTTTCCTCGACAGAATCTCTCTGTTAGAGAGCAAAAGGGCATCTGCACAGGTTTCCACCTCGAGGCGGCTACGCTTCATCCCTAAAGATGACTTATGATTTTTTTCCTATGGTAAAACACACCATATAGGAAAAGATGGTCGCTAGAGGGACAACTGGGGCTCCACAAGCCATCAGGGCGCGCCTTGAGGGCGCCCTGTTGGCTTGCGCCGAGCTGGTGACCCCTCTCCGGTATATTTTTAGCCCAAAAAATATCACATATTCCATAAAAATTCTCTGCAAAGTTTCAGGCCATTTGGAGCAAGTTGATTTTTCTCCCTTTTCTTGGTTTCCAAGTCCAGAATTCCAGTTTACACATATTCCCCTCTGAGTAGTGTACCTTGCATATTCCGAAAGAAAGAGCATAATAATTGTATGATAATAAGGAATAATGAACAGGATCAACACAAATATCAATAGTAATTCATGATTAAAAATGAGCATATCAACTCCCCCAAGCTTAGACCTCGCTTGTCCTCAAGCGAAAGTCGAGCTAAAAAATAATGACCACGTGATTCAAGAGAGAGGTGTCGATAAAAACAGAATACTATCATGAGAGCATCGTGAATATTAGCATAGCAACAAGTATTTTATCATATAACTTCTCATAAACAAGTAACAATCTATTCACAACTATTGGAGTATGAAGCATAAACTTCATTGATAATCAACAGACTTTGTTCTTAGTCGTTGGGGCAATCATAATTCATCATAATCCAGAGCAGAGTCTATATAAGAGCTTTCTTTTTGGCAATTCACATACCCAATTATCATTTTATCTTCTATGATTGCTCACGCTGAAGGCATATTTTTGGAGCTCATATTTCCTTTAGACACATAAGAAGATAGGGGCTTAAATGATTTGCCACCCAACCTATTTATCTCAAGGATAATGTGAACAATAATAAATCATGATCATCTACATCCACTTGGATATATAAGTCTGAATCTTTCCTCAACATATGATGTTTGCCACTATAGAATTAATAGGTTGGAAGAGGAATAAACTTTATTGACTCAAACACAGGTTTGAACTCCTGAAAATAAAAGATAGGCCCTTCGCACAGGGAAGCAGATTTGTCATGCTCTTTTAATTTGTTGGATGTGTAAACTCTTAATGCAAAGCAATGTCCCTTTATATTTCCCCTTACGATAGCAAACTTTATTATGCACTATGTCGCTTTTATTTATTTGCCATCACAAGATCGTACAAAACTTATTTTCCCTTGCAATAAAAGATCATACATATTTAGGAGCAATTTTTATTGCTTGATGTACCAATGACAACTTACTTGAAGGATATTACTCGATCCAAAGGTAGGTATGATGGACTCTCATGGCAAGAAACTAGGTTTTAGGGTTATGGATGCACAAGTAGTATCTCTACTTAGTGCGAAATTTTTGGGCTAGCAAAGGATCTAAGACAAGCATCACATGTTGAAGGATCGAAGACCATCTAACTTCTATGTGAATTTAAACTACCATGATCATTACGTTGTCTTCCATGTCCAACAACAATACTTGATCATTATATAATATTTCATGAAGGCTTACAATCATAAAATATGTCTAAGAGCATCTCCAACAGTGGCATGTCCCTTGCTGCTCCCTCTGCCGCCATGCCGCCGCGCCGCCGTTCATCGTCGGGCTACCACGGCGTCCGCGAGCGCCCCTCCGGCACCTACTACGCCGAGATCCGGTCCGGCAACGTCCGCCTCGGCCTCGGCACGTTTGAAACCGTGCACGAGGCCGCCCGCGCGTACGACGCGGCGGCATGGCGACTAGGGCGGCCTCGAGCGTAGATGAACTTCCACGACGTCTACATGCGCGAGCAGGCGCAGAACCTTGCCCCTCCCCCTCTCTGATCATGGAGCAGGCCCGTGCAGAGCACCATCGGCAGCAGCAGTACCTGCTCGTTGCCGAGGAGGACGAGCGAGCCATGGTGGAGTTGCGTCGGCGCCACCCGGAGGACGTCGCCGCCGAGAACGCCTACTGGGCGGAGAGGACGGCAAGGCGTCGCGCGGAGCGGCAGGACAGGCGTGTGCGCAAGTCACTCGCCACACCGCAGTGCTGGGCCGTCGAAGCCGGTTTGCGATCCATCTTCACCTCCGACGATGAACGTTGGGAGGACGCGTTTCTATCTACCTCCGACAGCACCCACAGTGACGACTCGGAGTAGTTTTATATCTATATATGCTAGTTTTAATATCTATGTGTTGAACTAGTTTTATTATCTTTGTGTTGAACTAGTTTTATCTATATGTAGTATATTATCTATATTATCTATATGTAAATATATTATCTATATTATCTATATCATCTATATTATCTATGTGTTTTTATCTATACGACAACAACGAACTACATGCGTGTTGGACAAGTTTTGGGTGTTGGAGCGCCGCACACGCGCTAAATTTGTAGTGGATGCTGGAGCACCGCACGCGCGTTAAATATGTTGCGATCGCTGGAGCCGACACTCGTCGGTGCCCTAAAAAAAAGCTAACCGTGCGCTGTATATAAGTTTTTGGGCGCCGGTCGAAGCGCGCCTGTTGGAGATGCTCTAAGATAGTGTATTTATATGTGAGTCTCCTCCCCTCTATCATAATGTTGCTTAGGTTGCAACAATGACTAATACTATGTTTGTTTACTATCAACAACTTTTATCACTTATACCTTTTTGTGTAAAGTCATTACTTCTCATGAGATGAGCATATGATCTTTATATTTCTTTTTATTTCCATGCTATGATGATGGGTGAACACAGGTAAGAACGAAAGCATAAAGACTCAACTAATCTTTGTTCTATAACTCTCATACTCAATTACAAGGATAAATGGAATTCAAAACAAAAATTATAAGCAAAGGAAACCTAAATTGGATTTCTCTAAATCATGAAACAGATCGAACTAATATAGATAGTAATGATGGAAGTGATGGTGATACGATACCGTTACACCTCTCCCAATATTGGGACAAGCCAAGGGTGGTGTCCATACCCATGTACTCAAGCATCCTCCTCGGGTGATGGTGGTGGTGATGTAGCAGCATTCTTCTTCACCAGCTTATGTCGGAGGAAAACAATTCTCCTCCCTCAAGTCATCGATTTCTTGCTCAAGCTTTAATATATTTTTGCATAACACAATCTTGCTTTCCTGCAAAAAACATGATGGGATAAATTGATCCTTAGATTTATTTACACCGTTTCGGAGACTTGACTTCTTGAATTCCACATGCATATCTTCAAGTTGGGGTAGTGGAACTTCATATTCATCTGAGCTGCCTTACTTTGTTTCCACCAAATCATTGTCCTCCTGCTCGTCCGTGGACCAAAGGTATAGATAGATAACCCCAAAGATCTTTGAGTCCGAAATATAGTGGGAGACAAAGCTCTCTCCATGTGAATCTTGAGACGACATATTCTCACATGTGCCGGAAAAATAGCTCGAAACAAGAACACGGGAAAATCTCGAGATGCGGTGGTCAAAACAGCACGAGTATATATAATGATTTTTTCCAGGTCAGAATACATGCTCAGGAAGAATTCTAAGTCCGAGAGATGCACGAGGGCCCCACAAGCCATGAGGGAGCGGCCGAGGGGGAGCGGGCACGCCATGTTGGCTTGTGCCCCCTCGTGGGTCCCCTGGACTCCTTTTTATTTTCTATTTTTTCTAAATACCAAAACCAGCAAAAATATTTTTTGGAACTTTTGGAGTCTCTTTACTTACCGTACCACGTACCTACCCCTTTTTCAGGTTTCTGGATTGTTTTGGAAGACTTCTTTATGTGCTCCTCCCGTGTTATGACTTGGATGACATTAGTTTCCTCATTAATGGGTGTACCTAAAATATAATTCTTGATTCTTTGCCGATTCACCACTCTCGGGTTTTTACCTTCGAAATTATTAAATTTCATAGCACTGGGGTTAGAAACCTCCTCGACAACATAAGGTCCTTCCCATTTGGAGAGGAGTTTTCGTGCAAAAAATCTAAAACTAGAAATGTACAAAAGCACTAAGTCTCCTACATTGAATTCTGGTTTTAGAATTATCTTGGCATGCCATCTTTTAACCTTTTCTTTAAATAACTTAGCATTTTCATAAGCTTGTGTCCTTCATTCATCCACTGAGGAAATATCAAATAACCTCTTTCGACTCGGAAGTTTAAAATCATAATTAAGTTCTTTAATTGCCCAATAAGCTTTGTGTTCTAACTCAAGAGGTAAATGAAAAGCCTTTCCATAGACCATTTTATATGGGGACATCCCCATGGGATTCTTATAAGCAGTCCTATAAGCCCACAATGCATCCTCAAGTTTCATAGACCAATTCTTTCTAGACCTATTGACAGTCTTCTGCAAGATTAATTTTATTTCGCGATTGCTCAATTCAACTTGACCATTAGATTGAGGATGAAAATATGATGCAATTATATGGTTAATATCGTATTTAGCTAAAAGTTTACGGAAAGCACCATGAATACAATGTGAACCACCATTACTCATAAAATATCTAGGAACTCCAAACCTTGGAAAGATAATGTCTTTAAGCATTTGAATAGAAGTGTTATGATCATCACTACTAGTTGGAATAGCTTCTACCCACTTAGTAACGTAATCAACATCAACTAAAATATGAGTATACCCATTAGAGGATGGAAAAGCTCACATAAAGTCAAAACCCCACACATCAAATGGTTCAATAGCAAGTGAATACTTCATAGGCATTTCCTAGCGTTTACGAATATTACAAACTCTTTGGCACTCATCACAAGAAACTACATACTTACTAGCATCTTTAAAAAGAATAGGCCAATAGAAACCAGATTGTAATACCTTATGTTCAATTTTCACACCAGCATGGTATCCTTTGTAGGCCTCAGACTTACACTTCATTAGAATTTGTTCTTGCTCATGCTCAGGTATACAACGTCTAATAACACCATCTACTCCTTTATAATATGTGGTTCATCACAAAAATAATGTCGTAAATCATAGACTATTTTGTTTTGTTGATACGTGAACCTAGGAAAAATAAATTTAGCCACAATGTAATTAGCATAATCTGCATATCAAGGAGTACTATGTGAAGTATTTATAACAGCGAGTTGCTCATCACGAAAATTATCATAAATAGGTAGTGGGTCATCAAGAAAATTTTCCATCCTAGACAAGTTATCTGCTACCTATAAATGATATAAGATCAAATTCTTGAAGCAATAGCACCCATCTAATGAGTTTAGGTTTAGCATATTTCTTTTCCATAATGTATTTAATAGCAGCATGATCAGTATGAATAGTTACTTTAGAATCAACAATATAAGTTCTAAACTTATCACATGCGAAAACAACTGCTAAAAAATCCTTTTCAGTAGTAGCATAATTTCTTTGAGTAGTGTCTAGGGTCTTACTAACATAATGAATAACATTCAATTTCTTGTCTACTCTTTGCCCTAGAACAGCACCAACAACATAATCACTAGCATCACACATAGTTTCAAATGGTAGATTCCAATCAGGTCGCTCGACAATAGGTGCTAAAATTAAAGCTTTCTTAAGTATTTCAAAGGCTTCTACACAATCATCATAAAAACAAAAGGAACATCTTTTTTGGAGAAGATTAGTTAATGGCCTAGAAATATTTTTGAATTTCTTAATGAAAAGCCTATAGAAACCAGCATAACCAAGGAAAAATTTTATACCCTTGATATATTTCGGACAAGGCATCTTCCCTATTGCATCAACTATGGCCTTATCGACCTTAATACCTTGTTCAGAAATTTTATGCCCAAGCACTATACCTTCATTCACCATAAAGTGGCACTTCTCCCAATTCAAGACGAGATTAGTTTCTTCACATCTCTACAAAAGTTGGTAGGTTGCTCAAGCAATCATCAAAGGAGGTCCCGTAAATGAAAAAAAATCATCCATGAAAACCTCAACAATCTTTTCACATAAGTAAGAGAATATAGTAGTCATACATCTTTGAAAGGTAGCATGTGCATTACATAGACCAAAAGGCATACACCTATAAGCATAAGTTCCAAAAGGGCAAGTAAAGGTAGTTTTCTCTTGGTCCTATTTTGATACAAGTATATGAGAGAATCCATAATATCCATCAAGAAAGCAACAGTGTGTGTGCTTAGATAATCTTTCTAACATTTGATTAATAAAAGACAAGGGGTAATGATCTTTTCTAATATCCCTATTCAATTTCCTAAAATCAATTACCATCATATAACTAGTTACTATCCTTTGTGGATTAAGTACTTTTTTATCATTAGGAACAACAGCCATACCAACTTTCTTAGGAACACAATGAACGAGACTTACACATCTACTATCCGCAATAGGATAGATTATACCTGCTTCCAGAAGTTTTAGTATTTCAGTTCTTACCACCTCTTTCATATTAGGATTGAGATGGTGTTGATGATCAACTACTCGTTTACCATGAGGTTCCATATTAATCTTGTGCTCACAGAGAGTCGGGCTTATGCCCTTAAGATCATGAAGAGTATATCCAATAGCAGCCATGTTCTTCTTTAAAGTTTTGACTAATCTCTTTTCTTCATGTTCTGAAAGGTTAGCACTAATAACAATAAGATATATCTTCTTGTCATCAATATAAGCATATTTCAAAGTATCAGGTAAAGCCTTAAGCTCAAATACGGGACCTCCCTTGGGTGGAGGAGGATCACCTAAAATTTCAACTGGTAAGTTGTGATTAAGGATAGTTTGTTGATCAAGGAGTATCTTATCTATTTCATTCCTTTCATTCAAATGCATATCATTCTCATGGTCTAGCAAATATTGTTCTGGTCGATCGATAGGAGGTACAACAATAGAAGCAAGACCAATTATTTCATCCTTACTAGGCAATTCTTTTTCATGTGGTTGTTTTCTAAACTTGGAGAAATTAAACTCATGAGAAATATCACCAAAGCAAACTTTGACCTTGTCAGTAGCACAATTAATTTCAGCATTGACCGTATTTAAGAAAGGTCTACCAAATATGATGGGAAAAAAGTTATCTTGTTCCAAATGAAGTACTAGGAAATCGGTGGGGTAATTGACTTCTCCGCACAAGACTTCAACATCTCTAACAATCCCAGGTGGCAAAATAGTATCACGATTTGCAAGCTTAATAGTGACATTGATATCTTCAATTTCAGAGCATGCCATATCATACAAAATTTCTTCATATAATGTAAAAGGTGTAGCACTAATACTAGCACCAACATCACAAAGGCCATGAGAGCAATGATCTCCAGTTTTAACTGAGATAACAGGTGTGCCTACCACTGGTTTTTTTTGTCTATTTCATCTCATTTGTTTCTAATAGGTTTTGCAATTCTAGCAGCTTCATCTGAGAGATAAATAACTTGTCCATCAATATTATCAACTAGGAGGTCTTTAACTATAGCAACTTTAAGCTCAACATTTATTTGTTCAGAAGGTGTAGGTGTTCTAACATAACTCTTATTAAACACTATTGTGGCCTTAGCACATTCTCTAATCCTAGCAGGAAAAGGAGGTTTCCCAATGTAAGTAGTAGGAACAATTTGATCAACATGGTTAATAGTTATTTCTTCCTTCTTAATTCTAACAGGTTCCTTGGGTAATTTTCCAATGGTAGGATGATATTTAAACCACTTTACCTAGGGAAGGTCAACATAAGTAGCAAAATATTCACACAAAGTAGCTACTATCTTAGAGTCAAGGCCATATTTACTGCTGAACTCATGAAAGGGAGAAGTTTCCATGAAGATTTAATGCAACCAAAATCAAGCTTTATACATAACTCTTTACCTTCATAGAGTTCCCAATCTTTAGAGTTGTGTTGAATCCTTTCCAAAAGATCCCATCTGAATTCAATAGTCTTCTTCATATAACAACCAGTAGCACAAGAATCAAGTAACGTTCGATCTTCATGAGAAATTCGAGCATAATTTTTTTGTATAATCAATTCTCTTGGAAGCTCATGGTTGGGGTAGGTGTGCATCATAGATTTAAGCCCCCCCAAGCTTGAGCGGTACTTTCTCCTTCGCGAGGCGAGTAGTTATAAATAAAATTCCAATCATGATGGATTAGATCCATAGGATAAAACTTGTGATGAAATTCCAGCTTCAAGGGATTCCAGTCCCATGATCCAATATCATCAAATAGCTTGTACCACATTAATGATTTTTCCCTCCAAAGATAAAGGGAAAACTTACTTATTCACTTTTTCTCCGGATAGACCTGAAAGCTTAAGCAATCCACAAATGGCATCAACAAATATCAAATGGTAATCATGATGATTCACACTATCATCTCGATTAGATAACAGTTTTTCAAGCATACCCGAAGGAATTTCATAATAAATATTTTCAGTAGGTTCGGTAGGTTTAGGAATAACTTCCTCATCTTTAGTTCAAGGTGAATATGCCCCCAAAAAACCACTCAAAGTGTAGTTGTTCATAGTGAGAAGTATCAATAAATTTCAATACGTGTAGAAAATGCTTCCTTACCAATTCCCACTTACGAGAGGCGCTTCACTCCCCGGCAATAGTGCCAAAAAAGAGTCTTTATGACCCTGTTGGCTTGTGCACAGATGGTGGCCCCTCTTCTTATATTTTTAGCCTAGAAATTCTCAAATACTACAGAGTAATTCTCCATAAAGTTTCAGGTCATTTGGAGCAAGTTGAATTTTATGCCTTTTTCTTAGTTTCCCGATCCAAAATTTCAGTTTCCAGATATTTCCCTTTGAGTGATGTACCTTGCATACTCAGAGAGAAAGAGCATAAAAATTGTATGATAATAAGGGATGACGAATAGCATCAACACAAATATCAATAGTAATTCATGATGCAAAATGAGCTTATGAGTACTAACAGTCGATACAGTGATGAGTTTAGCTTCATGATGCAAGAGCAATATCAGATGTCTATGATAGGAGACCTAAAGTTCTTCCCAGGGCTTCAGATTTGACAACAACCAAATCTAATCTTCATATCACAGGACAAGTACCTTAAGGACTGCCTCAAGAAGTTTGGCATGCAAGATTGTAAAGGCTACAAGACGCCAATGCCAACAAACGGCCACCTCCACACTGAAAAAATGGTAAAGTATTCGATCAGAAAGGATATCGCTCCATGATTGGCTCTTTATTGTACCTATGTGCATCTAGGCCAGATATAATGCTTAGTGTTTGCATGTGTGCCCTATTCCAAGCGAAACCAAAGGAGTCGCATCACCTCGTGGTGAAGCGAATAGTTCAATATTTTGCTCACGCCTCAATGCTAGGATTATGGTATCCAAAGGGCTCCAAGTTTGATTTCATTGTCTATTCAGACTCATATTTTGCTGGTGACAGAGTTGATCACAAGTCTACATCAAGCACTTATCATTTTCTGGGACGATCACTGGTTTGTTGGTCTTTGAAGAAGCAAAACTGCGTCTCACTCTCCGCTGCTGAAGTTGAATACATTGTTGTTGGCGCGTGTTGTACACGGCTTCTCTAGATGAAGCAAATTCTCAAGGACTACGACACCAGTGAGAAGAAAGTACCTCTCTACTACGACAATGAGAGTGCTATCAAGATCGCCTACAACCCACTACAATACTCGAAGACAAAGCACATTCAGATACGACATCATTTTCTATGTGATCATGTGTTGAAAGGTGACATCATCATCGAATCTGTAAAGGCGGAAGAGCAATTGGTTGTTATCTTCATGAAGCCTTTGGATGAGAAGAAGTTTTGCAAGCTGTAGTGTGAGCTAAATATCTTAGAATCCTCAAATGTCCAGTAAATGGACACACATCCAAACGCTTATGCACTTAGATGACTTTGATGCACAACACACGCAGTAAAGTTTGTCTTTAATTCATGAAAATATACACTCCAAGTGTGAATATATTAACGAAGAATATGACTTCAGAGCGCCATGATACATCTCCAACGTATCTATAATTTTTTATGGTTTCATGCTATTATCTTGTCAAACTTTGGATGTTTTGTATGCCTTTTATATCTTTTTTGAGACTAACCTATTAACTCAGTGCCAAGTGCCAGTTCTTGTTTTTTCCATGTTTTTGACCCCTTTCAGAGGAGGATTTTAAACGGAGTCCAAACGGAAGGAAACTGCCAAAAAGATTTTTTCCGAAACAGAAAAAGATCGGGAAATGTGAGAATGAGGGCAGGGGGCCACCAGGGACCCCACAAGCCCCCTAGCCACGGCCAGGGGGGCCGCGCCTCCCAGGCTTGTGGGCTCCCTGGGCCTCCTCTGCCCTAGGTCCTTCGCCTATAAAGTCCCTAAAATCCTAGAAAAAACCAAGAGATCATCGAAAGTACTTTTCCGCCGCCGCAAGCTTCTGTCTCCGCAAGATCCCATCTGGGGCACGTTCTGGTGCCCTGCCAGAGGGGGGATTCGGATACGGAGGGCTTATTCATCAACACCATGAGCTCTCCGATTATGCGTGAGTAGTTCACCATAGACCTACGGGTCCATAGCTAGTAGATAGATGGCTTCTTCTCTCTCTTGGATCTTCAATACAAAGTTCTCCATGATCTTCATGGAGATCTACCCGATGTAATCTTCTTTTGCGGTGTGTTTGTCGAGATCCGATGAATTGTGGATTTATGATCAGATTATCTATGAATCTTATTTGAGTTTCTTTCGGTCTCTCTTATGCATGATTTCATATCCTTGTAATTATCTTCGAGTTGTGGGTTTTGTTCGGCCAACAAGATCTATGATTCTTGCAATGGGAGAAGTGCTTGGTTTTGGGTTCATACCGTGCGGTGACCTCACCCAGTGACAGAAGGGGTAGCGAGGCGCGCATCATGTTGTTGCCATCAAGGGAAAATATGGGGTTTTCATCATTGGTTTGAGTTAATCCCTCTACATCATGTCATCTTGCTTAAGGCGTTACTATGTTCGTCATGAACTCAATACACTAGATGCATGCTGGATAGCGGTTGATGTGTGGAGTAATAGTAGTAGATGCAGAAAGTATCGGTCTACTTGTCTCGAACGTGATGCCTATATGTATGATCATTGCCTTAGATATCGTCATGACTTTGCGCGGTTCTATCAATTGCTCGACAGTAATTTGTTTACCCACCGTGATATTTGCTATTTTGAGAGAAGCCTCTAGTGAACACTATGGCCCCCGGGTCTACTCCACACAATATGTTCAGCCTTACACTTTTTCTTTGTTTCACTTTCCGCCTTCAGATCTCATTTTGCAATCAATCTTGAAGGGATTGACAACCCCTTTATAGCGTTGGGTGCAAGCTCTTTGTGTTTGTGCAGGTACTCTGGACTTGACGAGATTCTCCTACTGGATTGATACCTTGGTTCTCAAACTGAGGGAAATACATACTGCTCCTGTGCTGCATCACCCTTTCCTCTTCAAGGTAAAAACCAATGCAAGCTAGTCTCCGTCAACGTGTCAAATTTTGGCGTTGTTGTTTGAGAAGTAGCAGAAGGATTTCTCGCGCCGTTGCCGGGGAGGATCAAGTCAAGAACTCATCCAAGTAAGTGTCGCAAACTTATCTCTTGCATTTACTTTTTTGCCTCTCGTTTTCCTCTCCCCCACTTCTGGAAAACAAAAATTTACAAAAAAATATTTGCCTTTTTCGTTCGCCTTTTTGTTCGCCCTTTTTCTCACTTGCTCTTTGTTCGCTTGTGTGCTTGCATCTTCGCTTGCTGAAAATCTAGTGATATGGATCCTCACCCACTTGCTAATCTCTTTAAGAGATCCAATTATGTTGATCCAATTGCTAGTGAGTTTAGTGCACTTGACTTTCCCTATGGAGTTTTGCTTGAGATGCGTGAATCTGAAAATCGTGATGAAGAAATATATGAAGTGATTCACGATTGCTCCTTGAATGAAAATCATGATTGCAATGGTTTCACTATAAATCCTATTAGTGTCAATCATGCTAAAATTATGCGAAACCCTAAGCTTGGGGATGCTAGTTTTGCTATGTCCACTACTTGTTGCAATGATTGTGATTGGGGTGATAATTTTTGTTATGATCTTGAAAATTTATGTAAGCCTCACGATGATTATGATATTTTCAATAATATTGAAAGTGGATTTGGAGATGTCATGACTTTAGTAGATGATAATCCCACAATTTTTGAAGAGCGTCAACTTTGTATGCATGTGGATCATGAAAAGAATATCCTTTGTGATAGCTATATTGTTGAATTTGATTATGATCCCACATGTAATTGCTATGAGATTGGAAAATATTGTGGTAGAAACTTTCATGTTACCCAATTACCTTTCGTTATGTGGAGATTGCTATTGTCTCTTTCTTCTTCCTTGCATATGGTAACTATTGGTTGTCTTGAAAATCTGTTTTCCTATGAAATGCCTATGCATAGGAAGTATGTTAGACTTAGATGTGATTTTCACATGCTTTATGATGCTCTCGTTGTGCTTCAATTCTTGTCTTTTGTGTGAGCATCATTGAATTATCAATGCCTAGCTAAGGGCGTTAAACAATAGCGCTTGTTGGGAGGCAACCCAATGAATTTATCTTTTTCTTTCTATTTTGTTGCATCCACACCATCATAATTCTATTATGATAGTCCCTTTTGTGTTTCTTTTTGTGTTTGAGCCAAGCAAAACCTTTATGACTACTCTTGGTGATGGTTGTTTGATACTGCTGGAAAAATACAGAAACATTTCGCTCACGAGATTATTTTTCATTTTTATTCAGAAAGAGCTTTTGAGTTGATTCTTTTTGCTGCTGGTTGATATGCCTTTTTCCTAGGCATTCGTAATTGTTCAGAATTTGTGAGGTAACAGAAGTATACGAAGTATACATATTGCTACAGACTGGTCTGTTTTTAACAGATTCTGTTTTTGTTGAGTTGGTTGCTTGTTTTGATGAAACTATGGTTAGTATCGGGGGGTACTAGCCATGGAAAAGTGAGAATACAGTATCCCAACACCAATATAAATAGAAATCAAGATTTCTACAGTACCTAAAGAGGTGGTAGTTTGTTTTCTTGTGCTAATGATATCACGAGTTTCTGTTTAAGTTTTGTGTTGTGAAGTTTTCAAGTTTTGGGTGATGTTATCATGGACAAAGAGATAAGGAGTGGAAATAGCTCAAGCATGGGAATGCCCAAGGCATCCCAAGCCAAATTCAAGGACACCAAAAATCCTAAGCTTGGGGATGCCCCGGGAAGGCATCCCCTCTTTCGTCTTCAATCCATCGGTAACGTTACTTGAAGCTATATTTTTATTCACCACATGATATGTGTTTTGCTTGGAGCGTCTTGTATCTTAGGAGTCTTTTCTTTTTGTTTTGTAACAATCATCCTTGCTGCACACTTTTAGAGAGAGACATGCACTCATCGTGATTTTGATGGAATGCTCATTGTGCTTCACTTATATCTTTTGAGCTAGATAGTTTTGCTCTATGTGCTTCACTTAGATCTTTTAGAGCACGGCGGTGCGTGACTTGGTAGTTGGCTTATGCTTTGAAAGTAGTCCCAAAGGTGATAGGTACCCAATGTGGATACAAAAACCTCCATCTTCATGTGCATTGAGTAGAAAGAGAAGTCTTGATTCCTCTCAATTAGTTTTGAGACATGGATTTGGTAATACTAAGAGTTATGTTAGTAGGGTGTTGTGAATCTAGAAATACTTGTGTTGAAGTTAGTGATTCCCGTAGCATGCACGTATGGTGAACCGCTATGTTAGGAAGTCGGAGCATAATTGATCTATTGATTGTCATCCTTTGTGTTGAGGTCGGGATCGCGCGATGGTTAACACCTACCAACCCTTCCCCTAGGAGTATGCGTTTAGCACTTTGTTTTGATTACTAATAAAAACTTTCGGAACAAGTATGTGAGTTCTTCATGACTAATGTGAGTCCATGGTATAGATGCACTTTCACCTTCCACCATTTCTAGCCTTTCTAGTGCCACGCAATTCTCGTTGGTACATAAACCCACCATATGCCTTCCTCAAAACAGCCACCATACCTACCTACTATGGCATTTTCATAGCCATTCCGAGATATATTGCCATGCAACTCCCACCGTTCCGTCTCATGACTTGTGCCGTCACTCTCATATTGCCATTGCATGATCGTAAGATATCTAGCGAGATGTTTTAACGTCATACGCCAAGCTAGATCATTTCACATCCCGATACACTGCCGGAGGCATTTCCTATAGAGTCATCATCGTTCTAAGCTTTGAGCTGTGAGTAAATAAAAGTGTGATGATCATCATTATTAGAGCATTGTCCCATGTGAGGAAATAAACAAAAGAGGCCAAAGATTCCCACCAAAAAAAGAGAGGCCAAAGAGCCCAAACAAAAAAAAGGAGAGAAAAAGAGAGAAGGGACAATGCTACTATCTTTTTCCACACTTGTGCTTCATAATAGCACCATGTTCTTCATGTTTGAGAGCCTCTTGTTTCGTCATCACCATATGCTAGTGGGAATCTTCATTATATAACATGGCTTGTATATTCCAATGACGGGCTTCCTGAAAATTACCCTAGGTCTTCGTGAGCAAGCAGGTTGGATGCACACCCACTAGTTCTCCTTTTGAGCTTTCACATACTTATAGCTCTAGTGCATCCTTTGTATGGCAATCCCTACTCATTCACATTGATATCTACTAATGGGCATCTCCATAGCCCTTTGATACGCCGAGTCAATGTGACCATCTTCTCCTTTTTTGTATCACAACCACCACCACACTCTATTCCACTTATAGTGCTATATCCATGGCTCACGCTCATGTATTGCGTGATAGTCATAAAAAGTTTTGAGAAAGTAAGAGTGCAAAAACAATTACTTGGCCAATACCGGAGTTGTGCATGATTTACATTAGTTGTGTGAGGATGATGGAGCATAGCCAGACTATATGATTTTGTAGGGATACCTTTCTTTGGCCTTGTTATTTTGAAAGTTCATGATTACCTTGCTAGTTTGTTTGAGATATTATTGTTTTCATGTCAATAGCAAACTATTGTTTTGAATCTTACGGATCTGAACATTCATGTCAAATGAAAGAAGTTGCAGAGGACAACTATGCTAGGTAGCATTCCACATCAAAAATTCATTCTTTATCACTTCCCTACTCGAGGACGAGCAGGAGTTAAGCTTGGGAATGCTTGATACGTCTCCAACGTATCTATAATTTTTGATGGTTTCATGCTATTATCTTGTCAAACTTTGGATGTTTTGTATGCCTTTTATATCTTTTTTGAGACTAACCTATTAACTCAGTGCCAAGTGTGAGTTCCTGTTTTTTCCATGTTTTTGACCCCTTTCAGAGGAGGATTTTAAACGGAGTCCAACTGGAATGAAACTGCCAAAAAGATTTTTTTCCGAAACAGAAAAAGATCGGGAAGCCTGAGAATCAGGGAACGGGGCCACCAGGGACCCCACAAGCCCCCTAGCCGCGGCCAGGGGGGCCCGCGCCTCCCAGGCTTGTGGGCTTCGTGGGCCTCCTCTGCCCTATGTCTTTCGCCTATAAATTCCCTAAAATCCCAGAAAAAACCAGGAGATCATCGAAAGTACTTTTCCGCCACTGCAAGCTTCTGTCTCCGCAAGATCCCATTTGGGGCACATTTTGGTGCTCTGCCAGAGGGGGATTCGAATACGGAGGGCTTCTTCATCAACACCATGACCTCTCCGGTGATGCGTGAGTAGTTCACCATAGAGCTACGGGTCCATAGCTAGTAGCTAGATGGCTTCTTCTCTCTCTTGGATCTTCAATACAAAGTTCTCCATGATCTTCATGGTGATCTATCCTATGTAATCTTCTTTTGCGGTGTGTTTGTCGAGATCCGATGAATTGAGGATTTATGATCAGATTATCTATGAATCTTATTTGAGTTTCTTCTGATCTCTCTTATGCATGATTTCATATCCTTGTAATTCTCTTCGAGTTGTGGGTTTTGTTTGGCCAACTAGATCTATGATTCTTGCAATGGGAGAAGTGCTTCGTTTTGGGTTCATACCGTGCGGTGACCTCACCCAGTGACAGAAGGGGAAGCGAGGCATGCATCATGTTGTTGCCATCAAGGGTAAAAAGATGGGGTTTTCATCATTGGTTTGAGTTTATCCCTCTACATCACGTCATCTTGCTTAAGGCGTTACTCAGTTCGTCATGAACTCAATACACTAGATGTGTGATGGATAGCGGTCGATGTGTGGAGTAATAGTAGTAGATGCAGAAAGTATCGGTCTACTTGTCTCGGACGTGATGCCTATATGTATGATCATTGCCTTAGATATCGTCATGACTTTGCGCGGTTCTATCAATTGCTCGATAGTAATTTGTTTACCCACCGTGATATTTGCTATTTTGAGGGAAGCCTCTAGTGAACACTATGGCCCCCGGGTCTACTCCACACCATATTTTCAGCCTTACACTTTTTCTTCGTTTCACTTTTCGCCTTCAGATCTCACTTTGCAATCAATCTTGAAGGGATTGACAACCCCTTTATAGCGTTGGGTGCAAGCTCTTTGTGTTTGTGCAGGTACTCTGGACTTGACGAGATTCTCCTACTGGATTGATACCTTGGTTCTCAAACTGAGGGAAATACTTACTACTCCTATGATGCATCACCCTTTCCTCTTCAAGGGAAAAACCAACGCAAGAAAGTCTCCGTCAACGTGTCAAATTCTGGCGTTGTTGTTTGAGAAGTAGCACGCCACGATAATTGTGCACCGTGTCTAGATCAAACATTTTTATACGATGCGCAACGACACCAACCCCTCCCGAAGACATTGCTTTTATCTTCGTATTTTCATGCATGTCTTCTGAGATTTGAGTTTATCTTCAAATATGGTGTTTCTCTTCATACTTGAACACTTTTCATTTGAATATATGATATGAGAGACTATGGAGTTTTATCCTCTACAACAACTTGACTATAGCTATATCTTCAACTTTCATCTAGGCAAATGTAATCGGACCGTTACATCTCATCTATTATTATCTCTCCTAACATTGTTCAATTCGATCCATATGCATTCTATTTGACACGTGTTGATTGTCTTTGTAGCATCCTTGTCTGCCGAAGACAAATCCAACCAAAAAGTTATAACATTTTTCACACTTATCTTTCTACCACCCAAAACGCCAATATTCTCGCGCCTGGCACAACAAATCGGAGATAGTGGGTTGTGAGACATGTTGCATGCTTGCCACGTGCCCCACTAAGCCGAAGAGTTTGGGGAAAATCCATCAAAAAATATTGGATGTTTCTGTTTCACCACACCCTTATAAATACATAGCCCCCAACTCCATTATTACTCTTACCTCTCCATCTCCGCCACTTAGCTCCAAACCCTAGCGCCGTTGCTCGATTCCATCATTGTCGGAGAAGTGCTTCACTACCACGACTTCCATGTTGACGTACTCACGCCAGCCGCGACCATCTTCGCTCGTCACCGCTCTAGCTGTCTACCACCACCAAGCTAGGGTGTGGAAGATTGAACAGCTCGGTCTCTTCGCCTCATCGAATAGTTCGTCTCATTCTTCACCATGGTAAATATTCGTTAACTTTAACTGCACATTTCATCATAAAAGTTACCATAAATCTTTGAAATCTGTTTTTTCCACTATAGATCTGACAGATTCTACACATCTATCCTCACTTGCTCAATACTTTTACTTATGTTAAATGGGTTGATTTCCCACTTGTGCAAATTTTTGGACTTGTACAAATTTGAAACCACCTTATCTTGAGAAAAAGTAAAAGTCTTCGATTAATGAGGTCATTATCTGCAGATAATATTTTATCTTAAATCTTCTTAGAATGCATATGACCTCCTCTATTCCCCTGCATCTCTAATTATTTCATGGGTACATGTCTGCGGCAGAATCACTAGGACCTCATAGTCTGAATTCATTTGTAGACTATTTGCAGATTCATCTGGACTCACGTGGAACCAGCTCTCATCTGAACCCAACTGCGAAGTCTTTGACCAAGTCAAAGACAATGGCCACAGACAACACTCCCAAGAAGGGTGGAAGATAAGGACGTCTGAATACTGCCAAAGATCTTCCACCCGATCTCTGTGATATGTACAAGTCTGACTCTCATGAAAGTTATCAACAGCGCAAGACCCGGATCCAATAGATCCGAAGATATTGGGTAGAGGAGTGGTTCAACTACCGCTTCATCACATAATAGTATGCCAAGAAAAATGCCAAGAAGGCTCCTTGGACAAATATCGTGTACAAGAATCTGCATCCGAAAACCAAGGTTGAAGCTATACAACTTGGTTTCTACCCATGCATGGTCCAACCCCCAATGCATGAGCAACCATATCCTTGCAACATCCTTGGTCTCTCTACAATAGAGGAAACATATGATGAGGAAGATCAGACTCAAGTTGCTCAATAGAAGCCAAAGAAGAAAGCAAAGGCTTCAAAGCCTGGCACTACAAAGGCTTCCAAGCTAAAGCCTGTAAAGGCTTCACAGCCCAGAGCTTCACCTCAAGCCTCCAAATCCAGACTAGCTACACCAGCTGACACGGAGGAAGACTCAGCGTTGCTCACAGACTGAAGTGAAAGCATGTTGCTCCTCATGGTTCGAATCCATCCCTCTCCTTGATGGATGTTGCAAATATGATTGAGCTGTCTCACGATGAATATGATGATGAAGCCCTCGCAAGGCCGATTCAATAGAAAGAAGAAGGGGGAAAGTGTCTCGAAGACTTACCTCTCATCAACGCAAAGATCATAGACCAGTTCATTGATGAATGGTTTACTGATCCCACTCTCTCCATTGACACGCTACACCTACCAATAGGGATGGGTGTCACATTTCAAGGGCTTGTGAGTGAAAAACTCACAGTGGTGCAAAAGGCTATGCAGTAGCGCGAAAAGATTTGTCATGAAAAGGATGTATTCAAAAAGAATATGCAAAAGCTTACAACTAGTCAGATTCAAGGGTATCAACTCTTCATGAAAGATCTGAAGGTTGAATTTGATAAGCGTTGTGCTCTTGTAAAAGGCGCCCATGAGCGTCTCAAGAACAAATCTGCACAGATGGTTAAGGCTCACATTGAGAAGCTAAAACACAAAGCTCTTGATCAACGTACTCTTGACCCCATAATCATTGAAAGTTCAAGGCAAGGTTCATTGTCTTTGAGCCAGCCTACCACAATAGAGCAAGACATTCCCAACAATGTCTTCCATGCTGGCTTCTCTCGAACAAGAATGTCCCCTTCTTCCTCTGCTATAACCAGAAAGAAGACCAAGAGATCTAAAATCGAAACCAGGAAATGCAAGTCTGCTCCTGCTTCTCAAGCCCAACTAGTCAAGCGACTAAAGACCAAGAAGACAAAGTGTTCGGGTTCGGCCCAAGTACCCGAGCCCCCTCCAGCTCCATGTGCCACACCACCTTCTCGTGAGGAGCCCCTCCTTGTGATGCCAACCTCAATGGCTCCTCCTGCCTCACATGATATTGAGAGGCAAGTTGTTCTCCATGAGCCTGCTACCACAAAGGCTCCAACAATTGATGATGTACCAGCTGCCAACACCATCGCCGCTGAAGACATTGCTTCACATGAAGGCAATAGTCAAAGAGAGACTATACCAGTACCTCAATTAGATGCGCCAGTGGTATCATTGCCACCGAGTGAAGACAATGAGTATGTGTATATTGGCACCCCTCCAAGGGCAGATTTGCCAGAAGCTACTCGTGACTCTCCGCCAAGTCCCTTTCAACAATTGTGGCAAGACTTCCAGAATCACCATTCTCACCAATAGAGGATGAAGCCCCTGCACTTGTGTCGCCTCTCAAAAGTCTTCACAAAGGACCAAGGCAAGCCCCTCCTGCAATGCAAACTATTTGAGAGAATGAAGTCATGTGACGCCGACTGCATTAGTCGAGGAAGTACTCAAGCTTGAAGATATTCCTCCTGATCAGTGCTACTTCTTGAGCTTGCGTTGGTTTTCCCTTGAAGAGGAAAGGGTGATGCAGGAAAGTAGATAAGTATTTCCGTTAGTTTTTTGAGAACCAAGGTATCAATCCAGTAGGAGGAACAAGCAAGGCCCCAATCTTAGCACCTACACAAACAATCAAACACTTGCACCCAAGCTAAAAAGGGGTTGTCAATCCCTTCACGGTTATTTGCAACGATGAGATCTGATAGAGATAGATATAAAAGATTGCTAGAAAAAAAGTAAAACAAAAATAAATAAATGGAAGCAATATATTTTTGGTATTTTTGGTTTATATATCTGAAAGTATAATATGGAAAATAGACCCGGGGGCCAGAGGTTTCACTATAGGCTTCTCTCATGAAAGAAAAAATAACACGGTGAGTGAACAAAATATTGTCGAGCAATTGATAGAAAAGCGAATAATTATGAAGATATCCAAGGCAATGATTATGCATATAGGCATCACATTCGTGTCAAGTAGACCGAAACGATTCTGCATCTAGTACTATTACTCCACACATCGACCGACTCCTGCCTGCATCTAGAGTATTAAGTTCATGAAGAACAGAGTAACGTATTAGGTAAGATGGCATGATGTAGAAGGATAAACTCAAGCAATATGATGAAAACCCCATTTTTTATCCTCGATGGCATGAATGCAATACGTGCCTCGCTACCGCTACTTTTCCACTCGATGAGGGCACCGCAAGATTGAACCCAAAACTAAGCACTTCTCCCATTGCAAGAATTACCAATCTAGTTGGCCAAACCAAACCAATAACTCGAAGAGACTTGCTAAGATGTGAAATCATGCATATAACAATTGAGAGAAGATTCAAATAATATTCATAGATAATCTGAACATAAACCCAAAATTCATCGGATCTCGACAAACACATCACAAAAAGAGTATTACATCAAATAGATCTCCATGAAGATCATGAAGAACATGGTATTGAAGAACAAAGAGAGAGAAGAAGCCATCTAGCTACTAGCTATGGACCCGTAGGTTTGTGGTGAACTACTCACACATCATCAAAGGGGAAATACAGTTGATATAGATGCCCTCCGTGATCGTTTCCCCCTGTGGCAGATTAGCGGAAAAGGCTCCCATATTGGATCTCACGAGAACAGAGGCTCCCGGCGGCGAAAAAGTATTTTTAGTATCATTCTGGTATTGGGGGGATATTTGGGAATTTATAGGACGAAATTGGTTAGGAGGCCTATGGGGGCCCACAAGCCAGGGGCACGCCCCCCTAGGGCGCACCCTACAGGCTTGTCGTCTCCCAGCAAGTCTCATGCCCCCTTCTCCAAGTCTGGCAGGTTTCTTCTAGTCCAAGAAAAATCATTCCGGAGATTTTATTCTATTTGGACTATGTTTAATATTCCTTGTCTGCAATATTCAAAAACATGGAAAAAAACAAAAACTGGCACTAGGCTCTAGATTAATATGTTAGTCCCAAAAATAATATAAAATAGCGTATTAATGCATATAAAACATCCAAAACAGATAATATAATAGCATGGAACAATAAAAAATTATAGATACATTGGAGACGTATAAAGCATCCCCAAGCTTAATTCCTCCTCGTCCTCAAGTAGGTAAATGATAAAAACAGAATTTTTGATGTGGAATGCTACCTATAACATCCAAAAATTATAAATTTTGGAATGTTAATATAATTATTATTAGTTTGTTTGTTTGTTTGCTTGAGTGATTGAAACTTGTGTGAAATTTGAAACTTTTCAAAACTTTTGAATGAGAGGGAATAAAATGACTTTCCCCATCTCCGATGAATTCAAATTCAATCTTTTAAAAGCAACGAGAGAAGATGACATGACTTCTTCAACTATAAAGAATTTGAACGGAGATATTTGCATTTGAATTCTTTTGCATTTCCATTCGTTTTCTTCGCGCAAGAAATGCCAGGAAATACTTTCTGTCAAACAGAAAAGAGAGGAGGAACATGACCCTCGAACCCACGAGCATTTTGAAAGTTATTTGAACCCTCAAACTTAGAGGGTCATTTGAAAATTATTTGCAAAAGAAAATAAACCTTTTAGGCAATTTTGTGAAAATAATTTTTTCTGAAGTTTTTATTTTTGCCGTGGAAAAAATGCCCATCATTTATAATTTTTTTTTCTGATAATTTTAGTATATAAAAAATCTTTATTCTGAATTAATTTAATTCCCTTTTATCGTTTTAGTTTCCTAGTTTTAAAAATAGGAAAGGAATTCCTTTTTATTTGGAAAGACCTGCTGGCTCATTAAGACTTTCCAAACTTGGCCCAACAGGAGATCTTCTCCTACCTCTCCTCTCCCTCACGTCACAGCAAGTTTTCCTTCCATGGACAGAAGATCTCCACCTTCGGGATTTGTGAAGTACCTTCCCTCCCAGCGCCTCCCGTCGCCCCTATAAGAACCCCCAAAGTCTCCTCGTTCCATTCCCGTCGAAACCACCCCCTCTCCTCGGCTCTAGCTCGCGCGCCACCTCGCCGGAGTCGGCACCAGAGAACTCGCCGGCCACCTCCACATAGCCCGTGCACCTCCCCACCCCTCCCTGTCGAGCCCACTCCACCCCGCCGCCACCCCTCCTCCACCACCCCTCCTGTCGGCACCCTCCCCACCCCACGAAAAAGTTCCTGCCAGAAACCTCCCAGAACTCCTCCCATCGCCAGGAACTCTTCCCAGGAAACTCCACCCTTCGGCCCCCCCTGCAGGTTTCCCTCCACCTCGCCTCCCTCCCCCCAGGAGCCTCCACCGCCCCCCCCCCTGCCACCCCACCTCCTCCTCGTCACCCCCCTTCCACCCCACCCCGCCGAGAGTTTCTGCCAGAAACTTCCTCCCGTCGGCCTCCCCCTGCACCCCTCGCCACTCCCCCTCGCCTCCCCCCTAGAGCCTCGCCACCACCCCCCTGGAGTCTCACCACCCCCCCCCCCCCGCTGGAGTGCCCCCTTTCCCCGCCGGTGCAGCTCCCCAACGCCGGAGAAAGCTCCATCCCCTGCAGGGTTCACCCACGGGAGGTAATCCCTCTCCTCTTTTTTTTTTCCTGCTACTTGTTCTGTTTTTTTTGTGTAGTTTCATCCCTTAGATCAGGATCTACGGTGTAGATTACATAGGTACTTACCCCTTCGGTTTTCTAAAAAGAACCGGCGGTTGTTTTATTTAATTAGTTAGCCAAACAGTTTTCTTCTAATGTGCGGACGTTTGTTAGTTTAGCCTATGCAGCAAACACCCCTTAGCCAATCAGTGAGCGCCACGTGTCTGTAGCAATTATTCTCTTTTTCTGTCTAGTTCCAAAAACAGCAAAGTTTCTGTTTTGTTTTGGCCATAACTTTGGATCCCGAAGTCCAATGATGTTGATTCTTTTTCCAGTAGCTCACAAATTTCCTGCAGTTTTTAAAAACATATAATTTGTCTATTTTTGAAATTTTCAAATTTGAATTAGATCAAATTTAGTTTAAACCTTGTTTTGCTTATTCCAGGAGTTTAAAAATAGTTTTAATTTGATTCCTTTTGGTACTTATCACTAGTGATCTTATTTGTAAGTGGTAAGAATTTCAGAATTGTTTGAGTATTTTAGCTCACCGTTTCTTGTGAAACAATTTCTGTTTCACCTCTTTTAGGATTTCGGCTAATTCCTTTTCTAGCTTTGTTTTAAGATATTTTCTTTATTATTTCCGAAACATTATTGTTTTGTTTATGTTAGTTAAACAGTAGTTTTGCAACAAGTTTTTATTTTATTTTTACTTGTTATCATAAAATCAATTCTAGTTCCTTAGTAACTTGCAATTGGTTTCCCCACTGTTTCAAATCCCGTTTGGGAATACTTTCAAATAGTTTTGTGAAAAATACTTTATTTTTATCTTAGTTAAACTTATATCTTAGTTCCTTGTTATTATTTTCTGTTGGACAAAAACTATTTAGTGTTTGACGTAGTAGAAGATTCTCTAGTCTTATTTGAAGTTTCCTTCGGATTCCTATTCGCTCTCTCTTTTGTTTTGATTGCTAAAATGATTGCTAGTATGAGTGCTTATGTAAATGATATGTTTGCTATATATAGATTTCATCGGAGAGTGACGAGTAGTCTATCAAGTTATTTCTCGAGAAATTCTTCTTCGTCAACATCACCAGGCAAGTCACTTTGATCATACTAGCACCTATGTTTTATGCATCGTAGCTCTACCATCCTATGCCCAATTGCATGCTGCTAAGGTACATGGAAATTTTAGTATAGATTGTAGTATCATGTGGTAGGCACACAACAACCCCGATACTTGGCCCCGGGACGACAACTTTCATATTGCTATGCTTGAGTAGACGGGATTTCGGTTGAGTGCATAACACGAGTGATGCGAGGTGGATTAAATAATCAAGACCGGTTAAGACAAGATTTTCAAGACCTCGGACGCAATGCAACTCTGGGTGAAGGACGGTTGATCGGCTCCCTAGAGAACCCAGTGGATGCCCGCGATGCTGGGGACGGCCATGACATCCTGCGGAAAGCTTCACCCAGGCTCAAAGAGACGGACGGATATTTTCAAGACCCAAGGCTTACCTGCACAGCCACAAGTCATTATGGGCTCTGGCTTGGTTGGACAACGCGACGACTCTGGACAGGCGGTGCTAGCAGATGTAGAAGAACGGTAGGAATGGATGGGCACCGACAAGGGTTCAGAGGGACCCGTTGAAAGACCATGTTTTGATCATCCTGTCTTCAAACACCCTGAAGTGCGAGGACATACACGGAGGCGATCAAATCTTGTGGGGAACGTGTGCAAAACTCTGCAGAGTACTCAAACCTAATCGATTAGCCGTGTCCACGATCATGGACAACTTGAGCCAAAGGAACTGAAGTTATGTGGATTTCTCAACACCATTAAATATATTTGATGAGGGTAATTATTGACAACTCGGGTACGAGAACTGGTTGGCGGAACCATCTTGTTAACAACCAACAATGTAGTAACATTTTGCTTTTAGCCCCCTCTTGATGTAGGAGAAAACTTGCTTTATCGCTAAAAACCTATAGCCCCACCTGCCATATATGCATATAGTATAGATGATTACTTTCCATCCCTCTCTTATGTGACTTGCCGGCATATTCAATATGCTGACCTACACGGCTGCAACGTATCATGTTGCAGATATTTTTCTTCAATGAGTAAGAGTACGATTCAGGGTTACGGTCTACACTCAACTTGCCGTTGGTGTTTATTGGGACTCCACTCCCTTGACCGCTTCCGCTGAGATATTTAAGGTATATATCAGTTTTACGCTATTTTACATGTGATTGCACTATGATATGTACATTGATGTACTGTGTGTGCCAGCATACTGATCCAGGGATGGCACAGAAACACAGAGGCTTGACTCGTCTTGAGTCGGGTCGCTACACTACCTAACAAATTTATCCGTGTAATATTCTTTATTGTGTCATGAATATTCATATCCATAAGATTCAAAACAAAAGTCTAATATTGACAATAATATTTTTCTCTTTTTTTCTTCTTTTTTTCTCTTTTTTTGGTGGGCATCTTTGGCCTCTCTCTTTTTTGTGGGCTTCGGTGGCCTCTTTTATTTTTTGTAAAGTTCGATGACTCATCCCCACTTGTGAGGGGATCAAAGCTTCCATCATCCTTTTCTCACACGGGACAGTGCTCTAATAATGCAAATCATCACACTTTTACTTACTTACAACTCAAAGATTACAACTCGATATCTAGAACAAAATATCACTCTATAAGCAATATGGAAGTGATGGTGTGTATCATAAAAAACGGGATGGTGGTGTTGCATGGCAATATATCTCGGAATGGCTATGAAAATGCCATAATAGGTAGATATGGTGGCTGTTTTGAGGAAAGTATATGGTGGCTGTTGTGAGGAAGGTGGGTTTAATGTACCAACGGAAGTTTCGCGTACTAGACAGGCTAGCAAAGGTGGAAGGGTGAGAGTGCGTATAATCCATGAACTCAACATCAGTCATAAAGAACGCATATACTTATTGCAAAATCCTATTACTTATCGAAGCAAAGTATTAGACGCATGCTCCTAGGGGTATGGTTGGTAGGATTTAACCATCGCGCGATCCAGACCTCCACACAAAGGTTGACAATCATTAAACAAATCATGCTCCGACTTCACCACATAATAGTTCACCATACGTGCATGCTACATGAATCACAAGATTTATCACAAGTATTTATTCCAATTCACAATTACTTACTAGCATGACTCTCATATTACCATCTTCATATCTCAAAACTATATGCAAGGAATCAAACTTCTCATCATATTCAATGCACTTAATATGGAAGTTTTTATTATATCCCTCTTGGATGCCCATTATATTAGGACTAAATTCATAACCAAAACCAATTACCATGCTATTTAAAAGAATCTCAAAATAATATAAGTGAGGTACGAGGGTTTAATAATTTCTATAAAATAAAACAACACCATGCTCTAAAAGATATAAGTGAAGCACTAGAGCAACATTGCCTGGCTCAAAAGATACAAGTGAAGCACATAGAGTATTCTAATAAATTCATGATTCAGTGTGTGTCTCTCAAAAGATGTGTGCAGCAAGGATGATTGTGGCAAACTAAAAAGTAAATACTCATATCATACAATACGCTCCAAGCAAAACACATATCATGTGGTGAATAAAAATATAGCCTTAAGTAAATTTACTGATGGATTGAAGACGAAAGAGGGGATGCCTTCCGGGGCATCTCCAAGATTAGGCTCTTTGGTATCCTTGAATATGGCTTGGGGTGCCTTGGTCATCCCCAATCTTAGGCTCTTGCTACTCCTTATTCCAAGTCCATCAAATCTTTACCCAAAACTTGAAAACTTCACAACACAAAACTCAACAGAAATCTCATGAGATCTGTTAGTATAAGAAAAATAAATCACCATTTTAGGTATTGTTGTGGACTCATTATTTATTCATATTGGTGTAATATTTGATGTATTCCAACTTCTCCATGGTTCAAACCCCCCAATATAACCCATAGATTCATCCAAATAAGCAAACAACACTAAGAAAATAGAATCTGTCAAAAACAAAACACTCTGTAGCAATCTATAAACTTAGAATACTTTCGTAACTCCAAAAATTCTGAAAATTAGGAAAATGAGGGAAATTTTTATATCAATCTTTTGTAAAACTTTTAGACGAAAAGCACGTACCAGTGAATTTACAAAATTCCTGGACTGATAGCAAAAGTTTCAGTTTTTCAACAAAATCAACTTGCAAACACCGTAGACCATCCCAAAGGTCTTACTTGGCTCAAACACTAATTAAAACAAAAAAAACACAATTATTACAGAGGTAATAATGTGTGCAAAACTCAAAAACAGAAGCAAAAACAAAAACATAAAAATAAAATTGGGTCGCCTCCCAACAAGTGCTATTGTTTCACGCCCCTAGCTAGGCATAATGCAATAGATCTAGGTATTGTCATCTTTGGTATGCAATCCATAAGTAGCTCTCATAATAGATTCATAAGGTAATTTTATTTTTTTTCTAGGAAAGTGCTCCATGCCTTTTCTTAGTGGAAATTGGAATCTAATGTTTCCTTCCCTCATATCAGTACTTGCACCAATCGTTCTAAGGAAAGGTCTACCAAGAATAATAGGACATGTAGGATTGCAATCTATATCAAGAACAATGAAATCTATGGGCACATAATTCCTATTTGCAACAATAAGAACATAATTAATCCTTCCCATAGGTTTCTTAATTGTAGAATCAGCTAGATGCAAATATAAAGAGCAATCATCAAATTCACGAAGTCCTAGCACATCACATAAAGTTTTTGGAATCGTGGAAACGCTAGCACCCAAATCACACAAAGCATGGCACTCATAATCTTTAATTTTAACCTTAATAGTAGGTTTCCACTCATCATAAAGCTTTCTCAATATAGAAACTTCCAACTCAAGTTTTTCTTCAAAAGATTTCATCATAGCATCACAATATGTTTAGTAAAAGCTTTATCTTGATTATAAGCATGAAGAGAATTCAACATGGATTGCAACAAGGAAACACAATCAATCACTTTAATATCTCCATCATTGCTTAAAGATTCTGGCTTCGCAGCCATTTTATTAACTAAGGTGGCTTGTTTATCAGAAATTTGGCCTACTAAATTTTCAAGGTGAGCAAACTAAGATTTCAAACCACAAACCTCCTTGGTCATATCATAAAGTTCTTTATTCATGTATTCCACCATAAACCTTTGTTCTTTAAGCTCGTTCCTAAAGAAACTATTATGGTCAAATTGGAGCGACATGAATCCCTTAGCATTATTCTCAATATCTTCCAACTTCTCAAGGTACGGATCAAAACTTTTGGGTTGACCCATGGAAATGAACAACCAAAAAACAAACGAAAAAGACGGGTGGAAGAGGGCGAATAAAAAGGCAAATCTTTTTGGTATTTTTTGAAAATTGTTTTAGAAGGGGGGAGAGAAAAACGAGAGGCAAATGGAAAATAAAGTAAATGCAAGAGATGAGTTTGTGATGGGTACTTGGTAGGCTTGATCTTGCTATGTATCCTCCCCAGCAACGGCGCCAGAAATCCTTCTTGCTACTTCTTGAGCTTGCGTTGGTTTTCCCTTGAAGAGGAAATAGTGATGCAGCAAAGTAGATAAGTATTTCCCTCAGTTTGTTGAGAACCAAGGTTCAATCCAGTAGGAGGAACAAGCAAGGCCCTAATCTTAGCACCTACACAAACAATCAAACACTTGCACCCAACACTAAAAAGGGGTTGTCAATCCCTTCACGGTTATTTGCAAGGATGAGATCTGATAGAGATAGATATAAAAGATTGCTAGAATGAAAAGTAAAACAAAAGTAAATAAATGGAAGAAATATATTTTTTTCATATTTTTGGTTTATAGATCTAAAAGTATAATATGGAAAATAGACCCGGGGGCCATAGGTTTCATTAGAGGCTTCTCTCATGAAGGAAAAAAATACAGTTGGTGAACAAATTACTGTCGAGCAATTGATAGAAAAGCGAATCATTATGTAGATATCCAAGGCAATGATTATGCATATAGGCATCACGTCCGTGTCAAGTAGACCAAAACGATTCTGCATCTACTACTATTACTACACACATCGACCGACTCTTGTGTGCATCTAGAGTATTAAGTTCATGAAGAATAGAGTAACGCATTAGGTAAGATGACATGATGTAGAAGGATAAACTCAACCAATATGATGAAAACCCCATCTTTTTATCCACGATGGCAACAGTGCAATGCGTGCCTCGCTGCCGCTACTTTGTCAGGACACTGCAAGATAAGAATTCAGAGAAGATTCAAATAATATTCATAGATAATCTGAACATAAACCCACAATTCATCGGATCTCGACAAACACACCGCAAAAGAGAATTATATCGGATAGATCTCCTTGAAGATCGTGAAGGACATGGTATTGAAGAACAAAGAGAGAGAAGAAGCCATCTAGCTACTAGATATGGACCCATAGGTCTCTGTTGAACTACTCACCCATCATCGGAGGGGCAATGGAGCTGATGTAGATGCCCTCCGTGATCGATTCTCCCTCCGATAGATTACCGAAAAAGGCTCCCAAATTGGATCTCACGGGAACAAAGGCTCCCGGCGGCGGAAAAGTATTTTTTGGTTTTATTCTGGTATTGGGGAAATATTTGGGAATTTATAGGATGAAGATTAGGGTTAGGAGGCCTGCAGGGGGGGCCACAAGCGAGGGGGTGCACCCTGCAGGCTTGTCGTCTCCCAACACGTGTCCTACCCCCTTCTCCAAGTCTGGCAAGTTTGTTCTGGTCCAAGAAAAATCATTCCAGAGATTTTATTCCATTTGGACTCCGTTTGATATTCCTTATCTATAATACTAAAAAAACAAAAACTTGCACTAGGCTCTAGATTATTAGGTTAGTCCCAAAAATAATATAAAATAGCATATTAATGCATATAAAACATCCAAAACAGATAATATAATAGCATGGAACAATCAAATAATATATATACGTTGGATACGTATCAATCAGCCTGAAGTTGAAGTCAATGCAGCTAAAGATATTGTTGTAGATGATGTTGTTGCACCTCATGAACCCTCTGTACGGGCTACACCATCGACTAATGACATTGTTGAAAACCTTGTGATGGATGGCAACATGGAGAGAGAAATGGTCCCTACTAGATGGCCAAGGTTGAAGTTCTTGCAAGGATGGGCCTTGAGTATGAATTCAACATCTTTCAACGCCCTCGAGTTATGAAGCCTATGCCCATGCAACCAAGCATTCATCACCAAGGACCAAGTCGTCCCATTTTGTGCAGTGTTTAGCGTTTTAGATTGAAAAACATTTTATGTGATTCAGATAGAAATCCATACAAGAAGCCAAAGATCCCATCTGACAGGTTCTAGAACATGCCTTGGTGTGACTACTATTCAGCGGTGCTCTATGGACAGAACTGAATCTTTCCTCATAAGCATCTTAGCTTTGAAGCAATGAGTGGCCTTCCTTGCTTTTGTAAAGTCTTCGATTGTCTTCGAGATGTTCGATTGTTGCCATTCGTCGCTGGCCATGAAGATCGGAATAAAGAAATGATTCTTCAATTTTATGCAACCCTCCACATCTGTGGCTTCGGAAGAGACCTGAACACCTGGAATATGGACATCATGATTTGAGATGAACATGCCCAAGATCCTGCCATGGAACTTTTTGCCACCACACCCCTTGCCGCATCTGATGAAGACTTATCCAAGATTTACAGCTTATGCTAAAGCCACTCGCAGTATACTTCAGTCACCAGAACTAAATATGACTGCTATACTCACCTTGTTGAAGCATTTTGCCCCAGATGCTGATATGCCTACAAGCTTCTTCGTCAATGATCTTCATTACTTACCTAGAACTATCTACCATATTTTGCATCATACTATATGGCCAATCAAAGGGCATTCGTCTTCACACAAGCTCCAAGGTGCGTTGAAGAGATTGGTCTATAACATTGCATATGGCATCGGTTTCAACCTTCAAGATATATTCCTGAGAAACCTGGCTGCCAATAGCATCTACTTGTTTGAACTCAAGATCTTTGCACCGTGGATCACGTGCTTCATTAAGCGCCACACAAATACAAGGTTTTTTCTTTCTGATCGCAATCATGGAATATATCTTCTTGATGTTGAAGTCATTCACGAAGACATCTATCCATCCAAGGCAAAGACTCCTACTGTTGAAGGTACTAGTAGCACAGCTAATGTTGAAGGGCTTCACATTCCATGCGATCTAGCCACAACAAGGTTCATTGGCTCCTTTAGATGCCCTCAACCATCTCTGACTGGAACTAAAGCCACTGCACCTGTATTGCCACAACCCATAAGGTGTTGGGAATATGCCCTAGCGGCAATAATAAATTGGTTATTATTATATTCCTTGTTCATGATAACGTTTATTATCCATGCTAGAATTGTACTGATTGGAAACTCAAATACATGTGTGGATACATAGACAACACACTCTCCCTAGTGAGCCTCTGAAGGACTAGCTCGTTGATCAAAGATGGTCAAGGTTTCCTGGCCATAGACATGAGATGTCGTTTGATAACAGGATCACATCATTACGAGAATAATGGGATAGAAAAGACCGAAACTATGAACGTAGGATATGACCGTGTCAATTTATTGCTACAGTTTTCTGCATGTCAATGTATCTGTTCCTATGACCATGAGATCATGCAAATCCCGGACACCGCAGGAATACCTCGTGTTTATCAAATGTCACAAGGTAACTGAGTGACTATAAAGGTGCTCTACAGGTATCTCCGAAGGTGTCTGTTGGGTTGGCATGGATCAATATTGGGATTTGTCACTCCGTGTGATAAAGAGGTATCTCGGGGCCCACTTGGTAATACAACATCACAACAAGACTTACAAGCAATGTGACTAAAGAGTTAGTTACAGGATGTTGTATTATCGAACGAGTAAAGAGACTTTCCGACGAGATTGAACTAGGTATAGAGATACCGACGATCGAATCTCGGGCAAGTAACATACCGATGGACAAAGAGAATAATATACGGGATTTACTGAATCCTTGACATAGAGGTTCGACCGATAAAGATCTTCGTAGAATATGTAGGATCCAATATGAGAACTGAGGTCCCTCTATTCGTTATTGACCGGAGAGTGTCTCGGGTCATGTCTGCATAGTTCTCGAACCCGCAAGGTCTGCACACTTAAGGTTCAGTGTTGTTTTGGTATTATTGAGTTATGTATGTTGGTGACAGAAAGTTGTTCGGAGTCCCCGATGAGATCTGAGACGCCATGAGAAGCTGTGGAATGGTTCTGAGGTAAAGATTGATATATAGGAAAGTTGCATTTGGCTTTTTGAAAGATTTTAGGCATTATCGGTAAAGTACCGGGAGTGACGAATGGGTTCCGGGGTTTTACCGGGAGGGGCCACCCACCCGGGAAAGGACCTAGTAGGCCTAAAGGTGGTGCACCAGCCCCTAGTGGGATGGTGTCTCCATCCCAATAAACATATTTCAGCCAAGGTGCAAAAGAGAGAAAGATGGAAGGAGGAAACCAACTAGGAAGGGGAGTCCTCCAGCAAACCGTATTGGAGGAGGACTCTCCCCCTAGATTCGTCCGAACCTCTCCTCCTTGGAGGAGAGGGCAAGGCAGCCCTCCTCCCTCTTCCTCCTATATATAGTGGAGGTTTTGAGGGCAACACACACCAGAAAATAGCCACGTGTTGCCCTCTCCTCCATAGATTGTCTCCCTCGTCTAGATTAGTTCGGCATAGCTTGGTGAAGTACTGCTGGATTAGTTCACCACCACCAACACGCCGTCGTACTGGAGAACTCATGTACATCTCTTCCCCTCTTGTTGGATCAAGAAGGCTGAGATCGTCATCGAGCTGTACATGTGCTGAACGCAGAGGTGTCGTCCGTTCGGCACTAGATCGGGATGGATGTGATGAGATCACGGGACGGATCGTGATGGGATCGCGGGACGGATCATGATTTGATTGCGAAGACGTTCGACTACATCAACCGCGTTATATACGCTTTCTCTTAGCGATCTACAAGGGTATGTACATGCACTCTCCCCTCTCGTAGATGGTCATCACCATGGATAGATCTTGTGTGCGTGTAGGAATTTTTTTGTTTCCCATGCTACGTTCCCCAACAGTGGCATCATAATCTAGGTCTATGCGTAGATGACATCTCGAGTAGAACACAAAGGAGTTTCTGGGCTTTGATCTTCATATTTCTACCCTCCTTAGTCTTTTCTTGATTCGGTGGTATTGTTGGGATGAAGCGTCCCGGGCCAATATTACTCGTACGCTTACGAGAGACCAGTTTCATCGACTAACATGCAACTTGTCGCATAAAGATGACTGGCGAGTGTCTATTTCTCCTACCTTAGTTGAATTAGATTTGACGGAGGCGGTCCTTGGAGAAGGTTAAATAGCAACTTCTGTATCACCGTTATGGTTTTGCGTAAGTAAGGTGCGATCGTACTAGACACCCATAGCAGCCATGTAAAACATGCAACAACAAATTAGAGGACGTCTAACTTGTTTTTATAGGGTATGTTGTGATATGATATGGCCAAAGAGATGATATGATATATTTGATGTATGAGATGGTCGTGTTTTAATAGTTAAATATCGACTTGCACGTCGATGCTGGAGCAACCGGCAGGAGCCATAGTGTTGTCGTCAATTATTTTGTGCCTCATGATGCTTTTCTTTATTGCTAGTTTAGTACCTTTAGTAGTAACAACATAGGTGGTGCGATAACCTCGATGGTAGCACAATGATGGAGATCATGGTGTGGTCTCGATGATGATGGAGATCATGCCGGTGCTTTGGTGATGGAGATCAAGAAGCACAAGTTCATGGCCATATCATTTCACTTATGATTTGCATGTGATGTTAATCCTTTTATGCAGCTTATTTTTCTTAGGACAACGGTAGCATTATAACGTGATCCTGCACTAAAATTTTAAGATAAAATTGTGTTCTCCCCGAGTGTGCATAGTTGCAACAGTTCGTCGTTTTGAGACAACACATGATTATCAGGTGTGATAGACTCTACGTTCACATACAACGGGAGCAAGACAGTTTCGCACATGCGAAACACTCGGGTTAAACTTGACGAGCCTAGCATGTACATACATGGCCTCGAAACACAAGAGACCGAAAGGTTGAACATGAGTTATATAGTAGATATGATCAACATAGAGATGTTCACAATTGAAGCCAACTTAACTCTCATGATGATCGAACTTGAGTTAGTGAATTTGGATCATGTGTCACTCAAATAACTAGAGGGATGTCAACTTGAGTGGGAGTTCTTAAGTAATATGACTAATTGAACTTATTATCATGAACATAGTCAAAATGTCTTTGGAAATTATGTTATAGCTTGCGTTGTAGCTCTACTGTTTTTGATATGCTCCTAGAGAAAACATAGTTGAAAGACGATAGTAGAAGTTATACGGACGGGGTCCATAAACTGAGGATTGTCCTCATTGCTACACAGAAGGATTATATCCTCAATACAGCGCTCAGTGTGCTACCCACCGAGAATTGTCTGTGGATGTTGCAAACATATGACATACATGTTTTAATGACTACGTGATAGTTCAGTGAGTAATGCTTAGCAGCTTAGAATTGAGGCGCCCAAGACTTTTTGAACGTCATGGAACATATGAGATGTTCCACGAGCTGAAATTAGGATCCATCCTCCCCCCCCCCCCGGTTCCAAGAGGTGAAATTAGCACCGTCGCCGGATCCGACCCCTCCTTCGTCGGGAATGGATGCCCTCTACCGGATCCATCCTCCCCGCCGGTTCCCCTTCACCCGCACCCCACGCCATCGGCCACAACGAGCGCCACCACCCGCGGCCCTAGCTCCTGCTCGGTAGCAGGAAGAGGGGCGCCTCGTGCAGTCCGCCAATGCCTCCCTGTGGCCTAGCACACGTCGCGTCGGGTGGGCCGACCTACTGCCAGCCCTAGCCCAACCGCGAGCCAGCAGCACCCCGATCGGCCTAGCTTCCATGCAGGCCGAGCCCCGCCTCTGCCCCGGCGTGCCCCCTATCCGCCTGGGCCGAAGCCCGCTGTGGTGAGCTGCCCTGAGCCCTATCTAGCGCATAGTGTGAGTTATAGTAATATTTTGCCTTCTGCTCACAGTTGGGCCTATCCAGTTTCGGTCCGCGTAGTTGTTGTTTTTCGATAAAGATTTTATCATTTAACCCATGAATTTCAGGTTTTCAGTAAATGTGCATATTTTAAAATGCCCGTAACTCTTAAATCGTGCATCGTATGAAAATAATTTAGATATGTAAAATGTGTAGAATTTCGTGTAGATTAATATTACCAATTTTCATGCCTATTTAAAACTGTTTAACCCATTGTTTGCATAGATTTGCGTGATGTCATATTAAAATGATTTAGTTTGTAGCTAATTAATCGTGCACCGGATTAAAATGGTTTCAGCATGAAAAGTGCTTAAAAATTTCTGTAGTTTCACAATAACGAACTTGTATCCATGGTGAAAATGATTAACTTGTTGTTTCATTTAATTTGCTTTAAATACCATGCTAAACGGTTTTCATCATAACTAATAACCGTAGCTCCTAATTAAATAAATGATATATGTAACTTGGTTAGAAAAATGTGTAGAACAACATGGTGGTATTTATTTTCCTATTTAAAAACTCTAAAATTGTGTTTTAGGCAGATCTGTAGCAAATTCAAAATTACTTGTGGGGAATTTTCCGTATTGTTATTTGTTGTTCCGGCCTCATTTAAACTTGTGTAGAGTATCTTGTAACATCATGATATCTTGTTGCATCCATGAGTAACATGTTGTGGTTGTCATTTGCATCCATGTTGCATTCATGGCATATTATCTTGCCATGATCATATCTTTTGAAACGTAGCTCCGTTTGTAATGATCTCTATATGTAAATTGACTAGAATGATGTGTAGAATCACATGGTGCACTTTATTTTGCTGTTTAGTAAACATTAAAGTATGTTAGTTCAGATCTGGAATAATTTAGAAATTAATGCGTGGGGTCGCTTCGGAAATGCTATAAGTTGTTTCCGACCTCATTTAAAATGCCTAGCTAGTGTAGTTTATTTATGCTTCACCTCTTGCCACGTTAAACAACATTTAATATTGTCATGTAAATAAACAGGAGCAAATTAAATAATTCAAATATGGAGTTCCGTCAATATGCAACGAGTTGCATATTGAGCTTCACTTAATGTGTAGTAATAAATTGGTGTGCTTTGTCGTGTATTGCATAATTAAACCAGACATGCATCATATTGCTTGCACATCATGTTTTACAGATGTTGTGGTGTTATCGTGTGTTGATTGTTGTTCCGGATTGTTTCTTCTCGATAGAGTTTTGAACCGCTTCGGAGTGTGAGGATTCGTTCAACTAAGTTGGTTTGTCTACTTCACGGATTCATTCTACTTCCAAGAGGGATCAGAGGCAAGATGACCATTTCCCTAGATACCATTACTATCATTGCCATGTAGTTGTCTCATTTCTTTCACTATGTCTCGCTACCTACCACCGGTTTAATAAGCCTCCCTACATTGCCACGAAAGCCTCTAACCTTTCCACAACCCACCAAACCATTGTTTGGCTATGTTACCGCTTGCTCAACCTTCTTATAGGGCTGCTAGTTGCAGGTGCAGTTGCTTCCATGTGAAACATGGGTTCCTTGTTATATCACCATATTATTGTTATTTAATTTAATGCATCTATATACTTGGTAAAAGGTGGAAGGCTTTACCTTCCAGCCTGGTGTTTTGTTCCTCCTTTCCCAACTTAGTTTCGGCTACCGGTGTTATGTTACATAAATGAGCGCTCCTAACATGCTGGGGGTTGTTATGGGGACCCCGTAGATTTTTGTTTTGGAATAAAACTCGTGTGGCAAGGCCCAACATTGGTACTATGTTTGCCCAACATAATAATACTGAAAAACATAGGGCCTCATGAACCCGAGGAGTAATTCAAAATAATACAAGGGGGGCAGTGTTGATGGTGTTGGTCCCAAATAGAGCCACTTGTAGGGCCACCCAGGGAAACTCGGGGGATGTCTATCCGGCCATCGTACGTAGTGCTCATCCGATTGTGCCGTCAGAACGAGATACGCGGCTCCTATCGGGATCTTAGGCACGTCGAGCGGCCTTGCTAGATTTGATTTACCTTTCTCGAATGTCTTGTGCGAGGGATTCCTAGGATACTTTGGGATATCTCGAGGATGATGTTTTCCAATAGGAACCCGAGGAGATCATGGGTTTTCTGTTATCGAGGTTTCCGACGCAGCGTGTGCTAGTTTGTGATGGACTAGTTGGAGCACCCGTGCATGGTTAAATCTTTCGGAAAGCCGTGCCCGCGGTTATGTGGAAAACTTAGAAACTTTGTTTAACATCCACTTCTAGAAAACTTGAAGTAAACTTAGTTAAAATATGCCAACTATGTGTGTAATCGTGACTGTCTCTTCTCGTTAGTTCTGCATCGGGAAGAGGACACGGTGGGGTTATGTTTGATGTAAGTAGGTGTATAGGATCATTCATTTGATCATCATTAGTCACGACCGTTATGTGTAGATCACCCCCCTCTTACTTCTTGTACTCATAAGTTAGCCACTCAAATAAATGCTTAGTCGCTTGATGCAGCCTCACCACTTAACCATACCTTAACCATTAAGCTTTGCTAGTCTTGATACTTTTGGAAATGAGATTGTTGCGTATGTGTGGCTCACAGATTACTACAACAACAGTTGAAGGTACAGGCAAAGTGATACTTTGATGTGAGCGCGATGATTGTGCTATTTGGAGTTTCTTCTTCTTCTTCTTCGATCTAGGATGCGTTCTAGTCCGGCAGCATGGGATAGTAAGGATGGGCATCGTTCTTTTATCAAAAAAAATTGTTAGTAGTCGGACCCTACTCTTATACATGGTGATTGAATATGTTATTGTATTGGTGTAGCTTGTGGCGAGTGTAAGCCAATTCCATATACTCGTCTCTTTTGTACATGTACTTGTAATGATATCCATTCTTGCGAAACGACGAGATGCACTTCTATCCCTGTTGAGGCCCTCGTGCCAAAATAAGGATAGGATCACATCTGGGACATTACACATTGTCTCTCCTAGCTCAAGTGGATGATCTTTGAGAAGATGGATTTGCTGAAAGATTCAAATTCGGTGCCCCTCCTCCTTGTGCAGAGAAATGGCGCAAGACACCATTCGTCGAAGACATTGACTTCTCTTCATCGGTAGAATTAGTTCATGCAAATCTTGCACGTGATGAAGCTAAAGACGTCACTTCCCCTCCTACACCAACATGTCACGTCATCACTGCACCAACTTAGCGTGACTCAAGCATTGACCAAGCTGCACCAATGTCTTCATGTTGTGGGGACAAGTAGTGCCCAATGGCTTCATCCTTTTTGGTCATCCGATGAAAAAGGGGAAGAATCATTGGTTGGTAGCATTCGAACGGGTCTATATGGGTTGGGTGTTGCTGTTTTTGCTAAGTGTACAACTCTTGTTCCAAACATTTACGCTTTTGGGTTGTAAAACTTTAAGTCCTAATGGACGTCTGCACATTCCTTACTTATTGTACCATTGGCACTATTTCACTTCATATCATATGTGTTCGAAGTCATTCTGCAGATGCCCATTTTTCATTATGCATTTCATTATCTTCATGGTTATCTTCAAATGCATCGTGATTGGGTTCCAAGATATAGGGGGAGATCTCCACCAACTACAACCTGACATGGGCTTTTGCATTCAAAGCAAAATCTTCATAAGCACATATTCACAAGGAGCCCTCTATATGTTGCAATCATAATCTCCAAGTACTTATCTTCACATATTTTATCCCCGTTGGAAACTTCAACTAGTTTGTCATCAATCACCAAAAGGGGGGAGATTGTAAGTGCATCTAGTGCCACCCTTTGTTGGTTTTGGAGTATTGAAGACAATAGTGTTTGAGGGACTAATGTGTTTGTGAGAGTTTACAAGATAACACAAATAGAAGTCCATGGAGATTCATTTTAGCCGTCGAAGACGACCCCCAAAAAGTACAAAGATATTGATGATCGCCGAATCCATTGGTGATGCGTGAACATAATCGTTTGAAGACAATGAAACTCAAAGACGAAGTTGTTGTTTTGTATCTTCTTTCTTGATTCATAGGAACGTCTAGGATCAAAAGTGTGTCTAGACGGGGTGATTAGACTAGTGATGGGATAAAAACTTAACCTTTTCCCAATTTTAAGTGTGGGCTAGTTTTAGCAATTATGACTACTCAAGTACACCCTACACATGCACATCTAAGAGTATAACAGCGGAAACTAAAACATGCAGGTGTAAAGTAGAGGGTAAGGTAGGGAGATCAAACGCAAAGGTTGATACGGTGATTTTTGGCATGGTTCTGATAGGTGGCGCTATCGTGTGTACATGTTAGTCGAGACTTCAACACACAAAGGGTAGCGGCTACTAGAGTCCATCAAGGTCCCCACCCACAAGGGGTCCACAAAGAAGCGGTCTTGTCTATTCCACCACGGCTTCCGTCCACACGGGACTAGCCTCACTCACGGTATATCTTCACAAAGTAGGCAATCTCCTTGCCCTTACAAACATCTTGGTTCAACTCCACAACACGAAGTAGGTGGCTCCCAAGCGACACCTAACCAATCTAGGATGCACCACCCTACAAAAGGTAATACATGTGGTAGAACGATGAACTCCATGCTCTTGTGCTTCAAAAGATAGTCTCCTCAACACTCAATCACTCTCTCTCAGATTTGGCAGGGGTAGGAGAGATTGATCTTATGTAAAGCAACTTGGGGAGGCTAGAAATCAAGGTTTGAATGGTTGGAATGGAATCTATTTGTCTCAACACATGAGTAGGTGGCTCTCTCTTAGAAAAATGGATCTGTCAAGTGTGTTTGTGTTCTGAGTGCTTCCTCTACGAATGAGAGGTAGATGGAGGGGTATATATAGGGATCCCCTAAAATCCAACCGTTACAACATTATTGCCCAACTCGGTGACACCAAAATGAATCTTGGTGGTAACGAGTTGCACTAAATGTGGCAACTTTTGAATTCTCGGTGTGACTGATATAGGAATCTTGGTGGTACCGATAAGATGAGCTAGACCAGTTTGCAAATCTCGATGAGACCGATTTCAAACTCGAAAGTTCTGATTCTTGAAATCTTCTCAACAGAAAATTGGTCAATGAATCTCGGTGGCACCGATAGGAATGTTGGTGGTACCGAGATGGTAGGGTTTTGCATAGGTTATGTCAAGTGTAAAATCGGTAGGGCCGAATGGAAATTGTTGGTGGCACCGATTTTTCTGATATGGGTTTGGACAGAGATATTTTGTGGGAGAATGGCTGAGTATTTTTGGTGGCTACCTCTAAGCACTTGAGCAACCAATTCATCATAATACCTCATCCTCTATTAATAGTATTGGCTTTCCTATGGACTCAAAGTGATTTCTCACAAAGTATAAAATGAAGAGTCTTCTTGCTCGAAGATTGAGCCAATCCTATTCCTTCCTTGCATCAAGGGGCGTCTCCTCACAATCCTATAGCCAAAGCATCTTTGAATTTTTCTGAAATATACTTGGATAAACTCCTTAGTCCAATGATACATATGTTCTGATTAATTACCTAAACCACCTTAGGGAGCAATTGTGCTTTCATAACCACCATACAATTAAGTGGGGTCAATATGAATAAAGTCACGTGCTGACATATTGCTCAACCCACATATACCTATGTCTTCGAGCAAAGACATTGAGAGGAAATCTCTTCCATAGCTGGTTGAGTCAGCATTACTTGCAGCGCAAGTAATGTTGTCGTGTGTGTCTTTGAAATCCGACCATTGGAACACGTGTCAGTTGGCCATTGACAGAGGGTCATCTTGGTCATATCAAGTAGGGTTGCGAGTTGGCTATAAATGGCCCACCCCCTCCACCATAAGTTGGTGGCTTCTCAGATTTGATACAACTATTGTCGTTTGGGAGCAACCCACCTCGAAGACATTGAGAGAGAGAACTATCCTGTGAGGATAAACCCAAACATCTAGAGCCATAGTGTTTGAGCATTACCGAAGTAATTATGTTTTAAGATAACTGAAGACTTGTTACACTTGAAGACTGTGATCTTCCACACTCTTCGGCGTCGTGGTCTAGTGCATCCACGAGTCATTGTGGATTGTCGGGTGACCATGGTCTAGATCAATCCAAGAGTCATTATGGATTGACGGGTGACCAAGTTTGTACGGGTTTCGGAAGTCTCCCTTGAAGACTTACCTGAGTAATTGGGCGTTTTCTGAGAGACTTTGGCTGAAGGAGAACAAGGTGAAGATGAGGTCTAAGCCTCCCCAACCAGACGTACAGTTGTCACAACAACTAGAACTATTCCAATAAATCATGTGTCTTTGTCAAGCTATTGGTTCTGCCCTTCACTCTCTTTACTTACTGTACTCTGAAACCATTGCTTGATCATCTCACTCGAAGACATTCTCCGAAGACATTCCCAACCATTGTTTATCTTCACACTTCCTAAGTTTATATGTGATAAATCTTAGTGTGCATGATAACTATGATTTGCATGATTAGATGTCATCATAGTATTGCATGATTTGCATAGATCTGTGATACTTATCCCTACCTAATCCTGTATCGCTTCCGCTCAACTTTGAATACATTTACTATTACGAAGCTTTTCATAAAAATCACATATTCACCCCCCCCCTCTAGTCAATAACTAGCACTTTCAAGTATGCATATGATATATATGAGTGAAACGTCCATCAAAGAAGCACCGACATAAAATTCAACATCAAAAACATCATAGAAGATACATAAGCTCTAAAACTCACAAAGATAAACAAAAAAGAATCTGTTTTAGATGAACTCGAGCTTGTCATGAAGATGACCATAAACTCTAAAACTCATAAATAGAAACACCAAACAAGAATCAAGAAAGATGATGCAAGGATGCAAATGGTTTGATCTCTCAATGAACGATTTGATCAACCTACTCACTTGAGAGCCCCCCTTGATAGTACAACATGAGACCGGTAAAATAGAAAACCTATCAAGGGCAAACCTATACCTTGCACATAGTCCACTTGAGCTATATGATGACGATCTTGACTTCCTCAAGATGGACGACATTTCTTGATTGTGTTGGCTCTATGAAGACTATTTGATTGCTCCCTCATACCCCACTATGGGCGATCCATTCTTTGGCACATCTTCACAAGTCCATTGTCACCACAATGGACGACAAGCTTCAAGCATGATCTCTTAATGATGATCCATTTAAACTTGCACACCGCAATCTTGATGATGATCACCACTTGATGTCATCCTCCATGGGTTGTATGAGATCTTCCTCTTGAGGCAAGCCCATGGAAACATATCTAACCCCACGTAGAACTATCATATAGACCATGGGTTAGTACAAAAAGCGTAATGGACAATTCTTACCATACAATGGGATCACTTCATCCCTCTCGGTACATCTTGTACACTTTGTGTGTTCATCTACTTGATTCACTCTTTGACTTAGTCTTGATTAACCTTGTATCGTATCTTCTCTCTTCATAAATATGATCCCTTGAAGGTAAACATGAATGTTCACACAATCTTCTTCTTCAAGACATGCTTGCAATGATCTCAACACTCACATGACCAATATTTGGATAGACCTTGAATACAACCTTGATCACTATATAAACTCCTTGAAACCAACAGATGGACTTCAAGAAGTGTTTATGGACAAATACTTCGAACATAACTCAAGGCAACCATTAGTCCATAGGAATTGTCAACAATTACCAAAACCACACATGGACAAATATGCTCTAATTCCTCACAAACCTCTTCCTCGGTGAAAGCGTCTTCAATAGAGCTTAAGTCAACAGGTTGCAACTTGAGCTCATCCCAGTTGAAACAAAAGTTGCTCTTGTCCCCCTTCTTCATGACCTCGGAAAAGTGCTCATGGATAATATTCTCTTTTTTCCCATGGTCGGCTACCCAACTCTGAGCCTGCTTGACAAGGTGGGTTTGGTTTTTTCCTTTTCGGCCGTTGACGCGGTGATCGAAGAACTTTGTGTTGGCATCCCCTGCTTTAGATTTGCAATCCTAGCACACTAGCATTTTCGGGCTCTCTAAAGCATAGTCAAGCTAATAACCCTCCTCTTAAGTGTGGCACAGAGATCCACCTCATCTAGCGATAGGAGGCTCGATTCATGCGCAATGTCGAGCCTGAGAATCACAAGGAGGGCTGCATGGAATTGTATCATTGTCTTGTAGAAGAAGTTTATACTCCACTCCGATAGTCTTGTCGCGGTTTTCCTGAGTTTATGGTGTAGGATGAGATGTGGCTCCTTGTGAGGTATGTTATCACTAGATGCCTTTTGTACTACCTCTTGAAATCTGGGTGAGAGGTCCACAAGTTTTCAAATTTTAAGGAATGTGGTCTCCTTGACCCCTGTCATTGGCAAGTTGTAGGATCAAAAGTATGTCTAAGGGGGGGTGATTAGACTACTTGATAAGATAATTTTTCATCTTCTCCCAATTCTATTTGAGGAACAACTATGACAATTATAGCAAGTCAAGTACACCCTATACATGCAATTCTAATAGTATAGCAGCAGAAAGTAAAACATGCAAGTGTAATGTAGAGGAGTAAGGTAGGGAGATCAAACACATGAGGTTGACACGGCGATTGTTTGTATGGTTCCGATAGATGGCGCTATCGTACGTCCATGTTAGTGGAGACTTCAACCCACGGAGGGTAACAGATGCGAGAGTCCACGGAGGGCTCCACCCACGGAGGTTCCATAGAGAAGCGGCCTTGTCTATTCCACCACGGCTTCCGTCCACGGAGGACTAGCCTTACCCATGGTAGATCTTCATGAAGTAGGCAATCTCCTTGCCCTTACAAACATCTTGGTTCAACTCCACAACACGAAGTAGGAGGCTCCCAAGTGACACCTAACCAATCTAGGAGGCACCACCCTCCAAACGGTAATAGATTTAGTAGATCAATGAACTCCTTGCTCTTGTGCTTCTAAAGATAGTCTCCTCAACACAAATCACTCTCTCATAGAATATGCATGCGTAGGACAGGTTGATTTGGTGGAAAGCAGTTTGGGGAGGCTAGAGATCAAGTTTCAAATGATTGGATTGGAAGATCTTGGTCTCAGCACATGAGTAGGTGGTTCTCTCTCAGAAAATGGATCTAGCAGTGAAGTGTGTGTTTTGAGTGCTTCTCCCACGAATGAGAGGTGGATGAACGAGTATATATAGGCAGCTGCCAAAATCCAACCGTTATACACAAAAGGGCAAACTCGGTGACACCAAAGTTGAAAACTCGGTGGTACCGACTAGCACATAGGTGTTAACTTTTGAATCTCGGTGAGACCGATATATGAAACTCGATGGCACCGAAAAGGTGACTAACGGTCAGATGGCCAAACTCGATGGCAGTGATACTCAAACTCGTAAATTCCGATTTTGTGTATCTTGGCAACAGAATGTTGGTCACACTGAACTCGGTAGCACCAAATTGGTTTCGGTTGCACCGATTTGGTGGGAGTGGCTAGGGTTTCTGTCTGAGGTCAAACTCGGTGGATCTGATATGGGAATGTTGGTGACACAAATTTGTGAATGTGGAACTTGACAGAGTGGATATGTGGGAAAAAATGATTGAGTGTTTTGGTGGCTAACTTTGAGCATTTGAGCAGTCAGTTCATTTTACTACCTCATCCCCTTTTAATTGTATTGGCTTTCCTATGGACTCAAAAGTGATTTCTCACAAATATAAAATGAAGAGTCTTCTAGCTTGAAGCTTGAGCCAATGTTATTCCTTTATTGCATCGAGGGGCATCTCCACATAAACCTTAAGCCATAGAATCGTTTGAACTTTTTCTAAAATATACTTGGAAAACATATTAGTCCAATGATGCATTTCAATCTCCCCCTTTTTGGTAATTGATGATGACATATAGATCAAAGCTTCGACAACAGATATAATCAATGATTAGCATTAATGCTTTGAGAAGTATGTGAAAATCAAGAGCTCCCCCTAAATTTGTGCATTATTTAATTTTTTTGTTTCAATGCAAATGCACAATCGATTAGGATCATGGGTCACTCTTCCATGTCACATACATCTTGGTGGTGCATAAATGAAATAGGAATGAATAACAATACACATGGCACCAACAAGATAAGTGAGTGATCATCACAAAGATAGCTAAAAGATAATAATGTAGCATCACACAAGATAAAGAGTATGATCACACACAGGATAAAGTCATCCAAAATACCAAGTTTTTAAAACCAAACAAGAGCAAATAAAGTCAAAAGCTCTCTCTCACACGAAGTCTATGACCTATACATTTCTCCCGCTTTGGAGACAAGTTACCAAAAAGTTCAAAGTATAGAACTACTCCTCTCTTTGGGCAGCTGATGACAGAGTTGACAGAAGAGCGTCCGTGAAGGCTTCTGTTGAAAGTCCTAGAGCTGCAGGAGTTGATACTGAAGGAGCTTGAGCTGGAGCTGGTGATGAAGGTGTTGAAGTTTGTGCTGAAGATGTGTGTCTTGTCTCCTGAGAAGGAACATCAACTGACCGAGGCCTGGTGTTGAACTGAGTAGTTGTGGGAGGAGGAGACTCTTCCTCCTCATCATCATCATCTTCATCTTCATCTTCTAAGTGTGGAATCTCCACTGAGTCAACTTCATGCTAAAGCAGTTTGACTATAGTTGTCAACTCAGAAACCTTCACATCCATGTCATGAAACTTTGTTTCCACGACTCTCTCAAGGCTTTTTTGACTTTGCAGTATTTCATGAATGTTCTTCTCCATGCCTTGGATAGTGCTAACTAGAAATGCCATTTGCTCAGCTTGAGTTCTGAGTTGTGGAACTTGAGGTGGCCTATTTCTAGGAGTCTCAACTTCTGCTACCTCTGCTGCCATTCTTGTTGCAGCTGAGTTGGGATCATTTTCATTCATTACCACTTCATTATATTCGAACTCTGGTTGAAGAGGTAGATGGGGACGATCAAGTAGATATGCATGCTTGCCTAGTTTAGCATTGATAAGCATTTGAATGTAAGGGGCATATCCACATGATCTCTTCTAATTCGGAGCAGTTCTCCGGATAGTCTCTACTATCAAATCCATCACTCTGAATCTGTTATGGGTGTCTAGCAGGTGCAGCAGGTTATGGAATGTCCTCTAATCATCTTTTCATGTCCTGATTTAGGCATCAGGGTGTATCTCAGAATTATGTTCGTTGTAGGAATGCCTGTTTGCAGAAAGTACACTGAACCCATCTTGTGACTAGCCAAGTACTTGTGTGGAATTTCCTTGTATATATTAACCATTGAGTTTGACTCTTCTTTGCTTATGCATACACATCTACATCTGGATCTTCCTGCTTGGGGGAACCAATAATAGCAACCCATTCAACAATTGTATCTTCATACTTGTGACCATCAGTCATCCAGACTAAAGAGTCATCATAGAAATGAACAGTTGCATAGAATTGCATGATCAGCTCGTCATTCCATGGGGTCATCTCTTTGCCAACAAACTTTTCAATGTCCACTAATTTGAAGTTCTCTTGGACATGGGGAAATAAATTCTCATTTTCCTTCATATATGCCCAGTCGACATACCTCATATCACTGACAACAGTACTCTTGTCAAACAAGACAGACTCATCAAAATCTTGTTGTTCCTTGGTGTCAAACCTTGGACCAACAGAAGTTCTTCTCCTGACAGCATATGGATCATTAGATCTCCACTTTCTTAGTCCGACATCCTTCATCTTCTTAATATCTTATGATATTGGATGAGCAGCATTGTGAATAGGCATGGTTGGTCTGAGCTTCCTGAGAATTGGTACATTCTCATCTTCTTCCTCCTCTAAAGCATAGGCACTGGATGTAGGGCCTTTTCTCTTGGCAGCCGCAGGTATGTCCTTGGTAGTCCTTCTGGGAGATACAGCAGCCAGCTCAAATTCACTCGGCACACTGGACTATGTTCTTCAATGGACCCAAAATGTTAAATTGGTCCTGTGCTGGTGTGGTGTTGGTGTCTCCAAAAGGCAATAAGCTTAATTATGTCCTCCACATTCATTTCGAATCCTCCAACAATGAGGTTGAGTATGAAACCCTCCTCTACGGGTTGCATATGGCCATCTCACTCAGCGTCCGACGCCTGATGGTATAGGGCAACTCAAATTTGGTGGTCAATTAGGTGATGAAGGAATGGGATGTCAGGAACCCTGCCATGACTGGATACTGCAATGCAGTAAGGAAACTTGAAATTGGGGGAGAGGAAAACGAGAGGCAAAAAAGTAAATGCAAGAGATGAGTTTGCGACAGTTACTTGTATAAGCTTCACTTAGAACAGTCCCCGGTGCCAGAAATTGACACGTTGACGGGAGACTATTCTTGACTTGATGCTCCTCGGCAACGGCGCCAGAAATTGGCCTTTCTACCTCTTGAGCTTGCGTTGGATTTTTCCCTTGAAAAGGAAAGGGTGATGCAGCACAGTAGCAGTAAGTATTTCCCTCAGTTTTAGAACCAAGGTATCAATCCAGTAGGAGTATCAAGATGAAGCACCGATGTACCTGCGCAAAAACAGCAAACTTGCACCCAACGCTACAAAGGGGTTGTCAATCCCTTCACGATTGATTGCAAGGTGAGATCTGAAGGCGGAAAGTGCAACAAAGTAAAAGTGTAAGGCGGAAAATATGATGTGAAGTAGACCCGGGGGGCATAGTGTTCACTAGAGGCTTCTCTCAAGATAGCAAATATTACGATGGGTGAACGAATTACTGTCGAGCAATTGATAGAAACACGCAAAGTCATGACGATATCTAAGGCAATGATCACACATATATGCATCACATCCGAGACAAGTAGACCGATACTTACTACTACTACTCCACACATCGACTTCTATCCAGCATGCATCTAGTGTATTGAGTTGATGACGAACAGAGTAATGCCTTAAGCAAGATGACATGATGTAGAGGGATAAATTCATGCAATAGATATAAACCCCATCTTTTTACCCTTGATGGCACCAGCATGATGCGTGCCTCGCTACCCCTTCTATCACTGGGTGAGGTCACCGCACGGTATGAACCGAAAACGAAGCACTTCTCCCATTGCAAGATTCATAGATCAAGTTGGCCAAACAAAACCCACAACTCGAAGAGAATTACAAGGATATGAAATCATGCATATAAGAGATCAGAAGAAACTCAAATAAGATTCATAGATAATCTAATCCTAAATCCACAATTCATCAGATCTCGACAAACACACCGCAAAAGAAGATTACATCGGATAGATCTCCATGAAGATCATAGAGAACTTTGTATTGAAGATCCAAGAGAGAGAAGAAGCCATCTAGATACTAGCTATGGACCCGAAGGTCTATGGTGAACTACTCACGCATCATCGGAGAGGCAATGGTGTTGATGAAGAAGCCCTTTGTATCCGAATCCCCCTCCGGCAGGGGACCAGAATCTGCCCCAGATGGGATCTTGCGGAGACAGAAGCTTGCGGCGGCGGAAAAGTATTTTCATGGATCTCTCTCGTGGTTTTGGATTTTTCGGGGATTTATAGGCGGAAGAAGTAGGGCAGAGGAGCCACAGGGGGCCCACAAGCCTGCTAGGAACCCCCCTGGCCTCGCCTAGGGGGCTTGTGGCCTCCCTTGGTGGCCTCTGCCTTGGTTCTCACGCTCCCTGCGTATCTTCTGTTCCGGAAAAAATCTTTTCGGAGGTTTTATTCCGTTTGGACTTCGTTTAATATTCTCCTCTAAAAAGGGTCAAAAACACGGAAAAAACAGGAAATGGCACTTGGCACTGAGTTAATAAGGTAGTCTCAAAAAAGATATAAAAGGCATACAAAACATCCAAAGTTTGACAAGATAATAGCATGGAACCATAAAAAATTATAGATATGTTGGAGACGTATTGTGACAGCCCGGTGCCGACATTCTAGAAGATTCCCCTTCTATTCCGTTCTCGTCATGTGGTTATTTTAATTTGTTGCATCATCATCGCATCATGCGCATCATCTGAATTTCATCGGCATCCCGTTGCCGCCCGTTTTCAAAGTTGCATCCGTTATCAGTTGCCGGTTCTCGTCGTTGTTCGTTCTGAGCCCGACCGCACTCGCACGCGCCCGCGGCATCGTTGAAACCCTGTTTTAAAAGTGTGCGTAGAACTTTCTATGATCGAGGTGAAACTTGGCATGCGGTGTTGTTTTAATATAGCTAGGCCGCCTGTCGAATTTCGTCGCGATCGGGGTTCGTCTTTGACCCGAACGGTCGACCGTAGCGGCACCGTATTCGGTCTATCATCGGACGTTTTCCAGTATTTTTAAATCTCGTTGCCGGGCTGCCCGTTTTCCCTCTCATCTCCGCCTAGCCCCTCTGCACAGTACATCGACCCTAAACGCAACCTAGTCCGAAAACCTCCCGAAACCCGAACCGGGTGCTCGTGACCGTTGGGTCCGGATCAACCCGGTTTTACTGTAAATCATCATCGGTTTGTCCATTGGACCCCTCGGCCTATTTATTCTCGACTGTCCGATTCGGATCAAAGGGTCCAAATAACCCCTAATCTAACCTACCTTATGTATATAGACCATCTAATCTAACCTAGCCCTAGCTGTCCCATCCATCAATTCTCTCGCCGCCGCCACCCACTGAAAATTTCCCCTTGACATCCGTCCCCATCCAACCACATCGCTCAGACCACCTTCCTTGTTTTTCGCCGCTGTCCAACCTGCAAAAGCCTCCCTCTTGCCCGAGTAGACCCGTGTGCCTTCCTTGGATCTGTGCGCCGGCGCACCTCTTCTCCAAGCAACAGGCAAGAGCTTACCTCCAGCAGCACTCATGGCACCCCTGGTTCAGCTAGCTCCACCCGTGCGCCTCCGTGCTCGACCCCAAGCCTCCGCTAACCGAGCTCCAGCTGCAAAACCACCTCGCCTTAGGTTCACCTGATACGCCCACTTCCTGTAACCCGACGCCAGAGCTCCAACAACATCGGACCCCCAGGTAACAGGAGATTCCATGGCCCTCCTTTTCCTCCAACGTCCGGCCGACGACTCGACCTCCCTCCTTCCGTGCCTCTGGTGGATCTCCCCACCCCGTCGAGAGCAGCCACCAGGCCGGTTCCTTCCTGCCTCCTTCCTCTCTTCCTCCCACCATCTCTTGGTCTCTCCTTGTGTTACAAGAAATCAGCCCTGGCTGTGTGAGGATCAAGCTATGCCGCTGCGTGCTCCATGTCCGGCCGGGAATCGGACGAGGCCGAGCTCCGCCGCTGGATCCCATTGCCTGCTCCCCGTCCCGACCTTCCCAGCGCAGCCCCATCCCGCCGGCGATGACCCCACCTGCATCTGCACCTTCAGCCACGACAACATAGCTGTCTGTGTTCAGTTTCGTCAGAATTCGCGACTAGGTAAGTTCTTTAACAGAAACGTCCGTAGTTTTGCACAGTTAATTCGTAGCCCAACTAGTCAGCCGTGCTAGCACACTCAGGTGTCTGGGGTTCGAATCCCACTCACCCTGATTTTCCCTTGTGATATATTGATGATTTATGTTCATCTGTGGTTCAGTTTTATTTAGCCCAGTGCTCAAATTTTGGACATAATCACAGCGCTAGCATACTGGCTTTTGTCTTGTAGAGAGACCGAGGGTCCTGGCATCAAATCCCAGTTGGCCCATATTATTTCCCTGTGTTTTTTTTAAATCCCTGTCACATTCTTGCTTCAGATTCAGCCTAGTTCTTTCCTTCTATCTATGCTAGGAATTTTGCTAATTCTTAGAAAGATGCATATTTTTAAGACGACCGTAGTTTTTAAACCATGCGTTAGATTGCAACAAGTGACATATGTATATCGTGTAGAATTTTGCGTAGATTAATATTTTTTCAGCTCCCATGCATGATTAAAACTGTTAAGCTTGTTGTTTGTTTCGTTTTGCGTGTCATGTCGTGCTAATACCGCTTTACCCGTAACTATTTAACCGTAGCTCCGTTGGAGATGAGCCATATATGTAAATAGAGTAGAACGATGAGTAGAATCACATGCTCCACTTTGTTTCATGTTTAACAAACCTAAAATGTGATTAGGACAAATCTGGACAGAATTAAGATTTAACACGTGGGGTCATTTTGGAGGTGCTATATGTCATTTCCGACCTCATTTAAAATGCCTAGATATGTAGTTTAACTTGTGCTTCACCCCTTTCCATGTTAACAACATTTTAATATTACCGTGTTAATAAACGGGAGTGAACTAAATAATTAAACATGGAGTTTCGTCGATATGCAATGATATTGAGCTTCCCTTAATGTGTAGTGTTCGATTGTTGTGTTTGTCATGCCTTGCATTAGACCGTTCATGCATCATATGTGTTGTGCATCATGTGCTAATATCGTGTGTTGATTCTTGTTTCCGGTTTGCTTCGTCTCGATAGAGTTCCGCAAGCATGTCGGATTGTGAGGAACCGTTCGACTACTTCGATTCGTCTGCTTCATGGAGTCATTCTTCTTCCAAGCGGGATCTCAGGCAAGATGACCATTTCCCCAGATACCATTACTATCATTGCCATGCTAGTTTATCGCTTCTAGCGATTATGTCTCGTTGCCTACCACATGTTAAATATCAGCCTCTCAATAATGCCATGAAACCTTCAACATGTTCAACCTAGCAAACCACTGATTGGCTATGTTACCGCTTGCTTAACCCTGTGTTAGCATTGCTAGTTGCAAGTGCAGTTGCTTCGATGTGATATCATGGGCCCCTTGTTATATCACCATATTTAATGCTATTTAATTTAATGCACCTATATACTTGGTAAAAGATGGAAGGCTCGGCCTTTCTAGCCTGGTGTTTTGTTCCACCTTTGCCCCCTTAGTTTCAGCTGCCGGTGTTATGTTCCATAATTGAGCGCTCCTAACACGATCGGGGTTGTTATGGGGACCCCCTTGATAATTCGTTTTAGATTAAATCTGGTCTGGCAAGGCCCAACATTGGTTCTACATTTGCCCAACATAATAATTTTGTTAACACTGAAATGCATAGGGAGTTAGCGCTACTCGAGGAGTAATTTTACATAAACAGGGGGGCCAGTGCTGATGGTGTTGGTCCCAAAAGGACAGACTGCAGGGCCACCACGGGGCAACTCGAGGTTTGGTACCTGTAGGCTTTTCCATCCATCATGTCCTGAGAACGAGATACGCGGCTCCTATCGGATTCGTCGACACGTCGGGCGGCCTTGCTGGATTAGTTTTACCTTTGACGAGATATCTTGTGCATCGGGATTCCGGTGATGCTTTGGGTAATCTCAGAGTTGAGGTTTTCCACTAAGGAATCCGACGAGATCGCGAGTGTCGTGATCGAGGATTTCTATGCGGCTTGTGGTAATTTGTGATGGACTAGTTGGAGCACCCCTACAGGGTTAAATCTTTCGGAAAGTCGTGCCCGCGGTTATGTGGCAACGTGGAAACTTTGTTTAACACTGGTTCTAGATAACTTGAAGTAACTTAATTAAAATATGCCAACTGTGTGCATTACCGTGGCTGTCTCTTTCATGAGTTCCATCTCCGATCGAGGACACGGTGGGGTTATGTCTGACATAGGTAGGTGTTCAGGATCATTTATTTGATCAACAGTAGTTCATGTCTGCTATGCGTAGATCTTCCCCCTCTTATTTCTGGTACTCGTAAGTATAGCCACAAAATATATGCTTAGCGGCTGCTGCAACCTCACCACTTAACCATACCTCACCCATTAAGCTTTGCTAGTCTTGATACCTTTGGAAATGAGATTGCTGAGTCCCCTGTGGCTCACAGATTACTACAACACCAGTTGCAGGTAAAGGTAAAGATTACTTGACGCGAGTGCGTTGATTGTTCATTTGGAGTTGCTTCTTCTTCTTCTTCATCATCGATCTAGGATGGGTTCCAGGCCGGCAGCCTGGGATAGCAAGGATGGACGTCGTTCTTCTTTTGTCCTTTGTTTCCGTCTGTAGTCGGGCCCTGCTCTTACTCTTGATGAATATGTAATGTACTGATGTGACTCTGATGTAGCTTGTGGCGAGTGTAAGCCAATTCTATATATATATATATCTCTTCTTTTCAGTACATGTACTTGTAACGATATCCATTCTCGGGACACGACGAGATGCGCTTCTATCCCTGACGAGGCCTTCATGCCAAATTGAGGATAGGGTCGCATCTTCGGCGTGACAAGTTAGTATCAGAGCAGTACCGACCTAGGAGCCCCCTTGATTGATCGAACTTGGCCGAGTCGAGTCTAGTGAAAAACTGCTTTGAGTCTAGTTATATATCGCAGAGTAGGATTCTTTTTTCTCCTCTTCTATGCTCTAGTGAGGAATCTTGACGTAATAATTTATTCTACTCCTCTTCCCACTCAAAAAAATATAGGATCACGCGGATATTCTTGGAATCTATATGATGCCGATGTGACGGAGTTCTGTCTTGGTGCCTCCTATCTGCTTTGAGTTTCAGGGGAGTTGAGCTCCAAGGGATACTTGAGCACATCATTATCATTCAGATTTCTTAGTATCTCAGAACGAAGGATGTTCGTAATTGCTTCAATACTAGTAGTGGCGAGATAACCCCAATGTCCCCAGTACTGGTGCAGATTGTTCGGGAGTACTGCCATACTTTGTATCATTGTGATCACGAGGGTGTGTTGTAGATGAAGGTCCGAGATTCTGGTCGTGTGTTGACGGATGTGATACAGGTGACGGGTTAGTATAGGAGTTGTGTGATTATTACTCCTTGTATCCGTGTACCAGATTGCATGACCAGATATTTCGGGAATTCATAGGTGGCAATTCATGTAGTTGCTTATAGGATAATCTTCCAACAAATGCATGATGTTAGGTTGGGGTTCGACATCTATTGGATTCGTTTGTTCATGGTCGACTTACAGCGGTACACGTTGTGTCTTAAAGAGTCCTTGTAGCTTGCTACGACTCGGGGACGCTTCGTATGTCGGGTGCACTGTCTTGCACTTGATGGCTGCTGTAAAATCGAGCCCGTGCGATCGTGTCCACGAAAATATCGGACGAAATCTTTCTCATGAGTTTGTTCTGGCTTGTTTCATAAGCCTCACCCTTTGTTTTGTTGGAATATGGTAATTCAAGTTGCTTCGATGTCAAGTGGTGATTTCAGATCTTTTCTAAGCAGTGTTCTCATATTCATATGAGAGTGATAATTCTTTTGCTCAAATCAATTCTCTTGTTAAAACTTGTCAACCGGAGTCGCCATATCAATTCTTTTTCAACCAGCGTGCTTGTCTTCAAGTAATGCAATCATCTCCAATTGTGCAAGATCATTCTCTCTTTTATTCCGGAGTTCATCTCATTTGTCCCATGTTGTCTTTGTTTTTCCCCGCCCTCCCACCCTTTTCTTCAGTGATTGGATTTTCATCCAAGAGTTTTCTTTTCATGGTGCTTCCGCTGTCTGTTCTTTTCTCTCTTACCCGGTGATTCATTGTGAAGATTCTCACGAGCTTCATGTTCATCCTTATTCAATCTTGTTATTTTTCCGGTGAATTCAATTTAGTTGTCCGTGTCATCTTATCCATTCATCCTTGTAATTCTTTCCTATGTTGGGAATTCTTATGAGCCTATCTTGTTATTTATTCCTTTCTTTTCGATCCGGAGCGTTGAAGCTATCTTAGAAGTTTTGTTTCCAATCTTTTCAATTATTTCGAGGTGCTAACCTCATCTAGTTCTCTTCATACCGGTGCATTATCTCTCTTCTAAGCAATCTTTTTTAACGGTGGGTTCTTTGAGTGGGCCCATGACCCACACGTTCTTTCCCAGGATCTTTCCTGACTCTTTTAATCCTTGCCTGGAGATCATTAATTCTTTTCAACTATGACGTAAGTATGATTTCCATCAGTCATATCCCTTCGTCAAGATCAATTTGAATTAATTCTCATATTGGTTCAACCTTTCATTCTTCTTTATCCCGGAGTGTCTCATTAATTTTTGTTGGTGTTGTTCCTCGTCATCATTCTCAACTTGCAAATTCAAAGGAGTGTTTCTCTCAATCTTGGTCTATTCTCTTGGATATTCGTCATTTCAGCTTCATGTTATCATCTTGAATTTGTTCCAATCTTGATAATCCATTTCACGCTATCCGGTGGTTTTCTGGGTTGTTTTCATTCTCGTTCCTCCGAAGGCCATCATTTTAGAAGATTCTTCGTTCTCAGCTTTCAGCTTTCATCCTCAATTCTTCTCAATGGTTGTCTCTTCGTTCGTCTCTTGATTTTCTGGTGCTTTGTTCAAGTTTTCTTTCAGGTGGATCATGATCTCTTCATTCTCATGTATCTCCATTAATTCTTGGTATCCCCATTCAATTGTGAATTCTTACCGGTGCTTCCTTCAATTATGCTTCAAGTGGTGCTTATCTCTCTGCCTCTTCAAGATTCATTTCTAGAAGAATAAGTGGTATGCTAAATCCGTTGCTTGTCATCAATTAAACTTGATGAAGGATGAGCATAACATAATTCTTATTATTGTCCTTCCTTCTTCCAAGATATTTCAATTCTTCTTCCGGAGGACTCATGATATGAATTCTTTTCTCAAGTGCCTATATTTATTTTCCGGAGTTCCAAGTTCTTCTAGGTATCTCTTTGTGAGGCTTCATCTAAATTTTGGCAAGGTCATAATCTTATTCTTTTCTTCCTTGATATCTTTGCATCATTCATTCATATACGGAGGTCCTTCTTGGTGGTTCATCAAGGTTTCAAATCCATTCTCAAGTGTTCTTCAAGATTCTTGTTGGAGAACATCAAGTATCCTCTCTCTCGCATTTCAAAGTGCGATATTTCCTTTATCCTTTGAGGTGGTATTATAGCATTCTTGTTAGTGTAGGAGCCTCGAATAGATTTCCTTTCAGGAATGAGATAATTAAACCCACCATTTCTATGATCATGAGATATTTTCAACCCATGATTCTTCATTGAGCTATCTTGGTTTGGATTTCACCTAAAGCTTCTCCTATGGATTGTTGCTACCATGGTGCTTGTTATTAATCCTAGTTCTCATGTATCCTCTTGGTGTAAGAATTGCTCATATCTTGTTTCTCCCAAACAATCCTTGTTCTGTTAGTGGCTGGTTGTCACTTCATCAGTTTGAAAAGGTTTCGATAAGTCCACTTCTATCTTGTTCTTTTCGTTGTTGTTTTTCCAACAACTTCGTTCAATTCTTCTTGCAAGGATGCTTGCCAAGTTCATTTGAGGTAGTAGTTGTCATTCTCTCTTCATTCTCTTCTTCCATATGAGCTAGTTCCTATTCTATTGTTCCGGAGGCTTTGTGATATTGCTCGTTTGGGTCTAGCTTCTTGTTCTGTCAAGATCATGGTGTTCCCTTGTTCTATTCAGTTGTTTGTTCTGAATATTGTCTATTTCTTCCACATTGTCGAATGTTTTGTCCCATTTTCCTACCAAGTGTTGCCGAAATTTTCCGTGAATTATTGCTTGTTTCTCATATCATTCCTCATCTCTTTGCAACCTTCAAGGATCGTTGGTTTCACTCGTTTGTCAAAGAAGCGACTAAGTTTTACCTCTTGCTTTCTCTTCCTCTCCCCCTTTCATTCTTGGATCTCGGGGCGAGATCCTCTTGTAGTGTAGGAGAGTTGTGACAGCCAGGTGCCGACGTTCCACAAGATTCCCCTTCAATTCCGTTATCGTCGTGTGGTTAATTTAATTTGTTGCATCATCATCGCATCATGCACATCATCTGCATTTCATCGGCGTCTTGTTGCCGTCCATTTTCAAAGTTGCATCCGTTGTCAGTTGCCGGTTCTCATCGTTGTTCGTTCTGAGCCCGACCGCACTCGCACGCGCCCGCGGCATCGTCGAAACGTTGTATTAAAAGTGTAGGTACAACTTTCTCTGATCAAGGTGAAACTTGGCATGCGGTGTTGTTTTAATATAGCTAGGCCGCCTGTCGAATTTCGTCGCGATCGGGGTTCGTCTGGTACCCGAACGGTCGAACGTAGCGGCACCGTATTCGGTCTATAGTCGGACGTTTTCCGGTATTTTTAAATCTCGTTGCCAGGCTGCCCGTTTTCCCTCTCATCTCCTCCTAGCCCCTCTGCACAGTGCACCGACCCTACACGCAACCTAGTCCGAAAACCTCCTGAAACCCGAACCGGGTGCTCGTGACCGTTGGGTCCGGATCAACCCGGTTTTACTGCAAATCATCATCGGTTTGTCCATTGGACCCCTCGGCCTATTTATTCTCGACCGTACGATTCGGATCAAAGGGTCCAAATAATCCCTAATCTAACCTACCTTATATATATATACCACCTAATCTAACCTAGCCCTAGTTGTACCATCCATCAATTCTCTCGCCACCGCCACCCAGTGAAAATTTTCCCTTGGCATCCATCCCCATCCAACCACATCGCTCACACCACCTTCCTTGTTTTCCGCCGCCGTCCAACCTGCAAAATCCTCCCTCTTGCCCGAGTGGACCCATCCGCCTCCCTTGGATCTGTGCGTCGGTGCACCTCGTCTCCAAGCAGCAGGCAAGAGCTTACCTCCAGCAGCACTCATGGCACCCGTGGTTCAGCTAGCTCCACCCGTGCGCCTCCGTGCTTGACCCCAAGCCTCCGCTGACCGAGCTCCAGCTGCAAAACCACCTTGCCTTAGGTTCACCTGATCCGCCCGCTTCCTGTAGCCCGACGCCAGAGCTCCAACATCATCGGACCCCCAGGTAACAGGAGATTCCATGGCCCTCCTTTTCCTCCAACGTCCGGCCGACGACTCGAGCTCCCTCCTTCCGCGCCTCTGGTGGATCTCCCCGCCCCATCGAGAGCAGCCACCAGGCCGGTTCCCTCCTGTCTCCTTCCTCTCTTACTCCCACCATCTCTTGGTCTCTCCTTGTGTCATAGAAAATCAGCCATGGTTGTGTGAGGAGCAAGCTCTGCCGCTGCGTGCTTCATGTCCGGCCGGGAATCGGACGAGCCCGAGCTCCGCCGCCGGATCCCGTTGCCTGCTCCCCGTACCGACCTTCCCAGTGCAGCCCCATCCCGCCGGCGACGACCCCACCTGCATCTGCACCTTCAGCCATGACAACATAGCTGTCTGTGTTCAGTTTCGTCAGAATTCATGACTGGGTAAGTTCTTTAACAAAAACGTCCGTGGTTTTGCACAGTTAATTCGTAGCCCAACTAGTCAGTCGTGCTAGCACACTGAGGTGTCTGGGGTTCGAATCCCACTCCCCCTGATTTTTCCTTGTGATATATTGATGATTTATGTTCGCCCGCGGTTTAGTTTTATCTAGCCCAGTGCTCAAATTTTGGACATAATCACAGCGCTAGCATACTAGCTTGTGTCTTGTAGAGAGACCCAGGGTCCTCGGTTCAAATCCCAGTTGGACCATATTATTTCCCTGTGTTTTTTTTAAATCCCTGTCACATTCTTGCTTCAGATTCAGCCCAGTTCTTTCCTTCTATCTATGCTAGGAATTTTGCTAATTCTTAGAAAGATGCATATTTTTAAGACGACCGTAGTTTTTAAACCGTGCATTGGATCGCGACAAGTGACATATGTATATCGTCTAGAATTTTGCGTAGATTAATATTTTTTCAGCTCCCATGCATGATTAAAACTGTTAAGCTTGTTGTTTGTTTTGTTTTGCGTTTCATGGCGTGCTAATACCGCTTTACCCGTAACTATTTAACCGTAGCTCCGTTGGAGATGAGCCATATATGTAAATCGAGTAGAAGATGAGTAGAATCACATGCTCCACTTTGTTTTCCCGTTTAACAAACCTAAAATGTGATTAGGACAAATCTGGACAGAATTAAGATTTAACACGTGGGGTCATTTCGGAGGTGCTATATGTCATTTCCGACCTCATTTAAAATGCCTAGATAGGTAGTTTAATTTGTGCTTCACCCCTTGCCATGTTAACAACATTTTAATATTACCGTGTTAACAAACGGGAGTGAACACCACATGTCTCGTTGCCTACCACATGTTAGATATAAGCCTCTCAATAATGTCATGAAAACTTCAACCTGTTCAATCTAGCAAACCACTGATTGGCTATGTTACCGCTCGCTTAACCCTGTGTTAGCGTTGCTAGTTGCAGGTGCAGTCGCTTCCATGTGATATCATGGGTCCCTTGTTATATCACCATATTTAATGCTATTTAAATTAATGCACCTATATACTTGGTAAAAGATGGAAGGCTCGGCCTTTCTAGCCTGGTGTTTTATTCCACCTTTGCCCCCTTAGTTTCGGCTGCCGGTGTTATGTTCCATAATTGTGCGCTCCTAACACGATCAGGGTTGTTATGGGGACCCCCTTGATAATTCGTTTTAGATTAAAGCTGGTCTCGCAAGGCCCAACATTGGTTCTACATTTGCCCAACATAATAATTTTGTTAACACTGAAATGCGTAGGGAGTTAGCGCTACCCGAGGAGTAATTTTACATAAACAGGGGGGCCAGTGCTGATGGTGTTGGTCCCAGAAGGACAGACTGCAGGGCCACCACGGGGCAACTCGAGGTTTGGTACCTGTAGGCTTTTCCATCCATCGTGTCCTGAGAACGAGATACACGGCTCCTATCGGATTCGTCGACACGTCGGGCGGCCTTGCTGGATTAGTTTTACCTTTGACGAGATATCTTGTGCATCGGGATTCCGGTGATGCTTTGGGTAATCTTAGAGTTGAGGTTTTCCACTAAGGAATCCGACGAGATCGCGAGTGTCGTGATCGAGGATTTCTATGCGGCTTGCGGTAATTTGTGATGGACTAGTTGGAGCACCCCTGCAGGTTTAAATCTTTCGGAAAGCCGTGCCTGCGGTTATGTGGCAACGTGGAAACTTTGTTTAAAACTGGTTCTAGATAACTTGAAGTAACTTAATTAAAATATGCCAACTTTGTGCGTAACCGTGACTGTCTCTTTCGTGAGTTCCTTCTCCGATCGAGGACACGGTGGGGTTATGTCTGACGTAGGTAGGTGTTCAGGATCATTTATTTGATCAACAGTAGTTCATGTCCGCTATGCGTAGATCTTCCCCCTCTTATTTCTGGTACTCGTAAGTCTAGCCACTAAATATACGCTTAGCCGCTGCTGCAACCTCACCACTTAACCATACCTCACCCATTAAGCTTTGCTAGTCTTGATACCTTTGGAAATGAGATTGCTGAGTCCCCTATGGCTCACAGATTACTACAACACCAGTTGCAGGTACAGGTAAAGATTACTTGATGCGAGCGCGTTGATTGTTCATTTGGAGTTGCTTCTTCTTCTTCTTCTTCATCATCGATCTAGGATGGGTTCCAGGCCGGCAGCCTGGGATAGCAAGGATGGACGTCGTTCTTCTTTTGTCTTTTGTTTCCGTCCGTAGTTGGACCCTGCTCTTACTCTTGATGAATATCTAATGTACTGATGTGACTCTGATGTAGCTTGTGGCGAGAGTAAGCCAATTCTATATATATATATATATCTCTTCTTTTCTGTACATGTACTTGTAACGATATCCATTCTTGCGACATGACGAGATGCGCTTTTATCACTGACGAGGCCTTCGTGCCAAATTGAGGATAGGGTCGCATCTTGGGCGTGACACGTATCAAGCATCCCCAAGCTTAACTCCTCCTCGTCCTCGAGTAGGGAAGATATAAAGACTGAATTTTTGATGTGGAATGCTACCTAACATATTTGTCCTTTGTAACTTCTTTCATGTGACATGAATGTTCAGATCCGTAAGATTCAAAAGAATAGTTTGCTATTGACATGAAAACAATAATACTTCAAGCAAACTAGCAAGGTAATCATGAACTTTTGAAATAACAAGGCCAAAGAAAGTTATCCCTACAAAATCATATAGTTTGGTTATGCTCCATCATCCCCACACAACGAATTTAAATCATGCACAACCCCGGTATTGGAAAAGTACTTGTTTTCGCACTCTTACTTCCTCAAACATTTTTCAACTGTCACGCAATACATGAGTGTGAGCCATGGATATAGCACTATAGGTGGAATAGAGTGTGGTGGAGGTTGTGAGGAAAAAAGGAGGAGATGGTCACATCGACTCGGCGTATCAAAGGGCTATGGAGATGCCCATCAATAGATATCAATGTGGAATAGTAGGGATTACCATGCAATGGATGCACTTAGAGCTATAAGTATGTGAAAGCTCAAAAGCAGAACTAGTGGGTGTGCATCCAACTTACTTGCTCACGAAGACCTAGGGCAATTTTGAGGAAGCCCATCATTGGAATATACAAGCCAAGTTATATAATGAAGATTCCCACTAGCATATGGTGGTGACAAAACAAGAGACTCTCAATCATGAAGAACATGGTGCTATTTATGAAGCACAAGTGTGGAAAAAATAGTAGCATTGTCCATTCTCTCTTTTTCCCTCTCTTTTTTGGGCTCTTCGGCCTGTTTTCATTTTTTTTGGTGGGAATCTTTGGCCTCTTTTAATTTTTATTTCCTCACATGGGACAATGCTCTAATAATGATGATCATCACACTTTTATTTACTCATAGCTCAAAGCTTAGAACAATCATGACTCTATAGGAAATTCCTCCGGCAGTGTACCGGGATGTGCAACGATCTAGCTTGGCGTATAACGTTGAAACATCTCGCTAGCCATCTTACGATCATGCAATGGCAATATGAAAGTGACGGCACATGTGATCAGACGAAACGGTGGGAGTTGCATGGCAATATATCTCGGAATGGCTATGAAAATGCCATAGTAGGTAGGTATGGTGGCTGTTTTGAGGAAGGCATATGGTGGGTTTGTGCACCAGCGAAAGTTGCGCGGCACTAGAGAGGCTAGCAATGGTGGAAGGTGAAAGTGCATCTATACCACGGACTCACATTAGTCATGAAGAACTCACATACTTATTGTGATAGTTCTTATTAGTGATGGAAACAAAGTGCTAAACGCATACTCCTACGGGAAGCGTTGGTAGGTGTTAACCATCGCGCGATCCCGACCGCAACACAAAGGATGACAATCAATAAATCAATTATTCTCCGACTTCCTAACATAGTTGTTCACCATGCGTGCATGTTACGGGAATCACTAACTTCAACACAAGTATTTCTAGATTCACAACACCCTACTAACATAACTCTTAATATTACCAAATCCATGTCTCAAAACTATTTGAGAGGAATCAAACTTCTCTTTCTAATCAATGCACAAGAAATTGGAAGTTTTATTGTATCCTCTTTGGGTGCCTATCACCTTTGGGACTACTTTCATAGCACAAGCCAACTATCAAGTTACTCAGAGGGATCACTCTCAAAAAGACATAAGTGAAGATCGAGAGTTCTTATTTCTCCAAAATATGACACCGTCGTGCTCTAAAAGATGCAAGTGAAGCACACAGAGCAAAGTTATCTAGCTCAACAGATATAAGTAAAGCACAATGAGCTAAATTGCCTAACTCAAAAGATATAAGCGAAGCTCAATGAGTATTCTAGCAAATTCACGATTAGTGCATGTCTCTCTCAAAAGGTGTGCAGCAAGGATGATTGTGACACAACAAAAAGAAAAGACTCCTATGATACAAGACGCTCCAAGCAAAACACATATCATGTGGTGAATAAAATTATAGCTTCGAGTAATGTTACCGATGGATTGGAGACGAAAGAGGAGATGCCTTCCCGGGGCATACCCAAGCTTAGGCTTTTTTGTGTCCTTGAATTTGGCTTGGGATGCCTTGGGCATCCCCAAGCTTGAGCTCTTTCCACTCTTTATCTCTTTGTCCATGAGAACATCACCCAAAACCTGAAAACTTCAAAACATAAAACTTAAACAGAAACTCGTGATATCATTAACACAGGAAAACAAACTACCACCTCTTGAGGTACTGTAGCAAACTTGATTTCTATTCATATTGGTGCTAGATTACTGTATTATCACTTTTCCATGGCTAGTACTCCCCGATATTGTCCATAGTTTCGTCAAAATAAGCAATCAACACAACAAAAACAGAATCTGTCAAAAATAGACCAGTCTGTAGCAATCTGTATACTTCGTATACTTCTATTATCTCAAAAATTCTGAACAATTACGAAAATTTGGGATATTCACATATCAACCAGCAGCAAAAAGAATCAACTTAAAAGCTCTTTCTGGATAAAAATGAAAAATAATTTCGTGAGCGAAAAGTTTCTGTCTTTTTCCAACATGATCAAACAACCATCACCAAAACTAGTCATAAAGGTTTTACTTGGCTCAAACACAAAAACAAAACACAAAAAACACAATCATAACAGAATTATGATGGTGTGGACGCAACAAATAGAAAGAAAAAAAGCAAATATAAATTCATTGGGTTCCCAACAACCGCTATTGTTTAACCCCCTTAGGTAGGCATTGATAATTCAATGATGCTCACACAAAAGACAAGAATTGAAGCACAACAAGAGCATCATAAAGCATGTGAAAATCACATCTAAGTCTAACATACTTCCTATGCATAGGCATTTTATAGAAAAACAGATTGTCAAGACAACCAATAGTTACCATATGCAAGGAAGAAGAAAGAGACAATGTCGGGACCCCGATCCTAAGTCATAGGAATCCAACCTGTAACACATCGCATCTCCTTGCAGTCTCACGCACGGTTAACTCCACGGCTGCAGCCTTACCTTAGCCAGGACCGTTTGCGTCTTTTGACTCACGTATGCAATAGTGTCGCTAGCACTCCAATGTCAAAGAACCCGGATCGACAAGTCTAGTCACAAACCAAAGTGGCAGTACCGCACAAGGACAGGCATACATGACCCAACAAAGCAGGTGTCGATCACCAACGAATGTAGACGAGTCGTAGCAAGCTACAAGGACTCCATTACATCGCATGACATTTCCCCAAAGGGGACAGACACAACAGCTAAGAAGGACACATGCCGGTCAACCAATGTGTCCGGAGTAGTAGCGAACTACCAAGGCTCGTTGGATCACAAAGGGGCATTTCCTTGTAAGGAGTGCTACTAAAGTTCACGACTAGGTAATCGAACCCCATACATATCAAGTACGACACACGTACGCATGGCATACCGATATGTATAGATACATCGATGGCATCACAACATAACCATAAACATACAAGCTTTATTTAAGAGGCTCGGAAGAGCCACACACATAATATTACACATTAAGGGTCTCACGACCCATAATAGCAGTCATACAGTTACAAGCCAGCGGAAGAGTTTTAACTGTCTGAGTACAGAGAGGGCAACTAGAAGGCACATGGTCTGACTATACTACAGACCCAACGTAGGGCCAGATCGTAGCTGGGACACCAGCTACTCGTCGTCGTCGATGTCTACGAAGAACCCTCCATTAGAGTCATTAGCAACCTCTGCAACATTTATTAAGCAAACATGAGTACGAAGGTACTCAGCAAGACTTTAGGATAACTAACTACTCATGCAAAGTATCAATAAGGTATTGTGGGGTTTCATGCGGAAAGCCAGCATTTGACTCGTGGCTAGACAACTTGCATTTTGAAATTATTTTGACAACTTGATTTCTCGCACACGAGTCCACTAACACCACAACAATACACCATCATGGAATCATTCCGTCTCCATTCGGAATTGCCGTCCACGACACTCACGCTTATCTTGACAATTTTATGAGTAGCCATTGAAGTTATCTATGAACAACATATGTCTCCAAGTAGTCGATATCCGCGGACGCGTCTATTCGAATAGATCATAACCCTGCAGGGGTGTACTTCTTCACACACGCTCTCGCCACTTATCGCCATGTGCACGTCATGCACCTCGGCAACCTTCAAGTGGAAGCCTAGCGAGGGAGTCGGCCACGACCGTTAACCACACTAGTGCCTAGTCCAGGTTTATCGCCTATCTGAGAGTAACCCATACGTAAGTCCGGCCGGGGTTTCCGCCACGGCCTCAAACGATGTGCGCAGGGTTCCCAAGCCCACCATCCGGGTGCCACTTGGTACACCATGCCACTGCCTACCGCATCACGGCCCACCTCTCAGGTCAGCACCATGCACGGCCTCCAGCATGACTATAAACACCAGAAACTACTTGCAACTCCTGGACCGAGTACTAAGCAATTAATAAGTCGAGAGGGTCAATTAAGTATCCCAACGTGTGGTAGTATCTAGTCTTGGAATACATACACGGAACTCAGTTCCTAAGGACGGTTCCAATGAAACAACCCGCCATGTACTCCTACACAGCCTTTCACCGGTACCTTTACCAAATAAAGTTCAACACACAACCTTTGCTTACCGAACACATTCTCACAATTATGTTCATCTCCCAGATGACAGACCATACACAACTCTAAGCATGGCAAGCATAGCAGGATAAGACACATCATGGCTCAAGCAACTACAAGGTATGCTAGGTTGCAAGTTTCGGCTATTTACTGTGACAAGGATAGGTCATGCAAAGGAAGTGGGTTCAACTAACGTGGCAAAAGAAGTTGAAGCATTTGATCCTAATGCGAACATGGGATTTATCGGGATGATCAAAAATGGTTGCTTGCCTTGTTTCTCAGAGGAGGGACAATATCCGTCAGACGGATATTCGGTGGAATCCGGGGGAGCGGAGCCTACCGAAAGAATGACAACAATCAATAACAAACATATGCAATCAAGATGATGCATGAGCATGGCATGAGAATGCAAGGTAATATACTATTATAATCAACATGTATTAGGTTTGAAGTTGATTTGAATCACATTCAAATATCAATTCAAACAAGGTATTCTCGGATACCGATTTAATTGATTCGACCTGACGCTCAGATCAACTTGATGTTAACATGCATGGAATGTCATGTTAAGGTACTGGTTTGTTATTAGAACAATGTTTGATCATGTCAAACAGAAACAAATTTAAATACTTTCCATATTCCATTTATAAAGTATTTATAAGAATTGACTTATTCATTAATCTACATGTTTGGGTTCTGTAACTTTTTCAAACATGATTGAAAATAGCATATTCAGATTCCTTGAATTTTCTGATACTTTTTCATATATAAATTATTTTCATTGGAGTTACAGATTAATTTCTATGAATTTTTGAAGTTTTAAACATTTCTGGAATTATTTTTATACTGGAAAATCCTTTTACTGCATTGGCATGACATCAACAGGTCTAACTTGCCGTTGAAAGTCAAACCTGACCAGTGGGACCCACTGGTCAGTGTCTCTGGTCAGTTTTAGATTAAGATTAAACTTAATTAGCTGATTAATCTTACTGGACCCACATGTCAGTGACTTATTAACTTATCTGATTTATTTTTATTAACTCTAAACTATCCAGAGGCTGGCCCCACCCGTCAGTGGCTCAGGCCAGCTGATATCCACAAGTGGCGAGGTTGTCCTCGCCGGCGGGGAGCTTCCGGCGAGCACCAGAACGTCGGGGGGGCTCGGAATCGGCACACTGAGGGCCAAACTCGGCGCGGAGAGTACCAGAGGAACGACACTTCTCCCGCGGTGCCATTTCTACACTTAGCCGGGGCTGAACTGGCCGGAGATGACGCCGGCGACGAGCTTGGTGGCGGCCAAGGTTCGGGCGTCATCGAGATCTTTGATACAGAGGGAACTACGCATGGTTCTTAGCTCCTACAGCATCTACGCGACGGCCTGAAGCTGCTGGTGCCCTTGGAAGGACGAGCTGATCACCGGAGGGCTACCGGCGACGAGCTGCAGCGGCCGATCTTGTCGGGCTCCGGTGGAACTAGGTCTATATGAGGGGATCGACGGGGAGATCTTAGGGGAAATGACTGCATGCTCACGGGGAGTACAGTGGTGGCGCTAGTATGCTCGGGGACGGCCTGGAGAGGGAGAACGCCGGCGACGATCTTCGGTGACCCGAGGAAGAAGACGACAGCTGCTCGTCGTTTCACTGCATCTCGGCGTCGGGCTCGTGGCTAGGGAGATTCAGGGGGATGCGGCGGAGCTAATGCGCGGCTCAGAAGGGAGAAGGGGCGGCTAGATCGACGGTGAGCTCGAGCTCTGCTCGGGCTCCAATGGCGGCAGAAGGAGGGAGGAGAGATCCGAGAGGAGGGAGGGAACTGGCGCTGGGAATGGATAGCCACGGGCTCGGGGAGCTTATCCCCGGGCTTGCCAGCGCGAGGCGGCGGCCAGGCAGGCGCACAGGTGCGTGGCCGCGCCGGAGTACGCAGCGGCCACCTCCTGCTGCCCACTGGCGGGGGAGGAAGACGACAGGAGTTGCTGGGCCGGGCCAGGTTAGGCGACAGGTAAGGATTTTTCATTTTGTTTTTGTTTTTGTTTCTGTTTTGCTATTTCAGTGATTTCCTATTTATTTCAACTCCCAAATAATTTGTAAAAACTATGTTAAGCACCCTAGAATACTTGTTGGAATATTTCCAACCATTCCTAAAGTTTTCAACATTTTTGAAAGTTTAAAGTTTCTGATTTCAAATTTAAAACTTGAAACCAATAGCTTTTGCATTTATTTAAAATGCTTAAAATGTTAAGAAAATGGTTTTCTTCATTGCTCATTTACTTTCATGATTTATCAGAAAGATTGAACTTTTCTTGAGGCCATTTTGGGTTCATTGATTTTAACTAGGTTTGAGATTTCCTTTATTTAAAGAAGTGGCTAGGGTTTGAGTTTTTCCTTCACCACTTTCTTTGTTCTTGTTGAAAATTTCTTAGATGCAATGCAATGAAGACATGAGCACAAGACTAACTTGCTTAAGGTGTCAGGGATGTGACAGACAATATCAATCTCAACATAACGAGAGGTGATTTGGTAACATGAAAGTTTCTACCACAATATTTTCCTCTCTCATAGCAATTGCATGTGGGATCATAATCAAATACAAAAATATAGTTATCACAAAGGATATTCTTTTCATGATCCACATGCATGCAAAGTTGACGCTCTTCAAAAATAGTGGGATTATCATCAACTAAAGTCATGACTTCTCCAAACCCACTTTCAATATTATTGCAAATATCATATTCATCATGAGGCTTAAACAAATTTTCAAGATCATAAGAAAAATCATTACCCCAATCATGATCATTGCAACAAGTAGTGGACATAGCAAAACTAGCATCCCCAAGCTTAGGGTTTTGCATATCAATAGATTTTCAGCAAGCGAAGATGGAAGCATATTGAAGGCACATAGCACACAAGCAAAGGAAAGGCAAACAAAAAAGGAAAAAATTGTAAATTTTGTTTTTTTTCAGAATTGGGGGAGAGGAAAATGAGAGGCAAAAAATTAAATGGAAGAGATGAGTTTGCGACAGTTACTTGTATGAACTTCACTTAGAACAGTCCCCGGTGCCAGAAATTGACACGTTGGAGGAATACTATTCTTGACTTGATGCTCCCCGGCAACGGCGCCAGAAATTGGCACTTTGACGGGAGACTATTCTTGTCTTGACCCTCCTCCCCGGCAACGGCGCCAGAAATTCTTCTTGCTACCTCTTGAGCTTGCGTTGGATTTTTCCCTTGAAGAGGAAAGGGTGATGCAGCACAGTAGCAGTAAGTATTTCCATCAGTTTGAGAACCAAGGTATCAATCCAGTAGGAGTATCAAGATGAAGCACCGATGTACCTGCGCAAAAACAGCAAACTTGCACCCAACGCTACAAAGGGGTTGTCAATCCCTTCACGATTGATTGCAAGGTGAGATCTGAAGGCGGAAAGTGCAACAAAGTAAAAGTGTAAGGCGGAAAATATGATGTGAAGTAGACCCGGGGGCCATAGTGTTCACTAGAGGCTTCTCTCAAGATAGCAAATATTACGATGGGTGAACGAATTACTGTCGAGCAATTGATAGAACCACGCAAAGTCATGACGTTATCTAAGGGAATGATCATACATATAGGCATCACGTCTGAGACAAGTAGACCGATACTTTCTACATCTACTACTATTACTCCACACATCAACCGCAATCCAGCACGCATCTAGTGTATTGAGTTCATGACGAACAGAGTAACGCCTTAAGCAAGATGACATGATGTAGAGGGATAAATTCATGCAATAGATATAAAACCCATCTTTTTCATTTTCTTGCTGTTTTTGTTTCTGTTTTTCTATTTTACTGATTTCCTATTTATTTCAACTCCCAAATAATTTGTAAAAACTATTTTAAGCACCCTAGAATATTTGTTGGAATATTTCCAACTATTCCTAAAGTTTGCAACATTTTTGAAAGTTTAAAGTTTCTGATTTCAAATTTAAAACTTGAAACCAGTAGCTTTTGCATTTATTTAAAATGGTTAAAATGTTAAGAAAATGGTTTTCTTCATTGCTCATTTACTTTCATGATTTATCAGAAAGATTGAACTATTCTTGAGGCAATTTTGGGTTCATTGATTTTAACTAGGTTTGAGATTTCCTTTATTTAAAGAAGTGGCTAGGGTTTGAGTTTTTCCTTCACCACTTTCTTTGTTCTTGTTGAAAGTTTCTTAGATGCAATGCAAAGAAGACATGAGCACAAGACTAACTTGCTTAAGGTGTCAGGGATGTGACAACTCACCCCCACTCAAAGGAATCTCGTCCCGAGATTTAGAAGTTGTCGGGAATAACGCAGGATACTCAAGTCGGAGACGATCCTCTCTTTCCCAAGTTGCCTCCTTTTCAGAATGATTTGACCATTGAACTTTAAGAAACTTGAGGTTTCGACGTCGAGTGGTACGCTCAGCTTGATCAAGAATACGCACGGGGTATTCTCGGTATGAAAGGTTATCTTGGAGATCAAGCGTTTCGTGGTCCACTTCACGGATAGTATCCGAAAAGCAACGCCTGAGTTGCGAGACGTGGAAAACATCATGAACCTTGGAAAGATGCGGAGGAAGTTCCAACTGGTAGGCAACTTCTCCTCGTTTGGCAAGAATGCAAAAAGGACCAATGTAACGAGGAGCCAACTTTCCCTTGATACTGAATCGATGGGTACCCTTCAAAGGTGTAACCCGAAGGTAAGCCTTCTCGTCAACTTCAAAGGTCACAGCCTTATGATGACGATCATATTGGCTCTTTTGACGAGATTGGGCTGTTTTCAACTTTTCACGACTAATGCGAACCTGCTCTTCTGCATCCTGGATCATATCCGGGCCAAAGAGTTGCCTCTCTCCGGTTTCTGACCAATTAAGAGGTGTTCGACATCTTCGTCCATAGAGAACTTCAAAAGGAGCTTTGCCCAAGCTTGATTGATAACTATTGTTATAAGCGAATTTGGCGAATGGAAGGCACTTCTCCCAATTCATACTGAACGATATAACACAAGCTCGGAGCATATCTTCTAGGATTTGATTCACTCTTTCTACTTGACCACTTGATTGGGGATGGAAAGTAGTGCTAAAAGATAAGTGAGTCCCCATGGCATTCTGAAAACTTTCCCAGAAGCGAGAAGTAAAAATACTTCCACGGTCCGAGTTAATCTCCAGGGGAACACCATGAAGAGACACTATTCGAGAGACATATAATTCTGCTAGCTGGCTAGCTGTTATACTCTCACGAACGGGAAGAAAATGAGCCACTTTGGAAAGACGGTCAATGACCACAAAGATAGCATTATTTCCTTTCTTGGTCTTGGGAAATCCGGTAATGAAATCCATGCTAAATTTATCCCATTTCTATTCAGGAATAGCTAGAGGTTGAAGGGTGCCAGCAGGCCTTTGATGTTCTGCCTTAACTCGACGACAAACGTCGCAGTTAGCAACAAACTCAGCAATTTCTCTCTTCAACCTAGTCCACCAGAACCTCTGGCGTAGGTCCTGATACATCTTAGTGCTACCGGGATGAATGGTGAGAGGAGAATCATGAGCCTCCTTAAGGATCAATTGCCGCAGACGTTTGCTCTTGGGAACCACTAAACGGTTCTGAAAGAACATAACACCTTTCTCATTGATGGAGAAATCCCTAGCGTTGCCGCTAGCGATATTCTCCTTGATCCGGGATATACCCTTATCATAGGCCTGCACGGCTATGATTTGATCCCTAAGAGTAGGCTTCGCCACCATGGTAGAAAGGAATCCTTGAGGAACAATATGAAGATTCAACTTCCGAAAGTCCTCATAGAGATGTGGTTGACCTTGTTGTAGCATCAAATTGTTACAATAAGATTTACGACTTAGTGCATCGGCCATAACATTGGCCTTCCCCGGGGTGTAAGTTATACCTAAGTCGTAATCCGAGATCAACTCAACCCACCGTCTTTGCCTGAGATTCAAATCCGGTTGGGTGAAGATATATTTCAGACTTTGGTGATCAGTGAATATTTCTCAACGATTACCCAAAAGGTAATGTCGCCAGGTTTTTAGTGCATGGACCACAGCTGCAAGCTCAAGGTCATGTGTGGGATAATTATCCTCATGTGGATGCAACTGTCGAGATGCGTATGCGATCACATGACGATATTGCATGAGAATGCAACCTAATCCTTGTCGCGAGGCGTCGCAATAGATAACAAAGTCCTTAGAAAAATCTGGTGGTAGCAACACAGGTGCGGAAGTCAGCCGTCTTTTCAGTTCCTAAAAACTATGCTCACACTGCGGTGTCCACTCGAACTTTTTATCTTTCTTGAGGAGTTCAGTTAGAGGCTTTGCGACCTTGGAGAAATTCTCGACAAAGCGGCGACAATAGCTCGCTAGACCAAGAAAACTCCTAACTTGCTTAACCGATTCAGGTTGAGTCCAATCAAGGACAGCTTGAACTCTCTCGGGATTGACAGCAATACCCTTACCAGAGATTACGTGACCCAGATAGGTCACTTCTGGTAACCAGAATTCACATTTTGAAAGCTTGGCATAAAGGCAATACTCTAGAAGTTTCATCAATACTAGCCTTAGATGCTCGGGATGTTCTTGTTCGTTCTTCGAGTAGATGAGAATATCATCGAGGTATACCACGACGAATTTATCCAAATACTCCATGAAGATTGAATTCATCAGACGAGAGAAGGTGGCTGGGGCATTGGTTAAACCGAAGGACATGACGGTGTACTCGTATTGGCCATAACGAGTAACAAAAGCCGTTTTTGGAATGTCCTCGTTTTTTATCTTGATTTGATGGTATCCCAACCTCAAATCCATTTTGGAGAAGACTGAGGATCCAGCGAGCTGATCGTACAGATTATTGATCCTGGGGAGCGGATACTTGTTCTTTATGGTGACCATATTAACTGGTCGGTAATCTACAACCATCCGATCCGTTCCGTCTTTCTTCTTGACGAAGAGGACGGGACAAGCCCAAGGAGAAGAGCTAGGACGAATGAAACCTTTGTTCAAGGCCACATCTAGTTGCTTCTTAAGTTCGACTAGCTCCAGGGGTGCCATCTTATATGGTCTTCTGGCTATTGGGATCCCAGAACAAGATCTATCACGAACTCTACATCTCTGTCAGGTGGAATTCCTGGCAGTTCCTCTGGATAAACATCCGGGAAGTCACGGACTACCGGAATGTCTTCAAGTTCCGGAAGAGGGTTGGCATTTAGGGAATAGAGTTGGCATTTGGCAACTCGAGTAGAGACATTTACTATCTCACCCGAGGGATGGGTAAGCTGGACATTTCTAGAATGGGTATTAATCTTGGCATAGTGAGCTGACATCTAGTCCATGCCCAAGATGATATTAATATCCGAAGATTTCAATGCTATCAATGAGGCTAGAAAAACTAGCTTGTCTACTAGAATTTCATTGTCATAGGTTATCCTAGAGGTTTGCCATTTACTACCAGGAGTTTGGACAACCAATGGAATTGGCATATCACAAAAAGACATGTTATGCAACTGTGCATAACTTTCTGAAATGAAGGAATGAGAAGACCCAGTGTCAAAGAGAACGGACGCTGGGTGATGATTAACAAGAAGCGTACCCAGCATGACGTCGGGATCCTCTGCAGCTTCTTCTGCTGACACATAGTTCACACGGCCACGTGCAGGAGTTGGCTTCACATAGTAAGCTTTGCCCTACTTGGCTTGCCCGACGGACTTTCCGGGTTGCTTGGCACCCACATTTTGAGGACACTCACGGGAATAGTGCCCTGGTTCTCCACACTTGTAGCATATCACTTGGTTGGCACGTGGTGCAGCATTGCTAGCTGGACCACCATAAGCTTTTGCTGGAGGGTTGGCCTGATTCGTCTGAGGCGCCACGTAGGATGGCCTCGGAGTGTATCTTGGCGGCAAAGAACTGTTCAGAACCCACAGCCTGCGTTTTGGAAACGCGGAACCAGAAGACGAGCCAAAATCATGGGAGTGCTTCCTTGTGGCTTCAAAGTCAGTGTGACCAGTCTCGGCACTGATCGCCTTGTTGACCAGGGCTTGAAAGCTTGCACACTCATGGAGGCGCAGATCACGACGGAGCTCAGGGCTCAAACCCTTATGGAATCTTGCTTGCTTCTTAGCGTCAGTAGACACCTCCTGTGTTGCATAGCGGGCGAGATTACCGAACTCGCGGCTATAGGCATCCACAGTCAACTTGCCCTGAGTGAAGGCACAGAACTCCTCTCTCTTTCTGTCCATCAGGCCCTCTGGAATATGGTGCAGACAAAAGGCTGCACTGAAGTCTGCCCATGTGGCTGCTGGTTCAGTGGGACGCATAGCTTCAAAGTTCTCCCACCACAGATTGGCGGGTCCTTCCAGGAAATACGCCGCAAAGGTCACCTTGTCGGCCTCAAACACATTCGCAGAGCGAATCTTGCGTGAGATGCTGCATAGCCAGTCATCCGCGTCGAGGGGATCGACGGAATGATGAAACATTGGAGGATTCAGCTTCACAAAGTCATTGAGGCACACTTCAGCATTCCTAGGCTGACGAGCCGTATTCTGCTCAATACGCTCTAACAGTCTGTTGGTCTCCCTTTTGTTTCTCTGTGCCTCAAGCATCACTTCCGCCAGAAAGGGCAGGTGAGGCAGGTCTTCCTGCGACGCTTGACTACCCTCGCCTTGCTCATGACCAGGGGCACGGTTCAACCTGGTGAACACCATCCTGACAAACAAACTCACAGCTTAGACCAATATCATATCAATACTAGCTATGGATTAAGAATGTACTGAACACACGGAATGCGGAAGTGAATATCCGAACAGCATGGTAACAAGCAACTGCTATATATACACCATGGTTCATACACACCCTTACATAGTTCAGTACAAACTTACTCGAAGAGCAAACTACTGAAATTATGAAACTACTCATCAGAGGCTTACAAGCTTCCTATACATTATTTATCTAGGCCTCCGGAATTCATTTCACATTACATGCATACTTCACAAGTCACGCAGGACTGTGAACGTACGGCTACTACCATACTATCCTTCCGTTCACTCCTCAGGCATCCGCATAGAACATCTCATAGAGATTACCTCCATGACCTGGAAGCTCAACCTGCGGATCAGGAAACACTCTAGCCTGAGATCCCTGGGATCCATAAGGACACGGATGTGGCCTTGGTCCCCTGACTGGTGGTAAGAGGGGTCCCCGAAGAGGTGTGACTCCTCCTATAGCTGGCCAGTCAACGTGGGCCGGAAGATGGGTCCTAACAGGGTTCAGCATCTCCATATCTCCGTACCCTGTCTGGACTACCGGTGCCAGCTGCGTCAAAGCCGTCCATAGACGGGCACGGGTAGCATAAAGCTCCATGCGGAGAGCACGAGCATCCCTGTCTCTGTTCTCTAGCATCTCAACAGTGGACTGCAGTAATGGATCCTCCATAGAAGAATCAAAATAGACTCCACTGAGGTATCCCTCTTCACCAGGCTGAGAGGCCGGAACATAACAGAACTTTGAATTCTGCAGCAGTGCATGTCTCGCTCTCATAATGGTCAGCATTGAATAGGCAGCATCTTGTACTGCCATGTCAACAGTGACTCCCAACCCATAGGACCAATGGATTGGCTCCTCCGCTCCAGGGTAGTCTGGAAATACCCTAACAGTGCAGATGTACTGGCTCTGGTTGAATTCTCGGTACTGTTCCTCCACTGTGTACTCGGGGTACCAGCGGTAACCGCACACCGACATCACCCTGACCAGCATGGTCGTATGACCCGGCACATCAATGCACCTGCTCAGACGTACCATCTGACGGGAAGGACGGCCAGGCATCTGTAAATAGAGAGTAATGCAAAAGCATTAGAGCTCTGAATGCAAAATTGGGCAGCATAACGGCTGTAAATGTTCAAAAACAAATTTTGAGACAACCCAAAATGGAATAGCATAACCACTCAACTATCAAGTTCAACTTTCTGGTCATCAAACTTACTTCCTTTTTCCTAGGAATGAAAGAAACCCAAATATCTCTTGACCCGTAGTCCTATAATCTACCGATCAGAAACACGAGCCTAGAAGAAGATGAGTAACCTAGTCCTTAATTCCCGCAGAAAAGACGAGGATGACCAGAATAGAATAACTTGAGAAGAGAACAAGAGTCTTACGTTCCCTTCCACAAACAATTCCCTTATATATAACTAAAGAAATTCTAGACTCAACTTCGACCAGTTTGGCTTAGTAATCCTACAGTCAGTCAGGCTCTGATACCAACGCTGTCGGGACCCCGATCCTAAGTCATAGGAATCCAGCCTGTAACACATCGCATCTCTTTGCGGTCTCACGCACGGTTAACTCCACGGCTGCAGCCTTACCTTAGCCAGGACCGTTCGCGTCTTTTAACTCGCATATGCAATAGTGTCGCTAGCACTCCAATGTCAAAGAACCCGGATCGACAAGTCTAGTCACAAACCAAAGTGGCAGTACCGCACAAGGACAGGCATACATGACCCAACAAAGCAAGTGTCGGTCACTAGCGAATGTAGACGAGTCGTAGCAAGCTACAAGGACTCCATTACATCGCGTGACATTTCCCCAAAGGGGGCAGACACAGCAGCTAAGAAGGACACATGTCGGTCAACCAATGTGTCTGGAGCAGTAGCGAACTACCAAGGCTCGTTGGATCACAAAGGGGCATTTCCTTGTAAGGAGTGCTACTAAAGTTCACGGCAAGGTAATCGAACCCCATACATATCAAGTACGACATACGTACGCATGGCATACCGATATGTATAGATACATTGATGGCATCACAACATAACCATAAACATACAAGCTTTATTTAAGAGGCTCGGAAGAGCCACACACATAATATTACACATTAAGGGTCTCACGACCCATAATAGCAGTCATACAGTTACAAGCCAGCGGAAGAGTTTTAACTGTCTGAGTACAGACAGGGAAACTAGAAGGCACATGGCCTGACTATACTACAGACCCAACGTAGGGCCAGATCGTAGCTGGGACACCAGCTACTCGTCGTCGTCGATGTCTACGAAGAACCCTCCATTAGGGTCATTAGCAACCTCTGCAACATTTATTAAGCAAACACGAGTACGAAGGTACTCAGCAAGACTTTAGGATAACTAACTACTCATGCAAAGTATCAATAAGGTATTGTGGGGTTTCATGCGGAAAGCCAGCATTTGACTCGTGGCTAGACAACTTGCATTTTGAAATTATTTTGACAACTTGATTTCTCGCACACGAGTCCACTAACACCACAACAATACACCATCGTGGAATCATTCCGTATCCATTTGGAATTGCCGTCCACGACACTCACGCTTATCTTGACAATTTTATGAGTAGCCATTGAAGTTATCTATGAACAACATATGTCTCCAAGTAGTCCATATCCGCGGACGCGGCTATTCGAATAGATCATAACCCTGCAGGGGTGTACTTCGTCACACACGCTCTCGCCACTTATCGCCATGTGCACGTCATGCACCTCAGCAACCTTCAAGCGGAAGCCTAGCGAGGGAGTCGGCCATGACCGTTAACCACACTAGTGCCTAGTCCAGGTTTATCGCCTATCTGAGAGTAACCCGTACGGAAGTCCGGCCAGGGTTTCCGCCACAGCCTCAAACGATGTGCGCAGGGTTCCCAAGCCCACCATCCCGGTGCCACTTGGTACACCGTGCCACTGCCTACCGCATCACGGCCCACCTCTCAGGTCAGCACCATGCACGGCCTCCAGCATGACTATAAACACCAGAAACTACTTGCAACTCCTGGACCGAGTACTAAGCAATTAATAAGTCGAGAGGGTCAATTAAGTATCCCAACGTGTGGTAGTATCTAGTCTTGGAATACATACACGGAACTCAGTTCCTAAGGACGGTTCCAACTAAACAACCCACCATGTACTCCTACACAGCCTTTCACCGGTACCTTTACCCTATCAAGTTCAACACACAACCTTTGCTTACCGAACACATTCTCACAATTCTGTTCATCTCCCAGATGACAGACCATTCACAACTCTAAGCATAGCATGCATAGCAGGATAAGACACATCATGGCTCAAGCAACTACAAGGTATGCTACATTGCAAGGTTCGGCTATTTACTGTGACAAGGACAGGTCATGCAAAGGAAGTGGGTTCCGTGGCAAAAGCAGTTGAAGCATTTGATCTTAATGCAATAAGTAAGTGCAGGAGCAAGAACATGGGATTTATCGGGATGATCAAAAGTTGCTTGCCTTGTTGCTCAGAGGAGGGACAATATCCGTCAGACGGATATTCGGTGGAATCCGGGGGAGCGGAGCCTACCGAAAGAATGACAACAATCAATAACAAACATATGCAATCAAGATGATGCATGAGCATGGATGAGAATGCAAGGTAATATACTATTATAATCAACATGTATTAGGTTTGAATTTGATTTGAATCACATTCAAATATCAATTCAAACGAGGTATTCTCGGATACCGATTTAATTGATTCGACCTGACGCTCAGATCAACTTGATGTTAACATGCATGGGATGTCATGTTAAGGTACTGGTTTGTTATTAGAACAATGTTTGATCATGTCAAACAGAAAGAAATTTAAATACTTTCCATATTCCATTTATAAAGTATTTATAAGAATTGACTTATTCATTAATCTACATGTTTGGGTTCTGTAACTTTTTCAAACATGATTGAAAATAGCATATTCAGATTCCTTGAATTTTTCTGATACTTTTTCATATATAAATTATTTTCATTGGAGTTAGCCGGGGGTGCTTGGAATCGGCGCACTGAGGGCCAAACTCGGCGCGGAGAGTACCAGAGGAACGACACTTCTCCCGCGGTTCCATTTTTGCAATTAGCCGGGGCTGAACTGGCCGGAGATGACGCCGGCAACGAGCTTGGCGGCGGCCAAGGTTCGGGCGTCATCGAAGTCTTTGATACAGAGGGAACTACGCACGGTTCTTAGCTCCTACAACATCTACGTGACGGCCTAAAGCTGTTGGTGCCCTCGGAAGGACGAGCTGATCACCGGAGGGCTACCGGCGACGAGCTGCAGTGGCGGATCTTGTCGGGCTCCGGTGGAACTAGGCCTAGAGGAGGGGATCGATGGGGAGATCTTAGGGGAAATGACCGCATGCTCACGGGGAGTGCAGTGGTGGCGCTAGTTTGCTCGGGGACGGCTTGGAGAGGGAGAACGCCGGCGACGATCTTCGGTGACCCGAGGAAGAAGACGACAGCTGCTCGTCGTTTCACTGCATCTCGGCGTCGGGCTCGTGGCTAGGGAGATTCAGGGGGATGCGGCGGAGCCAATGCGCGGCTCAGAAGGGAGAAGGGGCGGCTACATCGACGGCGAGCTCGAGCTCTGCTCGGGCTCCAATGGCGGCAGAAGGAGGGAGGAGAGATCCGAGAGGAGGGGGGAACTGGCGCTGGGAATGGATAGCCATGGGCTCGGGGAGCTTATCCCCAGGCTTGCCAGCGCGAGGCGGTGGCCAGGCAGGCGCGCAGGTGCGTGGCCACGCCGGAGTACGCGGCGGCCACCTCCTGCTGCCCACTGGCGGGGGAGGAAGACGACAGGAGTTGCTGGGTCGGGCCAGGTTAGGCGACAGGTAAGGATTTTTCATTTTCTTTCTGTTTTGCTATTTCACTGATTTCCTATTTATTTCAACTCCCAAATAATTTGTAAAAACTATGTTAAGCACCCTAGAATACTTGTTGGAATATTTCCAACCATTCCTAAAGTTTTCAACATTTTTGGAAGTTTAAAGTTTGTGATTTCAAATTTAAAACTTGGAACCAGTAGCTTTTGCATTTATTTAAAATGCTTAAAATGTTAAGAAAATGGTTTTCTTCATTGCTCATTTACTTTCATGATTTATCAGAAAGATTGAACTTTTCTTGAGGCCATTTTGGGTTCATTGATTTTAACTAGGTTTGAGATTTCCTTTATTTAAAGAAGTGGCTAGGGTTTGAGTTTTTCCTTCACCACTTTATTTGTTCTTGTTGAAAATTTCTTAGATGCAATGCAAAGAAGACATGAGCACAAGACTAACTTGCTTAAGGTGTCAGGGATGTGACAGACAATATCAATCTCAACATAACGAGAGGTGATTTGGTAACATGAAAGTTTCTACCACAATATTTTCCTCTCTCATAGCAATTGCATGTGGGATCATAATCAAATACAAAAATATAGTTATCACAAAGGATATTCTTTTCATGATCCACATGCATGCAAAGTTGACGCTCTTCAAAAATAGTGGAATTATCATCAACTAAAGTCATGACTTCTCCAAACCCACTTTCAATATTATTGCAAATATCATATTCATCATGAGGCTTAAACAAATTTTCAAGATCATAAGAAAAATCATTACCCCAATCATGATCATTGCAACAAGTAGTGGACATAGCAAAACTAGCATCCCCAAGCTTAGGGTTTTGCATATCAATAGATTTTCAGCAAGCGAAGATGGAAGCATATTGAAGGCACATAGCACACAAGCAAAGGAAAGACAAACAAAAAAGGAAAAAATTGTAAATTTTGTTTTTTTTCAGAATTGGGGGAGAGGAAAATGAGAGGCAAAAAATTAAATGGAAGAGATGAGTTTGCGACAGTTACTTGTATGAACTTCACTTAGAACAGTCCCCGGTGCCAGAAATTGACACGTTGGAGGAATACTATTCTTGACTTGATGCTCCCCGGCAACGGCGCCAGAAATTGGCACTTTGACGGGAGACTATTCTTGTCTTGACCCTCCTCCCCGGCAATGGCGCCAGAAATTCCTCTTGCTACCTCTTGAGTTTGCGTTGGATTTTTCCCTTGAAGAGGAAGGGGTGATGCAGCACAGTAGCAGTAAGTATTTCCATCAGTTTGAGAACCAAGGTATCAATCCAGTAGGAGTATCAAGATGAAGCACCGATGTACCTGCGCAAAAACAGCAAACTTGCACCCAACGCTACAAAGGGGTTGTCAATCCCTTCACGATTGATTGCAAGGTGAGATCTGAAGGCGGAAAGTGCAACAAAGTAAAAGTGTAAGGCGGAAAATATGATGTGAAGTAGACCCGGGGGCCATAGTGTTCACTAGAGGCTTCTCTCAAGATAGCAAATATTACGATGGGTGAACGAATTACTGTCGAGCAATTGATAGAACCACGCAAAGTCATGACGATATCTAAGGGAATGATCATACATATAGGCATCACGTCTGAGACAAGTAGACCGATACTTTCTACATCTACTACTATTACTCCACACATCAACCGCAATCCAGCACGCGTCTAGTGTATTGAGTTCATGACGAACAGAGTAACGCCTTAAGCAACATGACATGATGTAGAGGGATAAATTCATGCAATAGATATAAACCCCATCTTTTTACCCTTGATGGCAACAACACGATGCGTGCCTCGCTACCACTTCTGTCACGGGGTGAGGTCACCGCATGGTATGAACCCAAAACCAAGCATTTCTCCAATTGCAAGAATCATAGATCAAGTTGGCCAAACGAAACCCACAACTCGAAGAGAATTACAAGGATATGAAATCATGCATATAAGAGATCAGAAGAAACTCAAATAAGATTCATAGATAATCTAATCATAAATCCACAATTCATCGGATCTCAACAAACACACCGCAAAAGAAGATTACATCAGATAGATCTCCATGAAGATCATGGAGAAATTTGTATTGAAGATCCAAGAGAGAGAACAAGCCATCTAGCTACTAGCTATGGACCCGTAGGTCTATGGTGAACTACTCACGCATTATCGGAGAGGTCATGATGTTGATGAAGAAGCCCTCCGTGTCCGAATCCCCCCTCCGGCAGGGCACCAGAACGTGCCCCACATGGGATCTTGCGGAGACAGAAGCTTGCGGCAGCGTAAAAGTATTTGTATGGATCTCTCTCATGGTTTTGGATTTTTTTTTCGGGGATTTATAGGCGGAAGAAGTAGGGCAGAGGAGCCACAAGGGGCCCACAAGCCAGCTAGGAGCCCTCCCCCCACACACACCCCGCCGTGCCTAGGGGGCTTGTGGCCTCCCCTGGTGGCCTGTGCCTTGGTTCTCACGCTCCCTGCGTATCTTCTGTTCCGGAAAAAATCTTTTCGGAGGTTTTATTCTGTTTGGACTCCGTTTAATATTCTCCTCTGAAAAGGGTCAAAAACACGGAAAAAACAGGAACTGGCACTTGGCACTGAGTTAATCAGTTAGTCTCAAAAAAGATATAAAAGGCATACAAAACATCCAAAGTTTGACAAGATAATAGCATGGAACCATCAAAAATTATAGATACGTTGGAGACGTATCAATTCCCCCCGTGATTTGTACTCAGAAGTTGAAGCTGAAAAGGCGCGGCAAGATGGAGTAGATCTCTTGGAATAAGAGCATGAGATGGCCTTGCTTCGGTCGATTGCATATCAACAGGATCTTCGTCGCTTCCATGCAAGACATGTCAGGAGTCGGGCGTTCCACGAAGGCGATCTGGTGCTCCGGGTGGATCAGCAAAGACCTCACAAGTTAGCCCCTACGTGGGAGGGACCATTCGTCGTCACCAAGGTACTGAACAACGGAGATTATCATCTCTACAACCTCAAGAAGAGAGCCGACGAACCCCAAGCTTGGAATGCAGACCTGCTCTGACATTTTTATGCTTGACAACCAGTCGGATTGATGTAATAAGAGAGTTTACTGAACAATGTTGCTTGTTGAAGTCATAATTTCTTCAATTTGTGTCGATTCCGATCGAGCAATTTCTCACCAAAAACATATTCCGAGTGAAGAGCGATCCTCTCACTCGGGGGCTTAGCTGCGAACTTGTTTCGCCTAAGTTAAAAAACCCTTACGAGTGAATAACTAACTATGCACTCGGATGCTTAGCTGCGAACCAGTCTTCGCCTAAGTATAGAAATCACTCTGAATGAAGAGCAATCCTCTCACTCGAGGGATTAGCTGCGAATATGTTTCGCCTAAGTTAAAAAAAACCCTTCTGAGTGAATAACTAACTATTCACTCGGATGCTTAGGTGCGAAACAGTCTTCGCCTAAGTATAGAAATCACTCCGAGTGAAGAGCAATCCTCTCACTTGGGGGTTTAGCGGCGAACATGTTTCGCCTAAGTTAAAAAAACCTTCCGGGTGAATAACTAACTATTCACTCGGATGCTTAGCTGTGAACCAGTCTTCGCCTAAGTATAGAAATCACTCTGAGTGAAGAGGAATCCTCTCACTCGAGGGCTTAGCTGCGAACATGTTTCGCCTAAGTTAAAAAACCCTTCCGAGTGAATAACTAACTATTCACTCGGATGCTTAGCTGTGAACCAGTCTTCGCCTAAGTATACAAATCACTCCGAGTGAAGAGAAATCCTCTCACTGGGGGGCTTATCTGCGAACATGTTTTGCCTAAGTTAAAAAACCCTTCCGAGTGAATAACTAACTATTCACTCGGATGCTTAACTGCGAACCAGCCTTAGACTAAGTATAGAAATCACTCCGAGTGAAGAGCAATCCTCTCACTCGGGGGCTTAGCTGCGAACATGTTTCCCCTAAGTTAAAAAACCCTTCCGAGTGAATAACTAACTATTCACTCGGATGCTTAGATGTGAACCAGTCTTCACCTAAGTATAGAAATCACTCCAAGTGAAGAGAAATCCTCTCACTCGGGGGCTTAGCTGTGAACATGTTTCGCCTAAGTTAAAAAAACCTTCCGAGTGAATAACTAACTATTCACTCAGATGCTTAGTTGCGAACCAGTCTTAGCCTAAGTATCAAAATCACTCCGAGTGAAGAGCAATCCTCTCACTCGGGGGCTTACCTGCGAACATGTTTCGCCTAAGTTGAAACCCCTTACGAGTGAATAACAACATACTCACTCGGATGCTTAGCTGCGAAAAAGTCTTCGCCTAAGTAAAACATACACTCCGAGTGAAGGGAAACCCTTTCACTCGGGGGGTTTAGCCGAGAGTAAATCGCATAAGTTTAAAAACTTTTCTGAATGAATAACAACCTATTCACTCGAGAACATTCAAAAATCAAGCAAATCTCAAATGCAGATAAATTCAAAAGAATCCGGCACGGATCAAAGTCATCCATGCAGATAGAAAGTACTCGGGCTCCACACCCGAACGAAGTTTTAATGGTAGAGAAATACTCGGCATACGAAGGCGAATTGAAGTTTTCGTAGTGACCATAGTTTCATCTCAAGGCTCCCCACGGCTTGCAGGCTCAATGAAGCACTACTGAAATTCAGAAATTTGCCGTCTGCCAAAGCGGACGGCAAAGGGTGCAACCACGGACGGCAAAGGCTTTGTCGTCGGTCAGCTGACGACAAAGTAGACGGTAAAAAAAATCCGGTGAAGAGGTTCTTTGCCGTCTACTTTCCCAAAGCGGACGGCAAAGAATCTTTGCCATGAGGGGGCAGACGGCAAATTAACTGGGACGGCATATATTGCAACGTCCCCGTTAAGTGTTAACGGCAGGCCTCCTCCCTTTGCCGTCTGCCTCCCCCCTTTGCCATGTGGGGGCAGACGGCAAAGAGGGGAGAAAGAGGGGGCAGATTCCCCCCTTTGCCGTCTGCCTCCCCCCTTTGCCATGTGGGGGCAGACGGCAAAGAGGGGAGAGAGGGGGGCAGATTCCCCCATTTGCCGTCTGCCTCCCCCCCTTTGCCATGTGGGGGCAGACGGCAAAGAGGGGAGAGAGGGGGGCAGATTCCCCCTTTGCCGTCTGCCTCCCCCCCTTTGCCATGTGGGGGCAGACGGCAAAGAGTGGAACCAGCCCCTTTTTTATTTATTTTTTGTTATATCCAGCATTTTTAACAATAATCAGGATATATATATTTGACATAAATAAATTTCTTTCCGTACTCATAACCATATTAAAATAACCTCTTATATCCAGCTTTCAAGTTGCATCCACGTGCATACAAAGTTTCATATATTACAACAGTTTCATCCACGTACATACAAAGTTTCATATATTCATATACTACAATAGTTTCAATACAACCCATGGTACAAGAAATCATCTTCAAGCATTCCATCAATATTTTCCAAGCTTCCCATGAAGTGAAGGTAATCTGCAAAATGACAAATAAGAAAGTTAGAAGAATAATACTAGATGAAGTAGTGTATATATAGGTTATTTCGGAGAGAAATTAGCTAAGTATAGACCATTTAGGAGCTAACTAAGCTAATTATGTCATTTAGGTGGAACCCTAGTTAACTATAGGTCGTTTCAGAGCTAACTTGGGTAAAATAGGTCATTCCAGAGCAAACTATGCTTATTAAGCCCTTTTTGATCTAGCTAGGCTAATTATAGGCCATTTAATACCTAAGTTAGGGGGAATAGGTCATGTTGCAGCTACGTAAGCCTTATTATGTCATTTAGGAGAGAACTTAGCTAACTATAGGTCATGTTTTATTAAATAGACCATTTAGGAGCTAACTAAGCTAATTATGTCATTTCCTAGGATAATTAGCCAAGTATAGGTCATTTTTTATTAAATAGGTCATTTTGGAGCTAACTAAGCTAATTATGTCATTTAGATGGATAATTAGCCAATTTAGGCTTTCTTGGATGAGTCTAAGCAACGTAGAAGAAGAGAAAGAGAAGAAGAAGTAAAAGAAGGAGGAGGAGGAGAAGGAGGAGGAGAAGGAGAAGGAAGAGGAGAAGAAGAATAAAAGAAGAAAGAGAAGGAGAAGGAGGAAGAAGAAGGACAAGGAGGAGCTCCTTCTCCTTATTCTCCTTCTTCTTATCCTCCTCCCTCTCCTTCTTCTTCTTCTCCTCTTCTTCTTCTTCTTCCTTTCATTTTTCCTCTTTCTTCTCCTCTTGTCCCCTTCTTCGGGCTAAATTGGCTAAGAATGCCTTTTTGGAGCTAATTATGTCATTTCGAGGATAATTAGCTAAGTATAGGGCATTTTTTATTAAATAGGTCATTTTGGAGCTAACTAAGCTAATTATGTCATTTAGATGGATAATTAGCCAATTTAGCCTTTCTTGGATGAGTCTAAGCTACGTAGAAGAAGTAAAAGAAGGAGGAGGAGGAGGAGAAGGAGAAGGAGAGGAGAGCAAGAAGAAAAGAAGAAGGAGAAGGAGAAGGAGGAAGAAGCAGGAATAAGAAGGAGAAGGAGGAGCTCCTTCTCCTTCTTCTCCTCCTTCTTCTCCTTCTTCTTATCCTCCTCCCTCTCCTTCTTCTTCTTCTCCTCTTCTTCTTCTTCTTCCTTCCTTTCATTTTTCCTCTTTCTTCTCCTCTTGTCCCCTTCTTCGGGATAAATTGGCTAAGAATGCCTTTTTGGAGCTAATTATGTCATTTCGAGGATAATTAGCTAAGTATAGGTCATTTTTTATTAAATAGGTCATTTTGGAGCTAACTAAGCTAATTATATCATTTAGATGGATAATTAGCCAATTTAGGATTTCTTGGATGAGTCTAAGCTACGTAGAAGAAGAGAAAGAGAAGATGAAGTAAAAGAAGGAGGAGGAGGAGGAGAAGGAGAAGGAAGAGGAGAAGAAGAAGAAAAGAAGAAGGACAAGAAGAGGGAGGAAGAAGGAGGAAGAAGAAGGAGAAGGAGAACTCCTTCTCGTTCTTCTCCTCCTTCTTCTCCTTCTTCTTATCCTCCTCTCTCTCCTTCTTCTTCTCCTCTTCTTCTTCCTTCCTTCCTTTCATTTTTCCTCTTTCTTCTCCTCTTGTCCCCTTCTTCGGGCTAAATTGTCTAAGAATGCCTTTTTGGAGCTAATTATGTAATTTCGAGGATAATTAGCTAAGTATAGGTCATTTTTTATTAAATAGGTCATTTTGGAGCTAACTAAGCTAATTATGTCATTTAGATGGATAATTAGCCAATTAGGCTTTCTTGGATGAGTCTAAGCTACGTAGAAGAAGAGAAAGAGAAGAAGAAGTAAAAGAAGGAGGAGGAGGAGAAGGAGGAGGAGAAGGAGAAGGAAGAGGAGAAGAAGAAGAAAAGAAGAAGGAGAAGGAGAAGGAGGAAGAAGGAGGAAGAAGAAGGAGAAGGAGGAGCTCCTTCTCCTTCTTCTCCTCCTTCTTCTCCTTCTTCTTATCCTCCTCCCTCTCCTTCCTCTTCTTCTCCTCTTCTTCTTCTTCCTTCCTTTCATTTTTCCTCTTTCTTCTCCTCTCGTCCCCTTCTTCGGGCTAAATTGGCTAAGAATGCCTTTTTGGAGCTAATTATGTCATTTCGAGGATAATTAGCTAAGTATAGGTCATTTTTTATTAAATATGTCATTTTGGAGCTAACTAAGCTAATTATGTCATTTAGATGGATAATTAGCCAATTTAGGCTTTCTTGGATGAGTCTAAGCTACGTAGAAGAAGAGAAAGAGAAGAAGAAGTAAAAGAAGGAGGGGGAGGAGGAGGAGGAGGAGAAGGAGAAGGAGAGGAGAAGAAGATGAAAAGAAGAAGGAGAAGGAGGAAGAAGGAGGAAGAAGAAGGAGAAGGAGGAGCTCCTTCTCCTTCTTCTCCTCCTTCTCCTTCTTCTTATCCTCCTCCCTCTCCTTCTTCTTCTTCTCCTCTTCTTCTTCTTCCTTCCTTTCATTTTCCCTCTTTCTTCTCCTCTTGTCCCCTTCTTCGGGCTAAGTTGGCTAAGAATGTCTTTTTGGAGCTAATTATGTCATTTCGAGGATAATTAGCTAAGTTGGGACAGGGGCACCATGTTTTATGCTGGCCATTTGCAAATGCGGCTCTCACAAACCCCCTGGTTTTTGTTAACCATTCATGGGTCATGTCTTTCTGACTAGGGTGACCAGTGTGCATCCAAGCACGATCACTCATGTTGCCTAGCTTCCTATGGGGGCACAAGAAATAAATATATAATTCATCATCTATATTCATACGCTAATCAAGTTTATCAGTTTTATTACGTCCATGCAACCTACACGCTAATAGGTAAAGATAGGTCCTAATCCCACCCGAGTATGTGTAGACTGGGTTCGTTTTCCCATGCTCTGCTCGAGATGCGACGCAGAATTTCGGCAGCACCTCCCCGCTGTTCTCCTGATACACGTCTCGGCAATAAGTAGAGAGGATGTGTACCTCGAGAACAACAGGGGAGGCACTGACGAAATTCTGCATCGGATCCGGAGCACAGCATACGGGAAAACAAACCCAATCTACACATACTCGAGCTGTCCATGGATAATGTTGGACAATTCGAAAGGATGGCGGTTATAAATATGCAAAGAAATGCATATTTATAGATGTCGCCCTTTCGAACGGGAGACGCATACTGGTCACGCATACTCATGATTGAAGAAACCTATAGCTAGCAAGTTTCATCGGCACGAAGACCGGGACAGAGCAAATTAAGGGGGGTAGGAGGAGAAGTCATTTGTGCTCACCAACAAACGCAAGGGCGGAGCTCGTCCAACGTACGTGGAGGTCGTCGGACAACTGCACATTGAAATTCACCCGATCAACACAAATATGATGTTTTTATAATTAACATAATCAGAAAATATGTGACCTAACTCATAATTTACAAAATTATGACCCCGTCGGCTTAGTGGCGTCGGGGGTCGGGGGTCGAGGGTCAGTGGCGTCGGGAGTCCAGGGTCAGTGGCGTCGGGCGTCGGGGCTCGAGGGTCGAGGGTCAGTGGCTTCTGTAGTCGAGGGTCAATGGCGTCGGGCATCGGGGGTCGGGGGTTTGTGGAGTCGGGGGTCGGGAGTCGGGGGTCGGGGGTCAGTGGTGTCGGGCGTCAGGGGTCGGGAGTCGGGTCTCAGTGGTGTCGGGCGTCAGTGGTGTCGGGCGTCGGGGGTCGGGGGTCGAGGGTTGGGGGTTGGTGGCGTCGGGCGTGGGGGGTCGTGGGCCGGGGGTCGGGGGTCGGGGTCCTTTTCTTTCTTCTTCTCCCTCTCCTCTTCTTCTTCTTCTTCTTGGTCATCATATTATTATTCTTCTTCTTCTTTCTCATCCTCCTCCTCCTCCTCCTCCTCCTCTTCTTCTTCTTTCTTTTATCTTTCTCCTCCTTTCCTCTTTCTTCTTCTTCTTCTTCTTCTTCTTCTTCTTCTTCCTTTTTCTTCTAGTTTATTATTCTCTTATTTTCTTCTAAGTTTTTTTTCTATCTATTGTTTTCTTCTCTATCTGCTTTTTCTACCTAATAAACTAACTATCTAATTTCACATAAAAAATGGAAAAAAAACTAATTATCCAATTTAACAGAAAAAATAGAAAATAAACTAACAATACGTCGAATACCATGGTGGGTAGCAAAAGAGTTATATTGTGAGCCATCTTCAGCCATGAGCCATTACATTGTTGCAGACGTCCTACTTGGTCAGGTCGGCGTCGGCCGAGCAGGATAAACCTCCTGTCCAAGCCAGTGGAATCAGCAAGGCGGACGATTGTAGTGGTATGGAGGTGCGACCTATCATGCATCTCACTCTGTTTGTGGTAAAAAAATTTGCTCCATGATTTCAAAACAAGCGTGAAGAGCTGAAGATATTGGCGTGAAAACGAGATGAGAACGAGCTGAGATGAGATTAAGAAACTAATGTTGTTGTTGCAAGCTTTCTTGTTTATATATACGGTATCCACATATCTACTGATGGACAATTGACCACTCTAATTATATACTAATGCTGTTGTTGCAACCTTTCTTTTTTATTTATTATCTTTTATAATTTTCATTGTGACAACCTCTTAATATTTTCAGCCATCTCTTCATAGGTACTACTAACTTGGAGGTCTTTATTATGTAGTCCAGTTTCTTCATGCTTGAATTTGTCCATATTTCTCTTTTATTTTCACCATTGAGAAGTTAAGATGTTTGTTTGGACGATATTCTGATCTTGGTTAGTAAGAGTAGGATATTCTGATGTAGTTGATCGTTTCCAGGCTAGAGTTCATTGGAAAATATACATTGGAACTACCATCTATGATGCTAGACGATGATAATGGTTTATTCTGTTTGACGCGAGATGAGCTAATCCGGGTGCTTGGTCTACAAGGTTAAGATGGTAGATGATGAAAATGATTCTTTTGAACATAAAAGTACAACAGAGATTGTCTCCTGACAATTGGAACACCACATTACCAAATGTTTTGGTCAGCTTGGTTTCGATTTTTTAGTGATATTACTGTCTGTACTTTTCTCTCCATGATGATTAGCGCTGGTTTACGAGTACGGCGGCTCGATCATTGTCTGTTCATAGTCATTCAGGCATATTTTTGAAAAGAAAAAGAATCATGTGAAGCCTAAACATGACATGTGAAGCCTAAATAAATGGCACACTATATGTCTATACTATATACTATCTATTGTGTATGTAAAATCAAAAGTGTCATTTAACTGAATCATAAGATGTGTCTTATAGAGACATGCGTGCACGTGCAAGCCTACTAGTTTAAAATAAAAAACAGGAAATAAAGAAAAAAGAAAAAAAACTTACCTGCAGTGGGAGGAGGGGTGGGCGAGCTCCGGCCCTGGGCGGCGGGGAGGAGGGGCGTGGGGAGGACGTGCGTGGGGAGGAGGGGAGGGTGAGCTCCGGCCATGGGGGTGGCGCCCCTTTGCGAGGAGGAGGGGAGCGGGGAGCTCCAGTCGTGGGCGGCGGGGAGGAGGGTTGCGGGGAGGAGGGCCACAGGGAGGAGGGACGCGGGGAGGAGGGGAGCGGGGAGCTCCGGCCGTGGGCGGCGGCGGTGGGCCGGAGCAGTGAAGGGGGTGGTGGCGGCGGCGCTGGAGTGGGCAGGGGCGCGCGCGAGAGAGGCATGAGATCGAGGGGAGCGGGGGTGGAGTGTGCCGTTAGGGGAGCGGGGGTGGAGGCTGGGTGCCATTAGGGGGAGCCCCCCTTTGCCGTTTGCAGAAGCTGGGAGGCAGACGGCAAAGGGATGGGTGGGGTGGGGCGGGCTTCGGCCGTTACGGTGGCGCCCCTTTGCCTTGTGGGTGCTCTTTGCAGTTCGCCTCTGGGGCCTTTGCCATGCGTCAGCAGACGGCAAAGAGGTGGCCGGCGGCAAATAAAACCTTTCCCATCAGCAACCTCTTTGTCGTCTGCTTTGTGCCAGCTGACGGCAACGAGGATCTTTGCCATGCGTCAGCAGACGGCAAAGGCATGGCAGATGGCAAATTTCTCAATTCCAGTAGTGAAGGTATCAAGGTCGATCCCATCAGCAATGCGAGTTGTTGCGCTGATGAAGGTCTTCATAAAATTTTCAAACTGGAGCTTCTTCGTATTCACCACCTGGAGTGCCTTCAACTTGTCTTCTCCTACTTCCTTACAATGGACTATGACGAGTGAAAGGGTGACATCAGCTCCGCATCTCGCAGCGAACTTCTTCCATGCCTGCACCCTGTCGGGAATCGGACCCAGGCGGCTCATCACAGCTTCTAGATCAGTCTGGAAAGTATCTTCAGGCCAACACTCCTTGTCAATTTTCCCGACAGCAGCTCGCAGTCGGGCAATGTAACCCTGAACCTTCAAGAGCCGAGCGTTGAGACGGAACATGTCTATGGCCATAGCGTCTGGAACAGGCAATTTGATGGGATCCAGGTACGGCTCCACCTCGAAAGTCTCCTTCTCAAAGTCCGGGCAGAATTCTGTGTGAGGGGGAAATGAAAAATCATTGAAAATTCATTCGGTAAATTTCGTAAATATTCAGTCGGTGAAGGAAGCATACCAATAAGCGTCGCAAGCATCTTGGTCAGGAAGTCCTTCACAAAATCTTCCATGGCGTTTCCCCTCTTCGCCATTTGATCGAGCTTCTTCCCCCATTCAAGTCATTCTTTCTTTAACTTCCGTTTTCGTCTTCCAACTTACCAACGTCTGACAGCTTCTTCTCAGCAGCCTCGGGCCTTTCCTTAAGCTCTGCAAGGACCTTGTCCTTGTCTTCAACTGTCTTCTTCAAGGCTTCAAAGTCATTGGTCTTCACAGCCAAATCCAGCTGAAGCTAGTTCTTTTCTGATTCCACTTTGGCGTACTTAGATCCAATCTTGCAGGCTTTCTCAAAAACATCAAGGGAATAATTCACTCGACACTAGTATTTTTTCTACTTCCGAGTGGAGAAATACAATTCATTCGATCAAATAGCGGCCCGCCGCACCCACCCAAGTTCTTAATACTAATGCCCTTCATAAACGATTGACATTAGCCTCAGGGACTACACCCAGTGGGTGCACTTAGCGTGCCCCCACTGGATATGAAACCACTCGACCAGGTCCGTCCTAGCTGAGTCACAAAAAAGAAACAAACCGTGTTTTCCAATTAGACCCCTGCCGAGGCAAGCACTTGACAACGGTCTCGAGGACTACACCAAGTGGGTGCACTCAACGTGCCCCAACTGGATACAAACCCACCCGACCAGGTCCGGCCTAGTCGAGTCAAAAAAATGAGAATAAATTTCCAGATCAGACCCCTGCCGATGCAAGCATTCGACAAAGGTCTCGGGGACTACACCCAGTGGGTTCACTAGGTGTGCCCCCACTGGAATAAAGACAAACTACCATACAACGTACCCCAGTGAGTGAAAAATCAAGATTGACAAGACTCAATCGGAAAGCAAGATTGACAAGATTCAATCAGAAAGTAACTTACAATGGCACTTACTCGGATGTTCGCTTGAAGCATCGAGCCGGCATTATATCCAAACTTACTGGCCTCATACGCCTCCTTGGTCCACTGCACCATCAGTCCGGCTTGGATCATACCCTCTTTCGCGACTATAGTTTGATCCTCCGGGACATGTTGCATAGAATATGCAAGTGTCGAAGGAGTCGGTATCGCAGCAGTGATAGCACGAGTTACCAGAGGTGGTGCAGTCGGCACAGTTGTCACAACAGTCGATCCAGTCGGAAGAGCTGTAATCAGAGCAGTCAAACCGGCTTGAGGGACACTCGACATAGGTGCTACAGGCGCGCCCTGAGTCTATTCCGCAGCCGTATGCTGTGTTTCTTGTTCATCATCCAAAAGAATGACATCTGAGGCTGTCAATCGACATTGTCGGTTAGTTCAGTTGTTGGATTCAGTCTGGAAAACAGAGTAAAACAAATACTTATCATACCTTGTTGGGGAGCAGGCATGTCCACAACATCCAAGTCCATGGGATCTTCTTTGGCTCCAGCACGCGTCGTCGCCGAAGTAGCAGCTCTGGCAGGTAAATTTCACTCGGTCGTCTGAGATACAGAAAGTCACAATGACGAAACAAAAAAAGAGACAAATACTCACGCTCAAGCAACTTGCACGACAATCCTCATGCGGGAAAGAGCCTTCCGAGGCTTGGGCGCATCAGGCTTGGGCTGTTTGGCAGCCTTTTCTGGAGAGTCAGTCACAACAGCCCAGTCGTGCTTCACGTTCGTGCTGCTGGATGCTAAGGTCTTGCTCGGAGCAGCCGTTGGATCATGGCGATGCTTAGACATCGATTCGGGGCGTGGAGGAGACTGATTTTCCTCCTCAATGTCATCCGAGTCATCTTCACTCTCCTCGCCATCGTCAGCGTAATCGTTGTCGACGCTGCCACCTTCACTTTCCCCTCCGATATCAAATTGTTCCCCGTTGGGTATGGGAGAATGCAAGTTCGTCCACTCCTGCAAGGAACAAAAGCACCAAAATCGGCTAGTCAAATATCCAGTCACTCGACAGAGATATGAAAGCAATCGGAAAGGATACAACATACCAGTTTCTATGGTTTATTTTCAACAGAATAAGGTGCGACTCACTTGGATCCTATGGGATTGTCACAAGGTCCGGTGGTATTCCTGATCCACTGGGCTACAGTTTCTTCTGAAACCTCCTCAGGATGTGACCGAGTGGAATCTCCAGGGCCCGAGTAGTGCCACATCGCGTGGTCTCTCGCCTGGAGAGGTTGGATGCATCGACCAAGGAATGTCTCAAGCAGATCCATTCCCATCACTCCACCTCGGACCAAGTTAATCACTTCGACCACTCATATGTCCATTTTGCATCATGTTTTCATGTTGATATTTATCGCTTCTTTGGTTGTTATTTCACTTCAAGGTACAATTCTTATGCCTTTTCTCTCTTATTTTGAAGAGGGAGAATACCGGCAACTGGAATTCTGGCGTGAAAGTGGAGCAAAGTTGAGATACCTATTCTCCGCAACTCCAAATGCCGTAAAAATCAACGAGGATTTTCTCCCGATTTATCGAAAATACTAGGCCGAAGAAGTGCCAGAGGGGCACCAGGGGGTGCCCACAAGCCTGCACGGCGCGGCCACCCCCCCCCCCTAGGTCGCGCCATGAGGGCTTGTGGGGCAGCCCACTGGCCCACTTGCTCCCCTCTTTTGCTATATGGAGGGTTTCGCCCAGGAAGAAATCAGGGAGGAGCTTTTTCGTGGATTCGACGCCGCCACGAGGCGGAACTTGAGCAGAACCAATCTAGAGCTCCGGCAGGACGATCCTGTCGGGGAAACTTCCCTCCCGGAGGGGGAAATCGTCGCCATCGTCATCACCAACACTCCTCTCATCAGAGGGGACTCGTCACCATCAACATCTTCATCAGCATCATCTCATCTCCAAACCCTAGTTCATCACTTGTAACCAATCTTCGTCTCGTGACTCCGATTGGTACTTGTAAGGTTGCTAGTAGTGTTGATTACTCTTTGTAGTTGATGCTAGTTGGATTACTTGGTGGAAGAGTTTATGTTCAGATCGTTGATGCTACTCATTACCTCTCTGGTCATGAATATGATTATGCTTTGTGAGTAGTTACTTTTGTTCCTGAGGACATGGGATAAGTCATGCTAATAGTAGTCATGTGAATTTGGTATTCGTTCGGTAATTTGATATGTTGTATGTTGTTTTTCCTCTAGTGGTGTTATGTGAACGTCGAATACATAACACTTCACCATTATTTGGGCCTAGAGGAAGGCATTGGAAAGTAGTAAGTAGATGATGGGTTGCTAGAGTGACAGAAGCTTAAACCCTAGTTTATGTGTTGCTTCGTAAGGGGCTGATTTGGATCCACTAATTTAATGCTATGGTTAGACTTTGTCTTAATTCTTCTTTCATAGTTGTGGATGCTTGCGAGAGGGGTTAATCATAAATGGGATGCTTGTCCAAGTAAGGGCAGTACCCAAGCGCCGGTCCACCCAAATATCAAACTATCGAAGTAACGAATGTGAATCATATGAACATGATGAAACTAGCATGACAGAAATTCCCGTGTGTCCTCGGGAGTGTTTTCCCTCCTATAAGACTTTGTTTAGGCATGTCCCTTGCTACAAAAGGGATTGGGCCACTTTGTTGCACCATTGCTACTTTTGTTACTTGTTGCTTGCTACGAATCATCTCACCACACAATCACTTGTTACCAACAATTTCAGTGCCTGCAGATTTTACCTTGCTAAAAACCACTTGTCAGATCCTTCTGCTCCTCATTGGGTTCGACACTCTTACTTATCGAAAGGACTACAATTGATCCCCTCTACTTGTGGGACATCGACCACCAACTTCTCCAACTCAGCCTTCTCGTCTTCGAAGACAGTTATAGATCTAGGAGGAGTCGGACGATCTAAGGTGAAAGGAGGAAGGCCAGTCGACATGTTCGGAGACGCAATGTCATTGCAATAGAACCAGGTCGACTGCCAATTCTGGACCGATTCGTGAAGGGTCATTTGGTGATACGTACTCTTACCCCTCTTTTGGATCCCTAAACCTCCGCATAACTGGATGACGTGAGTCCTATTGTCACTCGGGTTCACTTTCTTCACTGTTTGAGATCGCACAGAGAAGATGTGCTTGAATAGCCCAAGTGAGGAGGACAGCCCAAGAAACGCTCGCACAGTGTGACAAATGCACAGAGATACGCAATGGTGTTTGGAGGGAGATGATGAAGGTGACCTCCGAAGTATTAGAGAAAGTCGTAGCTAAAAGGATGCAGGGGCACAGAGAAACCTCGCTCAATGTGGGTCAGGAGAAGGACTCGTTCCCCTTCGCGGGGCTCCGGCTCGAGCACTCCTTCTGGTAGCCTCCAAGATTTTTCGAACACCATCCCATGCTCCACGAGCTCCAGGACGTCGTCTTTCCTCATGGTGGACGGGATAAAGTCACACTGAATCCACCCCGGCAGCAGCGCAGTTCGGCCGCCTGTTTTCTTCGTCTTCCCGCCCTTCTTGGCGCGCTCGAGCTTGGAAGTCTTACTCTTCGTCATGGCTGCAACGGCGGAGACGAACCCAAGCAGCGCCTGCAAAACGGAGGTAGAAAGGAGGCGAGGAAGAATCAAAGGAAAGCACTACCTCAACCCTATAGTCGGCCGGATTTATATAATCGCCCGAGTGAGTCACTGACTGGTGGACCCTGCAGATATCTGCCTATCCCGATAACACAAGAGATGTGACGCGTGGCGATAATGAGGGCACGATAATCGAGGGGTCATTGCCCCACTTTCCCTGGTGGTTGCGTCATCACCGCGCAGCGTGCGGAACCCGAAATTTCGAATCCCGTGGAATCCGGACCTGACGAAGTGATCCGTCACATCCCAAGATCTCATGAGTCACTCGGATTAACTTCAAGCACTTAAATTCACTTGGACATGCTTCGCAGCAGAATCGATCAAGGCGAATGATGAAGATTTCAGTCGACACGAAGTTCTATCAAACCTAGAAGTATGTTCAAGATCAGTATGGCTTGACAGAATTCGCATCGACCCGTTCCTCACTCGAACCCCGATCCATTCGGGGGCTAATGATGGGGATATGTACCTAGGGTAGGGTCACAGGCCTGACCTAAGTGTCCTTCATAAGGGTACCTCATTATTAGCTGGGGGTCACGAAGAAGATTCTGACTCGATGGCCATGGCATCCAAAAAGTCAAGCGGTAAGAAGTCACTCAAATATTCCCCTTCACTCGACAACCAACTTCCACTCGGAAGACAGCAGTCGACGTAGAAGACCAGAAGCCACCTCTAAGGAGGCCAACGGGCGAGCGCTCAATTGATGGTCATGAATAGTATTTATTACATACATACGTTATCGATAAAGTACGCCTTTAAACCTTATTGATCGAACCCTTAGATGTTGGGGCCTTGATGAGGGGTAGCGCACTCTATATAAGCCACCCCTCTCCTCTGGCACAAGGGTTCACACCCCCTGTAACACACATTACACACTGCAAGAGCTCTCGATCACTGAGACGTAGGGTTGTTACCTCTACGAGAGGGGCCTGAACTCATACGTCTTGCGTACAAGCTTGTCGTAGCTAGGACTCTGCCCTCTCCATTCGTACCCTACACCTCTACTGTCAAGTTTATTCCCATGACAGTATGCTCCGCGCAGCAAAGAACCACTACTCTTATACATTGCAGCTACCAATCAAGTCGTTAGCATGGTTCTGACCGTCGAGAGAGAAGAAGGCAAAGAATATAGGGTCCAGCGCCCAGTCTATTAAATTTTTGAAGTTTTGACCCCTTCAAAGCAAAGGTATCCCCATTACCAGAAGCTTCTATATGGAATATACTTGTCAGCGAAGAAGGTGGTGAATTACTCTCAAGATCATTATATATCAGTCGTCAGCGATGCCCCAATATTAGATATTCTTCACAATCGAGACGCATCGGGTCGAGTGGCTAAATGAGCCATGAAATCAGCAAGGGCCTGAGACTTGATAGCTTACTTTAGCTCAAATTTGATGTCCAAATATAGCAGCTCCATGGCCCATTTACCCACTCGACCCGGTGCGTCTCGATTGTGAAGAATCTCTGATAGTGGGGCATCGCTGGCGACTGATATAGAATGATCTTGAAAGTAAAGTGTTGGAAATATGCCCTAGAGGTAATAATAAAATGGTTATTATCATATTTCCTCGTTCATGATAATCGCCTATTGTTCATGCTATAATTGTATTAACATGAAACAGTAATACATGTGTGAATAAATAGATGACAATGTGTCCCTAGCAAGCCTCTAGTTGGCTAGCTCGTTGATCAATAGATGATCATGGTTTCCTGATCATGGACATTAGATGTCATTGATAACAGGATCACATCATTGGGAGAATGATGTGATGGATAAGACCCAATCCTAAGCATAGCACTAGATCGTATTGTTCGTATGCTAAAGCTTTTCTAATGTCAAGTGTCTTTTCCTTCGACCGTGAAATTGTGCAACTCCCGGATACCATAGGAGTGCTTTGGGTGTATCAAACGTCACAACGTAACTGGATGACTATAAAGGTGCACTACGGTTACCTCTGAAAGTGTATGTTGGGTTGGTACGAATGGAGATCGGGATTTTGTCACTCCGTGTGACGGAGAGGTATCTCTGGGCCCACTCGGTAGAACATCATCATGAGCTCAATGTGACTAAGGAGTTAGTCACACGATGACGTGCTATGGAACGAGTAAAGAGACTTACCGGTAACGAGATTGAACAAGGTATAGGTATACCGACGATCGAATCTCGGGAAAGTTCTATACCGACCGACAAAGGGAATTGTATACGGGATTGATTGAATCCTTGACTTCATGGTTCAGCCGAAGAGATCTTCGTGGAACGTGTGGGAGCCATCATGGGTATCCAGATCCCGCTGATGGTTATTGGCCGGAGAACGTCTCGGTCATGTGTGGATGCTTCCCGTACCCGTAGGGCCTACACACTTAAGGTTCGATGACGCTAGGGTTATAGGGAAATGTTATACGAGGTTACCGAAAGTTGTTCGGAGTCCCGGATGAGATCCCAGAAATCACGAGGAGCTTCGGAATGGTCCCGAGGTAAAGATTGATATATAGGATGGATGGTTTTGGACACCGGAAATGTTTCGCGCGTCACCGGTAGCGTGCCAGGACCATCGGGACCACATGAAATGGTCCCGGGGGTCCACCAGGAGGGGCCACCAGGCCCAAGAGGTAGCATGGGCCAAAAGGGGGAGGGCAACCAGCCCAAAGTGGGCTGGTGCACCTCCCACAAGAGGCCCAAGGCGCAGGAGGGAGAGAAGGGGGGGAAACCCTAGCGCTGGTGGGCCTAAGGCCCACATAAGGGGTGCGCCACCCCCTCCCCCTGCCCTAGCCGCCACACCTCCCATCTGGGGGGGCTGCCGCACCACCTAGGGGGGAAACCCTAGGGGTGGCACCCCCCCTCCCCTCCTCCTAGAAATACCTAGGGGTTTGGGGTTGTTTTGCACACGGTTTTCTCTCCTCTCGGTGCAGCCCTGCTCCCCTCCTTCCTCCTCCTCTCACGGTGCTTGGCGAAGCCCTGCCGGGAGACCTCGTCTCTCCATCAACACCATGTCGTCGTGCTGCCGGAGATCTTCCCCAACCTCTCCCTCCTCCTTGCTGGATCAAGGTGCGGGAGACGTCACCGGGCTGCACATGTGTTGAACACGGAGGTGCCGTGGTTCGGCACTAGATCGGAATCACACCGCGATCTTAATCACCGCAAGTACGACTCCATCAACCGCGTTCTAGTAATGCTTCCGCTTAGCGATCTTCAAAGGTATGAACATGCACTCAGCCCTCTCTTGTTGCTGGTCTCTCCATAGGAAGATCAGAATATGCGTAGGAAATTTTTTGAATTTATGCTACGTTACGCAACAGTGGCATCCGAGCAAGGTTTTCTATGCGTAGATTCTATGCACGAGTAGAACACAAAAGGTTGTGGGAGATGATTTGTCAATTGCTTGCCGCTACTAGTCTTATTCTTTTCCGGCGGTATTGTGGGATGAAGCGGCCCGGACCGACCTTACACGTACGCTTACGTGAGACTGGTTCCACCGATAGACATGCACACCGTGCATAAAGGTGGCTAGGGGGTGCCTGTCTCTCCTACTCTAGTCGGATTGGATTTGATGAAAAGGGTCCTTGTGAAGGGTAAATAGCTTTGGCATATAATCATTGTGGTTGTCACATAGGTAAGAAGGCGTTCTTGCTAGAAACCCAAATCAGCCACGTAAAACTTGCAACAACAATTAGAAGACGTCTAACTTGTTTTTGCAGGGTTTGACACGTGATGTGATATGGCCAAAGTTGTGATATTGCATGTATGATGTATGAGATGATCATGTTATTGTAATAGGTTTCACGACTTGCATGTCGATGAGTATGAAAACCGGCAGGAGCCATAGGAGTTGTCTTAATTTATTCTATGAGATGCAACACCATGTGCTTACTAGTTTTACTTCATTGCTAACGGTTAGCTATAGTAGTAGTGATAGTAGTAGTTGGCATGACGACTTCACGGATACACGATGATGGAGATCATGATGATGGAGATCATGGTGTCTGATACGTCTCAAACATATCTATAATTTTTTATGGTTTCATGTTGTTATCTTGTCATCTTTGGATGTTTTATGTACCTGTCGTGGGTATAAGTCTGACAGTAGATGTGTAGGGTACGAAAGGATGGGCAGAGCCTTAGCTACGGCGAGGTTGTATGAGTTCAGGCCCCTCTACGGTGGAGGTAAAAGCCCTACGTCTCAGTGCTCTTGGGAGCTTGATGTCGAGTGGAATATGAATTACAGTGAAATGCTAACCCCTGCACCAGTGGGAAAGGGCGGCTTATATAGAGTGCACTGCCCTTCACAACGGTTCGGTGCACAGGGGTGGTGTAGTGGTGAATAAATACATACGTTACAGGTAACGTATGCCTTAAATGCTAATAATGGTACATGAAAACGTATGACCGTTGCCCTCCAGGGGCTTACGATGTATAGAGTGGAATCCAGTCGGTAAGTTTGATACGTTCCGAATGCTCATCTTCGACTGGATGATGGAGGAATCGTCACCGACTAGATGATGGGAAGTCCTTAATTTAGTCGGAACTGACCAAGGGCCTTGTCCCTTATGAAGGGTAGTCCTTGGGTAGGACCTATAGGGCAGGCCTATGGCCCTACCCTCGGACTATAACCCCATCATTAGTCCCCGAATGGATCGGGGTTGGAATGACGAGGCGATGCTTGGAGTACGGATCCGACTTGTATGGATGCGACTTTGGCATTGCTTGCCTCGATCTATTTTATCCTCTTGACCAGTGATCCGAGTGGATATGTCTGTGAAACGAACCGTCAGAGACCGAGTGCTTCCGCGGAATCTTTTGACGTGACCGGTCAACTGACAGCGGCGGATTTTCTGGGATCCTCAAATTTCGGTTGCCGCACGCTCAGCGGGGGTGACGACATCGTCATCGAGTAGTTTCTACCGCCTCGATTACCGCGCCTTCATCTCCTCCACTAATATCGCAGCAGCCGGTTGGGGGATAAGATTTCGGGGCCACCTGCTAGTGACCCAGTCGGAACGTTATTTAAACCTCCCCAGTGAGGGTTTCTCGTTGCGCTCGCCTAATAACTCGCACTCGCCCCGCTTCTCCTGTGGCTTCCTGCGCACCCCAAGCTTCTTCATTCCTCTCCTCCCCCGCGGATCTGCAGCCTCCACCATGACGAAGGGGCAGACGAGCAAGCTCGAGGCACGGAACAAGAAGAAGGTGGCGGCTCCTGCCCAGCAGCGACAGCGGGAATTGCCGGCGGGTTGGATCTAGGGGGATTTCCTCCCCTCCACAGTGACGGCGGATGACATGCTGGAGCTGGTGGAGCAAGGTATGATGGAGAACAAGTCGTGGAGGCTGCCGGCGGAGGGCGAGACGGAGTCGGCGCCCCAGGAGGGGGAGCGCGTCTTGCTGCTCAGTCACGTGTACCGAGGCTTCTCTCTGCCTCCCCATCCATTCTACAGAGGTATCATGAACCACTTCGGGGCGCAGCTCCACCATTTTCCTCCCAACGCAATAGCTCATCTTTCTGCCTTCGTCGTGCTTTGCGATTGGTTTATCGGTTGTCCTCCCCATTGGGGGCTCTTTAAGCACATCTTCTCCGCTAGATCCCAAACCATCAAAAGACTTAGCCAGTCGGACGACAAAACTCATATCCTCCAGCTATGCAGAGGCTTAGGCTTCCAGAAGAAAAAAAAAGTAGCTATCCCGCTCTTCAGTTGTCTTAGTCCGTTAGGAACTGGCAGTCGACTTGGTTCTATTGTCAGGACGTCGCTTGCACGAATGCCGCAACTGGACTGCCGCCCTTTAGCCTAGACCGACCGGCTCCGCCCCGGCAGCTTACGCTCACGAAGGTGGAAAAGATCCAGATTCAGCCTCTGGTCGACGCGCTAGTAGATGTCGTCCGCAAGGGAGTCACCGGCATAGATTTGCTGGAGATTTTTCTGGGTAGGCGCATCCAGCCTTTGCAAGCTCGACACCACGCCATGTGACACTACATGGGGCCTGAGGACTCCACTCGGACTCACCCCGGATGCGTGACCGGGGAGGTTGTGACGGCGTGGGTCCGCAGCATCACAGGCGCCTGTGACAACCCCAGAGGAGCCCGGCGAGTGAAGCCCTTCCGCGCGGACAATCCTCCTCCGAATGAGGTGAGTATATCTTGTCGAGTGCTCACAATTGTCTTAGATTTATCACTTTTTCTTGTATCACTGTCTGACGTCTGATGTTGTCGACTGTATCTTGTGCAGGCGTGGACTAACTGGTTTTCTCCCGTCTCGAACGGGAATCCGGCTGAGGAAGAGGAAGACAGCCAGGAGGGCAGCGTGGAGAGCGTCGAGTACGTCTCCGACAGTGGGGAGACGGAGGAGGAGTCCGAAGAGGAAGAGGGGGAAGATGGGGAGCAGAGCTCGCCACCCCCCACCACCAGAGCCTCGAACTAAGCGCCGTCACGAACCCATGACCCCGTCGGCTCCTCCAACGGCCCCGAGTGCCTCGTCAGCTCCTCCCGTGGTTCCGAGCGCCTTGCCAGCTACTCCTGTGGCTCCGAGTGCTTAGAGCACAAAAAGGAACAGGGACGCGGCTGCTGAGCCCGCGGGGCAACCTTCCAAGGTGGCCAAACCGAGTGGATCCAAGCCACGGAAGGCTTTGCCTCGGATGAGGATCACCGTTCCCGTTGCCTCAGCGTAAGTGTCTTGTTCCCCTATCTTCTTTCGGTATTTGATTGAACTCATGCTTATCGGTCGAGTGGATTTTACTCGACAGAGCTGCTACCTCCGCCACTTCTCCGCCACGCCAGGAAGACGATCCCATGGATACGAACAACGTTGCCACATCCCAGCAAGGTACGTCGTGACGACTCCGAGAGCTTACATTATTGTTTTGCGAATTCTATCTTTGATCTTGCCCTTTTTTCTGTGGTCTCACGTCGTTCAGTCGGGCTCCCTTCAGAGGTGATTCATCTGGAGGAGGACGACCAGAAGAGGTCCGAGCAAGCTTCGGTGCCTGTCCTTGAGGTTGTTCCATCTACTACCGCTCCCGCCATGGACGCGCCGCCAACCGAGACGATGTCGTCGACTGAAATGGTGCTCGTCGCGGCCGAACCGACTGGAGCAGGACTTGGGATGCCCAAGGAGTCTCTTGTTGTGCCAGGTCCGTCGACCGTCTAGTACGACGCCCAACGCCTCCCGGAAGATCAGGTGGGAGCTGCCAAGGAGGCCATGGTGCAGGTGGAGTTGATGGCGGGTGATGCCAAGAGTGTGTACGACTCCATCGCATCTGTGTACAAGCGAAGCTTGGAACTCCGGGACGATATCCGAGTAAGTGGGCTAGTAAGTATTTGCTTTCCTCTTGTAGCCCACTGGGTGTTTAAGCGATATACTCGGATACAGTAGGATTATTTTGCAGTGGGTTCACTCTGAGTGAACCCAGTGGGTGTAGTCCCCGAGACTTCTGTCGAGTGCTTGCACCGGCAGTTGTCTTTATATACATTTTCTTTAACTTGATCGGATCAAAACTAATCTGTCTGAATGGTACCGGTGGGGGCACTCTGAGTGCACCTACTGGAAGTAGTCCCCGAGAGTAATTTTACTCAGTTCGGGTAGTAGTAGCCTCATAGGCTTGTTTTTTTTATGTAGCTCAATAGGGCGGACCTGTTTGAGCTTCATGCCAGTGGGGTCACTCCTAGTGAACCCACTGGGTGTAGTCCCCGAGACCGCTGTCGACTGCTTGCGTCGGCAGGGGTTTGAAGAACTTTGAGCTTTTATTGTTTTCCTTGTTGAATTTGTTTGACCTTCTTTTCGTGTTGATTTGCAGAAGACTTGCGAGATGGGATCAACGTACAATGCTCTGAAGGCTGAAAAGATTCAGCTTGCTGCGGAACTAGAGGCAGCTTTGCATGACTTGGCTGGCATGAAGGGTGCTCTTGCTGAACGAAAGAAGTCCTTGGAGGAGTCCCATGAGGCAAACAAGGCATTGGTGGCCGAAATTGAGAAAATGGGGAAACAAAGAACTGAGCTGATGGGTCAGATGAAGTTGATGAACAGCCGGTGCATATCGCAGGAGAAGTACATCAGTGACTGGGCTAGGAAGATGATTGCGCTGCTCGGTGGTAAGTTTATTCCGAGTGCTTCTTGACTTTGTATTTTATTCTGCGCTTACTTTCTGTTCGTCTTGTCTTTGTAGATTTTTGTATGGACGCTGAGGCTGAAGCAGCTGACGTTGAGCGGTCGGTTATTCCGAACGTTCCACTCGGCGACGACGCCAATCAAGACATGCTCCGAGCGCACATTCGCCTTGGCAGAGTGGGACCTTTCATCGTTCGCCTGAGAGAGGTCGTCGGCCGAATCGACAAGGAGTTGTGGCCCGAAGACGAGTCCCGGCGGGAGATAGAAGGGTTGATGACTCGGCTGGAGGACGTCCCGAACCGAGTGCAGGCGTGGAAGAAGTCTGCTGCTCGCTGTGGTGCGGACGTGGCATTGTCGCTGGTCCGAGTGCACTGCAAGGAAGCTCACGAAGAGAAGCTGAAGGCGCTGCAGGTCGCCAACACCAAGAAGCTTCGATTCGAAGATTTCATGGAGACCTTCCTTGAGAGCACCACTCGCATCACAGACGGGATCGACCTCGACACTTTCATGGAGCCTGTCAGTCCCAGGGCCACTCCTGACGACGCTTGAAAAACTTTACCTCGGTATGCCGAGTGTTATTTGTATCAAACTTTGGCCACTACTGTTGGCCGTCACATTCGTGGTTCGGTGTGGATAATCTTGATCTACACCGAACCGACTATCGTTGAACCAACTTTGAATTCGAATCTAATATTTTGCCCTTTGCCAAAAAATTGTTGACACGATTTTGGCTCGTGGTTTCTGTTTGGCGTTTCTTGGTGAAGCCAGTGGCAAACATGCGGAGCATGTAGTTGTCAGTTGTCTTGACATCTGCATGAGCCTCAATGAGGGTCTGCTAAGCCTCCGAGTGGATCTCTAGGATACACTCGAAGGGAGTTCTTTGCTTAGGCGATTCGTTATCGCAGCTAAGTCTTCGAGCGCGACTGTAAGGTCGCACTCGGAGCGAGTTGCTACTCATGTAATTGTCAGTTGTCTTGACATCTACATGAGCCTCAATGAGGGTATTTGCAACTCATGTAATTGTTAGTTGTCTTGACATCTACATGAGCCTCAATGAGGGTATTTGCTACTCATGTAATTGTCAGTTGTCTTGACATCTACATGAGCCTCAATGAGGGTATTTGCTACTCATGTAATTGTCAGTTGTCTTGACATCTACATGAGCCTCAATGAGGGTCTGCTAAGCCTCCGAGTGGATCTCTAAGATACACTCGAAGGAAGCTTTTTACTTAGGCGATTCTGGATCGCAGCTAAGTCAATGAGTGCGACGTTTAGTGCACACTCGGAGAAAATTAGTACTTAGGCGATTCTGGATCGCAGCGAAGTCCCCGAGTGCGACGATTAGTGCACACTCGGAGAAAATTAGTACTTAGGCGATTCTGGATCGCAGCGAAGTCTCCGAGTGCGACGTTTAGTGCACACTCGGAGAAAGTTTTTACTTAGGCGATTCTGGATCGCAGCTAAGTCCCCGAGTGCGACGTTTTGTGCACACTCGGAGAAAGTTTGTACTTAGGCGATTCTGGATCACAACTAAGTCCCCGAGTGCGACGTTTAGTGCACACTCGGAGAAAGTTTGTACTTAGGCGATTCGGGATCGCAGCTAAGTCCCCGAGTGCGACGTTTAGTGCACACTCGGAGAAATTTTGTACTTAGGCGATTCTGGATCGTAGCTAAGTCCCCGAGTGCGAAGTTTAGTGCACACTCGGAGAAAGTTTGTACTTAGGCGATTCTGGATCGCAGCTAAGTCCCCAAGTGCGACGTTTAGTGCACACTCGGAGAAAGTTTGTACTTAGGCGATTCTGGATCACAGCTAAGTCCCCGAGTGCGACGTTTAGTGCACACTCGGAGAAAGTTTGTACTTAGGCGATTCTGGATCGCAGCTAAGTCCCCGAGTGCGACGTTTAGTCCACACTCAGAGAAAGTTTGCACTTAGGCGATTCTGGATCGCAGCTAAGTCCCCGAGTGCGACGTTTAGTGCACACTCGGAGAAAGTTTGTACTTAGGCGATTCTGGATCGTAGCTAAGTCCCCGAGTGCTACATTTAGTGCACACTCGGAGAAAGTTCGTACTTAAGCGATTCTGGATCACAGCGAAGTTTTTTTTTTGTGACCGGAGTTTGCCAACGCGGAAGAATTTTGAATCTGCAGAAAATCAATCTGCTTTGTATTACTTCAATGATACTTGTTCTTTACATTGCTTCAGTCGGCGGTCACATGTAGAACCGCTTCAAGAGATCTCCGTTCCATGCTCGCGGGTCATCCGTTTCCCTGTCGAGGTTGTAGAGTCGATATGCTCCGTTGTTCAGCACCTTGGAGATGATGAAGGGTCCTTCCCACGCGGGAGCCAACTTGTGAGGTCTCTGCTGATCCACTCGGAGCATCAGGTCGCCTGCTTGGAATGTACGACTCCTGACGTGCCGCGCGTGAAATCGCCGCAGATCTTGTTGATAAATGGTTGAGCGAGTCAGTGTCATCTCGCACTCTTCTTCTAGAAGATCGACTCCGTCTTGCCTGGCTTGCTCTGCTTCGTCTTCGGAGAAGAGTTCGACTCGTGGAGCGTTGTGAAGCAAGTCACTCGGAAGGACTGCCTCCGCTCCGTAAACGAGGAAGAACGGGGATCGCCCTGTAGATCTATTTGGGGTTGTGCGGAGACCCCACAGCACCGAAGGCAGCTCGGTGACCCATTCGCCGGCAGCATGTCCCACTTCCCGCAGGAGTCGAGGCTTCAACCCTTGAAGAATAAGTCCATTCGCCCGCTCTGCTTGCCCGTTTGTTTGGGGATGCGCCACAGATGCAAAATCCACTCGGATACCTTGGCTTGTACAGAAACCTTTGAATCTGTCTGAGTCAAAGTTTGTGCCATTGTCAGTGATTATGTTGTGTGGTACCCCGAATCTGGAAATGATGTCCCTGACAAACTTGATGGCCGTAAGGGCGTCGAGCTTCTTGATGGGTTTGGCTTCAATCCACTTGGTGAACTTGTCGACTGCCACCAACAGATGAGTGAATCCTCCTTGCCTTGTCCTGAATGGACCGACTGTATCTAATCCCCACACTACAAACGGCCAAACAAGAGGGATTGTCTTCAACGCAGATGTTGGCTTGTGGGACTTGTTCGAGTAGAACTGACAGCCTTCGCATCGGTCGACCATATCTTTCGCCATTTCATTCGCCTGCAACCAGAAGAAGCCAGCTCTGAATGCTTTGGCGACGATTGCCCTTGAGGAGGCATGATGACCGCAGGTTCCCGAGTGAATTTCTTCCAGTATTAACTGTCCCTCCTCAGGGGAGATGCATCGTTGAAGGATGCGTGAAACACTTTCTTTGTACAATTGGCCATCAATGACGGTGAACGACTTCGACCTGCGGACGATCTATCTGGCTTGGACTTCGTCCTCTGGTAACTCTTGCCTCAGGATGTACGCAATGAATGGCACAGTCCAATCGGGGATGATAGCAAGAATCTCCATGATCAAATCAACCACAGCACGGACTTCGACTTCAGTCAGATCAGTCGAGCTCTTTGGTTGTACTAGTTCCTCTGTGAAAGGATCTTCTTTAACTGAAGGTCGGTGAAGGTGCTCGAGGCAGACGTCACTCGGGATTGGTCTCCGAGTGGATCCAAGTTTCGCCAATTCATCAGCTGCTTGGTTTTTCAGTCGCGGAACATGGTGGATTTCCAGACCTTCAAACTTTTTCTCGAGCTTCCTCACCGCGTTGCAGTATGTGGTCATGGTGGGGTTCCTTACGTCCCACTCCTTCATCACTTGATTAACCACCAAATCTGAATCTCCATAGACCATCAGGCGACGGACGCCGAGTGCGATGGCCTTGCGCAATCCATAAAGGAGAGCTTCATACTCTGCCTCGTTGTTGGAGGAATCGAAATGTATCTGCAACACATACTTGAGTTTGTCACCCTTTGGCGATATGATCACAACGCCAGCGCCGGAGCCATTCAACATCTTGGACCCATCGAAGAACATTGTTCAATGAGCCGAGTAGATGTGGGTCGGTTGTTGTTGTTCTACCCATTCTGCTATGAAGTCAGCCAGAGCTTGAGACTTTATAGCTTTCTTGGCCTCGAACTTGATGTCGCAGTATAACATCTCCATTGCCCACTTTGCCACTCGGCCCGATGCGTCCCGATTGTGGAGGATTTCCGACAACGGAGCATCAGAAACGACAGACACCGAGTGGTCTTGGAAATAATGATCCACCTTCTTCGCAGTCATGTAAATCCCGTAAATAAGTTTTTGATAGTGGGGATACCTCTGCTTGGAAGGAGTCAGGACTTCGGAGACATAATACACTGGCCGCTGAATCTTGTATGCTTTTCCTTCTTCTTCGCGTTCGACTGTGAGAACAGTACCGATGACTTGATTTGTAGCCGCGATGTACAGAAGAAGGGGTTCTTTACTGAGCGGAGCAGTAAGAACCGGCTGGGTGGAAAGTAGGACTTTGAGGTCGTCGAATGCGATTCGGGCTTCGTCTGTCCACTCGAAAGTATCTGATTTCTTCATGAGTCGGTACAGAGGTAGTGCCTTCTCGCCGAGTCGACTGATAAACCTTCTCAAAGCCGCTAGGCAACCTGTGAGCCTTTGAACATCGTGTATTCTGATCGGCCGCTCCATTCGGACGATGGTCCCGATCTTTTCGGGGTTGACATCGATCCCTCATTCAGAAACGAAGAAACTGAGTAACTTTCCGCTGTGAACACAGAATGAACACTTGGCTGGGTTGAGCTTGATATCGTTCCTATGAAGGTTGGCGAATGTTTCTGCCAAGTCAGTCAGCAGGTCGGAACCTTTGCGTGACTTGACTATGATATCATCCATATACGCCTCCACATTTCGACCGATCTGGTCAAGGAGGCATTTTTGGATCATGCGCATAAAAGTTGCTCCTACATTCTTCAAACCAAATGGCATAGTGATGTAGCAGAAGCACCCGAATAGGGTGATGAAGGCTATTTTTAATTCATCGGGGCCATACGGACGGATCTGATGATAGCCCGAGTAGGCATCAAGGAATGACAAACGCTCGCAACCCGCAGTCGAATCGACAATTTGATCGATGCGGGGGAGCGGGAAATGGTCTTTCGGGCAGACCTTATTGAGATGTTTGAAGTCGATGCACATTCGGAGAGACTTGGCCTTCTTGGGCACCATGACAACATTGGCGAGCCACTCGGAGTGGTGTACCTCGCGAATGAAGTTGGCTGCCAAAATCTTAGCCACCTCTTCTCCGATTGCCTTCCTCTTGTGCGCGGCGGACCGACGCAGGCGTTCTCGGACAGGCCGAGCAGCAGGATCCACATGCAGTCGGTGCTCAGCCAACTCCCTGGGTACACCTGGCATGTCAGCGGGCTTCCATGCGAAGATTTCCCAGTTCTCACGGAGGAATTGGATGAGCTCGACTTCCTATTTTGGATCGAGGGTGGTGGAGATGTTCGTCGGGGCAGCGGTGTCGTCCATCGGGTGGATGCTGACCTTCTTCGTTTCTCCCGCCGACTGGAATGCGGACTCCGAAGCTGGCTTCTTCGAACGCATCAAGTCAGCGGGGTCGGCTGTCCTATTGTACTCGTCGAGCTCGAGGACAGACATCTGCTGATCGGCGATCCTCGATCCCTGCTGCAGACACTCCTCGGCCCGTTGTCGATTGCCTGTGACAGTGATCACACCTTTGGGACCTGGCATCTTCAGCTTTAGGTATATGTAACATGGACGGGCCATGAAACGCGCATACGCCGGACGAACGAGAATCGCGTGGTATGCACTCTCGAAGTCCACCACCTCGAATGTCAGCTTTTCCTTGCGGAAGTTCTTGTCGGAGCCGAAGACGACGTCCAACGCGATCTGGCCGAGTGACTTGGCCTTTCGTCCAGGGACGACTCCGTGGAACTGCATGCTGCTCTCGCTAAGTTTGGACATCGGAATGCCCATCCCCTTGAGAGTGTCGGCGTACATGATGTTCAAGCCGCTGCCGCCGTCCATGAGGACTTTGCGCAGTCAGACTCCTTCCACCACTGGGTCGACGACCAAGGCCTGCCTCCCTGGGGTGGGCACGTGTGCTGGATGATCCGACTGGTCAAAGGTGATCGTAGTCTGAGACCATTTGGGGAACGTGGGGTTGGTTGGAGTGGCCATGTTCACCTCCCTGTTCACCAGCTTCAGTCGACTCTTGCTTTCCACGTCAGCAAAAATCATCAGTGTTGCATGGACTTGGGGGAACGGATCCTCCTTGTCCTCCTCATCCTGTTCATTGTCCTTTTCACTCGGCTGCCCTTCGCCGAACCACTGGATCAGGAGGCGACATTGCCGAGTGGTATGCTTCGGAAATATGGCGTTGCCTTCTTCATCTATCTTCGTGTGGATTGGACATGGCTGGTCCAGGATGTGGTTTCCGAACTGCTTCTTCTTGGGGGTGAACTGAGCCTTCCCCTTGCCCTTGAACTTGGCATTGGTAACGGCTGCGGCCTCTGCCTGCGGAGTGGACGGAGCTTTCTGCTTCTGTTTCCGAGTGTTGTTCCCATCTCCATCGGCGACTGCTTTGTGCTTGCCGCTACGAATGCGGTCCTCTTCTTCGCCATTGGCATAATGTGGAGATGTCACATGTCCGACCGAACTTCAGGTACAGATCTCTGTACCGCACACCTGCCTTGAAGGCGCAGACCGCTTGGTGCTCTGTGACGTTCTGCACCATGTGGTAGAGGGTTGTCCAACGCTGGATGAAATCGCGCAGGGGCTCATTCTGCTTCTGGACACAGTGGTGGAGCTCTACGAGACCAGCAGGGCGTTTGCACGTCCCCTTGAAGGTCCTGATGAAGACTCGGGCCAGATCTGGCCAGCTGTAGATGCTTGAAGGAGCCAACTGATTCAGCCACGCACGTGCCGAGCCGTCGAGCATCTCGGGGAGATGATTCATGGTGACCTGGTCGTCCCCACCCCCGATCTGGACTGCCACTCGGTAGTCGTCCAGCCACGTTTCTGGCTTGGATTCTCCTGTAAACTTGTTGATCCCCGTCGCCAATCGAAAGTTGGGAGGGATGTCAGCCGAACGGATGGCCCAACTGAAACACTCGGGGCCATAGATGATGGTCCTGCTTCCACTCGGACGGTCTCTATCGTGACCATCACGGTGGGCCCGGATCCTGTCGACCCTCCTCTGGGCGATGTATCCTCATGCGTCGGGCCTTGGATCATAAGTGTCACCGACCGAACGCCGATCATCATGATGTCGGGGCCCGTAGGGCCCACCCCGCGGAGGGGTGCGTGAAAGGCGACGATCTTCGGGATTCATGGAACGGCTGCCTCCTCTGTGTCGCTGATGAGAATCGGGGCTGAAAACTGACCGATGCGTGTTCGCGTGAACAGAACTGTTGTGGATCCTATTGTGCGACTGGGAGACCGCCGAATTCTGCTACTGTGCCGTGTGCAACAGGGCACGGATCTGCTCGATCCCTCTGCCAGCCTCTGAATCAATCGGCTAGAGGGAATCGGCTATCTTGGCGGCGGCAGCCAGGTTGAGGACGGGTGTGCGGAACACCTCCACGTTGCTCTGACGAGTGTGCCGACTGGCAGAATGGCGGGGTTGACGGCGAGCGTCAGATTTTTCGCCGACCTCGTGCTCGTTCTGGCCGGTTTGGCGGGGACTTTCATGGGAGTTGGCCATGTGCACTTCGGCTGCAAGCCCGCGACCCAAGTACTCCGAAGGAAACTCAGCCGGAACTGAGTCCGAGCGTTGGGATGGCGGCGCAACTACAACCGACTCGAGGACCGCCACTTGTGAAGACGCGTTCTGGCGCACCTGAGCGTGTTGCAACCAACGCTGGAGCCGCGGAAGGCGAGACCGTTTGTTGCGGCGCATGACGGGGGCGAAGATCGACACCGGAGCCGACTGCTAGAGAAGAAGGATGCCGCGGGCACCGACACGGAAGTACGTAGCCCCGCGACTGGGGAGCGCCTCGACGTCGAGAGGGGCATCCCGAAGCCATGCCGAATCGTCGACGATGAAGGAGAGAGCGCCGAAGAGGATCTCAGGACCCATGCACAAATCTCCACCGGATGACATGATGAAAAGATGTAGTCGCAAACTCGTCGGAAGTCGCTTAGACGCCTTCCCCACGGTCGGCGCCAACTGTCGTGGGTATAAGTCTGACAGTAGATGTGTAGGGTACGGAAGGATGGGCAGAGCCTTAGCTACGGCGAGGTTGTATGAGTTCAGGCCCCTCTACGGTGGAGGTAAAAGCCCTACGTCTCAGTGCTCTTGGGAGCTTGATATCGAGTGTAATATGGATTACACTGAAATGCTAACCCCTGCACCAGTGGGAAATGGCGTCTTATATAGAGTGCGCTTCCCTTCACAACGGTTCAGTGCACATGGGTGGTGTAGTGGCGAATAAATACATACGTTACAGGTAACGTATGCCTTAAATGCTAATAATGGTACATGAAAACGTATGACTGTTGCCCTCCAGGGGGGTTACGATGTACAGAGTGGAATCCAGTCGGTAAGTTTGATACGTTCCGAATGCTCATCTTCGACTGGATGATGGAGGAATCGTCACCGACTGGATGATGGGAAGTTCTTAATTCAGTCGGAACTGACCAAGGGCCTTGTCCCTTATGAAGGGTAGTCCTTGGGTAGGACCTATAGGGCAGGCCTATGACCCTACCCTGGGACTATAACCCCATCAATACCTTTTATATCTTTTTTGGGACTAACTTATTAATTCAGTGCCAAGTGTCAGTTCCTGTTTTTTTTGTGTTTTTGGCTCTTTTCAGATCTGATTTTGGAACGGAGTCCAAACGGAATAAAAACTCTGAAATGATTTTTTCCCGAACGAAAGAAGGTGAGGGGGCCTCTGGGCCAAGCCAGGTGGGCTCCACGGAGCCCACAAGCTCCCACTCCGCCACCAGGGGAGGCGGCGGTGGCAGGGCTTGTGGCCTCCCTGGCCGCCCCCTGACCTAGATATTTGTCCTATATATTCCCAAAAATTCAGCAAAAAATCAGGGGAGCCTCGAAAATACTTTTCCGCCACCGCAAGCTTCCGTTTCCGCGAGATCTCATCTGGAGACCCTTCCCGGCGCCCTGTCGGAGGGGACTTTGGAGTTGGAGGCCTTCTTCATCATCATCATCGCCCCTCCAATGACTCGTGAGTAGTTCACTTCAGACCTACGGGTCCGTAGTTAGTAGCTAGATGGCTTCTTCTCTCTCTTGGATCTTCAATACAAAGTTCTACATGATCTTCATGGAGATCTATCCGATGTAATCTTCTTTGGTGGTGTGTTTCTCGAGATGTGATGAATTGTGGATTTGTGATCAGATTATCTATGATATATATTTGAGTCTTTGTTGATTTCTTATATGCATGATTTGATATCCTTGTAAGTCTCTCCGAGTCTTGGGTTTTGTTTGGCCAACTAGATCTATGATTCTTGCAATGGGAGAAGTGCTTGGTTTTGGGTTCTACTATGTGGTGACCTTTCCCAGTGACAGTAGGGGCAGCAAGGCACACATTAAGTAGTCGCCATCAAGGGTAAAAAGATGGGGTTTCCATCATTGGTTTGGGATTAACCCTCTACATCATGTCATCTTGCTTAAGGCGTTACTCTATTCTTTTGGACTTAATACACTAGATGCATGCTGGATAGCGGTCGACGTGTGGAGTAATAGTAGTAGATGCGGAAAGTATCGGTCTACTTGTTTTGGACGTGATGCCTATAGATATAATCATTGCCATAGATATCGTCATGACTTTGCGCGGTTCTATCAATTGCTCGACAGTAATTTGTTCTCCCACCGTCTACTTGCTTTTATGAGAGAAGTCACTAGTAAACACTATGGCCCCGGGGTCTATTCACATCCATCGTTTACACCTCCGCTTTTACTTTGCTTGTTACTTTGTTGCTTTCAGTTCTCACTTGGCGATCAATTTATAAGGGATTGACAACCCCTTCATAGCGTTGGGAGCAAGCTTTTGTGTTTGTGCAGGATCTTGAGATACTCCTCCGCTGGATTGATACCTTGGTTCTCAGACTGAGGGAAATACTTACCACCGTTGTGCTACGTCACCCTTTCCGCTTCGAGGGAACACCAACGCAAGGCTCCAAGGCCACGGGGGAAATCCTTTGCATACTTGCCTAGGAAGTCCCTTAAGGCATAGCCGCAGCTGAAGGATTCCTGGTGCCGTTCAACACTCCTATTTCTGGCGCCGTTGGAAGGTCTTTTGTTGCAGTAGCAGAAGTATTTCTGGCACCGTTGCTAGGGAGGAGATGTCAAGATCTATCCAAGTAGGTCTCACAAACTCTTCTCTTGTATTTACTTTTGTTGCGAGTTGCCTCTCGTTTTCCTCTCCCCCACTTCACATTTGCCGTTTTCATTTGCCTTTCTCCTTTGCCATTTTCTTTTGCCCGTTTCTCTCTCTCTCTTCCTGCTCGTTTGTGTGTGGGATAGTCCATCAATGGATAGACCCACCACTCCAAACGATACTCCTGAGAATGAAGTTCTCAGTTTCAGGCAGAATGAGGAAGAAAATTTAAAGGACGCTTGGTACAGGATTTGCACTGCTCAAAGTAGATCTACTCGTAAGCAATCCACTGCCGTCCTCCTTCGCAGTTTCTATGTTGGGATTTCTCCTTGGAATAGGTATATCCTTGACACCATTGTAGGTGGGAATTTTTTGGGGAGCCATACTGTTGACTCCTATAGAGCTATCATGAATTTGGTAGGCTCACCCGTGCTCATGGTTAATGGAACTATCTTGACCTTGGAACACGTGATGCAAAGGCTTGACGCTATTGAAAACAAAATTGCCACAGTTGAACTTATTGACGCTACTTGCTACTGTTGTCACTACTGCTGTTCCTTGCCGCTCCTATTGCTTGTTACACTGTTGCTACCTGCTACAATCTTGGTTCGTTGGTTGTTGACGGGAACTGACAATTTCCGTCAACGAGGCAACTTGGCGCCATTGATACAATCGTTAGGAATAGTCTGCCGTCAACAGATCGTTTCTGACACCATTGTTATCATACTACTTTGCTACTGATACTTTGCTTGCAGATACTAATCTTCCAGGTGTGGTTGAATCTGACACATTCAGCTGCTAATACTCGAGGGTATTCTCTCACCTCCTGCCTGGCTAACCAACAAGTTTGGGTCGAAAAGTCTACCCTCGAAAACTGATGTGAACCCACGTGCTGGTGGGCCATCAACAACATTCTTCTAGTTTCCTTGCCGGGGAGTGCTAGCAGCATTCTTTTGGTGCCGTTGCAGGGGAAGGTTTGTTGTCATCAGCATTCGTCTAGCCATCGCCAGAGATTGCAATCAGCATTTTTCCGACGCTGTTGCCGGGGAGGTATTGCTATATTCTCTAAGTCACTTCGGATTTATATTTGCTGATCACTATGAATAATCTGAAGGATCCGAAGACCAAAGTCTTGCCCTCAACTATGAGGGGAGGTAAGGAATTGCCATCTAGCTGTGCACTTGATTCACCTTCAGTTATGAGTAAGTTTGCGACATCACCTCCTGCTAGAAATCTTGATATGTCGCTTGTGCTCGATGATGCTTGTGATACTATTGCTAGAGATGCTATGCTTGATACTATGCCTGATACTGCTAGAGATGCTATGCTTGATACTATGCCTGATGATATTGTGCTTGATACTATGCCTGATACTTCTAGAGATGCTATGCTTGATACTGCTTTGCCTGATGATGCTAGAGATGCTATTTTGCCCGATGATGCTATGCTTGATACTGCTAGAGATACTCCTTTGCATGATGTTCCACTAGGAGTGTTCCTTGATGCTCATATTGCTAGAGTTACTGCCAATGCTCGTGATGCTTCTGAAACTGCCGATACTATTGAGATAGAACCTGCTTTTGCTCCTGCTAGATCTAGCTCTCCTAGATATGAATTGCCCGATATACCTGAGGGTTATGTTATGGAGGGAGAGATAGCTGATGGATTTTCTTGCATGTAAGGATGCCTATGACGCTGAGAAATTACTTCTCAAGTGGAAGGAAAAATCTCGGGAAGCTAGGATGAAAAATGACCCGAAGTTTGCCACTTTGCCAATCTTTGTCATCGATAAGGATTATGAATTCCCTGTCGACCCTGAGATAATCTCTCTAGTCGAATCTGATCCTTTTCACGGTTATGAGTGTGAGACGTTCATAGCCCATCTTGCCAAACTATCCGAAATAGCCAACCTTTTCACTAATGAGGAGAAGATCTGCCACTACTATATCCTTAATATGTTTCCTTTCTCTCTAAAGGATGACGCTAAAGTATGGTTCACCTCTCTTGCTCCTGGATGTGTGCGTAGTCCCCACGAGATGGTCTATTACTTCTGTGAGAAATATTTCCCTGTCCATAAGAAGCAAGCTGCCATGCAGGAAATATACAACTTTGCTCAATTCCAAGAAGAGAGTCTTCCACAAGCTTGGGGGAGGCTCGTCCAGCTACAGAATGCTTTGCTTGATCACACTCTTAAGAAGAATGAGATACTTGATATCCTCTATAACGGACTTACCGATGCCTCTAGAGGCCACCTAGATAGTTGTGCCGGTTGTGTTTTTAGGGAACGAACTATAGAACAAGCTGAGACCCTACTGAATAACATCTTGATCAACGATAATGCTTGGACTATTCCTGAACCACCTCCTAAGCCAACTCCTAAGAAAAGAGGTATTCTATTCCTCAGTCCCGAAGATATGCAAGAAGCCAAGAAATCCATGCAAGAGAAAGGCATTAGATCTGAAGATGTCAAAAATCTACCACCTATCGAAGAGATCCATGGTCTCGATAACCTCATACAGGTAGTGGAAGTGAATTCTCTGTGTAGGTTTGATGAGAGTTATATTCCTTTTGATAAACTTGCTAGCCTACGCTTTGATGAATTTGACAACTTTGTTGCCAAACAACAGAGTTTCAATGATTATGTTAGCAGACATTTGGAACAAAGTACTCGTATGCTTAGCCATTTAAGTGCTTGCGTAGACAGAAATGTCAATGATCTGAAGCTTCTGAGTAAACATGCCTCTATGATTACTACTCAGGTAGAACAAGTACTTAAAGCTCAGAATGACCTGCTCAATGAATTAAATGACAACTCTGTCAGAGTCATTACTAGAGGAGGCAAAATGACTCAGGAACCTTTGTATCCCGAAGGTCATCCTAAGAGAATTGATCAAGATTCTCAAGGAATCAATGCTGATACACCCAGTCATCCTAAGGAGAAGAAGAAGGATGATAGAAACCTACACGCGAGTTCACCAAATACTGTCACGCCTGAAGAACCTAATGATATTTCTGGGTCTTATGCAGAAACACAATCACGTGATGAACATGAACCTGGTGATAATATGGACAGTGATGTTCATAATAATGCTCAACCTAGCCATGACGAGGATGTGGAGATTGAACCTATGGTTAATCCTGATAATCCACAACCTAAGAGATACGACAAGAATGACTTCACTGCTAGGAAGCATGGTAAAGAAAGAGAGCCATGGGTCCAGAGACCTATGCCCTTCCCTCCTAAGCCATCCAAGAAAAAGGATGATGAGGATTTTGAGCACTTCGTTGAGATGATAAGACCCGTCTTTCTGCAAATGCGGTTAACTGATATGCTCAAGATGTCTCCGTATGCCAAGTACATGAAAGATATCGTGACTAATAAACGGAAGATACCAGATCTTGAGATCTCCACCATGCTTGCCAACTACACTTTTAAAGGTGGAACTCCTAAGAAACTTGGTGATCCCGGAGTGCCCACTATACCTTGCTCAATTAAAGGAAACTACGTAAGAACTGCCTTATGTGACCTTGGAGCCGGTGTTAGTGTTATGTCGCTTTCTCTTTATCGTAGACTTGAATTGGATAAGTTGAAACCCACTGAAATTTCTCTGCAAATGGCTGACAAATCAACTGCTTTCCCTATCGTCGTTTGCGAGGATGTGCCTGTTGTGGTTGCTAATTCCTGAGGACGATGCCATGGCTATCATCCTTGGATGACCCTTTTTAAACACTGAAGGGGCTGTTATAGATTGCAACAAAGGCAATGTAACTTTCCATGTCAACGGTAATGAGCACAAAGTGCACTTTCCGAAGAAATGATATCCAGTACATTGCATCAATGCTATCGAAAAGACTTCATCGATTCTCATTGGGAGCTTTGAATGCCCTATTCCTCGTGTCAAGATGAAGTATGATTTGCTTGTTGGGGAGATACATATCCCCATTGAGGTGACTTAGTGGATATTCAAAAATTCTCCATTCTCTCTTGCGATTCGAGAAAGTTTTGTCATAAGGACTTGATCAATCCCATTGATGGATTTCTTTCGATGACCATGAAACGGATGAATCAAGGAGTCACATACCTCTGTTTTAAGCTTTCTTTTTCTGTTGCTTTGAAGAAAAATGATAGAATTAGTTTAGTTTTTCCTTTTTCTGTTTTAGCGTCCCGGAGAAAAAAAAAACCTCGAAAATAAAAGTTCTTCGATGGTCCTGAAAATTTAGTATGATTTTTTCTGGAATTTTTGAAAATTTCTGGGCCTGAGAGCTGGTCTGGGGGCCTGACCAGTGGGCCACAAGCCCTGCCACCGCCACCTACCCCCCTGGTGGCGGGGTGCAAGCTTTTGGGGCCCACAGGCACCCCCTCCACTCATTCCAACTCCCAGCCTCTTCTTCCACCTCCAGAAAAAAATTGTTTCGCAGCTCAAACCCGTGTTCTTGCTCATTTGGCTGTGATTTTCGATCTCCTTGCTCAAAGCACCATTCTCCGAACCGTTTTGGGGAAATTACTCCTTGGTATGTGACTCCTCCATTGGTCCAATTAGTTTTTGCTCTAGTGCTTTATCCTTCGCGTATTCTTGCTACCTTGGTGACCCTGTTCTTGAGCTAGAAATGTTGATTTTAGCTGGTTCCAAGTAGTTTTAGCGCGTGATACAGTCTCTAGGCACTAGTAGGAGTAGTTGCTACAAGGTGTGGTGGGTCTTTATTCACTTTTTCTCTTGAACTTCAAAAATTTCAGCAAAAGGAAATTATGTTCAGGAGGAAATTTCATGGTGGTTCCTCAAGTAAGAAGGGTCCTCGTCTCTCCTTTCGGGAGCCCGAACCTTTTCAACTAAGGGACGCACCGGTGCAACCATGTGAATGGCCTTCCGATGAGTTCATGATCGAAGCAGGTTTCAAAGATGAGTTTGATACACTTGTCCGCAATGCCGGGTTAGAAGAATTCCTCTGAGATAAATGTGAACAGTATGCTATGCTCACTACCTCTTTCGTGCGTAGATTTAAATTCTCAGTTGGCCGTGACTCGTCCATACTGTTTGATCTGTATGATAAATCATATACCGTGGATCTGGAGGATTTCAATAGGATTTGCAAGATACCCGATGGGGGTAGTGTTAATGATCCTCCTAAGTCCTCGGTCAGAGACTTTGTCTCCAGTATAACTGTTGGAGAAACCACAGATATCACACAAGCCACCATAGGAAGCATCCATTTCCCTGCCTTGCACTACCTTGCCCTCTTCATAGGTAGGTGCATTAACGGCAAGGGTGCGCATTGTCACCTATGCGCTTCCGACCTTAGTATCCTTAAGAGCGCAGTAATAGGTGATAGGAGCTTCAATATGGGAGCTATAATAGCAAGGAGGCTGAATAAAAATGCGAGTGAGGGGGATTTCTTTGGTGGAGTTTATGCTACACGCTTAGCAAATTTTCTTGGGGTATCCATCCGTCCGGAAGACCCTCCTCTCCGTACAGCCTACCTTGATCGTGTCGCTCTAATACGCTACCAGTTCCTTGAGAGAGATCATGGATCCCTCCTATACCGCTTGATATTTAACCGGCAGCGTGTTTTCCATATTACCCTTCCTGCTCCTGCTTTCTTTGACTTTCAGGTTAAACGAAGATACTACATAACCATAGGAGAGGCAGAGGAGTATGAGAGGGAGGCGACGGCTCCTCGACTTCGTGAGGCAGCTATTCAGGCAGTGGTTGTAGCACTCCCGTATAACACCCATTATGACTTTGGGTTTCGCCAGGATCATCTTTGGGAGTAGAACAAGCTAGGCCAAAAGCCTAAGCTTGGGGGAGTACGTGTTCTCACCGACTTGACATTCATGCTTATGCTTTCACTTTGTTAGCCGGTGTTCACACTTTGCCACTGTATTATCCATGCTAATTTCTTTTTGTTTTCTTGTTTTCTTGTTTTGTGTCCTTTTGAGAAAACCCAAAAAGATTTTTCTTTCTTCTTTTGCTTGTTGGGAGCTTTCCCGTGTAAATAGTTTTCTTTTTCTTTGTGTCAAGGTAGAAGATATTGGTTACAATGTTTATTGGTTCTTGCACGCTTACCTGTTTAGCTTTCGAAAGAGCCATATTACTTTGTCTTCTCCTTTGTGTTTGCCTACAGATTCAGCTTAGTCCAATGCGCTTATTATCGTTTTCATCGTTCGATCGTGCAAATGAAAGGCAACAATGATGATATATGATGAAGTGACTGAGACTGAAAAGCTGGTATGAACTCTATCTATTTTGTTTTTGTAAATATGACTAGCTTGTCGACCCAGATTTAGCTTTGTTGTGAGAGAACCATGTTTGCAATGACAACTTGGTGATCATAGTTTCTGATGCCATGCTTATTTAGCTGAGAGCTTATAATGGTTTGTCTTGAATGCCAACATAGATTTTGAGATGACTATGATGTACTATGATAGGATGGTATTCTCCTTTGCATGTTTCAAGTGGCTTGACTTGGCGCATGTTCATGCATGTAGTTGAAACAAAATCAACATAGACTCTATGATGTTTGTGTTCATGGTGATTTATATCTTGTTCAAGCTTGCATTCAATGTTAGTCAGACTCATTGCATCTTCACGACTGTTGTCGCTCTCTAGTTGGTCGCTTCCCAGTCTTTTGCTAGCCTTCACTTGTACTAAGCGGAATACTGCTTGTGCATCCACTTCCATAAATCCAAAAGTTTTTCCATGAGAGTACACCATACCTACCTATTTGCGGTATCTACCTGTCGTTCCAAGTAAATTTGCATGTGTCATTCTCTAAACCTTCAAGAAATAATCTGTTTTGCATGCCCGAACCGCTCATGTGGTGACAGAGGGCTATTGGTATCTTCCATGCTAGGAGTGTTATCCTCGACATGTGTTTATTCACAGTCATTCACGAGAAAGGGGCCAGTATTTGGAATGCCCAGTTCCACGCTTAAATCGAAAACATAACTGTAAAACAAGACCCCCCCCCCCGGATTGATGTTAGTATGGACGGTACCCAAGGATTCGGTTAGCCGTGGAGTGTGATTGATTGGTGGTGGGGGAGTTAAAACTTTACTTTTATGTTTGGGAACCACCTATAGCATGAGTAGCATGGAAGATATTGAGAACTCTTGGTCATTGCGTTGACAATGAAAGCATGCCACCCAAAATTATTATCTCTATTTTCAAAGCCTGAGCTCTAGCACCTCTGCAAATCAATGCTTCCCTCTGCGAAGGGCCTGTCTATTTATTTTCCTATTGAGTCATCCTCCTCTTATATAAGCACCAATTAGAGAGCACCTATGTCATTTTTATGCTTTGCTTTTGATTGATATTGAGTATGACTATGGCTGGATCTTCGTTGCTATGAATTACAATGTTTAGTCAGCCCTTGATCTTTGAAAGTGCTCTACGTTTATGTTTTGCGGTCTCAGAAAGAGCTAGCGAGATACCATCAATTTATATTGCTTCATGCTTGTTTTGATTGAAGTGTTGGTATTTGAAACTCATTATTATTTGCTCGTTAGCTGATTATGCCATTGATATTAGTTTACCGTGAGACCTTTGTGTCATTTGCTTATGTGGTTAACTTGTGATCTTGCTGAAATTCTGGTTATGAGTTAGACATAGTTGCAACAATAAGATCAAACAGAGTTTGTCAAAGTTTTTCTTTCTCTCTCAGTTTGTCAACAGAGTTGCTTGAGGACAAGCAAGGTTTTAAGCTTGGTGGAGTTGATACGTCTCCATCGTATCTACTTTTCCAAACTCTTTTGCCCTTGTTTTGGACTCTAATTTGCATGATTTGAATGGAACTAACCTGGACTAACGCTGTTTTCAGCAGAATTGCCTTGGTGTTATTTTCGTGCAGAAATCAAAGTTCTCCAAACGTCCTGAAAATTTACGGGGAGCAGTTTTGGAAAATAAGAAAAATATATGCGCCAAGTTCCACCTCAGGGGGTGGGCCAGTGGGCCACAAGCCCTGGCTCCGCCACCACCCCCCTGGTGGCGGTGGGCAGGCTTGTGGGGCCCACACGGCTCTGCCACCCCCAATCTCGGGTCTATAAGATCCCTTTCGTCCTAGAAAAAATAAAAAAGAGAAGTTTTCGTCGCGTTTTCGATACGGAGGCGCCGCCACCACCTGTTCTTCATCTGGAGGGCAGATCTGGAGTCCGTCTTGGGCTCCGAAGAGGGGAAATCGTCGCCATCGTCATCATCAACCTTCTTCCCTCTCCGATTCCATGAAGCTCTTCGTCGTTCGTGAGTAATCTATTCATAGGCTCGCTGGGCGGTGATGAGTAGGATGAGATCTATCATGTAATCGAGTTAGTTTTGATGGGGATTGATCCCTAGTATCCACTATGTTCTGAGATTGATGTTGCTACTACTTTGCCATGCTTAATGCTTGTCACTAGGGCCTGAGTGCCATGATTTCAGATCTGAAATTATTATGTTGTCACCAATATATGTGTGTTCTAGATCCGATCTTGCAAGTTGTAGTTACCTACTATGTGTTATGATCCGGCAACCCCGGAGTGACAATAACCGGAACCACTCCCGGTGATGACCAGAGTTTGAGGAGTTCATGTGTTCACCAAGTGCTAATGCATTGGTCCGGTTCTTTATTAAAAGGAGAACCTTAATATCCCGTAGTTTCCTTTTGGACCCCCTGCCAAGGGAGGGATGGACAATAGATGTCATGCAAGTTCTTTTCCCTAAGCACGTATGACGACACACGGAATGCATGCCTACATCACATTGACGAACAGGAGCTAGCCACATATATATCCGTGTTATAGCTGTTGCATGATGAATATCATCCAAACAAATCACCGACCCATTGCCTACGAGTTTGTCCTACTGCTGTTACTTGTCTTGCTCTGCTGCTGCTGCTACTACTGTTGCTACTGTTGTTACTTGTTTTGCTCTGCTGCTGCTGCTACTGTTGCTGTTACTGTCGCTTGCTACTGTTGCTACTTGCTACTGCTATCACTACTGATGTTCCTTGCCGCTGCTATTGCTCGTTACACTGCTGCTACCTGCTACAATCTTGGTTCGTTGGTCGTTGACGGGAACTGACAATTTTCGTCAACGAGGCAACTTGGCGCCATTGATACAATCGTTAGGAATAGTCTGCCGTCAACAGATCGTTTCTGACACCGTTGTTAACATACTACTTTGCTACTGATACTTTGCTTGCAGATACTAATCTTTCACGTGTGGTTGAATCTGACACATTCAGCTGCTAATACTCGAGGGTATTCTCTCACTTCCTTCCTGGCTAACCAACAAGTTTGGGTCGAATACTCTACCCTCGAAAACTGCTACAAACCCACGCGCTGGTGGGCCATCAACAACATTCTTCTAGTTTCGTTGTCGGGGATTGCTAGCAGCATTCTTCTGGTGCCGTTGTAGGGGAAGGTTTGTTGTCATCAGCATTCATCTAGCCATCACCAGAGATTGCAATCAGTTGACTCGACGATCTTAGCATGTACAGACATGACCTCAAATACAAGAGACCGAAAGGTCGAACATGAGTCGTATGATTGAATACGATCAGCATGCAGTTGCTCACCATGATGACTAGTCTGTCTCACGTGATGATCGGACACGGGTTAGTCAACATGGATCATGTATCACTTAGATGACTAGAGGGATGCCGATTTAAGTGGGAGTTCATGCTTAATTTGATTAAATGAACTTAATTGTCATGAACTTAGTCTAAAAGTTGTCTTTATAAATATTGTAGATGGCCAACGTCAACCTCAATTTCAACGCATTCCTAGAGAAAAACAAGCTCAAAGATGATGGTAGCAACTATGCGGACTGGGTTCGCAACTTGAAGCTCATCCTTGAAGCAGCTAAAAAGGCTTATGTCCTTGATGCGCCGCTAGGTGACCCTCCCGCTCCCGCAGCAGCCCAGGACATTCTGAACGTGTGGCAAACGCAGAGTGATGACTACTCTCTGGTTAGGTGTGGCATGCTATACAGTTTTGAAACGGGGCTCCAAAGGCGTTTTGAGAAACACGGTGCATATGAGTGTTCCAAGAGCTGAAGCTAGTTTTTCAATCTCATGCCCGTGTCGAGAGATATGAAGTCTCCGACAAGTTCTTTAGTTGTAAGATGGAGGAGAACAGTTCTGTCAGTGAGCACATACTCAAAATGTCTGGGTTACACGGTCGTCTGAATTCACTTGGAGTCGAACTTTTGGATGATGCTATAATTGACAGGATCCTCCAGTCTCTCCCACCAAGCTACAAAGGTTTTGTGCTGAACTACAACATGCAAGGGATGGAGAAGACCATTCCCGAGTTGTACTTGATGCTCAAGTCTTCAGAAGTTGAAATCAAGAAAGAGCATCAAGTGTTGATGGTCAACAAGACCACCAGTTTCAAGAAGGGCAAGGGTAAGAAGAACTTCAAGAAAGACGGCAAAGTTGTTGCCGCGCCTGGTAAGCCAGATGCCGGGAAGAAGAAAAAGAATGGACCCAAGCCTGAGACGGAGTGCTTCTATTGCAAGGGAAAAGGTCACTCGAAGCGGAACTGCCCCAAGTACTTAGCGGACAAGAAGGCCGGCAACGTTAAAGGTATATGTGATATACATGTTATTGATGTGTACCTTACTGATGTTTGATGTGTATCCCCGGCAAGGTGCCAGAAATGCTTCTGATGTCCGTTATGCTACTGCACAAAAGACCTTCTAGTAGCACCAGAAATAGGCACATTGACGGCACCAGGAATCCTTCTGCGTTGGTGTCCCCTCGAAGCGGAGAGGATGATGTAGCACAGCGGAGGTAAGTATTTCCCTCAGTTTTGAGAACCAAGGTATCAATCCGGCGGAGGAGTATCTCAAGATCCTGCACAAACACAAAAACTTGCACCCAACGCTATGAAGGGGTTGTCAATCCCTTATAGATTGTTTGCCAAGTGAGAACTGAAAGCAACAAAGTAACAAAGCAAAGTAAAAGTGGAGTTGTAAACAATGGATGTGAATAGACCCGGGGGCCGTAGTGTTTACTAGTGGCTTCTCTCATGAAAGCAACTAGACGGTGGATGAACAAATTACTGTCGAGCAATTGATAGAACTGTGCAGAGTCGTGCCGATATCTATGCAATGATTATTTCTATAGGCATCACGTCCGAAACAAGTAGACCGATATTGTCTGCATCTACTACTATTACTCCACACGTCGACCGCTATCCAGCATGCATCTAGTGTGTTAAGTCCATAAGAACAGAGTAACGCCTTAAGAAAGATGACATGATGTAGAGGGATAATCTCAAACCAATGATAAAAACCCCATCTTTTTACCCTTGATGGCAACTGCTTGATGTGTGCCTTGCTGCCCCTACTGTCACTGGGATAGGTCACCACATGGCAGAACCCAAAATTAAGCACTTCTCCCATTGCAAGAATCATAGATCTAGTTGGCCAATCAAAACCCAAGACTCGGAGAGACTTAAAAGGATATCAAATCATGCATATAAGAAATCAGAAAAGACTAAAATATATATCATAGATAATATGATCACAAGTCCACAATTCATCGGATCTCGACAAACACACCGCCAAAGAAGATTACATCGGGTAGATCTCCATGAAGATCATGGAGAACTTTGTATTGAAGATCCAAGAGAGAGAAGAAGCCATCTAGCTACTAACTACGGACCCGTATGTCTGAAGTGAACTACTCACGAGTCATTGGAGGGGCGATGATGATGATGAAGAAGCCCTCCAACTCCAAAGTCCCCTCCAGCAGGGCGCCGGGAAGGGTCTCCAGATGAGATCTCGCGGAAACGGAAGCTTGCGGTGGCGGAAAAGTATTTTCGAGGCTCCCCTTATTTTTTGCGGAATATTTGCGAATTTATAGGCCAAAGATCTTGGTCAGGGGGCGGCCAGGGAGGCCACAAGCCTGCCCACCGCCGCCTCCCCCTGGTGGCGGAGTGGTGGCTTGTGGGCTCCCTCGAGCCCACCTCGCTTGGCCCAAAAGCCCCGTGTACTTCTTCCGTTCGGGAAAAAATCATTTCGGGGTTTTTCTTCCGTTTGGACTCCGTTCCAAAATCAGATCTGAAAAGAGTCAAAAACACCGAAAAAACAGGAACTGGCACTTGGCACTGAATTAATAAGTTAGTCCCAAAAAGATATAAAAAGGTACATAAAACATACAAAGAAGGCAAGATAGCAGCGTGAAATCATCAAAAATTATAGATACGTTTGAGACGTATCAAGCATCCCCAAGCTTAAATCCTGCTCGTCCTCGAGTAGGGAAGTGATAAGAATTAATTTTTGATGCTTTCATGCTACCTAGCACAGGTGTCCTTTGTAATTCCTCTTATGTGACGTGAATGTTCAGATCCATTAGATTCAAAACAATAGTTTGCTATTGACGTGGAAACAATACTAATTCAGGCAAACTAGCAAAGTAATCATGAACTTTCAAAATAACAAGGCCAAAAGAAAGTTATCCCTACAAAAGCATATAGTCTGGCTATGCTCTATCATCATTGCCCAACGAATTTAAATCATGCACAACGCCGGTATTGGCCAAGTAATTGTTTCACACCTTTACTTTCTCAAACCTTTTCAACTCTCACGCAATACATGAGCGTGAGCCATGGTTATAGCACTATAGGTGGTGTGGAATGTGGTGGAGGTTGCAAGACAAAAAAGGAGAAGATAGTCACATTGGAATATGGTGGAGGTTATGCACTAGAGCTACAAGTATGTGAAAGCTCTTAAAGAAAACTAGTGGGTGTGCATCCAACTTGCTTGCTCACGAAGACCTAAGGCAATTTTGAGGAAACCTATCATTGGAATATACAAGCCAAGTTATATAATGAAAATTTCCCACTAGCTATATGGTGGTGACAAAACGAGAGAGTCTCAATCATGAAGATCATGGTGCTCAATATGCACAAGTGTGGAAAAAGTGGTAGCATTGTCCCTTCTCTCTTTTTCTCTCTTTTTTTATCTTGGTGGGCTCTTTGGCCTCTTTTTTATGGGCTTCTTTGGCCTCTTTTATTTCCTCACATGGGACAATGCTCCAATAATGATGATCATCACACTTTCAACTCAAAACTTAGAGCAACTATGACTCTACATGGAATGCCTTCGGTAGTGTACCCTGGCAATGATCTAGCATCGCATAGACATCAATGGAAACATCATGCTAGCTATCTTACGATCGTGCAAAGCCAATGTAGACGTGGTGGCACATGTCATGGTGGTAGTTGCATGGCAATATATCTCGGAATGACTTTGAAAAATCCATAGTAGGTAGGTATGGTGGCTGTTTTGAGGGAGGCTAATGGAGGGTTTTGTGCACCGGCGAAAGTTGCACGGCACTAAGAAGATAGTGATGATGCAAGGTGAAAGTGCACCTAAACCATGGACTCAACATTAGTCGTGAAGAACTCATATACTTGTTGCAAAAGTTTTATTAGTAATCAAAACAAAGCATTCAATGCATACTCCTAGGGGAAGGGTTGGTAGGTATAAACCATCGCGCGATCCCGACCGCCACGCAAAGGATGACAATCAAAAGACTAATCATGCTAAGACTTCATCACATAGCGGTTCACCATACGTGCATGCTACGGGAATCACTAACTTCAACACAAGTATTTCTAGATCCACAACACCTTACTAGCATGACTTCAATATTACCAAAACCACAACTCAAAACTAATTGAGATGAATCAAACTTCTCTAACTATTCAATGCACATGAAGGTGGAAGTTTTCGTATCCCTTTGGATAACTACCCCTTTTTAGACTACTTTCAAAGAATAGATCAACTACCAAGCCACACACGGCTGCGCTCTAAAAGATATAAGTGAAGCTCATAGAGCAAAAGTATCTAGCTCAAAAGATATAAGTGAAGCACATGTGAGCTGAATTGTCTACCAAAAGATATAAGTGAAGCTCGACAAAATCACGGTGTGTGCATGTCTCTCTCTATAGGTGTGCAGTAAGGATGATTGTGACACAACAAAAATAAAAGACTCCTACGATATAAAGACGCTCCAAGCAAAAACACATAACATGTGGTGAATAAAAATATAGCCCCAAGTAACGTTACCGATGGATTGAAGACGATAGAGGGGATGCCTTCCCGGGGCATCCCCAAGCTTAGGCTTTTACGGCATACTTGAATCTCTTGGGGTGCCTTGGGCATCCCCAAGCTTGATCTCTTGCCACTCTTTATCTTTTTTTCCATAAGAACTTCACCCAAAACTTGAAAACTTCACAACACGAAACTTAAACAGAAACTCGTGATAACATTAGTACAAGAAAGCAAACCACCACTTCCTTAGGTACTGTAGCAAACTTAAATTCTACTTGTGCTGATTTTGGGTTACTGTACTTTCAATCTTCCATGGCTAATACCCCCGATACTATCCAGAGTTTCATCAAAATAAGCAACCAACACAATAAAAACAGAATCTGTTAACATCAGACCAGTCTGTAGCAATCTGTATGTTTCGTATACTTCTCGTACTTCACAAATTCTGAAAACTTACGACAGTCTGAAGCATTTACGTAGCAATCAGAAGCAAAAAGAATCAACTCAAAAGCTCTTATAAAAAAATGAAAAAAAAAGTTCGTGAGCAGAAAGTTTCTGTCTTTTCCAGCACGACCAAACGATCATCCTCAAGACTAATCATAACGGTTTTGCTTGGCACAAACGCAAAAACGAACACAAAAAACACAATCATAACAGAATTCTGAAAGTGTGGAAAACACAAAACAGAAAGAAAAAAAGATAGATTCATTGGGTTGCCTCCCAACAGGCGCTTTTGTTTAACGCCCTTAGCTAGGCGAAAGTGATGGAATCACGTATAGTCATCTTTTGTACTCAAACCATAGGTAGACCTCAACGTAGATTCATAAGGCAATCTTATTTTCTTTCTAGGAAAGTGCTCCATGCCCTTCTTTAAGGGAAATTGAAATCTAATATTCCCTTCCTTCATATCGATGATAGCACCAATAGTCCTTAGGAAAGGTCTACCAAGAATAATGGGACATGAAGGATTGCAATCTATGTCAAGTACAATGAAATCCACGGGTACATAGTTCTTATTTGCAACAATAAGAACATCATCGATCCTCCCCATGGGCTTCTTGACAGTAGAATCCACAAGATGCAAATTAAGAGAACACTCTTCATTCTCATGAAAACCAAGAATATCACACAAAGACTTTGGAATCGCGGAAACACTAGCACCCAAATAACACAAAGCATTGCACTCATAGTTTTTGATCTTGATTTTGATAGTAGGTTCCCACTCATCATGAAGTTTTCTAGGTATAGAGACTTCTAGTTCGAGCTTCTCTCGAAGAGATTTCATCATAGCATCTATGATATGCGTGGTAAAGGCTTTACTTTGGCTATAAGCATGTGGAGAGTTTGCAATGGATTGCATCAAAGAAATGCATTCAAACAAGGAGCAATTATCATAATTGAATTCCTTGAAATCCAAAGTGGGAGTTTCATTACTACCCAAAATTTTGACTTCTTCTACTCCACTCTCCACACCTTTATCATCAAGATAGGTGGACTCCGAATCATCGGGGCGTTTTTCAACGAAAGTGGATTCATATACAGCCCCTCCATAAGTAGGTTTGACACGCGAAAACAAAGATTCAAGAGGAGACACACCAAGCACTTTAAGATCTTCGTGATTTGCATCACTAGTTTCAGGTTTAGCTGCCATCTTATTGACTAAGGTAGCATGCTTGTCAGAAATTTGGACCACCAATTTTTCCAGGTGAGCAAACTCAGAACTAAGTGCAAGGAAATCATTGGCCATATCATCAACCTCTTTATTCAAACAAACCAACAAGGAATTTTGCTATTTTAATTCCCTACGGAAGTAACTTGTGACAGCCCGAGACCGATGCTCCAGAAGATCCCCCCCCCTTATTCCATTTCCGTCGTGTGGCTATTTTGTTTTGTTGGTTGCGTCTTCATTTAGTTTGCATCATCGCATAATGCATGGCATCATGTCAACTGTGTTTTGTCGTTGTTGCTTGTTGCTCCGTGTTGTTGGGTGTTAGTGCTTTGTGAGTGTGACGTCGTTTGTTGGCGTGATGAGAGTGCGTGCATGAGAGCCACCGCTAAACCCTTTTGCACCGAGGACCTAAAACCTTCTCTCCCCTCCTCTCCTCTTTTATTTGTTTTTGCGGTTTGCTAAAGTTTCTGTTTTAACCCCTATTAAAAAAGAAAAGGCTTCGTCTTCTTTTAAAGAAAATCATTTTATTAAATGTGGGGGCAACCCTTGGGTTTTCTTTATTTTCTCCTTGTGTTTTATTTTTAAACCGTCTCATTTTCTTTTCTCTTTTAAAGGGCTTTTATTTTATTCTTTAAATAAAAGAGGTTTTATTTTATTCTTCAAAAGGGTTTTAATTTTTAATTCTTCAAAAGATTTTATTTTATTCGTTTAAAAAAAATGCCCAATCTATTTTAAAGTTGGGTATGTTTTTAAAGGAGTCAAAGGGCATTTTTTTATTTTATTAAAACCTTTCTTTTGGTGGTTGTTTTCTGTTTTTTTATAAATGCGGAATAAGCAGAGACTCGCCAAGGACAAGGTGACGATGCGCGTCGGGAATGGCTCCAAGGTCGATGTGATCGCCGTCGGCACGCTACCTCTACATCTACCGTCGGGATTAGTTTTAAACCTTAATAATTATTATTTAGTACCAGCTTTGAGCATGAATATTGTATCAGGGTCTTGCTTAATGCGAGACGGCTACTCATTTAAGTCAGAGAATAATGGTTGTTCTATTTATACGAGTGATATGTTTTGTGGTCATGCTCCGCTGGTGAATGGTTTGTTCTTGATGAATCTTGATTGTGATGTTACACATATTCATAGTGTTAATACCAAAAGATGTAAAGTTGATAATGATAGTCCCACATACTTGTGGCACTGCCGCCTTGGTCATATCGGTGTTAAGCGCATGAAGAAGCTCCATATTGATGGACTATTAGAGTCTCTTGACTTTAAATCATTTGACACATGCGAACCGTGCCTCATGGGCAAGATGACTAAGACTCCATTCTCAGGAATAATGGAGAGAGCGACCGATTTATTGGAAATAATACATACTGATGTGTGTGGTCCAATGAACATTGAATCTCGCGGTGGATACCGTTATGTTCTCACTCTCACCAATGATTTGAGTAGGTATGGGTATATCTACTTGATGAAGCACAAATCTGAGACATTTGAAAACTTCAAGGAATTTTAGAGTGAGGTTGAGAATCAACGTGACACAAAAATTAAGTGTCTACGATCTGATCGTGGAGGAGAACATTTGAGTCATGAGTTTGGCACACACCTAAGGAAGTGTGGAATCGTTTCACAACTAACGCCGCCTGGCACACCGCAACGCAACGAAGTGTATGAACGTCGTAATCACACTTTATTAGATATGGTACGATCTATGATGTCTCTTACCGACTTACAGCTATCATTTTGGGGATACGCATTAGAAACTGCAGCATTCACTTTAAATAGGGCACCGTCTAAATCCATTGAGACGACACCATATGAACTATGGTTTGGCAAGAAACCTAAGTTGCCATTTCTTAAAGTTTGGGGCTGCGATGCTTATGTGAAGAAACTTCAACCAGAGAAGCTCGAACCCAAAGCGGAGAAGTGCGTATTCATAGGATACCCTAAGGAGACTATTGGGTATACCTTCTATCTTAGATCCGAAGGTAAAACCTTTGTTGCCAAGAATGGATCCTTTCTAGAGAAAGAGTTTCTCTCGAAAGAAGTAAGTGGGAGGAAAGTAGAACTTGATGAGGTAATTACACCCCCTCTCGAATAGGAAAGTAGCGTAGCGCGGGAAATTGTTCATGTGGCGCCTACACCAACTGAAGAGGAAGATAATGATAATGATCATGAAGCTTCGGATCAAGTTACTACTGAACCGCGAAGGTCCACAAGGGCACGCTCCGCACCACAGTGGTACAGCAACCCAGTGATGGAAGTCATGTTGTTAGACAACGGTGAACCTTCGAACTATGAAGAAGCAATGGCGGGCCCGGATTCCAACAAATGGCTTGAGGTTATGAATTCCGAGATAGGATCCATGTATGAGAACAAAGTATGGACTTTGTGGACTTTCCCGATGACGGGCGAGCCATATAAAATAAATGGATCTTCAAGAAGAAGACTGATGCAAACGGTAATGTGACCATTTATAAAGCTCGACTTGCTGCAAAGGGTTTTCGACAAATTCAAGGAGTTGACTACGAAGAGACTTTCTCTCCTGTAGCGAAGCTGAAATCAGTCTGAATCATGTTAGCAATTGCCGCCTTTTATGATTATGAAATTTGGCAAATGGACGTCAAAACAGCGTTCCTTAACGGGAATCTTAAGGAAGAGTTGTATATGATGCAACCAGAAGGTTTTGTCAACCCTAAGGGTGCTAACAAAGTGTGCAAGCTCTAGCGCTCCATCTATGGGTTGGTGCAAGCATCTCGGAGTTGGAACATTCGCTTCAATGAGGTGATTAAAGCGTTTGGGTTCATACAGGTTTACGGAGAAGCCTGTCTATACAAGAAAGTGAGTGGGAGCTCTATAGCTTTCCTCATACTGTATGTGGATGACACATTATTGATGGGGAATAATATAGAGATGTTGGAGAGCATAAAGGCCTATTTGAACATGAGTTTTTCGATGAAGGACCTTGGAGAAGCTGCATACATATTAGGCATCAAGATCTATAGAGATAGATCGAGACGCCTCATAGGTCTTTCGCAAAGTACATACCTTGATAAGATATTGAAGAAGTTCAATATGGAAAACTCAAAGAAGGGGTTCTTGCCGGTTTTGCAAGGTGTGAGATTGAGTAAGACTCAGTCACCGACCACGGCATCAGATAGAGAGAAGATGAGTATTGTCCCCTACGCTTCAGCCGTAGGCTCTCTAATGTATGACATGTTGTGTACCAGACCTGATATAAACCTTGCCATAAGTTTGGTAGGGAGGTACCAAAGTGATCCCGGTATGGAACACTGGACAGCGGTCAAGAATATCCTTAAGTACCTGAAGAGGACGAAGGAGATGTTTCTCGTTTATGGAGGTGACAAGCAGCTCGTCGTAAAGGGTTACGTTGATGCTAGCTTCGACATAGATCCGGATGACTCTAAGTCACAGACTGGATACGTGTATGTTTTGAATGGTGCGGCAGTGAGCTGGTGCAGCAACAAGCAAGAAGTCGTGGCAGCATCTACATGTGAAGCGGAGTACATAGCTGCTTCGGAAGCGGCTCATGAAGGAATTTGGATAAAGGAGCTCATCACCGACCTTGGAGTGGTTCCAAGTGCGTCGGGTCCAATGACACTCTTCTGTGATAACACTGGGGCCATTGCCATAGCCAAGGAGCCCAGGTTTCACCGGAAGACGAAGCACATCAAACGTTGCTACAACTCCATCGAGTACCATGTCCAGAGTGGAGTAATAGAGATTTGTAAAGTCCATACGGATCTGAATGTTGCAGACCTGTTGACTAAACCTCTTCCTCGAGCAAAACATGATCAACACCATAATGTTATGGGTGTTCGATACATCTCTAGTGCAAGTGGGAGACTATTGGAAATATGCCCTAGAGGCAATAATAAAATGGTTATTATCATATTTCCTTGTTCATGATAATCGTCTATTGTTCATGCTATAATTATATTAACAGGAAACAGTAATACATGTGTGAATAAATAGATCACAATGTGTCCCTAGCAAGCCTCTAGTTGGCTAGCTCGTTGATCAATAGATGATCATGGTTTCCTGATCATGGACATTAGATGTCATTGATAACGGGATCACATCATTGGGAGAATGATGTGATGGACAAGACCCAATACTAAGCATAGCACTAGATCGTATTGTTCGTATGCTAAAGCTTTTCTAATGTCAAGTGTCTTTTCCTTCGACCGTGAGATTGTGCAACTCTCGAATACCGTATGAATGCTTTGGGTGTATCAAACGTCACAACGTAACTGGGTGACTATAAAGGTGCACTACAGGTACCTCTGAAAGTGTGGGTTGGGTTGGTACGAATCGAGATCGGGATTTGTCACTCCGTGTGACGGAGAGGTATCTATGGGCCCACTCGGTAGAACATCATCATGAGCTTAATGTGACTAAGGAGTTGGTCATACGATGACGTGCTATGGAATGTGTAAAGAGACTTACCGGTAACGAGATTGAACAAGGTATATGTATACCGACGATCGAATCTCAGGCAAGTTCTATACCGACAGACAAAGGGAATTGTATACGGGATTTATTGAATCCTTGACATCGTGGTTCAGCCGATGAGATCTTTGTGGAACGTGTTGGAGCCACCATGGGTATCCAGATCCCGCTGATGGTTATTGGTCGGAGAACGTCTCGGTCATGTATGCATGCTTCCCGAACCCGTAGGGTCTACACACTTAAGGTTCGATGATGCTAGGGTTATAGGGAAATGTTATACGAGGTTACCGAAAGTTGTTCGGAGTCCCGGATGAGATCCCAGATGTCAGAGGAGCTCTGTAATGGTCCGGAGGTAAAGATTGATATAAAGGATGGATGGTTTTGGACACCGAAAATGTTTCGGGCGTCACCTGTAGCGTACCAGGACCACCGGGACCACTGGAAATGGTCTCGGGGGTCCACCGGGAGGGACCACCAGGCCCAAGAGGTAGCATGGGCCAAAAGGGGGAGGGCAACCAGCCCAAAGTGGGCTGGTGCGCCTCCCACAAGAGGCCCAACGCGTAGGAGGGAGAGAAGGGGGAACCCTGGCGCTGGTGGGCCTAAGGCCCACCTAAGGGGTGCGCCACCCCCTCCCCCTGCCCTAGCCGCCACACCTCCCATCTGGGGGCTGCCGCACCACCTAGGGGGGAAACCCTAGGGGTGGCACCCCCCCTCCCCTCCTCCTATAAATACCTAGGGGTTTGGGGCTGTTTTGCACACGGTTTTCTCTCCTCTCGGCGCAGCCCTACTCCCCTCCTTCCTCCTCCTCCCACGGTGCTTGGCGAAGCCGTGCCTGGAGACATCATCTCTCCATCGACACCATGCCGTCATGCTGCCGGAGATCTTCCCCAACCTCTCCCTCCTCCTTGCTGGATCAAGGTGCGGGAGACGTCATCGGGTTGCACGTGTGTTGAACGCGGAGGTGCCGTGGTTCGGCACTAGATCGAAATCACACCGCAATCTGAATCGCCGCAGTACGACTCCATCAACCGCATTCTAGTAACGCTTCCGCTTAGCAATCTTCAAAGGTATGAAGATGCACTCACCCCTCTCTCGTTGCTGGTCTCTCCATAGGAAGATCTGAATATGCGTAGGAATTTTTTGAATTTCTGCTACGTTACCCAACATAATGCGCCACCTTCTTTGCTACAAGTATATTCCATATAGAAGCTTCACGTAATGGGGATACCTTCGCTTCGAAGGGGTCAAAACTTCAGAAATGTAATAGACTGGGCGCTGACCTTGTAGGCTTTGCCTTCTTCTTATCTCTCGGCGGTCAGAACCGTGCTGACGACCTGATTGGTAGTTGCAATGTATAAGAGTAGTGGTTCTTTGTCGTGCGTTGCAGCAAGCCCCGACCGGGTGGAAAGCAGGGCTTTCAGATCCACAAACGCTGCTTCTGCTTCGTCATTCCACTCGAACACATCTAATTTTTTCACCAGACGGTATAAAGGCAATGCCTTGCACGGAGATGAGAGATGAACCGACTCAATGCTGCTAGACAGCCTGTGAGATTTTGTACATCGTGCACGTGCACGGGGCTTTGCATCCGGACGATGGCGGCGATCTTCTCGGGGTTAACATTGATCCCATGTTCGAAAACGAGGAAACCGAGTAACTTGCCGCCAAGGACTCCAAAAGTGCACTTAGCTGGGTTTAGATTAATGTCGTACTTCCTTAGGTTGGTGAATGTCTGTGCTAGGTCAGTCAGCAGGTCGGAACCTTTGTGTGACTTGACCATAATATCATCCATGTATGCTTCAAAATTCCGACTAATCTGATCAAGCATGCACTTCTGGATCATACGCATGAAAGTTGCACCGGCATTCTTCAGACCAAAAGGCATGGTGATATAACAGAAACACCCAAAATGGGTGATGAATGCCGTTTTTATTTCGTCTGGACCAAATAGACGGATCTGATGGTAGCCAGAATAAGCATCAAGAAAAGATAAACGCTCACACCCCGCAGTCGAATCGACAATTTGACCAATGCAGGAGAGCGGGAAGTGATCTTTCGGGCAGACCTTATTAATGTTCTTGAAGTCAATACACATACGAAGGGATTTGTCTTTCTTGGGGACCATGAAGACATTCGCGAGCCACTCGGAGTGGTAGACCTCGTGAATGAATTTGGCCTCCAAGAGTCGCGCCACCTCTTCGCCGATTGCTTTTCTCTTTTTCGTTACAGACTGTCACAAACGCTCCTTGACAGGCCTTGCCTTCGAATCCACTCTCAAGCGGTGTTCAGCCAGCTCCCTGGGTACACCCGGCATGTCAGCACGCTTCCATGCGAAGATGTCCCAGTTCTCACGGAGGAACTGGATGAGCTCGACTTCCTATTTGATGTCGAGTGTTGTGGATATGATGGTTGGAGCCGCATTGGGATCTGTCGGGTGGATATTCACTCGCTTGACTTCACCTACCGACTGGAAAGCAGACTAAGAAGTGGGATTTTTGGAGCACATCAGGTCGGCAGGATCAACATTCTTCCGATATTACTTGAGTTCAATCACAGCCATCTGTTGAACAACAATTTTAGAGCCTTGTTGCAAGCACTCTTCGGCTTTCCGTCGATTGCATGTGACTGTAATTACTCCCTTGGATCCTGGCATCTTCATCTTCAGATACACGTAACATGGTCGGGCCATGAAACAAGCATAGGCCGGACGGCCAAGGATGGCATGGTATCACTCTGGAAATCTACCACCTCAAATGTCAACTTCTCCGTGCGAAAATTCTTGTCGGAGCCAAAAATGACGTCCAAAGCAATCTGGCTGAGTGACTTGGCCTTTTTTCCTGGGATGACTCCATAAAACTACATGGTGCTCTAGCTCAGTAGGGACATCGGAATGCACATCCCCTTAAGAGTTTCTGCATACAAAATGTTCACTCCACTCCCTCCATCCATCAAGATCTTGCGAAGCCGAACACCCTCCACAACTGGGTCGACCACCAGAGCCTGTCGACCAGGGGTAGCGACAAGAGCTGGGTGATCCGACTGATCAAATGTTATGGTTGTCTACGACCACTTGAGGTATGTGGGGGTGGAGGGCATAGCCATATTGACTTCTCTGTTGATGACCTTCAATCGACTCCTGCTCTCAACACCAGCAAAAATCATCAGGGCTGCTTGAACCTTTGGGAAATCATCTTTCTCTTTGTCATTATCCTTTTCAGGATCTTTTTCACTCAACTGATCCTCTTTAAACTGTTGGATCAATAGTCTGCACTGACGAGAGGTGTGCTTAGGCAATATCAGGTTGCCATCATCGTCTTTCTTCGTGCGAAGGACACACGGCTGATCCAGAACATCTGACTGACCCTTGGACTTCTTGGGGGGAAACTGTCCTTTGGACTTTTCCTTGTACTTTCCTTGTGCCGCCAGGGCGGTTGCTTCTGCTAGAGTGGAACCATCAGCCTTGCGCTTCTGCTTCCGATTGTAATTGTTGTCGGCATCATTGTCGACTGCTTTCCCTTTACCGCTGCGGATGCGGTCTTATTCTTCGCGTTAGCGTATCGGGCAGCAATCTCCATCATCTTACTCATGGACATGTCGCCTGTACGACCGAACTTCAAGTACAACTCTCTCTATCTGACGCCAGCCTTGAAGGCACAGACTGCCTGGTGTTCAGAAACATTCTCCATCGTGTGATGAAGGGTGGTCCACCACTGAATGTAGTCTCTCAAAGACTCATTTGACTTCTGCACACAAAGTTGTAGCTCGGACAGACCGGCTGGAGGCTTGCGTGTGCCTTCGAATGTCTTGATCAACACTCAGGTGAGATCCTCCCAGTGGTAGATGCTAGAAGGAGCCAACTGATTCAGCCACGCACTGGGCGAACCATACAACATCAGAGGCAAATGCTTCATGGCGACGCTGTCATTGCCTCCCTCTGCCAATCTGCACAGCCACTCGGTAGTCGTCAAGCCATGTCTCAGGCTTGGATTCTCGTGTGAACTTGCTAATTCCAGCCGCCAACCTGAAGTTGGGGGGAATATCAGCAGAGCGGATTGCTCTACTAAAGCACTCGGGACCAGAAACTGCAGTACCACTTCCACTCAGACGATCTCTGTCGAAACCATCTCTGTGAGCTCTGCCTCTGTCAATCCTTCTCTGCGCGAGCACATTTCTCGCATCAAATCCTGGATTGCGCTCATTACTGAACGGGCCCCGGTCATCATTGTGTCGGGACACATATGTACTGCTCCTTGGAGGAGAATGCACCCGACAGCGGTCATCATAGTGATGACGAGGAGGGAACTAGTTCTGCCCCTGGTCTCTGTGTTGATTCTCTCGGTATCCCCCGTCTCTACGACATTGGGCGACCCTGGACTATAAACTGAAAGGATTGTATCTGCTCTGGGTGAATTTCTGTGTAACCTACTGAGCGACTGTGATACAACTGCATTATATTGATGCGCTGCTTGAAGCAAAGTGTGAATCTGCTCTAAGCCTCTACCAGCCTCTGAATCTGATGACTGAATAGAATCTGCTATCTTAGCTGTGGCTGCAACATTAAGTACCGGAGTACGATATACCTCAATGTTGTCATGTCGATTGCTCGACAAGAGTTGTCGCTAACGCCGACTGGAAGTGGAGGACGACGACGGCCGTAACCAGTCGACGGTTCCCAACCTCGTGTTCACTGCTACCGAACCCGGGTGGGCTCTCCGCAGGACCCGCCATGAAGACCTCCGCTGCTGGATTGCAGCTATCGCACTCGGAAGGAACATCTGACTGATCTAACGTCGAGTGGATCAGGTCCCGAAGAAGTTCAGCAGGCTCGATGGCAGCAACCTGCGGAGTCGATGGAGATGACGCCTAGCGAGCCACTGTGTGTTTCACCCATCGCTAGAGTCGTGAGCGACCGGATCGCTTATGATGACGATCAACGGAATCAACGGCTGCCGAAGGAGTACGCCGAAGAATCTTGCACGGAAGTGTGTTGCTCCATGGATCGGGAGCGCCTTGATGTCGAGAGGCGCTTCCTGAAGCCATGCCAAGTCATCAGCGACGAAGATGAGCGCACCGAAACGGATATCGCCACGTGATAACCCACAAGTACAGGGGATCAAATGTAGCCTTTCTCAATAAGTAAGAGTGTCTAACCCAATGAAGACCTAAAGGTAGGACAAATATTCCCTCAAGTTCTATCGACCACCGATACAACTCTACGCACACTTTACGTTCGATTTACCTAGAACAAGTATAAAACTAGAAGTACTTTGTAGGAGTGATAGGATAGGTTAGCAAGAAAGTAAAGAACACGTAAATAAAAACTAGGGGATGTTTCGATGAAGAAACGATTATGTTAGTTTAACGAGTGTGGAAAAGTGGTGGTAGGAGTTGCGGAATTGTCCCTAAGCAATTGACTACGTTACTAGACCGATAGCAAGTTTTATGTGGGAGAGGCCACTGCTAGCATGTCATCCCTTACTTGGAATTCTATGCACTTATGATTGGAACTATTAGCAAGCATCCGCAACTACTAACGTTCATTAAGGTAAAAACCCAACCATAGCAATAAGATATATCGGTCCCCCTTCAATCCCGTATGTATCAATTTCTATGCTAGGCTGAAGCTTTTGTCACCCTTGCCCTCCAATACATAGTCCTATCAACATACTACTAACCCTATGGTGTGATCCACGCGCACGCTCATATGATGGGCACCAAAGGACAGCAACATCACCACAAGCAAATTAAACCAATCATAGCAATTCATCAGTCACCGATAGGACAATGAAAATCTACTCACACATCATAGGATGGCAACACATCATTGGATAATAATATGAAGCATAAAGCACCATGTTCAAGTAGAGGGTACGGCGGGTTGCGGGAGAGTGGACCGCTGAATATAGATGGGGGAAGGTGATGGAGGTGTTGGTGAAGATTACAGAGGTGTTGGTGTAGATCGCCGTCACACGATGATGTCTCGGGCGGCGTTCCGGCGCCGCCGGGAGAGAGCCCCCCTTCTTCTTCTTCTTGCTTGACCTCCTATCTAGATGGGAGAAGGGTTTCCCCTATGGTCCATGGTCTCGATGGTAGCGGAAGGGCGAGAGCCCCTCCGAGATTGGATCTCTCTCTCTGTGTCCTTCTGTTTCTGTGCTCCCAGACTATGGCTTTCATCGTTTCTTAAATTCCCGGAGATCCGTAACTCCGATTGGGCTGAAATTTTAACACGATTTTCTTCCGGATATGGATAATCTGCGAAACAAAAAACATGCAACAAACAGGAACTGGCACTGGGCACTGGATCAATATGTTAGTCCCAAAAATAGTATAAAAAAGTTGCCAAAAGTATATGAAAGTTATATAATATTGGCATGAAATAATCAAAAATTATAGATACGACGGAGACGTATCAACATCCCCAAGCTTAATTCCTGCTCGTCCTCGAGTAGGTAAATGATAAAAAAGATAGTTTTTGATGTGGAATGCTACCTAGCATAATCTTGATCATATAATCTAATCAAGGCATGAATACTAAAACACAAGTGATTTGAAGCAATAGTCTATCATTTGACATAAAGACAATAATATTTCAAGCATACTAACAAAGCAATCATGTCTTCTCAAAATATCATGGCCAAAGAAAGTTATCCCTGCAAAATCATATAGTCTGACTATGCTCCATCTTCCCCACACAACGTATTTAAATCATGCACAACCCCAGTTTTAGCCAAGCAATTGTTTCATACTTTAGTGTTCTCGAACTTTTTCAACTTTCACGCAATACATGAGCGTGAGCCATGGACATAGCACTATAGGTGGAATAGAATATGGTGGTTGTGGAGAAGACAAAAATGAGGAGATAGTCTCACATCAACTAGGCGTATCAACGGGCTATGGAGATGCCCATCAATAGATATCAATGTGAGTGAGTAGGGATTGCCATGCAACAGATGTACAAGAGATATAAGTGTATGAAAGCTCAAAAAGAAACTAGTGGGTGTGCATCCAACTCGCTTGATCACGAAGACCTAGGGCAATTTGAGGAAGCCCATCATTGGAATATACAAGCCAAGTTCTATAATGAAAATTTTCCACTAGTATATGAAAGTGACAACATAGGAGACTCTCCATCATGAAGATCATGGTGCTACTTTGAAGCACAAGTGTGGTAAAGGATAGTAGCATTGTCCCTTCTATCTTTTCTCTCATTTTTTTTATTATTATTATTTCCTTTTTTTGGTGGGCTTATTTGGCCTCTCTTTTTTATTTGGGCTTCATTGGCCTCTTTTATTACTTCCTCACATGGGGACAATGCTCTAATAATGATGATCATCACACTTTTATTTACTTACAACTCAATATTCAGAACAAAATATGACTCTATATGAATGCCTCCGGCGGTGTACCAGTATGTGCAATGATCTAGGGTAGCAATGACATCAAAAAACAGACAAGCCATGAAAACATCATGCTAGCTATCTTACGATCATGCAAAGCAATATGACAATGATGGTGCGTGTCATAATAAACGGAACGATGGAAGTTGCATGGCAATATATCTCGGAATGGCTATGGAAATGCCATAATGGGTAGGTATGGTGGCTGTTTTGAGGAAGGGTATATGGTGGGTGAATGCACCGGCGAAAGTTGCATGGTACTAGAGAGGCTAGCAATGGTGGAAGGGTGAGAGTGTGTATAATCCATGGACTCAGCATTAGTCATTAAGAACTCACATACTTATTGCAAAAGTCTATTAGTCATCGAAACAAGGTACTACACGCATGCTCCTAAGGGAAGGGTTGGTAGGAGTTAACCATCGCGCGATCCTGACTTCCACACAAAGGATGACAATCAATAAATAAATCATGCTCCGACTTCGTCACATAACGGTTCACCATACGTGCATGCTACGGGAATCACAAACCTTAACACAAGTATTTCTACAAATACACAATTACTCACTAGCATGACTCTAATATCACATATTCATGTCGCAAAACTATTGCAAGGAATCAAACATATCATATTCAGTGATCTACAAGTTTTATGTAGGATTTTATGACTAACCATGTGAATGACCAACTCATGTTAACTCTCTAAATAGGTATAAGTGAAGCATGAGAGTTTAATTCTTTCTACAAAAGATATGCCCCGCGCTAACAAATATAAGTGAAGCAAAAGAGAATGCTACAAATGGCGGTTTTCTATGTGTAGGGAAACACCCAATCCAAACGTCAAATGGTATAAGTGAAGCACATGAAGCATTCTATAAAGCCATACTCAAAAGATATAAGTGAAGTGCAAAGAGCATTCTATATATCAACCAAGGACTATCTCATACCAGCATGGTGCATAAAATAAAAAGGAAAAATAAACACAAATGACACTCCAAGCATTTGCACATATCATGTGACGAATAAAAATATAGCTCCGAGTAAAATTACCGATAGATTGTAGACGAAAGAGGAGATGCCTTACGGGGCATCCCCAAGCTTAGACGCTTGAGTCTTCCTTGAATATTACCTTGGGGTGCCTCGGGCATCCCCAAGCTTAGGCTCTTTCCTCTCCTTATTCCTTCATTCATCGTGGTCTCACCCAAAACTTGAAAACTTCAATCACACAAAACTCAACAAAACCTTCGTGGGATCCGTTAGTACAATAAAGTAAATCACCACTTTAAGTATTGTTGTGAACTCATTCCAAATTCATATTAGCATTATATCTACTGTAATCCAACTTCACCATGGTTCATACCCCCCGATACTACCCATAGATTCATCAAAATAAGAGAACAATGCATAGAAAACAGAATCTGTCAAAAACAGAACAGTCTTTAGTAATCTGAACTTATACCATACTTATGATACTCCAACAATTCTGCAAAATTATTAACATTAGGGAAATTTTCATATCAATCAGCAGCAAAAAGAATCAACTCAAAATCTCTTTCTGGATAGGAATTAAAAATAATTTCGTGAGCACAAAGTTTCTCTCTTTTTCAGCAGGATCAAACAACTATCACCCAAACTAATCATAAAGGCTTTACTTGGCACATTATTTTTATAATACAATGTAATTGTACAAGGGGATAATTATTTTTGCGAGAAACTTCCATGAAAAATTCTGCATTGTTTCCATGAGCATGAACACAAGTGTTCAAGGTCAACCCTCACTTCCGCAATGCATCACCTTTCAATCGCTTCTCTTTTTAAAAAAGTTTTAAGTTCCCCTGTATATTTTTTTTGTTTTCAAACTATATAAAAGCACTCAACAGAAATAAATGACTCTCTGAAACTTCCGGTTTGTCTCCCAGGACGCGCTTTCTTTAAAGTCATTAAGCTAGGCATAAAGTGCTCAAGTAATGGATCCACACGGATCCCAAGGTATATCAAAGCCAAATTTAATTAACAATGATTTGTAATTTAGTAGTGAGCACAAGGTAACATATATCATGCAATGATGAAGTCTAACTCTCTTCCTATGCATTGTCATGTCATAAAAGAACAATTCATGCACATCAAGTAAAGGCCAATACATAGCATAAGCAGTTTCTTGCAATTTTATCGTATTGGAAACATAGAGAGGTGGAGATGTAGTTCCTTTCTCATAGTAATTGCAAGTAGGAGCAGCAAGCACATGCATATTATATTCATCAAAATCATCATGTGTAATAGTAGAAGTCAACCCATCTATGTAATCCCTAATAAGAGCAAACTTCTCCGACATAGTGTAGTTGGGAGAGTTCAAAAAGATAATAGGATTATCATAAGTGGGTGTGATAGCAACAATTTCATGTTTAACATAAGGAACTATAGCAAGTTCATCTTCATAAGCATCATTCATATTGGCATCATGGCCACAAGCATAGCAAGAATCAAGTTCATCAAAAAGGGATATTTCAAACTAATCCAAGGGATCATAGCAATCAACATAGCATTCATCCTTCGGTAAGAACGAAGGGAAATTAAACAATGTATGAGTTGAAGAGTTACTCTCATTAGAAGGTGGGCACGGGTAGCTAATCCGCTCTTCCTCCTTTCGTTCTTCGCTCTCCTCGTCATCTTTTTCATCTAATGAGCTCATAGTTTCAGCATTTTCTTCTTCCATAGTTTCCTGCAAAATATTAGTCTCTTCTTGGGCAGCGTAGAATTTCTCCATAAATCGATAAATATGCGCATTATATTCATAATGAGTATAACAATAACAAAGCATAACCAAATTTTCAGATCGGTAAGCAGCATCATCATTATCATCACACCCTTTAAATAGAGCTTCAATTTCATAAGCACCCATAAAAGCAACAAACTCTTCTATTTGTTCCACATCATAGTAATCATATATACCATTAGCATAAGAAGCGAAGGTTACATTAGCATTAAATTTACAAGAAAAGGGAAGGTGTTTAGCCTTCATCCTAGAGCAACAAGTAATATCATATCTCGAGCATAGCTCCCAAGCATACCACTTCAACATATGAATTTGATCCCATAATAGTTTCCCTTTTTGAGTCAAGCGATAATCCCTAAAGTATTCACGCTGATCCAACGTGTATCCCATTATATAATTTAATGGGGTTTTCTCAGGATTATTAAATAAGTGCATAACATTTTCCACATAACGAGCATCGAGGGTTTTAGGAGGTTCCCCATCTCCATGAGTAGCAAGTACACCTAATTTTTTTGGTATTTCGTGTTCCATATCCATAACTAAAGATAGAGAACAACTTAGAACAGCAAATAAATCTACTTAGTGATAAAGCAAACAAGCACACACGAGAATATTCACCCCACGCTATCTCTCCCCAGCAACGGCGCCAGAAAAAGTTCTTGATAACCCACAAGTATAGGGGATCAATTGTAGCCTTTCTCGATAAGTAAGAGTGTCGAACCCAACGAGGAGCTAAAGGTAGGACAAATATTCCCTCAAGTTCTATCGACCACTGCTACAACTCTATGCACACTTTACGTTCGCTTTACCTAGAACAAGTATGAAACTAGAAGTACTTTGTAGGAGTGATAGGATAGGTTAGCAAGAAAGTAAAGAACACGTAAATAAAAACTAGGGGATGTTTCGATGAAGAAACAATTACGTTAGTTCAACGAGTGTGGAAAAGTGGTGGTAGGAGTTGCGGAATTGTCCCTAAGCAATTGACTACGTTACTAGACCGATAGCAAGTTTTATGTGGGAGAGGCCACTACTAGCATGTCATCCCTTACTTGGAATTCTATGCACTTACGATTGGAACTATTAGCAAGCATCCGCAACTACTAGCGTTCATTAACATAAAACCCAACCATAGCAATAAGATATATTGGTCCCCCTTCAATCCTGTATGTATCAATTTCTATGCTAGGCTGAAGCTTCTGTCACCCTTGCCCTCCAATACATAGTCCTATCAACATACTACTAACCCTATGGTGTGATCCACGAGCGCGCTCATATGATGGGCACCAAAGGACAGCAACATCACCACAAGCAAATTAAACCAATCATAGCAATTCATCAATCATCGATAGGACAGCGAAAATCTACTCAGACATCATAGGATGGCAACACATCATTGGATAATAATATGAAGCATAAAGCACCATGTTCAAGTAGAGGGTACAGTGGGTTGCGGGAGAATGGACCGCTGAATATATATGGGGGGTGATGGAGGTGTTGGTGAAGATGACGGAGATGTTGGTGTAGATCGCCGTCACACGATGATGTCCCGCGCAGCGTTCCGGCGCCACCGGGAGAGAGGGGGAGAGAGCCCCCCTTCTTCTTCTTCTTCCTTGAGCTCCTCCCTAGATGGGATAAGGGTTTCCCCTGTGGTCCATGGTCTCCATGTTGGCGGAGGGGCGAGAGCCCCTCCGAGATTGGATCTTTCTCTCTTTGTGTCCTTCTCTTTCTGCGCTCCCAGATTCTGGCTTTCACCGTTTCTTAAATTCCCGGAGATCCATAACTCCGATTGGGCTGAAATTTTAACACGATTTTCTTCCATATATTGTCTTTCTTGCGGCAAAAGAAGGGCCCCAGCTGCCTTAGGGATTGGTCACAAGCCTGCCAGCCGCGCCCTTAGGGGGGCCGCACCTCCTCGGCTTGTGACCTCCTCGGGCATCGTTTTGCGTAGATTCTTATTCCCAAAAATAATAAACATTCCAAAAAAATCCTCGTAGGTTTTTATTGTGTTTGGACTTCGTTTGGTATAGATAATACGCGAAACAAAAAACATGCAACAAACAGGAACTGGCACTGGGCACTGGATCAATGTGTTAGTCCCAAAAATAGTATAAAAAGTTGCCAAAAGTATATGAAAGTTGTAGAATATTGGCATGAAACAATCAAAAATTATAGATACGACGGAGACGTATCACCACGCATGAACGAATCGCAGCTGGAAGACATAACGGAGAGTGAGATTTGCAAACTTGCCGGAAGTCGCTTAGACGCCTACCCCACGGTCGGCGCCAACTGTCGTGGGAATAAACCTGACAGTAGAGGTGTAGGCTATGAATGGAGAGGGCAGAGTCCTAGCTACGGCAAGCTTGTATGCAAGATGTATGAGTTCAGTCCCCTCACCTAGAGGTAACAGCCCTGCGTCTCAGTGCTCGGGAGCTCTTGCGGTGTGGAATCTGTGTTACACGGGGTGCGAACCCTTGTGCCACAGGGGAGGGGTGGCTTATATAGAGTGCGCTACCCCTCATCAAGGCCCCAACATCTAAGGGTTCGATCAATAAGGTTTAAAGGCGTACGTTACTCATAACGTATGTATGTAATAAATGCTATTCATGACCATCAGCTAAGCGCTCGCCGTTGGCCTCCTTGGAGGTGGCTTCTCGTCTTCTGCGTCGACTGGTGTCTTCCGAGTGGAAGTTGGTTGTCGAGTGAAGGGGAATATCCGAGTGACTTCTTATCGAGTGACTTTTTGGATGCCATGGCCATCGAGTCGGAATCTTCATTGTGACCCTCCATCTAATAATGAGGTACCCTTAGGTAGTACACTTAGGTCAGGCCTGTGACCCTATCCTAGGTACATATCCCCATCAGGTATGTCCTTGGTAGTCCTTCTGGGAGCTACAACCTTCTTTGCTTTGGCAGGAGGCTTAGGAGCAGATTTCATAGCATCAACCATCTGCTTGTTCTTCTTGGGAGGAACTGGGATCTCCTCAGGAGCTTCTTCCTCAGCATCTTATGGGTCTTCATACATTGAAGTCTTTCTCCCAATAAGATGAACAGTTCTCTTCCTGGGCCTCTTCACACCAGACTTCTTGGCAAGTACATCCCTGGATAGTGTTATGCTCTTCTTGGCATATTCAGGTCCTCTCAGGTCAGCAGGGTAGCAGTTACTTTCCTGACAGTCTTCCTTGGAGCCTTTGAAGGAGCTGAAGTTTCCTCTGGCATAAAGTTTGATTCATGTTCATCAGAAACTAGCTTCTTGCTTTGCCTGGTGGCTGCCTTGGGCAAACCATGGGAGCTGGGAGAACTTGGGTCAGAAGCAGACTTCTCTCGACTAGTGCCTGGGTCCATCTCTACGCTATGCTCTTTGAAGTCATTTTGACTATCTTCTGAACCATACATATCTGACACGCATGCACAAACTCAGGAGCAAACAGTAAAACCTATGAAGTGGATATAGGAAAGACAGAAAGGATGAGCATCACAAAATTCAGATGTTTTTTTGAAATTTGAACAGAAAAATCCTTAGTTTTAACTTTCGGTTGAACTCATGTCGGTGGAGCCGAGTTTGAACTTTCGAAGTCTCCGAGGCACATGAACTCCTTAACAGAAACTTGGTCATCATTTCGGTGGAACCGAAAATGACAACTCGGTCTCACCAAGTCCATTCTCAGGAACCCTAAGTTCAAAATCGGTAGCACCTTGCAACTTGGAGTCACCGAGATGGGGTCTGCGGACTATTAACCCTAAAAACTTCCTAGTTCTCTAATCTACAGGATTCATCTGGTGGATAGAGAGGTTGCGCATAGTGTATTGTGGATAAAAATTTCCCCTTGCGTATGAATCAGATGGAGGAACGCATAGGGGGTCCAAACCATACCCTATCTTAGTGGTGGTCCGGCTATGGCGGCAACGGCGGTGAAGATTCCGTCGGTGGCGGCGATTCCCAGCAACGGAGAAGCATGGGAACTCAAAGGCGACGATCAGGGGTCCAGGAGGCAGCTTAGGGTTTGAGGCGAAACGAATTTGACGATTGGAATATATACCCATTTGCTGTCGGTGTCACCGAGATTACGAAATCGGTGTCACCGAGTTCCTCTACTGTCAGCTAGCAGGGAAACTCTGTGGAACCGAGTTTGTGATTTCGGTGGTACCGAGATGGAAAACCTAGATTAACTCTGGAATTCAGTGGAACCGAGTTTGTGAATTTGGTTTCACCGATTTCATTCACAGAGATATTTTGGAGGTCAGCCATTGACGATAAGGAACTCCGAGTGATCCTTCACGCAGAGGTACCGACAAGTTCTTGTTCAAGTTTTGTGATGAAGGATGAATAGAACTTCAGATGAGATACATAGATAGCTAGAGAAGGGTCCTAGGCATTCTTTTCCATCCAATTGGCAAAAGATAAATTAAGAGCCAAATAACAACAATTGGAAGTCCTCGAATGATCAAACACATGCAAACCAACATGCTCACACAATAAGAATGATAGAGAAAAACGTGGTGAACATGCACAAACATCCTAGCAGCTATCAAGCACTTGGGCGATGACAAAGTCATATATATATAAGTATATTGACATAGGAGCCAAGTAAGAATACTTGATCATAGTCATACTCATCGTTGAGCACAGGTGGGGTTACCACTTTTACATAAGCATTAATGTGTTCATATCCTTAGGAGATGCTTATACTCAAGTCTTAGAGTAAAGCTCCCCCTTGATATGACATCCCCACTAAGAGGGATCAACTAACCTTGGGTTTTGTCTTAGAAGACTTCTAGTAGGTGAAGTTAGGTGGATGCTCAAAGTTGATGAAGGTCATCTTGAGTTGGGAGCAATCCTTGTTGTTTTCATACTCTTCTCACCTACATGGGTTAGTCCCAAAGCACGAGGAACATATGCAAGAATATCTATGGACATGGAGTGAAACATAAATGGGATGATGTCCAAAGATGCATTAATTACCTTGTTCCTTGCTTACCGTTGAGGGAATGTGTGACTCCTTGAACTAATGCGTATGGTTGAGGTTGATTGCAAGTAGTTCTTGCCAAAATGAATAGGGGTGAATTTCATTGGCGGAGTCACCCCTCAAGAACTTCCCTAGTTCTTCCTCTTGGGGATCCACATCAAATTGATGGGAATCCTTGGAGTTGTGGTAGCACTTGTTGAGGTAGAGCTAGTAGTGTCCTTGGGAACCCACTTGACCTTGGCTTGGGGTTCTTCTTCAAATAGGTCAATGTCATCTTGAAGCTTTCCCTTGCCTTTGTGGTCTTGTGGTAGAAGGCCATCTTGTGAGCTTGTTCCTTCGGAAGGAGTGGGATTACACTCACTCTTGGGGAATGATGTCAGTTGTGCTACCCTGGCAATGGTGCCAGGAAAACTTCTGCTACGGCTACGCCTTAAGGGACTTCCTAGGAAAATATGCAAAAGATTTCCCCCGTGGCCTTGGAGCCTTGCGTTGGTGTTTCCTCAAATCGGAAAGGGTGATGTAGCGCAGCGGTGGTAAGTATTTCCCTCAGTTTGAGAACCAAGGTATCGATCCAGTGGAGGAGTATCACAAGATCCTGCACAAACACAAAAAGCTTGCTCCCAACGCTATGAAGGGGTTGTCAATCCCTTATAGATTGTTTGCCAAGTGAGAACTGAAAGCAACAAAGTAACAAATCAAAGTAAAAGCAAAAGTGGAAACGATAGATGTGAATAGACCCGGGGGCCGTAGTGTTTACTAGTGGCTTCTCTCATGAAAGCAAGTAGACGGTGGGTGAACAAATTACTGTCGAGCAATTGATAGAATCGCGCAAAGTCGTGACGTCATCTATGGCAATGATTATATCTATAGGCATCGCGTCCAAAACAAGTAGACCGACATCTACTACTATTACTCCACACGTCGACCGCTATCCACCATGCATTTAGTGTATTAAGTCCAAAAGAATAGAGTAACGCCTTAAGCAAGATGACATGATGTAGATGGACAATCTCATATCAACGACAGAGCCCATCTTGTTACCCTTGATGGCAACTACTTAATGTGTGCCTTTCTGCCCCTACTGTCACTGGGAAAGGTCACCACATGGTAAGAACCCAAAACCAAGCACTTCTCCCATTGCAAGAATCATAGATCTAGTTGGCATAACAAAACCCAAGACTCGGAGAGACTTACAAGGATATCAAATCATGCATATAAGAAATCAGCAAAGACTCAAATATATATATCATAGATAATCTGATCACAAATCCACAATTCATCGGATCTCGACAAACACACCGTCAAAGAAGATTACATCGGATAGATCTCCATGAAGATCATGGAGAACTTTGTATTGAAGATCCAAGAGAGAGAAGAAGCCACCTAGCTACTAACTACGGGCCCATAGGTCTGAAGTGAACTACTCACGAGTCATTGGAGGGGCGATGATGATGATGAAGAAGCCCTCCAACTCCAAAGTCCCCTCCGGCAGGGCGCCGGGAAGTGTCTCCAGATGAGATCTCGCGGAAACGGAAGCTTGCAGCGGCGGAAAAGTATTTTCGTGGATCCCCTGATTTTTTGCTGTATTTTAGGGAATATATAGGCCAAAGATCTAGGTCAGGGGGCGCTCAGGGAGGCCACAAGCCCTACCACCGCCGCCTCCCCCCTGGTGGCGGAGTGGGGGCTTGTGGGCTCCCTGGAGCCCTCCTAGCTTGGCCCACACGCACCGTGATCTTCTTCCGTTCGGGAAAAAATCATTTTGGGAATTTTATTCCGTTTGGACTTCGTTCCAAAATCAGATCTGAAAAGAGCCAAAAACACAGAAAAACAGGAACTGGCACTTGGCACTGAATTAATAAGTTAGTCCCAAAAATGATATAAAAGGTGCATAAAACATCCAAAGATGACAAGATAACAACATGAAACCATCAAGAATTAGAGATACGTTTGAGATGTATCAAGCATCCCCAAGCTTAACTCCTGCTCGTCCTCGAGCAGGGAAGTGATAAAGAATAAATTTTTGATGCTTTCATGCTACCTAGCATAGATGTCCTTTGTAACACCTCTTATGTGACGTGAATGTTCAGATCCATTAGATTCAAAACAATAGTTTGCTATTGACGTGGAAACAATAATAATTCAAGCAAACAAGCAAGGTAATCATGAACTTTCAAAATAACAAGGCCAAAAGAAAGTTATCCCTACAAAAGCATATAGTCTCGCTATGCTCTATCATCATTGCACAACGAATTTAAATCATGCACAACCCCAGTATTGGCCAAGTAATTGTTTCACACCTTTACTTTGTCAAACCTTTTCAACTCTCGCGCAATACATGAGCGTGAGCCATGGTTATAGCACTATAGATGGTGTGGAATGTGGTGGGGGTTGCAAGACAAAAAAGGAGAAGATAGTCACATTAACTAGGCATATCAATGAGCTATGGAGATGCTCATCAATAGATATATGTGAATGAGTAGGGATTGCCATACAAATGATGCACTAGAGCTACAAGTAAGTGAAAGCTCTTAAAGAAAACTAGTGGGTGTGCATCCAACTTGCTTGCTCACGGAGACCTAAGGCACTTTTGAGGAAGCCTATCATTGGAATATACAAGCCAAGTTATAAAATGAAAATTTCCCACTAGCTATATGGTGGTGACAAAACGAGAGACTCTCAATCATGAAGATCATGGTGCTTAATATGCACATGTGTGGAAAAGTGGTAACATTGTCCCTTCTCTCTTTTTCTCTCATTTTTTTATTTTTGGTGGGCTCTTTGGCCTCTCTTTTTTTGGTGGGCTTCTTTGTCCTATTTTATTTCCTCACATGGGACAATGTTCCATTAATGATGATCATCATACTTTCAACTCAAAACTTAGAGCAACGATGACTCTATATGGAATGCCTTCGGTAGTGTACCGTGACAATGATCTAGCATGGCATAGACATTAATGGAAACATCATGCTAGCTATCTTATGATCATGCAATGGCAATGTAGATGTGGTGGCACATGTCATGGTGGTAGTTGCATGGCAATATATCTCGGAATGACTTTGAAAAAGCCATAGTAGGTAGGTATAGTGGCTGTTTTGAGGGAGGCTAATGGTGGGTTTTGTGCACCGACGAAAGTTGCACGACACTAAGAAGATAGTGATGGTGGAAGGTGAAAGTGCATCTAAACCATGGACTCAACATTAGTCATGAAGAACTCATATACTTGTTGCAAAAGTTTTATTAGTAATCGAAACAAAGCATTCAACGCATACTCCTAGGGGAAGGGTTGGTAGGTATAAACCATCACGCGATCCCGACCGCCACGCAAAGGATGACAAACAATAGACTAATCATGCTCAGATTTCATCACATAGCGGTTCACCGTACGTGCATGCTACGGGAATCACTAACTTCAACACAAGTATTTCTAGATCCACAACACCTTACTAGCATGACTTCAATATTACCATAACCACAACTCAAAACTAATTGAGATGAATCAAACTTCTCTAACTATTCAATGCACATGAAGGTGGAAGTTTTCGTATCCCTTTGGATAACTACCCTTTTTTAGACTACTTTCAAAGCATAGATCAACTACCAAGCCACGCACCGCTGTGCTCTAAAAGATATAAGTGAAGCACACAGAGCTAAAGTATCTAGCTCAAAAGATATAAGTGAAGCACATGTGAGCTGAATTGTCTACCAAAAGATATAAGTGAAGCTCTACAAAATCATAGTGAGTGCATGTCTCTCTCTCTAGGTGTGCAGCAAGGATGATTGTGACACAACAAAAATAAAAGACTCCTACGATACAAGATGCTCCAAGCAAAAAAACATAACATGTGGTGAATAAAAATATAGCCCCAAGTAACGTTACCGATGGATTGAAGACGAGAGAGGGGATGCCTTCCCGGGGCATCCCCAAGCTTAGGCTTTTACGACATCCTTGAATCTCTTGGGGTGCCTTGGGCATCCCCAAGCTTGAGATCTTCCACTCTTTATCTCTTTGTCCATCAGAACTTCACCCAAAACTTGAAAACTTCACAACACGAAACTTAAACAGAAACTCGTGATAACATTAGTATGAGAAAGCAAACCACCACTTCCTTAGGTACTGTAGCAAACTTAAAATCTACTTATCCTGATGTTGGGTTACTGTATTTTCAATCTTCCATGGCTAATACCCCCCGATACTATCCATAGTTTCATCAAAATAAGCAACCAACACAACAAAAACAGAATATGTTAATAGCAGACCAGTCTGTAGCAATCTGTATATTTCGTATACTTCTGGTACTTCAAAAATTCTGAAAAATTCTGAAAAATCAGCAGAAAAAAGAATCAACTCAAAAGCTCTTACAGAAAAAAATGAAAATTCTTTTCGTGAGCAGAAAGTTTCTGTCTTTTCCAGCATGACCAAACGATCATCCCCAAGACTAATCATAACGTTTTGCTTGGCACAAACGCAAGAAGAAACTCAAAAAACACAATCATAACAGAATTATGGAAGTGTGGAAAACACAAAACAGAAAGAAAAAGGATAGATTCATTGGGTTGCCTCCCAACAAGCGCTTTTGTTTAACGCCCTTAGCTAGGCATCAATGATGCTCACACAAAAGACAAGAGTTGAAGCACAACGAGAGCATCATAAAGCATGTGAAAATCACATCTAAGTCTAACATACTTCCTATGCATAGGCATTTTATAAGAAAACAAATTGTCAAGACAACCAATAGCTGCCATATGCAAGGAAGAAGAAAAAGACAAGAGCAATCTCAACATCACGAGAGGTGATTTGGTAACATGAAGGTTTCTACCACAATATTTTCCTCTCTCATAGCAATTACATGTGGGATCATATTCAAATTCAACAATATAGCTATCCCATAGGATATTCTTTTCATTATCCACATGCATGCAAAGTTTATGCTCTTCAAAAATAGTGGGATTATCATCAACTAAAGTCATGACTTCTCCAATCCCACTTTCAATATTGTTACAAATATCATATTCATCATGAGGTTTGAACAAATTTTCAAGATCATAAGAAAGATCATCACCCCAATCATGATTATTGCAACAAGTAGTGGACATAGCAAAACTAGCATCCCCAAGCTTAGGGTTTTGCATATTTTTAGCATGATTGTCACTAATAGGATTTATAGTGAAACCATTGCAATCATGCTTTTCATCCAAGGAGCCCTCGTGAATCACTTCATAAATTTCTTCCTCACAATTTTCAGATTCAGGCATCTCAAGCAAAACTCCATAAAAATAGTCAAGTGCCCTCAACTTACTAGCAATTGGATCAACATAATTGGATCTCTTAAAGAGATTAGCAAGTGGGTGAGGATCCATATCACTAGATTTTCAGCAAGCGAAGATGCAAGCATAATGAAGGCACATGGCACACAAGCGAACAGAAAGCAAGCGAGAGAAAAGGGCGAACGAAAAGAATTTCCATTGCAAGAATCATAGATCTAGTTGGCCAAACAAAACCCTAGACTCGGAGAGACTTACAAGCATATCAAATCATGCATATAAGAAATCAGCAAAGACTCAAATATATATCATAGATAATCTGATCACAAATCCACAATTCATCGGATCTCGACAAACACACCGCCAAAGAAGATTACATCGGATAGATCTCCATGAAGATCATGGAGAACTTGGTATTGAAGATCCAAGAGAGAGAAGAAGCCATCTAGCTACTAACTACGGACCCGTAGGTCTAAAGTGAACTACTCACGAGTCATTGGAGGGGCGATGATGATGATGAAGAAGCCCTCCAACTCCAAAGTCCCCTCCGGTAGGGCGCCGGGAAGGGTCTCCGGATGAGATCTCGCGGAAAGGGAAGCTTGCGGCGGCGGAAAAGTATTTTCGTGGATCCCCTTATTTTTTGCTATATTTTAGGGAATATATAGCCAAAGATCTAGGTCAGGGGGTGCTCAGGGAGGCCACAAGCCCTGCCACCGCTGCCTCCCCCCTGGTGGCGGAGTGGGGGCTTGTGGGCTCCCTCGAGCCCTCCTGGCTTGGCCCATAGGCCCCCTAATCTTCTTCCGTTCGGGAAAAAATCATTTCGGGGATTTTATTCCGTTTGGACTCCGTTCCAAAATCAGATCTAAAAAGAGCCAAAAACACAGAAAAAACAGGAATTGGCACTTGGCACTGAATTAATAAGTTAGTCCCAAAAAAGATATAAAAGGTGCATAAAACATCCAAAGATGACAAGATAACAGCATGAAACCATCAAAAATTATAGATACGTTTGAGACGTATTAGGGAACAAACTTAGGAGTGGGATATGGACCTTCTTCCCAAACATCTCCATTGACGTTGAAGTAGCTAATACCTTGTTTCTTCCGATGTCCTCCTTGCTTGCGTTCAATTTCCTCGAATTTTTTACTTCCGGCAAGGCTCTTGAAGACACCTTTCTCTATAATCCCTTTCAATAGATTATTTTCTTGCTCAAGTGTAACTTGGCTAAGAGAATCGTTAGTGGAGTCAATAGAGCTACTAGCAACAACATTATTGGATTTAGCTTTAGCATAGTTGTTACTAGATGAAGAAACCTTCTTGCCTTTGTTACTAGTGTTACTATGTTTAACTTGTGGAACAAAGTTGGACTAGAGTAATCGTTTGGCTAAATAAGAAGAACTCTTCTTTCGAAGATCATCATTTATCGCTTTTAAGAACTCATGCTCTTTCTCGAGGTTGAGCTTCTCGAAGCATAGCTTCTCATGGGTTCTTGCAAGCTCTCTAGATCTTCTAGAGTAGTCTCATGAGCTAACTTAAGAGTTTTAAATTCTTGAGTTAGTAATTCAATTTCTTTCTTATCATCATCATTCAATTTCTCTTGGCTAGCATGATAAATAGCAAGTTCATTTTTAGTGCAATCAATAGTTTTACCAAGAAGCAAGTCATCTTCTCCTAATAAGTCATCCTCATCACTATTAAAATCAAGATACTCGGGATGTGATACCTTGGGGCCTTTAGCCATGAAGCAGTTTACGACTTCCTCATTTGGTGAATCAAGTAAGTCGTAGGAATTGGTGGAAACAAGTGCAATGCCGGCAACACCTTCATCTTGACTATAGTCGGAGTGGGAGTGATATCTTCTCTTGGAGTGGTGATCAGACTCGGAGCCAGACACCCATTCACCAACATGAGCTTGATGTCTTCTTCTTGAACTTCTCTGGTGTATTTGTCCTTCTCCGGTTCCTTGCCTCTCCGTGACTATCTTCGTTCATAGTGATACCTTCTCTCTCTGTGAGGTGACTCATCTCTTGAGCTTCGTATTCGAGGTAACTTTTCCCTTCTTTTGTAGGGAGTCGAGCACTCATTTGAGTAGTGTCCGAGCTTCCCACAATTGTAGCAGTTTCGGTCATGACTGGGCGAACGCTTCTCTTCATGTGTCGAGCTTGAGCTTCTCTCTTTGCGTCTACTCTTATAGAACTTGTTGAATTTTCTGACCATGAGGCTTATCTCTTCAACAGTAACAAGATTTTACCTTTGAAGTAGCGGGAGCATCACATGAAGCTTTATAAGCACCGCTTGACTTGTTGTGCAGCTCATCTTTGTCCTTGAGTGACATCCCATGAGCAACAATCCTACCAATGATTTTAGTTGGCATGTGATCTTTGTAATTTGGCATCATTTTGATCAATGCGCACACTCTGTCATACTTGCCATCGAGATCTCTAAGTGTCTTCTTGATGATGAATTTGTCGGTCATCTCTTCGCTTCATAAGTTGGCAATCTCATTGGTGATGAGAGCTAGCCTAGAGTACATTTCAGCGACACCTTCACCATCCTTCATCTTGAACTTGTCAAGCTGACTTTGAAGCACATCCAACTTATTTTCTCTGACAAAATCAGTACCTTCGTGCATATCAACCAAAGTATCCCAAATCTCTTTTGTATTCTAAAGACGACTGATTTTGCTGAATTCTTCGGGGCATAGGCAGTTGAAGATGATGTTGCAGGCTTGAGCATTAAGTTGCAACATCTTCAGCTCATCAGTTGTTGAATCACGATCTGGCTCATGCCCTTCTCCAAAGAAGTTACCTTGCACACCAACACGAATAACAGCCCAAACATGAGGATTAAAGCCAAGAATATGCATTTTCATTTTATGTTTCCAACTAGCAAAATTAGTGCCATCGAAATATGGACCTCTGCGATGATAATTTCCCTCACTAGATGTCATACTCTCCTAGGTTGTTAAACCAATGAAATGGAGACCAATGCTCTGATACCACCTGTAGGATCGAAAGTATGTCTAGAGGGGGGTGATTAGACTACTTGACAAGATAATTTTTTTGCCTTTTCCAATTTCTACTTGAGAAACAGCTACGACAGTTATAGAAGGTCAAGTACACCCTACACATGCAATTCTAATAGTATAGGAGCAGAAACTAAAACATGCAAGTGTAAAGTAGAGGAGTAAGGTAGGGAGATCAAGCGCATGAGGTTGACACGACATTTTTTGGCATGGTTCCAATAGGTGGCGGTATCGTACGTCCATGTTAGTGGAGACATCAACCCATGGAGGGTAACGGCTGCGAGAGTCCACGGAGGGCTCCACCCACGAAGGGTCCAAAAATAAGTGGCCTTGTCTATTCCACCATAGCTTGCGTCCACAGAGGACTAGCCTTACTCACGGTAGATCTTCACAAAGTAGGCGATCTCCTTGCCCTTACAAACATCTTGGTTCAACTCCACAACACGAAGTAGGAGGCTCCCAAGCGACACCTAACCAATCTAGGAGGCACCACCCACCAAAAGGTAATAGATGTGGTAGATCAATGAACTCCTTGCTCTTGTGCTTCTAAATATAGTCTCCTCAACACAAATCACTCTCTCGCAGAATATGCATGGGTAGGAGAGGCTTTTTTCTGAGTTCAAACATAGTGGATCCGATATGGGAATGTTGGTGACACCGAATTTGTGAATGTGGAACTTGAGAGAGTGGATATGTGGGGAAAATGACTGAGTGTTTTGGTGGCTAACTTTGAGCATTTGAGCAGTCAGTTCATTTTACTACTGCATCCCCTTTTAATAGTATTGGATTTCCTATGGACTCAAAAGTGATTTCTCAAAAATATAAAATGAAGAGTCTTCTAGCTTGAAGCTTGAGCCAATGTTATTCCTTTCTTGCATCCAGGGGCATCTCCACATAAAACTTAAGCCATAGCATCTTTTGAACTTTTTCTAAAACATACTTGGATAACATATTTGTCCAATGATGCATATGTCGTGATCAATTATCAAAACCACCCTAGGGAGCAATTGTGCTTTATCAAGCAGGAGCGAACAATGGTCAGTCATGAAGGAAGACAAGGCATGCAACACATGGGTGTTGAATGTAGTGTCCCACTGAGCGTTACACAAGATGGAGTCAAGATTGCACAAGGTGGGGTTTGTCCTCTCATTTCTCCACTTGAAGCGCCTATTATGAAGATGTATTTCCTTGAGCTCACAAGACTGCAAGGCGACACGAACACAGTTGATTCTACTGCAGTTGACATTTCACTTGTTTTTGTCCCTAGCTCTATAGATCTTATTAAAATCTCGAGCGACAAGCCATCCATGTATAGCAAAGGCTTGTGGTTGATGATCTTTGTAAAGAAAGTGTCCTTGCATGTGGATTCACTTGGGCCATACACAAATGTGATCTTGAAGAAATAGTCGGAAACATGAATCCACACCATGACCGAAAGACAATAGCTGGAGGTAATAATGTTTGAGACCTCGAGAAGGTTGTCATCCCAGAGCATGAGGATTCCACCCCTTGTACCAGAGGTCTTATGCGGGATTGTCACCATCTCATTTCTTATATTTCAAGCATGAGAGTCAGTCTGTTAAGAGCATGTTGGGCTTCTCTTTCAGTGTTAGGAAAAGGTAGACCTTCCTGGTATGTGTTTGAGACTGTCTAGTGGCTACATGAAATTGCTTTTTCCCCTTTGATTCTTACTTTGTACTAAATCAATTATAGTTAATACGTATCTAAGAGCATCTCTAGAAGACCCCTTAAAACGCGAAACTATAAATGTGGTTTTCAGTTCACGAAAAACACATTTTAAGGTCCGTGTCCATTGCTCCACGGCTAAACAAACCCCTTAAACTTAAACTATAAATCAAATATTTGCTTATATTTTTTTCCTCACATCTTCTTCTTCCTCTCATCCGTGTCCATGATCAACTAAATTCGCTCCTAAAAGCCGGCAAAGAACGCACGAAGCGGCCAAATACAGAGCCGCTGACGTCCAGGACGGCTCGCACGAAGAAACCTTTGTGGTTGGTGGCTAGCTCCAGTCGTCGAATCCTCCAGGAGCTAGCTAGCTAGGTAGCTCCACCATCGCCGAATCCATCCATGAGCTAGCTAGCTAGGTAGCTCCGGATGCAAATCCATCCACGAGCTAGCTAGATATCTAGCTCCGGTTGCCAATCCATCCACGAGCCACGGTCGGGGGCGGATGGGATGGCGGCCGGGGATGGGTGGGGCGATGTCTGGGGTGGCACACGACGGCCGTGAAAGTTTATGTGGCAGTTGGTCTCCCGCCAACTGCTTTCTCTCGATATAGGGCACCATTGAAGCGGACGCAAAAACTGTGTTTTTTCATATCGGGAGGAGCTTTTTACCGTGCCCCGCAAAAATATTTATGGGTCTGACGCGTTTGCGGGGTCTGATCGGGTAACTTTTTTCGCGCAGACCCGTATTTTGGCAGTTATTTTACGGGTCGAGGCATTAGAGCATCTCTAGCAGACCCCGCATTTTTGTGACCTGCAAAAGTCGTTTACAGTTTCATGAAGCAGCGTTCTGCGAGGCGAAATATTGCGCTGCAGAACAGACCCCGTATATGAAACATCATAATTTTAAAAAAAATCTTTCACGGGAGAAATTGCAACCACACTCATTTATAGTTCATCACATACTACATGGTCATACATACTACATTCTATTTTGCACAACTATTAGAGGGGGTAGAGCTAAGCTAACCTTACCGGAGCATGCCGGGGCTCACCGGAGCTAATAAGTACCCTACCGCACTACGCAAAACTGAGCTCACCGGAGCTCGTGCGGTAGTAGATGCGACAACGCTCAGTCGTCGCCGGAGGAGGAGGAGAGCCCAACGTAGATGCGCTCCTCCGCACTGGATTCGCGGCGCCACTCCTCCACCTTGTCGTCAAAGGCGAGGGCCGACGCGACACCCTCCTCGTAGAGCACGGTGTCGATATCCTTGTCCCTCCGGCGGTGCTGCCGGTGCTCTTTCGCCTCTCGTGCACTACGCGTTAGCAACGCGGGCAAAAGGGTGTCCGCCTCCCCCGGGGGGAGGAAGTCCTCCGGTCTTACACCGCCCTCGGCACGTCACTCCGGCCATGCCCTGGCCTCCGGCTCCATCTTCACCGGCGGGAGCTCCTCTAGCTCCCGCTTCACCGGGAGGAGGGAGGAGTGCGAGTGCAAGCTCGACGCCTCGGAGCAGCTGCCGGAGAAGAGGCGGTAGCACGTGCTGCCTCTTGAGCTTGCAATGGTTTTTCCCTTGAAGAGGAAAGGGTGATGCAGCACAGGAGCAGTAAGTATTTCCCTCAGTTTGAGAACCAAGGTATCAATCCAGTAGGAGAATTGCGTCAAGTCCAGAGTACCTGCGCAAACACAAAAGATCTTGCACCCAACGCTATAAAGGGGTTGTCAATCCCTTCAAGATTGATTGCAAAGTGAGATCTGAAGGCGGAAAGTGCAACGAAGTAAAAGAATAAGGCTGAAAATATAGTGTGAAGTAGACCCGGGGGCCATAGTGTTCACTAGAGGCTTCTCTCAAAATAGCAAATATTACGGTGGGTGAACAAATTATTGTCGAGCAATTGATAGAACCGTGCAAAGTCATGATGATATCTAAGGCAATGATCATACATATAGGCATCACGTCCGAGACAAGTAGACCAATACTTTCTGCATCTACTACTATTACTCCACACATCGACCGCTATCCAACATGCATCTAGTGTATTGAGTTCATGACAAACAGAGTAACGATTTAAGCAAGATGACATGATCTAGACGGATAAACTCAAACCAATGATGAAAACCCCATTGTTTTACCCTTGATGGCAACAACACGATGCGTGCCTCGCTACCCCTTCTGTCACTTGGTGAGGTCACCGCACGTTATGAACCCAAAACCAAGCACTTCTCCCATTGCAAGAATCATAGATCAAGTTGGCCAAACAAAACCCACAACTCGAAGAGAATTACAAGGATATGAAATCATGCATATAAGAGATCAGAAGAAACTCAAATAAGATTTGTAGATAATCTGATCATAAATTCACAATTCATCGGATCTTGACAAACACACCGCAAAAGAAGATTACATCGGATAGATCTCCATGAAGATCATGGAGAACTTTGTATTGAAGATCCAAGAGAGAGAAGAAGCCATCTAGCTAGTAGCTATGGACCCGAAGGTCTATGGTGAACTACTCACGCATCATCAGAGAGGTCATGGTGTTGATGAAGAATCCCTCCGTATCCGAATCCCCCCTCCGACAGGCCACCAGATCGTGCCCCAGATGGGATCTTGCGGAGACAGAAGCTTGCGGCGGCAGAAAAGTATATTCGTGGATCTCTCTCGCATTTTTGGAATTTTTCTGAATTTATAGGCGGAAGAGGTAGGGCATACGTGCCACAAGGGGCCCACAAGCCTGCTAGGCGCGGGCTCCCCCTGGCCGCGCCTAGGGTGCTTGTGGGGTCCCCTGCTGGCCCCGTCCTTGGTTCTCAAGTCTGGCGCGTATCTTCTGTTCCGGAAAAAATCTTTTCGGAAGTTTTATTCTGTTTGGACACCGTTTAAAATCCTCCTCTGAAAAGGGTCAAAAACACGGAAAAAACAGGAACTGGCACTTGGCACTGAGTTAATAAGTTAGTCCCAAAAAAGATATAAAAGGCATACAAAACATCCAAAGTTTGACAAGATAATAGCATGGAACCATCAAAAATTATAGATACGTTGGAGACATATCAAGCATCGCCAAGCTTAACTCATGCTCATCCTCGAGTAGGGAAGTGATAAATACTAAACTTTTGATGTGGAATGCTACCTAGCATAGTTGTCCTTTGTAACTTCTTTCATGTGACATGAATGTTCTGATCCGTAAGATTCAAAACAATAGTTTGCTATTGACATGAAAACAATAATACTTCAAGCAAACTAGCAAGGTAATCATGAACTTTCGAAATAACAAGGCCAAAGAAAGTTATCCCTACAAAATCATATAGTCTGGCTATGCTCCATCATCCCCACACAACTAATTAGATCATGCACAACCCTGGTATTGGCCAAGTAATTGTTTTCGCAGTCTTACTTTCTCAAACCTTTTACAACTATCATGCAATACATGGGCGTGAGCCATGGATATTTCACTATAGGTGGAATAGAGTGTGTTGGTGGTGGTGAGACAAAAAAAGGAGGAGATGGTCACATTGACTCGACGTATCAAAGGGTTATGTAGATGCCCATTAATAGATATCAATGTGAATGAGTAGGGATTTCCATACAAAGGATGCACTAGAGCTATAAGTATGTGAAAGCTCAAAAGAAGAACTAGTGGGTGTGCATCCAACTTGCTTGCTCACGAAGACCTAGGGCAATTTGAGGAAGCCCATCCTTGGAATATACAAGCCAAGTTATATAATAAAGATTCCCACTATTATATGGTGGTGACAAATCAAGAAGCTCTCAACCATGAAGAACATGGTGCTATTATGAAGCACAAGTGTGGAAAAAGATATTAGCATTGTCCCTTTTCTCTCTCTTTTTTATTTGGGCTCTTGGGCCTCTTTTTTTCTCTTTTTTTGTGTGTGGGCAACTTTGGCCTCTTTTATTTATTTATTTCCTCACATGGGACAATGCTCTAATAATGATGATCATCACACTTTTATTTACTCACAGCTCAAAGCTTAGAATGATGATAACTCTATAGGAAATGCCTCCGGCAGTGTACCGGGATGTGCAACGATCTAGCTTGGTGTATGATGTTAAAACATCTCGCTAGCTATCTTACGATCATGCAATGGCAATATGAGAGTGACGGCACAAGTCATGAGACGGAACGGTGGGAGTTGCATGGCAATATAGCTCAGAATGGCTATGAAAATGACATAGTAGGTAGGTATGGTGGCTGTTTTGAGGAAGGCATATGGTGCGTTTGTGCATCGGCGAAAATTGCGCGGCACTAGAGAGGCTAGCAATGGTGGAAGGTGAAAGTGCATCTATACCATGGACTCACATTAGTCATGAAGAACTCACATACTTGTTGCGAAAGTTTTTGTTAGTAATCAAAACAAAGTGCTAAACGCATACTCCTAGGGGAAGGGTTGGTAGGTGTAAACCATCGCGCGATCCCGACCGCAACACAAAGGATGACAATCAAAAGATCAATTATGCTTCGACTTCCTAACATAGCGGTTCACCATACGTGCATGCTACGGGAATCACTAACTTCAACACAAGTATTTCTAGATTCACAACACCCTACTAACATGTTGGGGAACATCGCATGGGAAACAAAAAAATTCCTACGCGCACGAAGACCTATCATGGTGATGTCCATCTACGAGAGGGGATTTCTGATTTACATACCCTTGTAAATCGCACAGCAGGAAGCGTTAAGAAACGCGGTTGATGTAGTGGAACTTCCTCACGTCCCTCTTTCCGCCCCGTGAACTGTCCCATGAATCGTCCCACGATCCGTCCCACGATCTGCTCTGATCTAGTGCCGAACGAACGGCACCTCCGCGTTCAGCACACGTACAGCTCGACGATGATCTCGGCCTTCTTGATCCTGCAAGCGAGACGGAGAGGTAGATGAGTTCTCCGGCAGCGTGACGGTGCTCCGAAGGTTGGTGATGATCTATCTCAGCAGGGCTCCGCCCGAGCTCCGCAGAAATACGATCTAGAGGAAAAACCGTGGAAGTATGTGGTCGGGCTGCCGTGGCAAAGTTGTCTCAAATCAGCCCTAATACCTCAGTATATATAGGAGGGAGGGGGAGGGACCTGCCTTGAGGCTCAAGAGAGCCCCAAGGGGTCGGCCGAAGCAAGGGGAGGAGTCCTCCTCCTCCAATCCTAGTCCAACTAGGATTGGAAGGTGGAGTCCTTCTCCTCCTTCCCACTTCCCCCCTTTATTTCTTTTTCCTTTGATTCCTGCACATAGGGCCTCTTGGGCTGTCCCACCAGCCCACTAAGGGCTGGTGTGGCACCCCTAAGGCCTATGGGCTTCCCCCGGGTGGGCTGCCCCCCCCCCCGGGGTGAACATCCCGGACCCATTCATCACTCCCGGTACATTCCCGATAATGCTCGAAAACTTTCCAGTAATCAAATGAGACAAACCTATATATCAATCTTCGTCTCCGGACAATTCCGGAAATCCTCATGATGTCCGTGATCTCATCCGGGACTCCGAACAACATTCGGTAACCAACCATATAACTCAAATACGCATAAAACATCGCCAAACCTTAAGTGTGCAGACCCTGCAGGTTCGAGAACTATGTAGACATGACCCGAGGGACTCCTCGGTCAATATCCAATAGCGGGACCTGGATGCCCATATTGGATCCTACATATTCTACGAAGATCTTATCGATTGAACCTCAGTGCCAAGGATTCATATAATCCCGTATGTCATTCCCTTTGTCCTTCGGTATGTTACTTGCCCGAGATTCGATCGTTAGTATCCGCATACCTATTTCAATATCGTTTACCAGCAAGTCTCTTTACTCGTTCCGTAATACAAGATCCCGTGACTTACACTAAGTCACATTGCTTGCAAGGCTTGTGTGTGATGTTGTATTACCGAGTGGGCCCCGAGATACCTCTCCGTCACACGGAGTGACAAATCCCAGTCTTGATCCATACTAACTCAACGGACACCTTCAGAGACACGTGTAGAGTGTATTTATAGTCACCCAGTTACGTTGTGACGTTTGATACACACAAGGCATTCCTCCGGTGACAGTGAGTTATATGATCTCATGGTCATAGGAATACATACTTGACACGCAGAAAACAGTAGCAACAAAATGACACGATCAACATGCTGCGTTCATTAGTTTGGGTCTAGTCCATCACATGATTCACTCAATGATGTGATCCAGTTATCAAACAACAACACCTTGTACATAGTCAGAAGACCTTGACTATCCTTGATCAACTGGCTAGCCAACTAGAGGCTTGCTAGGGATAGTGTTTTGTCTATGTATCCACACATGTATCTAAGTCTTCATTTAATACAATTATAGCATGGATAATAAACGATTATCTTGATACAGGAATTATAATAATAACTTATTTATCATTGCCTCTAGGGCATAGTTCCAACAGTCTCCCACTTGCACTAGAGTCAATAATCTAGTACTCACATCGTCATGCGAATTACATTGTAATAAATCTAACACCCATACAGTTCTGGTGTTGATCATGCTTTGCCCTTGGAAGATGTTTAGTCAACGGGTCTGCCACATTCAGATCCGTGTGCACTTTGCAAATATACACGTCCTCCTCCTCGACGTAGTCGCGGATGAGGTTGAAGCGTCGTTTGATGTGTCTAGTCTTCTTGTGAAACCGTGGTTCCTTTGCTAAGGCAATGGCACCCGTGTTGTCACAAAACAGGGTTATTGGATTCAGTGCGCTCGGCACCACTCCAAGATCCGTCATGAACTGCTTCATCGAGACACCCTCCTTAGCCGCCTCCGAGGCAGCCATGTACTCCGCTTCACATGTAGAATCAGCTACGACGCTTTGCTTGGAACTGCACCAGCTTACCGCACCCCCATTAAGAATAAATACGTATCCAGTCTGCGACTTACAGTCGTCCGGATCTGTGTCAAAGCTTGCATCGACGTAACCTTTTACGGCGAGCTCTTTGTCACCTCCATATACGAGAAACATCTCCTTAGTCCTTTTCAGGTACTTCAGGATATTCTTGACCGCCGTCTAGTGATCCACTCCTGGATTACTCTGGAACCTGCGTGCCATACTTATGGCCAGGCTAACGTCCGGTCTAGTGCACAGCATTGCATACATGATAGAACCTATGGCTGAAGCATAGGGGACGGTACTCATATGCTCTCTATCTTTATCAGTTGCTGGGCACTGAGTCTTACTCAATCTCGTACCTCGTAAAACTGTCAAGAACCCCTTCTTGGACTATTCCATTTTGAACCTCTTCAAAACTTTATCAAGGTACGTGCTTTGCGAAAGTCCTATCACGCGTTTTGATCTATCCATATAGATCTTTATGCCTAGAGTGTAAGCAGCTTCTCCTAGGTCCTTCATAGAGAAACTTTTATTCAAGTAATCCTTTATGCTCTCCAAAAGCTCCACGCCGTTTCCAATCAATAATATGTCATCCACATATAGTATTAGGAACGCCACAGAGCTCCCACTCACTTTCTTGTAAATACAGGATTCTCTAACCACCTGTATAAACCCAAATGGTTTGATCACCTCATCAAAGCGTTTATTCCAACTCTGAGATGCTTGCACCAGTCCATAAATGGATCGCTAGAGCTTGCACATTTTGTTAGCATTTTTAGGATCGACAAAACCTTCGGGTTGCATCATATACAACTCTTCCTTAAGGAAACCGTTAAGGAACGCCGTTTTGACATCCATCTGCCAGATTTCATAATCAAAAAATGCAGCTATCGCTAACATGATTCGGACGGACTTAAGCATCGCTACGGGTGAGAATCTCTCATCGTAGTCAATTCCTTGAACTTGTGAAAACCCCTTTGCCACAAGTCGAGCTTTATAAAGGGTCACATTACTGTCAGCGTCCGTCTTCTTCTTAAAGATCCATTTGTTCTGAATAGCCTTGCGGCCTTCAGGTAGTACTTCCAAAGTCCACACTTTGTTTTCATACATAGATCCTATCTCGGACTTCATGACCTCCAGCCATTTGTTGGAATCCGGGCCCACCGTTGCTTCTTCATAATTCGCAGGCTCATTGTTGTCCAACAACATAATTGATAAGACGGGATTACCGTACCACTCTGGAGTAGTACGCGGTCTCGTCGACCTGCGAGGTTCGATAGGAACTTGATCCGGAGTTTCATGATCATCATCATTAACTTCCTCCTCAACCGGCGTCGCAACGACAGGGGTTTCCCCTTGCCCTGCGCCACCATCCAGAGGGATGAGAGGTTCGACAACCTCATCAAGTTCTATCTTCCTCCCACTCAATTCTCTCGAGAGAAACTCCTTCTCGAGAAAAGCTCCGTTCTTAGCAACAAACACTTTTCCCTCGGATTTGAGATAGAAGGTATACCCAACTGTCTCTTTTGGGTAACCTATGAAGACGCACTTTTCCGCTTTGGGTTCCAGCTTTTTAGGCTGAAGCTTTTTGACATAAGCATCACATCCCCAAACCTTAAGAAACGACAATTTTGGTCTTTTGCCATACCACAGCTGATATGGTGTCGTCTCAATGGATTTCGATGGTGCCCTATTTAAAGTGAATGCAGTTGTTTCTAATGCATAACCCCAAAACGATAACGGCAAATCGGTAAGCGACATCATAGATCGCACCATCTCTAGTAAAGTACAATTACGATGTTTGGACACACCATTACGTTGTGGTGTTCCAGGCGGTGTCAACTGTGAAACAATTCCACATTGTCTTAAGTGAGCACCAAACTCGAAACTCAGATATTCACCCCCACGATCAGGCCGTAGGAACTTGATCTTCTTGTTACGATGATTTTCAACTTCACTCTGAAATTGTTTGAACTTTTCAAATGTTTCAGACTTGTGCTTCATCAAGTAGACATAACCATATCTACTCAAATCGTCGGTTAAGGTGAGAAAATAACGATATCCGCCGCGTACCTCCACACTCATCGGACCACACACATCGGTATGTATGATTTCCAACAAGTCACTTGCATGTTCCATTGTTCCGGAGAACGGAGTTTTAGTCATCTTGCCCATGAGGCATGGTTCGCACGTGTCAAGTGAATCAAAGTCAAGTGACTCCAAAAGTCCATCGATATGGAGTTTCTTCATGCGCTTCACACCAATATGACCTAAGCAACAGTGCCATAAAAACATGGCACTATCATTGTTAACTCTAACTCTTTTGGTCTCAATGTTATGTATATGTGTATTATCACTATCAAGATTCAATATGAACAATCCTCTCACATTGGGTGCATGACCATAAAAGATATTACTCATAGAAATAGAACAACCATTATTCTCTGACTTAAACGAGTAACCGTCTCGCAATAAACAAGATCCAGATATAATGTTCATGCTTAACACAAGCACTAAATAACATTTATTTAAGTTCATAACTAATCGTGATGGTAACTCAAGTGAAACTGTGCCGACGGCGATTGCATCAACCTTGGAACCATTTCCCACGCGCATCGTCACTTCATTCTTCGCCAGCCTTCGCTTATTCCGCAGTTCCTGTTTCGAGTTCAAATATGATCAACAGAACCGGTATCGAATACCCAGGCACTACTACGAGAGCTGGTTAAGTACACATCAATAACATGTATATCGAATATAGCTGATTTTTCTTTGGCTGCCTTCTTATCAGCCAAATACTTGGGGCAGTTGCGCTTCTAGTGATCCATACCCTTGCAATAATAGCACTCCGTTTCAGGCTTAGGTCCAGCTTTGGGCTTCTTCATCGGATTGGCAACAGGCTTGCCGCTCTCCTTTGAATTACCCTTATTTCCTTTGCCGTTTCTCTTGAAACTAGTGGTCTTATTCACCATCAACACTTGATGCTCTTTACGGAGTTCTGACTCTGCGACTTTCAGCATCGCGAATA